>NC_073383.1:48275491-48875491 GCF_028641065.1 Leucoraja erinaceus
TCGTGCTTCATTGAGTCAGGACACCACATTGGTGCAGTTAATAAAGCAGCTGCCTCACCATGACAGTGACCCAGGTACAACCCTGACCGCTGGTTCTATCAATGTGGGGTTTGCACTTTCTCCCTGTGACTGCCTGGGTTCCAATGGTCACTCCCTCCCGCATCCCAAGGACATGTGGGTTGTAAGGTTAATCGGCCACTGTAAGTTACCTCTATACTGTGGGTAAGCGGTAGAATCCTGGGGAGTTAAAGAGTTATAGATGCATAGAGTGCTGAAGAAAGCCAGTCGGCCCACCAAATCTATGCTGATCTAACCACCCATTCGCCATAATCCTGCTCTGATCCATGTTATTCTGCCTGCAATTTCATCAACTCCCCCAGATTATACCTCTCACCCACACACTAGGGCCAATTAATCTACTGACACGCACATCCTTGGGATGTTGGAGGAAACCAGAGCATCCAGGGGAAACCTGCGCAGTCACAAGTTGAATGTGTGAACTCCACACAGGCAGGATTGATCCAGGGTTGCTCGACCTGTGCTGGAAGGACGTTTCTAGCCCTGAAGGGCCGTGGTCGCGCACAAGAGCAGTGCGGGTGGATGAGCAAGGCTGGAGGTCTTTGTGCAGAAAGTCACATTGCCTCTTCAACAATGTACACCCTTCACATGCAGAGACCTTCACGAACGCACTGTGATGCCTGCCAGTTGTTTGTAGTGTTTGTGAGTGGAGTGATCGGTCAGAAGCTACACTCCTCAGAATTATGGCCATCTGGTCTCTTTCAGCTCTGTCTTGTACTAGGCCCCCTCTTCTCACTGACTACACCATGGACTAATGTAGCTCCAGGGATGACTTTACTGTGAAATCAGACGGGAAGGGAGCAAATTGCTTCTGGCGGCTGAGCATGCAGATGGATATTCTAAAGCGCAATACAGCAGTGTACACAAAGGACCTGTTAGCAAAGTGCTTTAACAGCTCCAGCAATCGCTGAATAACATTACTGGACTCTTTACACTCATTACCTCCCCATGGTGGTGGATGGTGTCATTTACAATGCCATCATGCAGCACTGACTCCACTCATCCACACCAACCATTCCGACATCTTCTCCCAAAACCATGACCTCGCACCAAGAAGGACAAAGACCACAGGTGTATAGAAACACCGCCATCTACAGGTTGCCTTCCAAGTCGTGAGCCATCTTGTGTGAGTTTGAGTTTAGATTATTGTCACGTGTATAGAGGTAAAGTGATAAGCTTTAGTTGTATGCTAAACAGTCAGCAAAACAACAATACACAATTATCATTGAGCCATCCACAATGTACAGATACATACTAAAGGGACTAATGTGAATAATGTGTAATGCAAGATAATGCCAGTAAAGCTTATTTAAAAATAGTTTGAGGGTCTTCAATGAGGTAGATAGTAGCTCAGGACTGCTCTCTAGTTGTTGGTAGGATGGTTCAGTTGCCTGATTACAGCTGGGAAGAAACTGTCCCGGAATCTGGAGGTGTGCATTTTCACACTTCTATACCTTTGCTCTATCGATGGGATCGATCCCGCGATTGGAGAGGGGAAAAGAGGGAGTGGCTAGGAAGCGATTGATTAATTATACGGCCATTCTTCACTTGTTATTGGGTCTAAATCCTGGAACTCCTTGCTCAACAGAAGTGTGGATGTTTGCTGAATGGAAGGAGTGGAATGGTTCAAGAAATGGGGATGGGCAATAAATGCTGGCTTTACCAGCCACATGCACACCTAGTAAATGAGTAAATAAACAGAGTGATTCCTCGAGTTGTCTGACTATCCAGTCTGACTATCCCAGCATCCATTATCAGTGTAAAAATAGGAACCTGCCATTGAAAACACTCATATCTATCTATATGTCTGTTCTTGACCGATTTTGGCGATCTGTGCTGTGATTTCCGAGAGAACGCCGCCACCTACGGCCATCATTTTTGGCCATCTCGCTCAGAGCTCCCCTCCGCCGCATGTGTGCTGAGGATTTTTCCAGTCAATGAAAAATGACAGAGATATTAATGATTTTACAAAATTCCCCATTCTCTCTCCTGCCCCTGCTGGCGGCAGGGGGGATGGACTATCAAACCAGGAAATGGTGTGCCTCAATTAGTCTGCAAGCTGGAGGAAGGCAGAGGGTCCCGTTTCTCTGAGCTGTGAATAACACTGAACACATGTGCACACAACTGTGAGTAAGTACCCTTAATGTGGTTTGAAAATGAAAATATGGGTAAAGTAAAAAAGCACTGCCTGCAAATGGTTGTTTGCGGGGTTTGGGTTGAAATTCAAAACGCACTATCTCACCCCCCAGTTGTTTCTCCCCCCCCCCCCCTAGTGTTTGTGAGTGGAGTGATCGGTCCCTCTCCTACCCTCCTCAGAATCCTGGCCCATCTGGTCTCTCCAGCTCTCCTTGTCTCCCCCTCTTCTCACTGACTACACCATGGACTAATGTCTCCAGGGATGACCCCTCTCCTCTCACCTCTCCCCCTCTCCCCAAATTCTCTCTGGCGGCTGAGCATCCCTCTCCCCCTCTTCTCTCCCCCTCTCCTGTCCCCAAAGGACCTCTTAGCAAAGTCTTTAACAGCTCCAGCAATCTCTGAATCTCCTTCCTGGACTCTTTACACTCATTACCTCCCCTCTCCCCCCTCCTCTCCTCTCCACTCCCCCCCTCTCATCATGCCTCTCTGACTCCCCTCATCCCCACCATCCATTCCGACATCTTCCCTCCCCCTCCCCCATGACCCCTCCACCAAGAAGGACAAACACAGGTGTATAGAAACACCGCCATCTACAGTTTCCTCCCCCCCGTGAGCCATCCCTGTCCACACCTCTGAGTTTAGATTATTGTCACGTGTATCAGCAGGTAAAGTGATAAGCTTTCTCCTCTCTAAACAGTCTTCAAACTCCAATACACCCTTATCATCTCCCCATCCACAATGTACAGATACCCTCTCCCCCCCACCTGTGAATGATATAACTCAACCCCCTGTCCTGCTCCCCCCCCCTCTCCCCCTCCCCCCTCCTCTACCCTCTTTTTATAGCTCCTCCCCCCTCAGGACTCCCTAGTTGTTGGTAGGATGGTTCAACCCCCCCCTGATTACAGCTCCCCTCCAACACCCCCGGAATCCCTTCCCTCCATTTCCCACTTCCCCACCTTCTCCCCTCCCCTGGGATCGATCCCCCGATCTCTCCCCCTCACTCTCAGGGAGTGGCTAGGAAGCTTGATTAATTATACCCCACCTTCCCCTCACCCATTCCCTCTTCTCCCTCCTCGCCACCCTTGCTCAACAGAAGTGTGGATCTCTTTGCTCTGCCCCTTCTCTCTCTGCCCTCTCCACTCCCCCCCCCAATAAATCTCCCTTTACCAGCCTCTGCACACCTCTCCTAAATGAGTCTAAACAGAGTGATTCCTCTCCTTGTCTGACCCCCTCTCCTCCCTCCCCCCTCTCCTCTCCCCCCTCTCCCATCCCTCTCCTCTCCCTCCCCTCCTCCCCCACTCTCCTCTCCCCCCTCTCCTCTCCCCTCCCATTCTCCCTCCCTTCTCCCCCCCTCTCCTCCTCCCTATTACCTCAAGTCTGTTCTTCTCCCCCGTCTTTCCCACATCTGTCCCCTCCCCCCTCCTCTCCTCCCCCCTCCACCTACCGCCCTCATTTTTGGCCACTCTCGCTCTCCACCCCCCTCTCTATCTCTCCCCTGTGCCGAGGATTTTTCCAGTCTCCTCCCCTCCATCCCCTCCCCCATTATGGGGGATCCCTATAAACCCCCCTCCCCTCCACACACCCCTACCCCCTTCCCTCCACTCTCCCTGCTCCCCACCTCTCCCCCCTCCCCTCCACCTCTCCCCCCCTCCCCTCACCTCTCCCCCTCCCCTCTCCCCCCTCCTCTCTCTCTCTCACCTGTCCCCCTCTCTCCCCTTCAATCTCACCCTCTATCTCTCCTCCCCTCCACCCCCACCTTTCCCCCTCACCCCACCCTCCCTCTTCTCCTCCTCGCCACCCCCTCTAACTCTTGCCCCTCTCTCTGTGTCTCTGCCCCTTCTCTCTCTGCCCTCACTCTCTACCCCCCCCCCCCCTCTCTAGATGTGACTGCAAGTTGGGGGCTATGCGTCAGTAGATTATGGGGTAAAAGGTGCAAATTCAAGTGCAGTTTCGTACAACTTCAAGCAGGGTGCAAGGCTACCAAATTCAAGTGCAGTTTCGTACCACTTCAAGCAGGGGGAACAAGGCTGCTTGTGTCCCCCCCCCCCTAGTACAACTAAACGTTGGGGGACCAACTGCCTGTTGTTCTGTATATTGATTTAAGAAAAAACGCTGCCACTTACAGCTGTGATTTTTGGCCATCTTACTCAGAGTCCCCCTCCACTGCGCAGGACAAGAGGATTTTTCCCATCGGTGAAAAATAAAAGAGTTATTAGTGTTTAAAACATGTTGAGATTCTCTCTCCTGAAGGCCACGCCTCTTCCGGAGGGACTATAAAACCCGGAAGTGTTGAGTGTCTCAGTCAGTCTCTGCAAGATGGGGGAGTGAGAGGGTCACGTCGCTCAGCCTGAGCTGTGAATAACACTGAACACATGTCTACTAAACTGTGAGTGTGGTTTTACTGACCTTGAGTGCCCTTAATGTGGTATGAAAATGTGGTTGGTTTGAAATAAAGCACAGAAAATGGTTGGTGGTGGTTGGTTTGAAATAAAGCACAGCAAATGGTTGGTGGAGGTTGGTTTGAACTAAAGCACAGGATTAAAAGTCTAAACTTGACAACTTCCTGTATACTGATTTTAGATAAAACGTTACCACTTATGGCTGTGATTTTTGGGCCATCTTACTCAGTCCCTCTCCGCTCATCAGGTGCATAGGATTCTTCCCATTAATGAAAAATAAAAGTGTTATTAGTGTTTAAAAAATGCTGAGAATCTCACTCCTGTCAATCACACAATGAAGGCCATGCCTCTTCCGGTGGGAGGGGGGAGGGATTATAAATCCTGGAAGTGTGGGTGTGGCTCAGTCTCTGAAAGATGGGGGGAGAGGTTACAACTGTCTGAGCTGTGAATTAACTGAACACAGTCTCCTGAACTGTGAATGTGGTGTTTATGTGGTGTTTTGTGGTGTTTTGGGTGGTTTTATGGTGGTTTCAGCCTGCTTGAAATGAGTATGAAACTTCATATGAATGTGGTGGCCTTGCACCCTGCATGAAATGGTATGAAACTGCATTTGAATTTGGTGGCCTTGCAACCTGCTTGAAGTGGTACGAAACTACACTTGAATTTGGTGGCCTTGCACCCTGCTTGAAGTGGTAGGAAACTGCACCTGAATTTGGTGGCCATGTACCCTGCTTGAAGTGGTAAGAAACTGCACTTGAATTTGGTGGCCTTGCACCCTGCTTGGTGGGAAACTGCATTTAAATGAGGTGGCCTTGCACCCTGCTTGAAAAGGAATAGCCGTGTCAACTGCCAGCCCACCAGCCATGAGTGAGCTGCCAGCACATCAGGATTGAGTGACTGAGCTGCCACCCCATTTGGCCCACAATGTCCATACTAGCCCTCTGGAAACCAGTCCCTTCTGCCCACAACACCCATACTAGCACTCCAGAAAGCCCCCCCCCCCCCACTGGCCACCAATATTGGAATTGGTGGAGAGGTGGAATATTGGGTTGGGGGACCAGCCCTCACGTGTGAACATGGAACCTAACGGGTTCCACTTAGTCTAGTACTGTATATACCTGATATATACAACCAGATGGAGCACTGAAACATGCAAGGAACAGGAGAAGCAGAGAGGCAGATCACACTCCCACCAGGCTCCTGCTCAGGAGGTATGTGTCCACTTCACCACTGCACCAATAATTGAAAAAAATGCTCCGTTTCTGTCTCCCGAACAACATGGATAACTCATCTCTCAAAATAATTGTTCTCCTCTTATGTATTAAATATCATTGTAAAAAGGTTTAAGTAATCCATTAGGATAGAGCAGGAAATACAGAGGGACATATCAAAATAAAACAGAGATTGCCTGCAATTGGAATGACAACATTTCAGCTTCTGTCCCAGAGGTGATCCGCTTCATGATGTTGACCCACTGTTAGTTTGCGAGGGTGTCAATTGATGGGCTTTAAGTGTTTATTAGCCTCAAAAAAATAACTGGGGAAAAAAACTCTGCGGCAGACCAACATGGCCACTGGCAGATCTTTCTAAACTTGCTGCTTAGCAACATAGAAACATAGAAATTAGGTGCAGGAGTAGGCCATTCGGCCCTTCGAGCCTGCACCGCCATTCAATATGATCATGGCTGATAGGAACTCAGTATCCCGTACCTGCCTTCTCTCCATACCCCCTGATCCCCTTAGCCACAAGGGCCACATCTAACTCCCTCTTAAATATAGCCAATGAACTGTGGCCTCAACTACCCTCTGTGGCAGAGAGTTCCAGAGATTCACCACTCTCTGTGTGAAAAAAGTTCTTCTCATCTCGGTTTTAAAGGATTTCCCCCTTATCCTTAAGCTGTGACCCCTTGTCCTGGAATCCTTAAGCTGTGACCCCTTGTCCTTGGCAGCAGTAAAAGCATATGAAGCAAATACTTCCATGATGAATAGAGTAGGAATGGTTCTGATTTTGGTCATCGTAACCTTAGGTTAGTCCAAAAATTCTGTTTTCTCAGCGCAATTTTTAATTCATGCTTACTGCATTTAAACTCATCCTTTATGGGCAGTGGAAATGTCAAGAGTGCAGTTAGTCTGGCAATATCTTTATTTGAGTGTATTATACATTTGAGATCACAATGGAAGAGAGTCGAAGTGCATCAGTGTCTGAAGTGCACACAGTGGTCATGGCCCAAAATGTGGACCATTCCTCTCCCTCATCAGATGATGCTTGACCCGCTGAATTACTCCAGTGGTTTGGTTTTTGCTCCAGATTCCAGCATAAGCTACAAGACTTCCCAATTTAATACAAAGCACCAAATAAAAAAATAAAACCTTTACATTTATACAGACACTTAATGTCCCGAACTCAGAATGTCCCGAGCTCTATGGCCAGCACGATATTCCTGAAAGGATGGCTGTTATAATGTAGGAACGTGGCAGACTTGAGCACAACAATGCTCCTAATGCAATAATAAACAGAAATAAAGGATTAACATTTGTTCAGGATACCAAAGATAAGTGCCATGCTCTCTTTTTAAATAACAGCATTGGATATTCTACTGGACTGTTTGTAAGGAAAATAATTCCACTGTGTTAATAATTAACATATGTGACACTAAAAAGCACTATTGATCTTTTGTGCCCTACTGAAAGACCAGGAAGTATGTGAGTTAACATCATATACTTTGTCAGAGCTGCTGTCCAGCTCCACCAATGGACAGTACCTCTGACAATGTAGCACTCCTACATTGAAGTATCACAATACCAATAAATTCTAGTCTGAAGTTTCCTCCACTGTAAATGATATCTTTCCAACAAAACAAATTCTACATATATTTGTAAGCGAATGGATGGGCTCGTGATTTGTGACGAATGAAGACAAAAGTGTGGCAAACTTTTTAAAAAAACATCATAACACATCCTGCCTGCAAACAAAGAGAGATATTCAGCATCATAAAAATTGAGGGAGTAGAGGATCCTTTTCAAAAAAGCCACAACAATAGCACCAGGATACCATCATTAATTGCAATAGCTAATTCTGGACTGTCACACAAAGTGAGTCAATGAGTCAGCATATGTTGGCAATTAGGAACTGGGTGAGTGCAACCAACTGCAGAACAACCTTTAAACCATTGGCCCTTCTATGAGCTGCTTTGCACCTTAGTCGCCAGTTTGTCTTGGGCCCACATTTCTTTGGAAATCAAAACCGACGAAAACAAATGATGCAATGAGCCAGATCTTTGGCACTCATTGTGCAGCTGCGACTTCAGTATAAGACTTCTGATGGAGCTCTCTGATTCTGTTTATCAGCAGGAGTCTGGAGTGTGGTACAGAAATGGGACCAGACTCAGCAACCTGCGATGCTGTGGTATAGTCATAGTGATAAAACTGGTGATTAGAGCTCTATTCTGACATAGCTCATAGAATAGAGCATTCTGAATCCTATCACATAAACAGCCCAGAGATGCCAATTCTGTAGAGATTCCCGGTGGAGGGAAGACTTTCAGTGAACTAATGGTTCAAAGTTGGAGATTATATCTTCCTACCAGGTCTGTGCATTGTTCCATCAAAACCCAGGCTGCCCTGCAGTAAATGAAGATAACTGAGAGTGAAGGGGTAACATTAGTAATAATTCAGTTCAGTCTGCTCAAGATTGGAGGGATAGTTGCTCATCACTAAGGTAGATGTTCACTTGAAACATCTTCAACCAGTGGACTGTGGATTAGCCGCTTAATCACGATCATAGCAAAGTAATCTTCCAGAAATTTCAAAGGGTGCTTAACATGAAATGTTAACTCTATTTCTCTATGTTTCCCTGAGACACAGTGGAGGCCATTCACACAATTGTGACTATCCCAGTTCTCAGAGCTATCCCATCAATTCCACGCTTTCACTTATTTCTCAGTACATGACCATAAACTCCATCTCATTCTCTCACCACCCAACAAACATAGGAGCAATTTATCGACCAAATTAACTCACTGACTTGCAAGTCTTTGGGATGTGGGTGGAAACCCATGCGATTACATGCAAACTCCACACAAACAGCATCCAAGGACAGAATCAAACCCTGGTCTGTGAAGAAGCTGCCCAACCTAGAATACTCACACTTTCCCCAGCAATCCATGAACATCTTTTTAATTTTTTCACAAGAGCGGCATGGTGGCACAGGTGTAGAGTTGCTGCCTAATAGCGCCAGAGATCCAGGTTTGATCCTGACTTTGACCACGCTGACTACGCTGTCCATATGGAGTTTGTACGTTCTCCCTGTGACCACGTGAATTTTCGCCGAGTGCTCCGGTTTCTTCCCACACTCCAAAGACATACAAGTTTGTAGGTTAATTGGCTTTGGTAAAATTGTAAAATTGTCCCTTGTGCGTAGGATAGTGCTAGTGTACGGGGATCCCTAACCGGTGCGGACTCGGTGGGCCGTAGGGCCTATTTCCACACTGTATCTCTAAACTACACTAAACTACACTAAACTACACTAAACTACACAAGACTAAACTAAACTAAACTAAGCTGTGGGCAGCTTGGGCAGGGGCTATTCTTATTGCTCGAATGGAGTTGGCTGCTGAGCCCCATGGAGGGCAACATTCTCTTCCCCAAGGGACATTGTGTTTTAATGACAATCATTAGCTGTGTGAACACCATTACTGATTGCATTTTACTTTCAAATTTCACATTTATTTAATTGAGTTAATGGAAACACAGCATACTGAGTGAGGGCCTTCCCTCCAGCGGGAGGGAAACAAAACCCTTGGCCCACCAAGTCTGCGTCAATGATCAACAAGTCTTAAAGTTACATTGAATTTACTCTGGACACATGCTAGGATTTGAACTTGTGGCACTGTAGTTTAGGTCTCCAGATTAATAATTCAGTAGTGTATATTGCTAAACACCATGTTCAAGAAACTGGCACAAAGCACACATGTGGGCTTTTCATAGTGTTGAATTACTGGACTGTTACTTTAGTTGCCATTGTTTAATGTCTAAGATACTCTATTGTTATTAGAGTCATAAAGTCACACACAGAAACAGGCCCTTAAAACAACCAAGCCCATGCCGACTATCAACCACCCATCTACATGGATCCTCTTCCATTCTCCCCGCATTCTTTCAACTCCCCTCATCTCCCCACTCACTTACAGTGTTCAAATAACCTACCAACCCTGCACGTCTTTGGAATGCGGGAGGAAACTGAAGTACTCGGGAGAAACCCACAAGGTCACAGGAAGAAGGTGCAAACTCCACAATGACAGTGCTCTAGAGGTCAGGATTGAATCTGGCTCTCTGGCGCTAGGAGGCAATGATTGTAACTATCTCATAGCATTAGAGACCCAGCTCTAACCAATGCACTATCATGCTGTTCTTTGTTGCATGGAGCTTTACGCTACATTGTATACCAGATGATATTCCACGGTGATATTCAAAGTGGACCATGGAGTGGACTATGTTTTCTATGTTTCTATGTTTCTATGGAACTGCTCGTTACCTTGGTCAACAACCTCTTCCTTTCCTCAGAACCACTAAATGAATGTATGAATGTATGAATGAATGAATGCATGAATGAATGAATGAATGAATGAATGCATCAATAAGTTTATTGGCCACGTACGTACACATACAAGGAATTTGCCTTGGTGCTCCACTCGCAAAAACCAGACTGACATCCCCACTGATGTCTCAAGATCTCGCTGCACATTGTCTAATGTGCAACAAAGACTGAAGAATGGAGTGATACCACATTTGTGCAAATTTCTTTCAGGCATTGGGTCAACTCTGTACTTTACATAGTTGGAACCAGCAGTCGCCTTTTTTAAATAAAGAAAAACATAACTACGCAGTCAAAGCATCAAATAATCAAAGCTTCTCTCCGAGCGCCCATCATTAAGAGTATGGAAACACTCAGATGTTTGTGGTAAGTTATTATAAAGGGGACTGGAAGCCTCTCCCCTCCCTCGACAGCCGGCCCCCACCCCACTCCCCACACGTTCTTTTTAATCCATTCCTGCCTTTTGATGCTAATGCACCGTGGGGAAAATCTGCCCAGCCGGCCCTCCAGGATAAATAACCCACGCAGAATTTCTTTTCATGGCCAAATGAAACTTGTGGAATTTGCAGTACATTTGATTATTGATATTTCATTCAGGCTTCCCCTGTCATTACTCTCCAGATGTGCAATTATATTACTCCCACTAACTGCCAAATTTTCATAATGCCATATTACCCCCCTGAGGGGCAATGAAGGAACATTTCTGCACTCACCCACTTAACACAGTTCCCAATGGGCTTTTAAGATTGTGGCCATAGTTTTATTTTGTTATTCCATATAAATAGAAGGTAGTAATGAATATGTAAATAAATGCGCATGGGTTCAGAAGCTAATTCAATTTCAGAAGTTGACATAATCTTACCTGGTTCAGTACAGATGGAAAATTGTTTAGTTTCCTGTGCAGCCATGGCTGTTTCTATTGCAAATGTCACCACTGGAGCCCAGAGGTGGACCAGGTCAAAAGGAGTGGTCAGGGTAGAAAACAGACTTACAGCAAAGAAACAATCCACGTGCTTGGAGATGGAGAATCAGTAGTGAGGGCAAGTCAATTGGCCATGCCAGTTCACAGAGCAATCCCCATTCCCATCTGATTTTCCCTGTAACCTATTTCCCCCATATTCCTGTCAACTCCACCGCTGACCAACACACAAGGGGCAATTCACAGCGGCCTCCTGCGCCGCATGTCTTTGGGTTGTGGGAAAAAAACTGGGGCACCCAGGAGAAACAAAGCAGTCATAGGGCAAACTCTACACAGGCAGCATCAGATGTTGGGATCAAACTCATGTCACTGGCATTGTGAGGTAATGGGTTTACCAACCGTGCCACAATGCCATAAATCATCAAATTGTTTGACAGCCAACCCGCTGTATCTTAAAATGTAATCTCTATGGTCATATAAGAAAGGCAACAGATCATTTACGCATACTTTGAACAATCGATGAGATCTTTAATGCTCCACATTATCCAACGATTCACCCGAAAGACTTTCAGAATATAGTGTTGCGATGTGAAAATCCTATGGGTCTATGTAAAGATCAAGGTATCAAAGAGAATTATGGTAATTGCACACTTATGAGTATGAAAGTGTCTGAATGGATTACTCAGAAAAGTAGATTTGGGCACCGGAGGGCTGTATACTGCAGTGGACAATTAGGATTGGCATTCTGGATAAGATGTGATCAAGTCAGTCTGACCTTCCTGCAACCAAACAGTTCATTGATCCACCACAGCATGGACCACATGCAGAGCGACACTTTCCTTGCTATAAACTCTACTTATCTGGAACTATTGCTTTAAAAGGACATCCATAACACGAGTGCCCAAAAAGAGCAAGGCCTCAATGACTATGGGAGAGTAGCACAAACATCCATGGTGATGAAATGCTTTTACAGGTTGGTTATAAACCAAGCATGAGGCCACGTGCAACGCTAGTGTGATAGCACTTCATATTCCGCTTGGATAGCTTACAATCCAATGGTATGAATATTGAATTGTCCAATTTTAAGTAAACTCACGCCCATTTCTTCCCTCCATCTACATTCCTTCCTCTGGCGTTACAATTCACAAACCTTCAGTCTTTTTGTCGCACACCTGTTTTTTTTCATCTCTGTCCAGCCATCGGCCTGTCAACCCCCTACACCCCTTGCCTGTGTTCACCTGTTATCTACCATGCTTTGTATTGGCCCACCTCTCTGCCAGCTTTCTTCCCCCAACCCTCAAAATCAGTTTGAAGAAGGGTCCTGACCTGACATATGACCTATCCATGCTCTCCAGAGATGCTGCCTGACACCAGCATATAGTATATGTTCTTGGTTATAAAACGTGTCGACTTCTGCCTCAGAAAGGATCTAGACCCACTCCAAATCGACTACCGCTGACCTACAACAGATCAACAGGCGATGTGATCTCACTGGCTCTCCAGTCTGCACTGAGCCTACTGGAAAATAAGTACACATCTGTCAGGCTGTTTATACGGCTGGTGTTCAGCACCATCATCTCCTCAGAACCTTTCATCAAAATCAGAAAGCTGTCTCTGTTTGTTGTTTTGCAATTGGATCCTCTTGGCTGACCTTAATCCGTACAAACTAACAGCAACATTTCCTCCGAGATAACCCTCAATACGGGTGCAGCTCAAGGCTATGTGCTCAGTCCCCTGCTCCACTCTCTCTATACCCATGATTGTGTAGCCAGATACAGCTCCAATGCCATCTTTAAATACGATGCTATCATCATGTTGAATGAATAATGGGTAACAATGAGTCAGACTGTAGGAGGGAAGTTAATAATCTGATTGAAAAGTGTCAGAACAATAATCTTGTTCTGAACATTAGGAAGACTAATGCCCCTGTCCCACTTAGGAAACCTGAACGGAAACCTCTGGAGACTTTGCGCCCCACGCAAGGTTTCCGTGCGTTTCCCAGAGGTTCCCGGAGGTTTTTGTCAGTCTCCCTACCTGTTTCCACCACCTGCAACCTCCGGCAACCACCTGCAACCTCCGGGAACCGCACGGAAACCTTGGGTGGGGCGCAAAGTCTCCAGAGGTTTCCGTTCAGGTTTCCTAGGTGGGACAGGGGCAGGTGTTGATTGTTGACATCAGAACAGGAAAGCTGTAGATCCATGAATCTGAGTTGATCAAGTGGACGATTGTGGAGAGAGTTAACTGCTTTAAGTTACCGGGCATACATATCTCTGGAGGTCTATCCTGGACTCAACACATTGACGCAATCACAAATAAACTTCATCAACACTTTTACTTCCTGAAAAGATTGAGGAGATTTGATTCATGAAAGAATGCTTTATTGATGTTCTATGGCTGCACGGTAGAAACAAAAGGACTGGTTGCACCACAGCCTGGTTCAATAATTCGAATACCCAGAAATGCAGGAGGCTGCAGAATGGGGTAGACATTGCCTGGTCCTTCACTGGTACCGACCTCCCCACCATGGAATGGATCTACAAAAGGTGCTGCCCCAAATGATTAGTTAATATTCTCAACCCTTGTTATGCTATTATATCGCAACTACCATCAGGAAAAAGTATCGGAGCCTGAAAATCATGACCTTCAGTTTCAAGAACCTCTTCCCAATTTCTTACCAAAGGCATCAGTCTCTTGAACACGACACACTAACCACTACCTCAGCAACTATGATCTACAATAGACTTTGTTTTGGTTAAACAAAAGGCCTCAGTTTGGTACTATTATGGCCTGGTTATCTAATATTACTGAGAGTTAAATTTTAGTATTATTGATTATTATGTTTGTTTGGGTGTTTTGTGTTAATGGATTTGCAAAGCTGCAGCAAGAAGGAATATAATTGTTCCCTTGCCAGTACATGTGATAATTAAACACTCTCGTCTCTTGACTATTGATGAGGTTAATTACAGGTCTGATACAGATATTGGGTAAAACTCCTCATGGTCTGAGTGCACCTGAACCCAACCCCAGAATATATTTACGATATATATATATATATACCATGATCTATCATTTTACAAAGTACAATGAGACAAAGCCTTGTTGAAAACATACACATATACATACGGACGTACTTTTAGAAAGGAGATGAGGAGGAATTTATTTCATCAGAGGGTGGCGAATTTGTGGAATTCACCACCACAGAAGGTTGTGGAGGCCAAGTCAGCGGATATTTTTAAAGTGGAGATTGGCTGATTCTTGTTTAATACAGGTGTCAAGGGTTATGGGTAGAAGGAAGGAGAATGGAGTTGAGAGGGAAAGATAGTTCAACCATGATTGAATGGTGGAGTAGACTTGATTGTGCTAATTCTGCTCCTATAACCTATGAACTTGTGAACATATAACATTAAATATGTTTGTGTCCCAAAGATGTCTACAGATGTAGTTCCTTTTACCCCCTCAGAATGTCCTGCTATGACTTATGGCAAATGTCTTATTTCCATTAAGCAGTTCCATGTTTTTTGGTTAATCTAGTTACAATAAATATCATTAACTCCCAATTAGATCTTTGATCATTCCTTTCCCTAATGTGGATTGAATGAGCAGTCTTCTGCCAGGATGTCAAACAATTTTTTTTACTTGGTTGAATAGTGATTTTTGATGTTCATTGGAACTTTTTGTAATCTTTTCAGCATGCTCTCTCTCTAACTTCTACAGGCGCACAGTGAAGAGCATGCTGATCAGTTGTATCGTGGCTTGGTTCGGCAACTTGAGCGCCCTGGAGAGGAAAAGACTACAAAAAGTTCCAATGAACATCAAAAGTCACTACACAACCAAGTAAAACAAATTGTTTGACATGCTGGCAGAAGACTGCTCATTCAATCCACATTAAGGAAAAGAATGATCACAAATCTAATTGGGAGTTAATGATATTTATTGTAACTAGATTAACCTATTAACCACTGCCCAGTCCATCATCGGCTCTGACCTCCCTTCCATCGAGGGGATCTATCACAGTCGCTGCCTCAAAAAGACTGGCAGTATCATCAAGGACCCACACCATCCTGGCCACACACTCATCTCCCCGTTACCTTCAGGTAGAAGGTACAGGAGCCTGAATACTGCAACGACCAGGTTCAGGAATAGCTACTTCCCCACAGCCATCAGGTTACTAAACTTGGCTCGGACAAAACTCTGAACATTAATAGCCCATTATCTGTTATTTGCACTTTATCAATTTATTTATTCATGTGTGTATAAATGTATATAATGATATATGGACACACTGATCTGTTTTGTAGTCAATGCCTACTATTTTCTGTTGTGCTGAAGCAAAGCAAGAATTTCATTGTCCTATCAGGGACACATGACAATAAATTCACTTGAACACTTGAACACTTGAATCATAATTTTGGGTAATTGCTTGGAAGTGATATTCTTGCGCCTCAATCCTATTTCCCTCCTTTCTATCCATTTACATCCTCTCAATCAGCTAACTGAAACACCATTGAGACCAGCAAACATGTGAATGTCAGATAGGGTTATGCACACAAGCTGATCGAGAGTGATAGCATCATACAGCACACAAACAGGCCCTTCAGCTCACCATGTCCATGCCCACCTCCAGTTTAAATTCCACTTGGAATATTTTGGAGGACCAAGAAACCAAGAACCAAGAGCCATTGTATTTACCTACACTAGTCCCATTAAAAAAAAACCCTTCATTTGTGGCCTTCTCTGCCCTGGAGATTCAAGTGCCTGTGTCGATGTTATCTGTATCTGCCACCACTTTAGGCAGCATATACCCAACTCAAGTCACTCTTTGTGTGAAAAAAAAATATTCCTTAGCTCGCCTCTAACCCTACTGTCACTCACCTGAAACCAATGCCCTCTTGTTCATGATACCCCCATAAGGGGAAAATCTACCACCTCTCTCATAATTATATACGCTTCTATCAGGTCACCCATGAGAAACAAGCCCAGTCGATCCAGTCTCTCTCCATTACTGGTCTTCAAATCCAGGTAACATCTTAGTGTATCTTCTCTGCAGCGAGTCGGTCATGTTAACATCTCCCTCTCTGGTGAGTTATCCCTGGTATTGTAGATATTGAGATCAGTTTCATATGTAAAAGAAAGCGGCTAAATTTCTCAATATCAAGCAGATGGCAGAGAGAAATGATTAAAATATTTTATTCTCATTTTGCCACTTTTTTAATAAACCTGTAATATTCCATAATGCTCCACTTTATATAAAATGGCCCACTTGCTCGATTTACAACTTCCTTTGTTCTTTGCTTTGACTTTGAAAGCTGCAATGTCCAGCTGAGCCTTCTCGCTGTGAAAGCAATAATCATTCAGGGGACTTCCTGCCTTAAGGGAGCAAGCAATGCCAAAACAGCCATCTGCAGGTAGATCATTATTTCCCCAAATGATGCCAGCTAAAAGGCAAATAGTTTTTCGATTACAAAGATCAACAAGAAATAACACTTGATGTGTTTCTTTGGATGGATACTTATAGAACATGTTTTAATCTTTACGTGTGTACAAACATCAATAAAAGGTTTGTATTAATTTAGTCATGGCTGACACAGTGGCGCAGTTGGTGGAGTTACTGTTTCACAGAGCCAGAGAGCTGGGTTCAATCTTCAGTTTATACATTATCCCTGTGACTGAGTGGGTTTCCTTCAGGTGCTCCAGTTTACTCCCACAGCCCAAAGTCCTACGGATGGGCAGGTTGCTCTCTACTGTCAGCATGCTCTCTACCGTGCACCTGTAGAAGTTCGAGAGAGTCCTCCTTGACAAACCAACTCTCCTTAATCTCCTCAAGAAGTAGAGGCGCTGATGTGCTTTCTTTATAATTGCATCAGTGTTCTGGGACCAGGAGAGATCTTCGGAAATATGCATGCCCAGGAATTTGAAGTTCTTGACCCTTTCCACCATCGACCCATTGATATAAACAGGACTGTGGGTCCCCATCCTACCCCTTCCAAAGTCCACAATCAGTTCCTTGGTTTTGCTGGTGTTGAGAGCCAGGTTATTGTGCTGGCACCATTTGGTCAATCGGTCGTTCTCACTTCTATACTTTGACTCGTCCCCCTCATCAGTGATACGTCCCACAACAGTGGTGTCGTCGGCGAACTTGATGATGGAGTTCACACTATGTCCGGCTACGCAGTCACGAGTATAGAGTGAGTACAGCAGGGCGCTGAGCACGCAGCCTAGAGGTGCTCCTGTGCTGATTGTTATCGAGGATTACACATTTCCACCAATACGGACAGACTGTGGTCTGTGTATGAGGAAGTCCAGGATCCAATTGCAGAGGGGTGCACAGAGACCCAGATCTGAGAGCTTGGTAACCAGCTTGGAGGGGATGATGGATATGTCCTATGATTGTTGAGTGTGGTTCAGAGGGAGCATGAAGGTGGTGATGTTCCCATTTGCTGTTCCCATTCCCATTTGTTCTCCAGCTATAGAGACTGTCAGCTTGGAAGGTGTTGTTGAAGCAGTCTTGGTGAGTAAATGCAGTGCAGTTTGTAAATGGAACACCACACAGCCAATATGTATTAGTGGACTGGAAGATGAATAGCTGGTGATTAATTGGTTGCCATTCAAACAGGTTGCCTTCCCTGCATATTACTTGAGAGTTTAGGCTGTACTGCTCCAGGTAAGGGGACAGTGTAGGGAAGAGTGTCCTTACTACTCCTGACATGTGGTCTCCATATGCAGAAAGGCGATTCAAGGTTGGATATATGCCGCCTGAAGAGGTGGTGGAGGCAGGTACTCTCACGGCATTTTAGCATCTATACCAGCACTTGAATCTCCTAGGCAGAGAGGGCCATGAACCAAATGCCTTTACAGTAAATGGGATTAGCGTTGGTAAACAGAACGGTTGGTTTGGACATGGTGGGCTGAAAGGTCTGTTTCTATGCTGTCTAACACAATTAATCTGGATTCAAAGAATGTGAATGCCTCACTGAAGAATACCAGGCAGGATCTGCTTCTGAAGTCACGTTGCATAATGGTCCACAAATTTCTGGTCAAAGGCGATCTCCCAAATGTCAATGGTGGGTGATTTGATGAAGATAATTATGTTTAAAGTTACTGTGAAGTGCTTGCATTTTCTCTCCATTTTGTGTTACTTGCCTGCACTGAATATTGCCTAGCTATTAAAACTGGAGAGCGCTCAGGATACTGAACAGATCAGTTAGCATTTATGAGGAGACACAGCTAATATTTCAGGCTGATGACCTTTTGATTGTCTATTAGTGCTGTAGGAGGAGTCCTAGATACTGGCTTAATATGCTAGGTTGTGATCTGCCGCTTTGTGGGACAGCTCTCCGAATTTAGATGTATTGTTGGATGTTAGTGCAGAGGATGTTGGGATCAGATTGCCAGGCATGCCACAGGAATGGCCAACTCCATGGTTAAAGTGATCCCTCTACTTCTAGTTTTCTCTCCCAACCTGGCACACTGCGTGGGTTACTGAGCCATTTCAGATGCTGGTTAAGTGGCAATCAAGGGACTGGAATCAAATGAAGGGTAGACAAGGGTGCAAGATAATTTTTCTTAGTGGAATAGTGGCTTTATTGATGGCTAATTCACTAGGTTTTATATTTCACTATGTAATGGTTTGAATGTTAAAATTTCCATCAACGGTGGCAGTATTTCAGCTCATGCCTCTGCATTCTTTTTGTGTGCCTTTATATTTAATAATCTACTACCACGGCCAAACCTCTGTCCCATCTCCCTCATCCCATCAATGCCAGCAGATCTCTGGGACTCAGCTGATAGTGGGGAGAGGAGCACACCAAACGAGACAGCATCAGACAGGAGGTCGTAGCGGTGCAGGGAGGGTGAAATATTAATTGCCAATGAATTACCAATGAATTTTTGGGCGCCTGTTTGTATGGGCAGGAGACAGGCCATTCCAAGAGTCGCCGTGAGTGGCATCCATCAGAATTGAGAACGGTGCTTTTTCACGATCCTTCTCAGTCAGCCACCTTGGGGTACAAACATTCACAATCACAAATATTCTTTAGCATTCAGCGATGGTTTATTTTGGGATTTAATGATCAGGTGAATCTATGCAACATCCTGCAGATCCTGCTTCACCAGCACCACCTGCTGGGAATCCAAGAGCATTTCTTTAATATAAAATCAAACAATAATTTTGCTCTGTGTAGCCTCTACAATCTTATCCACTCATACCTTACACTGGTGTAAGTTGCTCAAGATCTACCCACTCAAATACAGCTCCAAGAACCATTATTAAGAATATTAATTATTATTATAATAAAAAGACTCCATTATTGTCCCCTTTAGCAAACAAAATGTTAACGTTTAATATCGTGATAACTTCAGGAACAGGATGAGCCATTTAACGCCTCCGACCAATTCTGTCATGCCATTAACTCATGTGTCTCAACCCCATTCAATTGTGTTGGTCTGTGGTCTTTGGTCATTTTTCAAAATTTAATGCCTGAGTCTTGCTTGGTTTAGCTGAGCCAGATTCCACAACCTTTGGTGTTACTGACTGCTCTTACAAGATACATTTATTTGTCACATGTACAGTGAAATGTGTGGTCACCATACAGCCATACAAATAAAAAAGTACCCAACACACTATAGACTCCAACAAAAAACATCCCCACACAGCAGAATCAAAGTTTCCCATTGTGAGGGAAGGCACCAAAGTCACTTCTCTTCCTCTGATGTTCTTGATGTTCACCCGTGGTCGGGGACTCCCGAGCCCTCCGCAGTTGCCGTTACGGGCGACCCGCTGCTCAGGCCCGCTCGCCGGGATGATGGAACTCCGACGTCGGAACGGGAGGACAACCTCAGCGGCTTGGACCTCCGAATCGGCCACTTCCTACCGGAGTCCGCGGCTCCCGAAGTCCACAGGCCGCGCCGGGTGGAGATTCACGTTGCCTTCGGCAAAGGGATCCCAGGACTCCGCGATGTTGGTGTCAGCGCCACCCGCGCTGGGATCTCTATGAACCACAGCTCCGCGATGTTGATGCTGCAGGCCCAACGCTCCGGAGCTTCAAACGGTGTTCCAGGTAGGCATCGCCCCGCTCGGCGGTGAATCCAGCGCTGCGCCGCCGCTGCTGAAACTCTGGTCCGGTCCCTGGACCCCGGCATGAAAGGCCGCGCCAATCCAGTTAGTGGGCTACGAGGAGGGGGGCGAGGACACGACTCGGAGAATAGTCGCACCCTCGCCAGGAAGTGACTGGGAAACGGTTTTCCCCTTACCCTACCCCCCTCCCTCACATAGAAAAACTAAAGAAACCTCCTAAACTAAAATTTAAAAAAGATAGAACAATCGGACAGACTGTAGGCAGAGGCTGCCAACAATGCAGTGCCCCCTAGTGCTCTTACAACTTGTCTGAAAATTACTACCCCCTTTCTGTCCCAGGGTAAGTTAAAGAACAAAATAGTATTGCTGGGTAATAAAATGGGGCACAGTGAGCGTGAATGCGACTGTCTTTTTCCCAGTGTTGGGGAATGGAGAACTGGAGGCCATAGATTTAAGATGAGAGGGAAAAGGTTTAATAAGAACCCGAGAGGCAACATTTTAACGCAGAGGGTGTAACAAGCTGCCAGAGGATGCACAAGCAACAGGAAATGCTGGAATCTTGAGAAAATCATGAAGTGCTGGAGGAACTCGCAGGGTCAGGCAGCATCTGTGGAGGGAATGGAAAGATGATGCTTTTAGTTGGGACCTTTCTTCAGACTCAAGGTCCATTCTCTACATAGATGCTGCCTGACTCGCTGTATTCATCCAAAACTTTGTATTTTGCTCAAGCTGGCAGAAGGGGCATCCGGAGAAGGGCCCTGACCTGGAATGTGACTATCCATTACCATAAGACATAAGGAGCAGAATTAGGCCATTTGGCCCATTGCATCTACTTTAGTTTATTTTAGAGATACAGCGCGGAATCAGGCTCTTCAGCCCAACGATTCCGCACCGACCAGCGATTACCGCACATTAACACTATCTACACACACTAGGAACAATTTTACACACACCAAGCCAATTAACCTACATACCTGTATGTCTTTGGAGCGTGGGAGGAAACCGAAGATCTCAGAGAAATCCCATGCGGTCATGCTGAGAATGTACAAATACCGTACAAACTCCATACAGACAGCACCCGTAGCTGGGATTGAACCCAGGTCGCCGGCGTTGCAAGCGCTGTAAGGCAGCAACTCTACCACTGGCTGATCTATTATTTCCTCTCCCCATAATCTTTGACATGCCTCCACAGACACTGTCTGAGTTTCTCCAACATGGCGTTTAGCTCAAGATTCCAGTTTCTCGTGACCTTGAGAGAACGTGGTTGAGGCAGGTACAATAACAATATTTTAAAATCGTTTGGACAGGTACATGGATAGGAAAGGTTTAAGGGAAAATGGGTTAAATGTGAGCAAATGTGACTAGTTTAGATGAGTATCTTGGCTGGCATGGATGAGTTTCTATGCCTTATGACTCTATTGCCAGATTCTCAAGAAGGAATAGAAAACACAAACATACCAATAATACATCCCATCATTTTACTTTTTTGAGTTTAAGAAGGGAAGTAGAGATAATCCAGGGAATTATATGCCAATGAGCCTCATGTTAGTGGTGGAAAACTATTGCAGAGAATTCTTTGGGTTAGGATTTACTCCCATTTGAAAAAAGGATGGGCTAATTAGGAACATTCAACATTGCTGTGTATGTAGCAGGTCCAATCTTACTAATGATTGAGTTTTTTGAGGCGGCGATCAATGAGGGTAGGATGGTAGATATTGTCTATGTGGAATTTTAGTAAGTCTCCCATGGAAGGTTGATTCAGAAATCAAGATGCACCTGGTTCATGGTAACTTAGTCCAATGGATTCCGAACTGGCTTACTCATAGAAGACAGAGGGTTGTGTTGGAAGAGCAGTATTCTGGCCAAAGGTCTGTGAACAAAAGAGTTTTTTAGGGATCTATGCTGTGACATCTGTTGCATGTAATTTATATAGAAGGTATATATAATTTATATGTATATGTAATTTATATAGAAGAAGACAAAATGCTGGAGTAACAGCGATACAGGCAGCATCTCTGGAGAGAAGGAATGGTGACGTTTTGGGTCGAGACCCTTCTTCACAACATGTGATTTATATAAATGACTTGGACGTTAAAGTAGATAGACTACAAGGTAAGCTTGCAAATGACACTAAGATTGTTGGAGTTATTGACAGTGAGGAAGTCTGTAAAGGTATACAGCAGGATATAGATCAGCCACAGAAATGGGGAGAGAAATAGCTTTTGGAGTTTACTCTGAGCAAGTGTGAGATGTTACATTTTGAGAGGACAAATGCAAGGTTTGGTGGCAGGACCCTTAACAGCACTGATGTGCGGAAGGATCTTGTGGTCTAGGTCTATAGGTCCCTTCAAGTGGCAACACAAGTAGATAGATTGATAAAGGCAGTATATAGTGTGCTCACCTTCATTGATCAAGGCATTGACTATAACAGTTGGGAAATCATGATGCAACATTATAAGATTTTGGTTAGGCCACATTTAGATTATTGCGTGCAGTTCTGGTTTCCCCATTACAGGAAGGATGTGGAAAATTAGTAAAGGGTGCAGAAGAGGTTTACCAGAATGCCCCGTAGATTACAGGGTATTAGCTGAAAGAAGAGGTTAAACAAACTTGAATTGCTTTCTCTCGATGGGCAGAGGTTGAGAGAAGACCCGATAAAGCATATAAAATTCTGATTATGTACAAAGCAATGTCGACTGTCCCTAATTAACCCATTCCCTTTCAAATGGCAGTAAACACTACTCCGAAGAATCCTCTCCAAACGTTTCCCAAATGTTGAGAGGCATACATAGGGTAGACAGACAGAACCTTTTTTTTCCCAGGGTGGAAATGTCAAAGACTAGAGCTTTAATGCCAAAGGGGCAATATTTAGAGGTGATGTGCAGGGCAGCAGAGAGAATGGCGAAATTTAAAAAATCATTAATATCTGATTTTTCATCGATGGGAAAAATCCTCTAGTCCAGTCCGGCAGAGGGGGGCTCTGAGCGAGGTGGCCAAAAATGACAGCCGTAAGTGGCGGTGTTCTCTTGGAAATCACATCGCAGTGGTCAAGATCTTACTTTTAGTCATTTAGATATAGATGTCCTTTGAGGCTATGGCCTCTGGTCCTAGACTCTCCCACTGGTGAAAACTTCCTCTCCCCATCCTATGTATCCAGGCCTTTCACTATTCGGTAATTTCACTTCCTCCCTCATCCTTCTAAACTCTCGCGAGTACAGGCCCAGTGCCATCAAATGCTCATCAGATGTTCACCTGCTCATTCCTGGGATCATTCTCATAAACCTCCTCTGGACCCTCCCCAACGCCTGTAGATCCTTCCTCAGAAATGGGGCGCAAAATTGCTCACAATACTTCAAATGGTGTCTGACCAGTGCCTTTTAAAGCCTCGGCATTACATTCCTTTTTTTATATTCTAGTATTTTCGAAATAAATGTTAACGTTACATTTGCCTTCCTTACTACCAATTCGACTTGCAAATTAACTTCTTGGGAATCGTGCACCAGCACTCCCAAGTCCCTTTGCACCTCCGATTTCTAAATTCTCTCCCCTTGGGTGAAACAATGGCGCCATGGTAGAGTTGCTGTCTTACAATATACAATATTTTATTACATGTCATTTGAACCTCAGTGAGGCTCAAACGAAACTCCGTTTCTACAGCCATACAAACAAAGACAATTCCTACAAGTCATACAAACAATTCAATTTACACAAACATCCATCACAGTGAATCTCCTCCTCACTGTGATGGAAGGCAAAGTATTTTCTCTCCCCTGCACCATTTCTCTCCTGATGTCGAAGCCCCAGGCGGGCGATGGTAAGTCCCACGGCCATTTAAGGCCGTGCCGGGCGATGTACAGTCCCGCTCCAGGTCTAAATGTCACAAAGTTGGAGCCCCCGGCAGGCGCTGGAATGTCCCGCGGCCATTAAAGCTGCGCCGGGCGATGTAGGGCCCCGCTTCGGGTCGTTCCAACCCCGCGACACGGGCTGGAGTAGTTACATTCCGGGAGCTCCGAAAAGCGGTCTCCCACCCGGACCTGCGAGCTCCCGATGTCCCAGTCCACTGGCCTGCAGCTGTTGCCTCCGAGCTCCGGAGTTGGGCCGCAGCAGCGAGCCACCACCACGCTCCGAAGCTGGCCAGCCCCATGATGGTAAATCCGCAGCACCGCAGGCTCCGTGACTGGAGCGCCCAGGTCGTTCCGATTGGTGGCCGCTCCACAGTGCTACGCCCCAACGACAACGGAGACCCGACAGGAAAAAGGTCGGGTCTCCCATGCAGGGAAAATGTTTTAAAGTTTCCCCCTCCCCCCCGCCCCCCACATATACACAGTTAAAAACAGTATTAAAAAACACAAACAACTACATTTAACTAGACAAAGAAAAAAACTACAAAAAAAGACAGACAGGCTGTAGGAGCCGCTGCAACGTGAGTCGCGCCGCCGCGACAGTCTTACCGCATTTGCAGTAAGTAAGGATCAAACCGGGATCAAATCTGTTCTTAACGAAGTTTGTATGTTCTCCCCGTGACCGCGTGCGTTTTCTCTAAGATCTTCGGTTTACTCCCATACTCCAAAGACATACAGGTTTGTAGGTTAATTGGCTTGGTATAAGTGTAAATTGTCCGCAGGGTTTGTGGAATAGTGTTAATGTGTGGGGATTGCTTGTCAGTGCGGACTCGTTGGGCCGAAGGGCTTGTTTCCGCGCTGTATATCTAAACTAAACTAAACTTAGAAAATAGTTTTTTGCCTTTATTCCTGCTGATAAAATGCATGACTCCACACTTTTCTATGCTGTATTCCATCAGCCACTTTTTTGCCCACTATCCCAACCTGTCCAAGTCCTTCTGCAAAGTCCTTGCTGTCTCAACACTACCTGCCCCACAACCTAACTTTGTATCATTTGCAAATTTGGCAACAAAGCCTTCAATTCCCTCATCCAAATCATTGATGTATCATTGATGTATAACAAAGACCCAGCATCATTTGCGGACCATACAGTTCTCCTCACGCGGATGGAAAAAGCCCCCTTCCTCCTCTCACCATTTCTCTCCCGATGTCGAAGCCCCAGGCGGTCAACCCATTCTTACCATTTACCGTGCCGGGCGATGTACAGTTACTGCAAATGTCACAAAGTTAACAAGCCCCCGGCAGGCCTATGTAGGGCTGTCGTTCAACATCACGGGCTGAAGTAGTTGCATTCCGGGAGCTCCGAAAAGCGGTCTCCCACCTTGCGAGCTCCCGATGTCCCACAGCTGTTGCCTCCAAAGCTCCGGAGTCGGGCCGCAGCAGCGAGCCACCACCGCTCCCCACACTCCGAAGCCGGCCAGCCCCATGATGGTAAATCCGCAGCACCGCAGGCTCCGTGACTGGAGCGCCGAGGTCGTTCCGATTGGTGGCCGCTCCACGGTGCTACGCCCCAACGACAACGGAGACCCGACAGGAAAAAAGGTCGGGGTCTCCTGTGCAGGGAAAATATTTTAAAGTTTTCCCCTCCCCAAGGGCAGTATTAAAAAACACGAACAACTACCACAGACAGGCTGTAGGAGCCGCTGCAACGTGAGTCGCGCCGCCGCGACAGTCTTACAGCATTTGCAGTAAGTCAGGATCAAACCGGGATCGAATCTGTCTTAACGAAGTTTGTATGTTCTCCCCGTGATCGCGTGCGTTTTCTCTAAGATCTTCGGTTTACTCCCATACTCCAAAGACATACAGGTTTGTAGGTTAATTGGCTTGGTATAAGTGTAAATTGTCCGTAGGGTTTGTGGAATAGTGTTAATGTGCACCTAGTCAGTGCGGGCCCGAAGGGCTTGTTTCCGACAGACTACTAGAAATATTTTGCCTTTATCCTGCTGATGGCCATCAGCCACTTTTTTGCCCACTATCCCAACCTGTCCAAGTCCTTCTGCAAAGTCTTTGCTGTCTCAACACTACCTGCCCCGCAACCTAACTTTGTATCATTTGCAAATTTGGCAACAAAGCCTTCAATTCCCTCATCCAAATCATTGATGTATCATTGATGTATAACGTGAGCCCCAGCATCGACCCCTGCGGACCACTACTAGTCACTGGCAGCGGACCAGAAAAAGCCCCCTTCATTGTCACTCATCTGCATTGTCACAATTGTCCTCAAATATCGGGTCAGGAGTCACTTAATTTCTTCTTACTTAAATTATAGATTATTACTTGCAAGTTTTCAGTTTAACAATACAATCCCCAAATCTTGTGTTTTGGAAAAATTATGAAAATGCATCTGTTATTTTCAAAATGTTATTGAAAGCATAGGCCTCTTTCCAAGATTTTGCTGTGTCACTCTGTATAGTAATCAATCTATTGTTTTTTGTTGACTTTTTTTCCAGTAAAGTCACTTACAAAAGTCAATTTCAGATTCCTAATGGTCCAACCTTTGAACGTTCTTTCACAATTACCTTTCTGCAGTCAACCTATTCAATCAACTCCAGCGGGCATCACGTTGTCCGTGCTGAAACTGGTTCTTTCCCATCCTTGGCTGTTTACACAAGGACGCTCCTCACTTGTTCCCTTCAGCAAGGGGTGCTTTACTGAACATGATAGAAACATAGAAAAAATAGGTGCAGGAGTAGGCCATTCGGTCCTTTGATCCAGCACCGCCATTCAATATGATCAATGGGTTCAATGGTCCTTTATTGTCACATGTACCGATGTAGAGTGAACTTTGATTTTCAAACAAAATCAACAAGATACAAAACTACATAAAGATTAAACATAGATTTAAATAGCCACCACAGTGGTGTGTGAGAATCCCCAGGGCACACAGCATAAACGGAGACCCACAGCCATCAGTTCAATGTCCGGGCCACACATATGCTCCTTCACTGTGATGTGATCAGAGTTGTACTGACCGTTGTCACTGTCTCTGCAGTCCCTGTCCGGCCAAATAGTCAGAAAGCCATCCACACTTGCACTAGACTCCGGGATGTCCTCATGGACTGATGTCCCCACAAACACTGAGATCTCTGCATCCACGGCACTCCCTCTGAGTCCTCACCAGTGTAGGCAGCAGGGCCACCTTGTTTTTTGGCGACCTCACATTCCCCATTGTGATGGAAGGCAAATAACTTGTATCTTCTTTTCTCCCGCAGTCGGGGCAATCGAAACATCCGCAGTCGGCGATCAAAGCTCCCGCATCGGGGCGATGAAAGCTCCCGCAATCAGGGCCGTCGAAGCTCCTGCGGTTGGAGCTCCCGAAGTCGATCCCTAACAAAGGGACCGCCAGCTCCACGATGTTACAACCGCAATGTGGACGGAGATACAATACGAAAAAGTTGCATTTCCATCGAGGGAAAAGATAAAAACGTTTCCTCCAACCCCCCCCCCCACATAAAACTAAAACATACAAGTAAAAACAGACTAAAAACAACAAAAGAAGGGATGAGAAGGCTGTCGGCAAGGCTGCCATGTACGGCGCTACCCAGTGGTTGATGGCTGATAATCTAAAAATCAATACCCCGTTCCTGCTTTTTCCCCATATCCCTTGATTCCTTTAGCCCTAAGAGCTAAATCTAACTCTCTCTTGAATGAATCATCAGCTTTCTATTGCCAGAGTGTACAATTGAGTGTAAAGGGTAGGTAGACAGAAGTGGTCAGTGCCACAGATATTACTAGTGCCAGAGATGTTACTTGTGGCACAGATGTTCCTTGTCACTTATCAACCAATGTTGTTAAGGTCTTGCGGTTGTAGGCATGGGACTGCTTCACCTGTTGAGCATTGATGAATGGGATTGAATGTTGTGCAATCATCAGCAAACATCCCCACTTCTGACCTGATTGACCCACTTTACCAGGGCTCCTTTGGTCTCACTTAGTCAAACACTGCTGTGATGCAGTTGGCAGTCATCCTCTCCTCACCTCTGGAGTTCAGCTCTTTGATCGGTGTTTGAACCCTGGCTGTGAAAAAGTTTAGAGACAAGTAGATCTGGTGAAACCAAACTGTGAGCGGCAGCGGTGAGCAGGTTGTAGGTGGACATGTAACAATTTGGTGGCAATGTTGATGGACGCATTCATCACGGTACTGAAGTTTAAGAGCCAACTGATTGGGTTGGAATTAGTAAGGTTTTTGTGAACAGGGCATATCTGGGCAATGTTCTCTATTGTCAGGAAGATACCAGTGTTGTACAGGTACCCAAAATCTAGTTGTACAGCCTGGTCCTGTGGCATTAGGTGCTCTCGGCCACTTCCTGATTTCATGTGCAGTGGAAGGGATTGACAGCAGACGGGCTCCTGCGATGGTGGCAATGTCAGAAGGGCACAGAAATGGACCATTAATGGAGCACCCTTTGCGAAACATGTTTGTAAATGTCTCAGCCCTACCAACAGCACTGACTCTCTGGGCCAAACCATTGGGACAAGGAGATTGTTCTTGGGGGCTCCTCTAACTTTTGGCTGTTTAATTATCTTCCACAACCAGTCACAATCAGTAGTAGTTCAGAACTTCAATCTAATCCTTTGGTCATGATCACCTTTTACTTACTGCTAATGTGGACTAGCAGGTTTGTAGTCTTCCACTGTTCATGGTCCTGGCTGGACTGACATATGATGAAAGAATGGATCGACTGGGCTTATATTCACTAGAATTTAGCAGGATGAGAAGGATCTTATAGAAACATATACAATTCTAAAGTAATTGGACAGGCTTGATGCAGGAAAAATGTTCCCGATGTTGGGGGAGTCCAGAACCAGGGGTCACCGTTTAAGAATAAGGGGTAGGCCATTTAGGACTGAGATGAGGAAAATCCTTTTCACCCAGAGAGTTGTGAATCTGTGGAATTCTCTGCCACAGAAGGCAGTGGAGGCCAATTCATTGGATTTATACAAGAGAGTTAGATGTAGCTCTTAGAGCTAATGGAATGAAGGGATATGGGGAGAAAGCAGGAATGGGATGCTGATTTTGGATGATCTACCATGATCATATGGAGTGGCGGTGCTGGATCGTAGGGCTGAATAGCCTACTCCTGCACCTATTTTCTATGTTTCTACGTGGTTGCTGAATACTGGAACTCAAATAATTTATACCTCACTAAAAATAAAATGAAAACACTCATGAAAGACTATTAACCATCCCTGAAGGCAGCATTAAATTCCATTGTGTGCATGATGTTGATTAAATGAACACCAGGTCATTGATCGGAGCAGTGTTTGCTCACCATGGCTGCCTCTGCTGCTCTTGTCTCATGTTGTGTTTGGATGTGAAGGACAATCAATAAGAACTGACGGAATATTCAACAAAGGCAGAACAAGTGAAATAAGTTTCAGGTCAAGAAACATAGAAATATAGAAAACTAGGTGCAGCAGTAGGCCATTCGGCCCCGGGTCAGCACCGCCATTCAATATGATGATCATGGCTGGTCATCTAAAATAAGTACCCCATTCCTGCTTTTTCCCCATATCACTTGATTCCTTTAGCCCTAAGAGCTAAATCAAGCAGTAACGTTTCCTTCCCTGCCCCTTCAAATGATGCAGTGTGGGATCGAACCCCACTACTTTATCCCATCCATGAGTCAATAATGTAAACTCCCCATCAGCCGCAGTTATCCTCAGCTGCAAAACCAGATTGAGATGCAATGAGAAACAGCAATGTGTATTTTATTAAGACTTGGAAAAGGAGGATAAGCTCTTTTGGTTTTATGAGCAGATTTTGGGGAGGATAAAATAATTGTTTTGATTTTGCTGATTTTGCACGGCTGGAATATTTGGCTTCTGTGTGTTACACAAGAGATATTAGAAAATTCTGTTGAAACTGGTATCAGTTGTTTGAATTCCTGCGAGACATTTACTGCAATGAAGCATGTACAGTACACGATCTAAAGTTGATCACATTTCAGGGACACATATTATTCACATAACCACATGGCTACCCGTTCTTGATCAACCTTTATTGTAACACCAACGCTTTTCACCCCTCCACCACCACAACTCCTTGGTTGGTTCATCCCTTGCACTTTCCATCTAACCTCCCCCTCCCCAGGTACTTTCCCCTGCAACTGCTGGCAATGTAACACCTGTCCCTGTCCCTACACCTTCTCAATCGCCTCCATCCAGGGATCCCAGCAGTCCTCCAGGTGAGACAGAGATTTACCTAGACCTAGTCTAACCTCATCTACTACATCTACATGTTCCTGATGTGGCCTCATGTTCATTGGCAAGAAGCGTAGAATTGCCGAGTGCCGACTTACGCTTGGTCTGCCAAGGTCAGCCTGTTCTCCCAATTGTTAACCATTTTAACTCCTCTCCCATTACCCTACTGACCTTTCTGTCCTGGGCCTCCTCCAGTTTACAAGTGGCAATGGAGGAGGCCCAGGACAGAAAGGTCAGTATGGTAATGGGAGAGGAATTAAAATGGTTAGCAACTGGGTGTACAGGCAGACCTTGGCGGACCGAGCGTTAGTCGGCACTCGCCGAATCTACGCTGCAACATCTTATATTCCGCTTGGGTAACTTACAACACAACAATATGAACATTGCGTGTAGGAAAGAACTGCAGATGCTGGTTTAAATCAAAGGTAGACACAAAATGCGGGAGTAACTCAGTGGGACAGGCAGCATCTCTGGGGAGAAGGAATGGGTGACGTTTCAGGTCGAGACCCTTCTTCCGACTGATGAACATTGAACAAATCTCCTCAATCTTCTAAGTAGAGGTGTTGATAACCTCTCTTTGTGATTGCGTCAATGTGCTGCTGGTGCCTCTGGCTGCTACAAATGTGAGAAGTGCATCCATGTACAGCTCCTGAAGGACCGTGTTGGGGAACTGGAGAAGCAAGTGGATGACCTCAGGTTCGTCTGAGAAACTGAGTTGTTCCTTGACAAGTCCTACAGTAAGAATGTTGCACCTAAGGTACTGGAAGAGAGAAGGTGGGTGACGGTGAGAAAGGGAGGGAAACATGGAATGCAAAGGTCCCCGGGTGTTATACCTCTTGTGAACATGTTCACCCACTTAGAAGCTGTCGGGACAGAAGACGTTATCACACTAAGCGGGCGGACTGGCTTGCGAAGCTTGTTGAGCCAAAACCAAAAAGGCCAACGTCAGGCAACGCCATTGTAGTTGGAAACTCCATTGTGAGAGGTACGGACAGGGGTTTCTGCAGGAACAGATGGGATTCGAGGATGGTGTGCTGCCGCCCTGGTGCCAGGATCCAGGATGTCACGGACGGAGTGCAGAAAATCCTCAAGGGCGAAGGAGAACAGCCGGAAGTGGTAGTGCATGTTGGCACAAATGGTCGGAAAGAAGGGGATGAATATTCTGCAGCATGACTTTAGAAAGCTTGGAAAAATGCTGAAAAGCAGGACCTCCTGGGTTGTTATCTCTGGTTTGCTTCGTTCCTCATGCTGGCGAGAGCAGGAACAGGGAGATACAGGACTTGAATGTGTGGCTGAGGAACTGGTGCAAGGGGCAGGGATTTAGATTCTTAGATCACTGGGATCTCTTTTGGAGTAAGGGGGAACTGCACAAATGGGATGGATTGCATCTTAACAGGTGGGGGACCAGCATTCTGGCAAGCAGGTTTGCAAATGCTACACGGGTGGTTTTAAACTGAATAAATGGGATAGTCGAGGATGGAGTTAAATGGAAAGAGAGTAAAGGGATGGTTAATGACCCCAGAATTAACAGGAAAGGAAGCTCACAAAGGGATAGGAGAGATATGGCCATGTGTAATAGGGATCGATGTGAAAGGTGAGATGCGTAAGGAATTAAAAATATTGTATATGAATACGTGAAGCATAAGAAGTAAAGTAGATGAGCTTGAGGCTCAGTTAGAGGTTGGTTGATATGACATTGTGGGGATTACTGAGATGTGGCTGCAGGAGGCCGGGCCCGGGAACTTAATATTCAGGGTTATACATCCTATAGAAAGGACAGGCAGGTGGGCAAAGGAGGGGGGTAGCTCTGCTGGTGAGGGATGGAATTCAGTCCCTTGCGAGGGAAGACATAGGGACTGACGAGGTAGAGTCACTGTGGATTGAGTTGAGCAATTGTAAAGGCAAGAAGACATTAATTGGTGTTATTTACAGACCCCCAAATAGTAGCCCAGATGTAGGGTGTAAGTTGCAGCAGGAGTTAAAACTGGCATGTAACAAAAGTAATGCCACTGTGGTGATGGGGGATTTCAATATGCAGGTAGACTGGGGAAATCAGGTTGGTTCAGGACCCCAAGAAAGAGAGTTTGTAGAATGCCTCCGAGATGGATTCTTAGAGCAGCTTGTAATGGAGCCGACCAGAGAAAAGGCAATTCTGGATATGATAAGAGAAATCGAGGTAAAGGAACCGCTTGGAGGTAGTGATCATTATATGATTAGTATTAATCCGCAATTTGAGAAGGAGAAGGTTAAATTGGAAGTGTCAGTGATGCAGTTGAACAAAGGGGATTATGAAGGCATGAGCTGGCCAAGGTAGACTGGAAAAGGATCCCAGCAGGAATGACGGTGGAACAGCAATGGCAGGAATTTCTGGGCATAATCCGGAAGACGCAGGATCATTTCATTCCAAAAAGGAAGAAAGATTCTAAGGGGAGTAGGCTGCAACCATGGCTGACAAGAGAAGTTAGGGATAGAATAAAACTAAAAGAAAAGATATATAACACAGCAAAGAGTAGCTGGAAGCCAGAGGATTGGTAAACTTTCATAGGACAACAGAAGGAAACAAAAGGCAATACGGGCTGAAAAGATGAAGTACGAAGGAAACCTGGCCAGGAATATAAAGGACAGTAAAAGCTTCTTTAGATATGTTAAGGGAAAAAGAGTAGCAAAGTCAAATGTGGGTCTCTTGAAGGCAGACACGGGTGAAATTATTATGGGCAACAAGGGAATGGCAGAAGAGTTGAATAGATACTTCAGATCTGTCTTCACTCAGGAAGCCACAAACTATCTCCCAGATATACTGGAGGACAGAAGATCTAAGGGGGTAGAGGAGCTGAAATAAATTTTCATTATGCGAGAAGTAGTATTGGGTAGGCTAATGGAACTGAAGAATTATAAACCCCCTGGGCCTGATGGTCTGCATCCCAGGGTCCTCAGGGAGGTGGCTCTAGAAATAGATGACGTATTGGTGATCATTAGGTTAGGTTAGGTAAGGGGGAGGTGCAGCGAGACCTGGGCATCCTTGTACACCGGTCACTGAAAGTTGGCTTACAGGTACAGCAGGCAGTGAAGAAAGCTAATGGAATGTTGACCTTCATAACAAGAGGATTTCAGTATAGGAGTAAAGAGGTTCTTCTGCAGTTGTACAGGGCTCTGCTGAGACTACATCTGGAGTATTGTGTACAGTTTTGTTCTCCTAATTTGAGGAAGGACATCCTTGTGATTGAGGCAGTGCAGCGTAGGTTCACGAGATTGATCCCTGGGATGGCGGGACTGTCATATGAGGAAAGATTGAAAAGACTAGGCTTGTATTCACTGGAGTTTAGAAGGATGTGGGGTAATCTTATAGAAACATGTAAAATTATAAAAGGACTGGACAAGCTAGATGCAGGAAAAATGTTCCCAATGTTGGTTGAGTCCAGAACCAGGGGCCACAGTCTTAGAATAAAGGGGAGATCATTTAACACTGAGGTGAGAAAAAAATTTTCACCCAGAGAGTCATGAATTTATGGAATTCCCTGCCACAGAGGGCAGTGGAGGCCAAGTCACTGGATGGATTTAAGAGAGTTAGATAGAGCTCTATGGGCTAATAGAGTCAAGGGATATGGGGAGAAGGCAGGCACGGGTTATTGATAGGGGACGATCAGCCATGATTACAATGAATGGTGGTGCTGGCTCGAAGGGCCGAATGGCCTCCTGCTGCACCTATTTTCTATGATTCTATGATACGTTGGTGAAACTGTTCATTCTCACCATCGCCATCCTGTCGCTGAAAACAGATTCATGCATTTCATGTTTCAACTCCTTAAGTCAACACTTAACTTCTAGGTCTTGCTGACATTGAGAGTAATTGTTCTTCTGGCACCATTCATGCACATCTTCAACATCCCTCATGTTCTCTAACTCATTGTTATTCATCCAACAAAGGTGAGTTTGTCATCACATTTAAAGATGGCCCTGTAGTTGTGTCTGGCTACAAAGTCAGTGGTATATAGAGCAGGGGACAGAGCACACAGCCTTGAGGTTCTCCTCTGTTGATGGTTATTGAGAAGGAAGTGTTATTTCCAATTCATACTGATTGTGGTCTTTTGATTAGGAAGTCAAGGATCCAATTACACAGCATAAACCCAGTTTTATGAGTTTGATCTTATGTTTGGAGGGGACGATGGTGTTGATCTCAAGCTGTAGTCAATGAAGAACAGCCGCACATACGTGTTCTTATTATCCAATTGGTTCAGTGACGAATGGAGTGCCAGCAAGATCGCATTCTCTGTTGATCTGTTTTAGTGGTAGGTGAATTGTAGCGTGTCCAGATCATTCCTAAGGCAGCAGTTAATATGAATCATAACTAACCTCTTAAAACACTTCATCACCACAGATGTTAGTGCCAGTTGGTAGTCATTGAAGCATGTCACCCTACTTCCCTGCAGCACCAATATACCAATGTCCTCATAAAGCAGGTGAGTACTTCAGACCTTGGTAATTAAAGATTGAAGATGTGTGCAAAAACAAGGGTTTCAAGGTTTTACTTTGTGAGTGCGGGTGCTTACTGAGGGCTCACCGTTATGAAGGATCATCTGATATTGGCCTTGATGGCTGAGATTAGTGTTGCCAGGGGCTTTGGGGCTCAAGAAGATAAATCAATGTTCACGATAAAAAGTTGGATTTTAAAGGTATAGGGTAATTGAGAAATACAGAATGGAAACAGGTCCTTTGGACTACTTTTACCATGGCAACCATCAGCCACCCATTTACAAACATTCTAAACTAATATTATTTTTTATTCTCCACACATTTCCATCAACAATCCCACCAATTCCACCACTCCTAGATGGTGGCCAATTAACCTACCGCCTTGGTTGGGAAATGGGAGGAAACCAGAGATCATGGGGCAAACCCACATGGTTGGAGATAGAATATGCAAACTCCACATAGATAGTACAACAGGTCGGGATTGAATCCGGGTCTCCGGAACTACGAGGTAGTGGCTGTAGTAGCTGCACCACTGTGCCGGCCAACCTATCCTGAAGGAAGGGAGCATTCAGCCAAGCCTTATAGAATTTTTCGAGGATGTAACTAGTAGCGTGGATAGGGGAGAACCAGTGGATGTGGTGTATCTGGACTTCCAGAACGCTTTTGACAAGGTCCCACATAAGAGATTAGTATACAAACTTAAAGCACACGGCATTGGGGGTTCAGTATTGATGTGGATAGAGAACTGGCTGACAAACAGGAAGCAAAGAGTAGGAGTAAACGGGTCCTTTTCACAATGGCAGGCAGTGACTAGTGGGGTACCGCAAGGCTCAGTGCTGGGACCCCAGCTATTTACAATATATATTAATGATCTGGATGAGGGAATTGAAGGCAATATCTCCAAGTTTGCGGATGACACTAAGCTGGGGGGCAGTGTTAGCTGTGAGGAGGATGCTAGGAGACTGCAAGGTGACTTGGATAGGCTGGGTGAGTGGGCAAATGTTTGGCAGATGCAGTATAATGTGGATAAATGTGAGGTTATCCATTTTGGTGGCAAAAACGGGAAAGCAGACTATTATCTAAATGGTGGCAGATTGGGAAAGGGGGAGATGCAGCGAGACCTGGGTGTCATGGTACACCAGTCATTGAAGGTAGGCATGCAGGTGCAGCAGGCAGTAAAGAAAGCGAATGGTATGTTAGCTTTCATTGCAAAAGGATTTGAGTATAGGAGCAGGGAGGTTCTACTGCAGTTGTACAGGGTCTTGGTGAGACCACACCTGGAGTATTGCGTACAGTTTTGGTCTCCAAATCTGAGGAAGGACATTATTGCCATAGAGGGAGTGCAGAGAAGGTTCACCAGACTGATTCCTGGGATGTCAGGACTGTCTTATGAAGAAAGACTGGATAGACTTTGGTTTATACTCTCTAGAATTTAGGAGATTGAGAGGGGATCTTATAGAAACTTACAAAATTCTTAAGGGGTTGGACAGGCTAGATGCAGGAAGATTGTTCCCGATGTTGGGGAAGTCCAGGACAAGGGGTCACAGCTTAAGGATAAGGGGGAAATCCTTTAAAACTGAGATGAGAAGAACTTTTTTTCACACAGAGAGTGGTGAATCTCTGGAACTCTCTGCCACAGAGGGTAGTTGAGGCCAGTTCATTGGCTATATTTAAGAGGTAGTTAGATGTGGCCCTTCTGGCTAAGGGGATCAGGGGGTATGGAGAGAAGGCAGGTACGGGATACTGAGTTGGATGATCAGCCATGATCATATTGAATGGCGGTGCAGGCTCGAAGGGCCGAATGGCCTACTCCTGCACCTAATTTCTATGTTTCTAAGTCACTTGATAAAGTCACAGCAGTCAGCGAGTTCACTCATATATTTCCGAGCTAGAGTTATTTGCAGCCGTGAAGAAAACATTGCACCTAAACTAGAATTCAATGCTGATCCAAGTGCAGACATTTGTATTTGGTGCAGGTACTGAGAAAATCAAATAAGCAGGGGCTGAATTAAGGATGTATTCTCTCATCAGCACTGACCTTGCCAGCTATAAATAAATCTAGAATTATGTGGGGGAAGATGACTTGTCTTCCAATAAATAATTATTACTTCCTGCAACACAACACAGCAGTAGATGCTCAGGGTTTGCCACCTTGCTTACTATAGCTGTTCAAAGCTATGTTAAGCAACTTCTCACCATCGGCAGGTCCAATTGTTTTATGATTATGTTGGCTGCAATTAATGTGTTCTCTTTGCAATGCTGAAAAAAATAACAAATTCTTATCGTGCTTTTCATGACCAAGGAACATCCAAAAGTACACTGCACCTTTGCAATCCAAGTTCGTATAAACTATGAGTAGCTACAAAGTTAACAAACTGGAATGAGATCTTTCTTTTCTAAACAGCCTCTTTGTTCTAATGCAGTTTATGCTAAAAGTTCAATGTGCCCATTGTTTGTAAGAATCTTGTATGAAACGAGATTGCGAGACAGATTAGTGAAGGTGCATGCTTGGCCAGCATACACACCCTTTTCAAATGAAATTAAAAAGATTGAATAAACATTTAAAGCAGACATGACTACATTCACTGTGGCATTAAGACTTTTGATCCTCTTCTCTTCAGTGGTAACACTTAAATAAATATGGAGGCATGTGACACCGCATATGGCAGAATCTGGAACACAAAGCAAACTGCAGATCTGGGAAGGGAAGGAACGGCCCTGATGCATATGGTCTCAACCCAAAAGTTGATACTTCTTCCATCCCACTGATACTGCTTGATCCATTTAGTTCCTCCTGATTTTTCAGTGTCCAATTCTTTTTTTTTGAGGCAATATGCAGATAGTCATATGAATCAGCGGTTCACAAAGACCCTACCCTCACGGAAAAATACCTTTCCACTTGTCTCTGATGTATAAAGAGTGGCCAGTTGGTAGTTTGTGGTACCACTGGAACTGTACTAGAGGATGATCTAATGTTCTGAAAGCAGAGGTTAAAAGTGGGAACTTTACTGAGACATCCCAATCCCACCTGTTACAGTGCCTCATTTTGTTAAGTGGAATGCAACTTGGCAGTTGAACCCAGTGGCCTGCTTAGTGCTGCCAAGTTTCACACAAGTATGTAATTATCGTGCCATCTTCCACTGACTCTTTGGGTGTGGTACAGCAGTTACTCACCAAACACTGAAACACAACAGGGCTTTGTTCCAGAATATTTTCACAGCTCTTCCCAATCACAAAGGCAGCCGTTGCATTCAAGGTCAATTTAGTTATTAATAATTCCTGCCCTCTTTCCTATCAAATCATTCTTGAATTCCTCTGCTCTAAGAATAACATTTTCTTCTCTAGTCTCTCCACATGACTTGAGTAATCCGTCCCCAATCATGTTTCCCGTTGGAGACTCAAGAGGTTGCAGATGCTAGAATCTTGAGCAGAACAAACAGTTGGAGGAACTCACTGGGTCAGGCAGCACCTGTGGAGGGAATGGATGGGCGACAATTCTGTTTGGGTAAAAAAAAGGCAAAGTGTTGGAGTACAGTGGGTCAGACAGAATCTCTAGAGAAATGGATAGGTCACCTTTTGGTTCAGACTCGCAACTCCCAGCACTTTGATTTTTACTTCATACTGAGATCACTACTGCTGTCAACTCATTCTGTGTTTACTGATTTTAGATACGATGCTGCACTGAGGTGCAGCCACATGAACTCCCCATTATTGGATGTCACCCAAATGACTGCAAATTTATCTTCCAACTTCAGATTTTCAATAGTCAAGTCAAGTTTATTCGTCACATACACATACAAGATGTGCAGTGAAATGAAAAGTGGCAATGCTCGTGGACTTTGTGCAAAAAGACAAACAAACAACCAAACAAACTACAAACAGAATGGGACAAACAGCAATTTTTGAAAAAGCAGTAGAGTGGTACAGTAAAAGTTAGTCCCTGGTGAGATAGGAGTTTACAGTCCTAATGGCCTCTGGGAAGAAACTCCTTCTCAACCTCTCCGTTCTCACAGCATGGCAACGGATGCGTTTGCCTGACCATAGCAGCTGGAACAGTCCGTTGCAGGGGTGGAAGGGGTCTCCCATGATTTTATTGGCTCTGGAGTTGTACCTCCTGATGTATAGTTCCTGCAGGGGGGTTAGTGAAGTTCCCATAGTGCGTTCGGCCGAACGCACTAATATCTGCAGAGCCTCTGCAGAGAACAATATCTACTGTTGCTGTTAACTCCTGGACTTCTGCCTTGAAGGACTTCCATTCTTCATTCTGACAGCATTTCCATGTCTCCCACTTACCTTCCCTGCTTCGATAATACTGATAATCTGACACTCTCAAGGCTCAGTGATGCTGGGTTAGTGGATTTCCCAGAATATTGGTTGTTACCCCTATTAGTACCCCCAACACATTTAAATTCACTTTTCAGATTATATTTCTCAGTGAAACCAATAAGTTTTAAGGGAACACAGGCACTGGGGGTGTCAGTCATCAGAAGGAAGTACAACAAACATCACCTGGTGAGCCAGATGCTGAACCATTTGGATTTCCAAATAGTCAGTGAATTATCAGTTCCACTGTATTTGCTTTCCTTTTTATGCTTGAGCATCTACAATGCCTCACTTCCATAGCTGCAGCCTGAGTAATTGGCTCCAATTCCCACCCAACTTTCACCTTTCCAATCTTCTTATCATCTGACATTCATCCTGATAGTTATCAGAAGGCCCCAGACACAGCATGGAAACAACCACTTCAGCACACTTCGACACTGGTTTTATATTAAATGAATGTTTATTCTTGCCACATTCTCATCAACCCTTAGAAGGCATGGATGAATGGAGCCAAAGGGCTTGTTTTCCTGCTATATAATTATATGATTCTATGACTCCCCAGATTCTACCATTCACTTACACTCACTGAGGAATTTAGCAGCCAATTAGCCTACCAACATGCGTGTCTTTAGAATGTGGATAGAACCGGAGCATCCGAAGGAAACCCATATGGTCACTGGGAGAACGTGCAAACTCCACATAGACAGCACCCGAGGTCAGGAATGAACCCAGGTCCCAGGAGCTGTGAGGCAATGAAGCCTATCCGTTACACCACTAAACATCCCCAATTCTGCTCCGAAAGTCTCTAGGGTGTCTCCTCATAACTGATCTGTCAACCCCTCCCCCATTCTACCTCTGTTCTGTTTCCTTTCACTGTATTCATCTGTTGACTCTCTCGTCTTTACATCAGGAGCTATGGGTTTGAGGTCAGTCCGGAGATCTGGCCTCCAAAATTCAAAACTGGCACTCCAATACCGGGACGGGGGTAAATGCTGTTCCAGCAGAGGTGCCGAGTTTATGATCAAACCACGTTGACTCCTCTACCAATTAGATGCAAAAATATGTCTCAGAGGAGCAAGGGAGTTGTCTACTGGCTGATCTTAATCCTTTAAACAGCGCCACCAAAACAGATCGCTTGATTGTATCGCAATGCTATTTGTAGTTAGGCATGGATTATAGCATTTCATTGGTTTGGTTTGAGAATACTTTAAAAAACAAAGTCTGCTTTTCTTTCAGCATTCCCAACACTATTCCTTACACCACAGATTGTGCCTGCTGATCTGCTGAGATATCTCACCATTTTATGTGTGTATTTTATATATTTCCACAGCAAACAGTTGCCATTTGAATGCCTGAACTTTGATTGAGCATGACGGAAAAGCTCATGAAGATCTGTGGAGCAATCTGAATTCAGCTTACAGTTACAGCAATACCATTTCAAATATCTGGCACCAAACCAAAGTCACTTGGCAATAATAATTGCTCACATTCCCTCTGCACATTAACATGCAGCAGCACATTTCAGAGGGCCAGACTCCCCACCCATCCATTTATTTTCACAAGGGTTTTGTTTTAAACAATAGGGAATATATCAACATGTATCGTGCAGAGAATTGTTTATCTGACTTGCAGTGAGATAAAACTCCTTTATTCACATCTGATATCTTTGGGACTAATACTATTTACACTTGCCAACCAATGAATCCATTCTGGCCTTCCATTCTGGTGATTTACATGACTTCTCACTGTAAAAGGAGAAATTAAAACAGACACCAAAGGGCTGTTCCAATAAAATGCTGTTTTCAGAAATGCAACATGATCATAACTAATATGAAACCTTGTACAATGCTCAGAGATACTCAGTCACTTGTTTCTCAAAATAAATAAATCAAAAGCAGCAATCCCTTAATCATCGCAGCACAATTTTAAAAGTACAAACTTCAGATGATTATAGGTTATAAACTAAATAATATAAATTAAACTAAAATAAGTAGCACATTGTGTGTTGAAAGTAATGCAATGTTAGTTTTTTTCTTTAACAGCTCAGTGGTCGACACTAGATAATTATATATTTTAAGTCACATGCTATATTGACTGAAGTCCACTTCAAAACTTCTCGCAAACGTGAGGGTGGATTTTCACAGCAGTCTATTCAGAATCTCGCAATCATCGGGTGGAATTAGGTTTTTGCCTGAAGGCATGGCTTCTACTTCAGTGTCGCACCTTCAGGCTACACACAGCATGGGTAAAAGTGGAAGTTTTAATGATAAAGTTGAAGCAAAAAGCTGTGACATTAACAAGCTGTGTGGGAAGCTTTCCTGAAGAACCCAAGGTGTTTAGTGGAAAAATATTACACATCTGAAGGACGCGGGAAACTCCTTTCATTCCTCCTTAAAGAATTAATTCCCTCTGGCTGATATTCAAACCAAAGCACTTAATTTGCATCCAGTAGCGAGCTATGGGTCAGGTTTAGCCAACAATTTTAATTGGCAGGCAAAGGGAGGGCTTATGGATAAGCTATAGCAAAACTGTTTCCCTGATTATAAAGTATCCTATAACTAGATTTAGCCCCAATATTGGAACAATGGCAATAGAATTAGAATAAAGCCTACATCATTAACAGCATTCTGTTTGCTTCAACCATGGAAGAGCAGAATGGGAGGCAATCTTACTAGATGCACAATTCCCTCACCTGATTTCAATGAACATGCGACAATTTGCAAGATGTTCCTGGTCCAAGTTGATTTTTCTTTCCAGTGTAGAAACAACATCACTGTGATATCTTCAAACATTCAATGATCTGGTCTGGCAGCATCTCACTAAAGCAAGCGAGCACTTCGCCTGAGTGTTTATTGCCTATTAATGCGTGGTGCATTCCCAAGTTGTGCTTCATATGATATGGACTTGTGCGTTTGTCCTCAGGAAGTAGTTTTTTTTAAGTGCAAAGTGCTGACACAGAGGGTCAGGCAGCATCTGCGGAGAGGATGGAGAGACAGATGTTTCACATCAGGATTATTCTTCAGACTGATGGAATATGGACAAGAAAACTGGAAAAGTGGTTGGGCATGAGGAAAAACCTTGCAAGCGATTGGTAGCTACAGACGAGGAAGGGTGAGAGGCAGAGGGGTGGAGTAAGTGACAAAGGCTAGATGCGAAAAGGAGAACATAGGGTGTAAGATAAGCAAAGAGGAGGAAAAGTGAAATGTAGAACGAGCGAAGATTTAGGCGCTAGGTACAGGGGATGGGGAAAAAAGGGATACAAGGCAAAGGTTGACTATGGAAGGGTAGAAGATGAGAGCAAGGAGGAGGGATACGTAGCAAGGTGACAAGAGATGACAAAATGTGTGAGCACCAGGGAGAGAAGGAAAGCGAAGGGGTGTGTAGTGAAATTGGAGAATTCAACTTTAATACTGCTGGGTTGTAGGCTACCTAAGTGGAAAATGAGGTGCTGCTCTTCAGTTTTCATGTGGTCTCATTCTGGCAGTAAAAGAGGGCAAAGACAGAACGTTCAGTCAGGGAATGGGAAGATAAGTTACAATGGTTAGCAACCGGGAGCTCCAGTGGGCTTTGGCAGACAGAGAACAATTGTTCGGAAAAACTGTCGCCTAGTGTTTGCTTGGCCTCTCCAGTATAGAGGAGGCCTAATAAAAAAACAAGACAAATTGGTGGTGCAATATATGTAATGAGTTTCTTAACAGGAATAATGGAACTCTGACTCATCAGAAAGTCGAAGGAGTGCCTGGGGACAGCCCTGACATCAAGTCTTCTACACTACTACGTGAGTGGATGCAGGTTTCTGCACCAAAGGAACACTATGAAGCATCTTGTTTGTACAGCTGATGTTAAGAGATGAGAAACTAGTCCTTTACCTTATATTATTCATACTGCACAGATAACAATGGGTTAGTTCTGGAACAGACTCCCACTTATGTAAGTGGAGGAAAATATATTGTTACTAAATCTAATTTTATATTAAAGAAACACTGGGGCCTCAGCTTTAGATTAATTGTTGGTGATGCTGGAACAGCAAGTTTGCATTCTGGCTCTGCTGCCTTGTAGGACCAGGTGACACCGTGACAGCAAAATGTTTGCACGCTTTATTTTTCCCCATCCCAGTGCCACTGATGGGACAGTTCAACAGGAAGTTCGTGCTCTCAGACTGCTCACAATCTTTCGATTATAAATACAATAGAAGTGTACATATGCCTCAAAAATTAGTCATAAACCTAGTGTACAACTTACTGTCACTCAGAGACATACTTTCAAAACTTTGGATATAACTTGAGTAAAAATCAGGGATTGTGACCCACAAATGAAACTACCTAAACAGATACTCACTGAGAATCTTGCCAATCCAAGCCTTGAGAATGAACTTTTCATCTCTACTCTCCTGCCTCCTTCCTGTGACTTAGTTTAACCCAACATTCATTTATTTCGTAGACACAAAAAGCTGGAGAAACTCAGCAGGACAGACAGCGTCCTTGGAGAGAAGGGATGGGTGACGTTTGGGTTTCCTCTGGAATACTGTCCTCCTCTCTTCTATTCCCAAACCATTAATTTCCTGCAGCACCCCTTCTCTCTTGACGTCATGCCAGCTATTAGTTCTCCTTGGATACTAACAAAGATACCAGATTTTCCTGGTATGAGAACTATTTTTTAATTGTAAGGCACATTAATCCAAAAAAGACAGCCAGATAGTGTTTGAAATACAAGAACCCAAATAGGAGAGGAGTGCAAAGGGATTTTGAAGGTATACATACACAAATCATTAGAGGTTGTGGCGCAGGTTAATTGTAGCATCAAAGCAAACAATGCTAGTTTCTATTTCTGGAAGGTTTACAGAAAAGGTTATTTTAAACCTGCCTACAACTGACATCTGGTCCAATGTGCAAAGTTCTCCACATCAGATCATAAGATCAGAAGGAAAACGTGAAAAACAGAAGTGTTTGAAAACTACTTGCAAAAAAATTTAAACAGGAATCTTCCCAGAAAGACCAAGAGGGATAAATTACTTTGTTGTGGTGCGTGGGTCTCAAAAAAAGTCCAGTGTTTGAGAACATTGCTTCTTCCCCATAAGGGAGACCAAACCAGAGGTGGCATAACCCTGCCTTTTAAATGTTGAGGGCCGCCTCCGGACAGTGCTCCTGTGCCGAGGGGTTCGGCAAAAGGAGCCGCCACATGAAGTCCAGTGTTTGAGAAGACCCTTTATTGTAAGTCAGCCTCCCGGTTGAAGGGAAGACGAAACCAGAGGAAGATGGCACCCAAATCCTGCCTTTTAAACCCTCTGGCTGAGGGCCGCCTCCGGACTGCACCACTCCTGTGCCGAGGGGTTCGGCAGTATAATGGCACGACCCTTAGGAGCCGCCACATCGAGAAAAAAAAAAACCGGCCCCCCATGTCAAGGTTATGGAAGGTTTAACAGGGTATATGTAGAGAATATGCTGATCCTTTCAGAAGTGGCCAACAATATAACGGGTCACTGATAATTTTAAGAGGAAATTTGAAGGAAAGAGATTTTCTCAGAGGGTTTGATGCTAGTGGCACAGATGCAGTTACTGCGAGGCTAAACACTGTAGCAAAAAATATTGGGGTTATGTTGATAAGGCCAGGGGAAATGTGTGGAAGCAGGCTGGTATGGACCACATACTCGAGCACAGGATTGCTGGGCGAATCGGCCACTGCTATTGCAGTGCAATCCATGTAATTCTAGATACTGTACCTTGGTATTTTTCAAAGAACCCACCATGATCCATATAAACAATGGTTCCAATTGTTATATTCATCTTCTTCGACAATAACATCAGTGAAAAAATTGGAGGCTAGATTTGACGTTCCTTGCCATTACTTACCTCTTATCGGATCCTCCCTGGACAATACCAACAGATCACCTCCAAGCTTTTCAAGGACCTTGCAAACCAAATCCTTAGTTATCTTTAAAAACGGTGTGCTGGCTAGGAAGCTCAGCGCAGAGATGACAAAACCTTACTTTAAAGCAGCTTTTTTCTCAGCCTTGTAATGCAATCCATCGGGGTTTCGGGCTTGTGGCAGGACTAAAAACCACCCTACTAGTCTCATCCCATTAATCATACTGCCATCAGTTTCTATAAGTACTAACAACCTCTCGTGTCAGTTAATTCCTCTCCCCAGGATTTCTCAACCTCTAATTACTACTTTGGCATGTCCACAAAGATTCTCCCATACATCTAGCTATGCACTATGGAAAGTATTCTGATGGGATGCATCTCAGTGTGGTATGCCAACTGCTCTGGACTTAACCACTTGAACTTGCAGAGAGTGGTGAACACAGCCCAGTCCATCATAGGCTTGTCACTTCCTTCCATCCAGTCTATATTGGTAACAGACATAGGTGGAAAAGGGGATGAAGTCCTGCAGAGTGAATATAGAGTTAGGCCGGAGGTTAAAAGCAGGACCACAACTTGGTGGCCATGGAATTAGTTGGGCCGAAGGGCCTGTTTCCATGCTGTATAGGACTACAGCTTTCAGATGAGGATTGAAACAGAAACTGTAGTGGAAGTGGGGACAGCAGCCTTTGTCCTCCCTGTCACTAACTCAAGAAAATTTCTGCTCTTACAAGACTGGATCTTGGACAATTGGACTAACAATAGAATCAGTGGAGGAACCTAAAGGCATGGGGAAGTGGAATTGGACATCATTAGGGAACGTGTTGAGTTTAGGAATAATAACACCTACCATATACCGTGAGTGCGCATTTCTCAATAGAAATATATCTCGGATTAGGAAGTACCTTTCACAGGACTACAGAACAATGCTGTTATCAGGTTTCACTCAACTTATGCACTGGTATTACATCCGCTCGACATGTGGAACGTACACTTGAGTCTGTTACATGTCATTACACCTTGTTTCATTGATATCAACAGGACACCAGTGAGTTCAATGTTATGTTTTATTAGATATCTGTCAATTAATAAGGTGCTCAAAATTCTGCACAGACCAACTGCAGACAGGTTTGCATGCTCAACTCAGCGGGACACTGGCCATTTCGCATCGGAGCAGAGAGTTCCCTCTCGATACCACTTTCTGTTCCTCTTAAATCAACTTTAATTGTTCTTTTGAAAGCTGTACAGTTACTTTAACCAGATCCACTTATCCCCAACGTCAGCATTGAAACCTTTTTCATACATTCGACCCGGGAGCTGAAACAAAACAAAAAGATGCCAAGGTGAGAATGTCTTGTACAGACTGCTGGAAATCCTGTCAGAAATACCTTTACAGTAAAATTCCTGTTAAAAATAACATAGATAATTGATATTCATTAACCTCTGCACACATCATGCTGTTACAGTTTCAACAGCTTTAAAAAAAATTAAATGAGCTGTGATTTATTCACAATAGATTAAATTATAATCTTGGAAACCAATTCCCTATTTGACATGCTTGAACCATGGAAACAGTAAGAACTAGGGAACAATGATCATGGAGACTTTGCAAGGCAAGAAGAGGAAATGAAATTAAGAAGCTTAATGGGAATGGAGCAGGATGCTGAAAAGAGCTGTTGAGGTAGCAATTTACCTATGCTTCTTCCAAGTTAGTGTTCTGCATGCAATCTTCAGTATGTGGTTTCCTCTAGATTGAAGAAACCAAATGCCGATTGTGTGATCATTTTGACAATCATCCATGCGCATCTGCAAACGTCTATTTTCCAATCACTTTAATTCTCTCTCTTGCCCCTGCCTGCCTTTGGCCTCCTGCACCGTTAGAAAAAAATGGTTAACTGATTTTTTTCCAAAGAGGTCACATGCACCTCTGAAATATGTTCCAACATTATTTAATGCTTCACTTGAGGGGACAGGAATTTGCAAACATGCATTAATCCTCTCTGCCCCTTTCTTTTACAACCTTCCATTCATTTCCCAAAGCAAAGACCTCAGCCAAATCGCCTTAAGAGCTGGGCAAAGCAAATACATTTGAGACACTCCAGTCCCAAAAAACAACCATGGCTGAACTTGAAATAGAATTGAATCGGAGTCATCACTTGTCCTTTATAAATCCTCTCTCATCTCCCATGGCCCAAAACATCTCCCAGCTTTATTAAAAGCAGTTGAGATAAATTCGGTCCCAAAGGAAACAAAACTTCACTTCAAAATGCAAGTAAAAGCAAGGCTTCCGGTGAACAATATTCTGTGGGTTTATTTTTTGCTTCATCTTTATGTTTAATGTCAGTTCTGCATTGCTTTCCACAGACTCATTAACCCTGACACATCCCCTGAGATCACATTTCCTCTTTCCTCTACTGCAACAACTCAGCTTGTGGCAGGACTAAAAATAGCCAGCTTTGAACTGTGCTGCCAAAATGCCTTGAACATGAGAGCTGCGTGGAAGCATTGTGGTTTGCGGCTAGAACAAAAATTGCGCAGTCTCGGTGCTGGACACGGAGACTGGCTCAACTCATTCTTTTTCTTTCCCATGGAAGATTCTTCATTTCATCCATCATGCAATCTGAAGTTTTGACAAACTCTAAAATGCACAAAATACTGAAAAGGAAAGATTCTAAGGGGAGTAGGAGGCAACCGTGGCTGACAAGAGAAGTTAGGGATAGAAGAAAACTAAAGGAAAAGATGTATAACACAGCAAAGAGTAGCCGGAAGCCAGAGGATTGGAAAACTTTCATAGGACAACAGAAGGAAACAAAACGGGCAATACGGGCTGAAAAGATGAAGTACGAAGGGAAGCTGGCCAGGAATATAAAGAAGGACAGTAAAAGCTTGTTTAGATATGTTAAGGGAAAAAGAGTAGCAAAGTCAAATGTGGGTCCCTTGAAGGCAGACACGGGTGAAATTATTATGGGCAACAACAAAATGGCAGAAGAGTTGAATAGGTACTTCGGATCTGTCTTCACTACGAAAGACACAAACAATCTTCCAGATGTACTGGAGAACAGAGGATCTGTGGGAGTAGAGGAACTGAAAGAAATGCTCATTAGGCGAGAAATAGTATTGGGTAGGCTAATGGGACTGAAGGATGATAAATCCCCTGGGCCTGATGGTCTGCATCCCAGGGTCCACAGGGAGGTGGCTCTAGAAATAGTGGACGCATTGGTGATCATTTTCCATCGTTCAATAGATTCAGGATCAGTTCCTGTGGATTGGAGGATAGTTAATGTTATCCCACTTTTCAAGAAAGGAGCGAGGGAAAACAAGAAATTACAGACCAGTTAGCCTGACTTCAGTGGTGGGAAAGATGCTGGAGTCAATTATTAAAGAGGTAATAATGGGGCATTTGGATAGCAGTAAAAGGATTAGTCCAAGTCAACATGGATTTATGAAAGGGAAATCATGCTTGACTAATCTTCTGGAATTTTTTGAGAATGTGACAAGTAAAATGGATGAAGGGGTGCCAGTGGATGCAGTGTATCTAGACTTTCAGAAAGCCTTTGATAAGGTCCCGCACGGGAGACTGGTGACTAAAATTAGAGCACATGGTATTGGGGGTAGGGTGTTGACATGGATAGAAAATTGGTTGGCAGACCGGAAGCAAAGAGTAGGAGTGAACGGGTCCTTTTCAGAATGGCAGGCAGTGGCGAGTGGAGTGCCGCAAGGCTCGGTGTTGGGCCCGCAACTGTTTACCATATATATTAATGATTTAGAAGAGGGAATTAGTAGCAACACCAGCAAGTTTGCGGATGACACAAAGCTGGGTGGCAGTGTGAACTGTGAAGAGGATGTTAGGAGGTTGCAGGGTGACCTGGACAGGTTGAGTGAGTGGGCAGATGCGTGGCAGATGCAGTATAATGTAGATAAATGTGAGGTTATCCATTTTGGTGGCAAAAACAAGGGGGCAGATTATCTCAATGGGGTTAGGTTAGGTTAGGTAAGGGGGAGTGCAGCGAGACCTGGGCGTCCTTGTCACTGAAAATTAGCTTACAGGTACAGCAGGCAGTGAAGAAAGCTATTGGAATGTTGGCCTTCATAACAAGAGGATTTCAGTATAGGAGTAAAGAGGTTCTTCTGCAGTTGTATAGGGCTCTGGTGAGACCACATCTGGAGTATTGTGTACAGTTTTGGTCTCCTAATTTGAGGAAGGACATCCTTGTGATTGAGGCACGCGATTGATCCCTGGGATGGCGGGACTGGCAGATGAGGAAAGATTGAAAAGATTAGGCTTGTATTATTCACTGGAGTTTAGAAGGATTAGGGGGGATATTATAGAAACATATAAAATTATAAAAGGACTGGACAAGCTAGATGCAGGAAAAATGTTCCCAATGTTGGGCAAGTCCAGAACCAGGGGCCACAGTCTTAGAATAAAGGGGAGATCATTTAACACTGAGGTGAGAAAAAAATGTTTTCACCCAGAGAGTTGTGAATTTATGGAATTCCCTGCCACAGAGGGCAGTGGAGGCCAAGTCACTGGATGGATTTAAGAGATAGTTAGATAGAGCTCTAGGGGCTAGTGGAGTCAAGGGATATGGGGAGAAGGCAGGCACGGGTTATTGATAGGGGCCAATCAGCCATGATCACAATGAATGGCGGTGCTGGCTTGAAGGGCCGAATGGCCTCCTCCTGCACCTATTTTCTATGTTTCTATGTTACTGAAGTAACTCAGCAGGTCAGGCAGCATCAGGTCGAGACCCTTCTTCAAACTGAGAGTCAGGGGAGAGGGAAACTAGGGGTATGAAAAGGTTCAAAATAAGCCGGCATCGATTATTCCAACATTTTGTGTGTATCTTCAGTGTAAATCAGCATCTGTAGTTCCTTCCTGCATATTTTGACAAAATCTGTTGGGTCACCACTTATAACACTGACCCAATGTATTTATGGCAGTGGAGATTTTTTAATTAATTTTAAATCTGTAATATCCCATTTTTTGGTTTGATAGTTCTATGTGTGGTGCAAGAAACAGGGATCTAGGGTTACATTTCTGCCTCCAAATACAATTAAGATAGAGAGGAGTCCTTCCACTATCGTTTGGGTGAAAGTCACAGGCTTCTTATCTCCTTAGGGTGGCGGTCTCAGTTTAGTTTGTCAGCAGTCACTGCTTTAAAAGATCACAACTTACTACTAAGTAGGCAAATGATCAAAGCGAACTGGGTTGGGAGATGGGACTCACAATAACTGATGTGGTCTACCTTGAAACTTATTATTTCCACAAACTAATAATACTTGTACTCTCTTCTGAGAATGGGGACTGCAATTTGAAGAAACAAATAACCTTTCTAAGGCATAAAATTGTCCCTCGGGAGTCTTTAATGTATTCTAAAACTTTGAATTAGATTAGTTTATTAGATTAGAGATACAGTGCAGAAACAGGCCCTTCGGCCCCACCAGGTACGCGCCGACCAGTGATCCCGCATACCTACACACACTAGGGACAACTTTTTAATTTACCAAGCCAATTAACCTACAAACCTGTACCTCTATAATTCTCTGCCATTAAAATCTGCATCAAGCTAGAGTGCGAACCAGACTCTCCTTTCCTAAAAATAATCCAAGTTATGTAATTGAAAAAATAATTAGTGTGGATGAAATTAGGAAAGAAAATCTGACAGAAATATAGAACTTGCACTGCTTTCCCTGGCCCCGTGCCTTTATCTGCAGGATTGACTCTTATTGCAAACCAGGAGAGGATCCTGCAGAAGGAGAATGAGCTCCACTGAGATCCAGTGAACGGATCAAGGGCCATTATGGGTAGAATCTCCATAACAGAAACATTATTAGTGTATAATGATATTCTCTCATTTGCTGAGCTTTATGTACTAGTGGAGATCCTAAATTGTTGACATCTGATGGGCTTCCTGAGTGACTTACTATGAAGCCTTTCATCTCCTTAGGGGGATAATTTGGCACCGGTAATCAATTCCAAAAGAAAAGCGTGGAATGATTGAGACAAACATCAGAAAAGTTTGTTTATTTCCACAGTGAGGAAAATACAAAAGTGACACAATTGAATGCTTACAAGTTTCATTTACTTACTTCTGGGAAATGTCTAGCGTGGCCTCCGAACTAACAACAGTATTACTGATATGGCATTTATGATAGATGGCAGATTGATAAATGCATTATGCAGTCCTTGTTCATTAAAGCAATGGGCTTGATACAGCCAATGGGAACTGTGAAAAATGCAATTCATGGCACAGAGTTCAGATATCTATCTGATGTTACCTCAATTCCATAATAGATATAGACTCATTATGTGAGGATTGTTGAACAAGTTAAAGGCAGTTTTAATCATGAACAGAGTGAAAATTGGGTGCGTGTCAGCAACATTAAGGCCCAGACAACGCTCGGACATGGCTGATGCAGTGTAGCCTCTGTATTTCTGTTCATGATGTTTTCTGCCGACAGTGGTCATTGACAAATCCACACTTGACTCCTGAAGAGTGTTTCTGATCTGTGGGACAGGTGTTTGGGGAGGGGTCTTTATTATAGAGAGAATTCTATAATCAGCTGTGGAGGTCTTCCTTGGCCAGCCTGTCCCTTTGTGATTAGTAAGCTCACAAGTGCTCTCTTTATATAACCATATAACAATTACAGTACGGAAACAGGCCATCTCGGCCCTTCTAGTCCGTGCCGAACACGTATTCTCCCCTAGTCCCATCTACCTGCACTCAGACCATAACCCTCCATTCCTTTCCCGTCCATATAACTATCCAATTTATTTTTAAATGATAAAATCGAACCTGCCTCCACCACCTTCACTGGAAGCTCATTCCACACAGCTACCACTCTCCGAGTAAAGAAGATCCCCCTCATGTTACCCCGAAACTTCTGTCCCTTAATTCTCAAGTCATGTCCTCTTGTTTGAATCTTCCCTACTCTCAGCGGGAAAAGCTCCCACTGTATTGTACAGTGAAAATTTACATCTCTGAAAATTGAAATCTCCCACAATCACTACCTCGTGCTTACTACTAATATCTGCTATCTCCTTACATATTTGCTCTTCCAATTCTCGTTCCCCATTTGGCGGTCTATAATATACCCCTATAAGTGTTGCTACCCCTTTCCCATTTCCCAGTTCCACCCAAATAGCCTCCCTAGACGAGCCCTCCAATCTATCCTGCCAAAGCACTGCTGTAATATCTTCCCTGACAAGCAATGCAACACCTCCACCTCTTGCCCCTCTATCACACCTGAAGCAACGAAATCCTGGAATATTTAGTTTCCAATCACAGCCCTCCTGCAACCACGTTTCACTGATCGCCACAACATCATACTTCCAGGTGTCAATCCAGGCTCCAAGTTCATCCACCTTTCTTACAATGCTCCTAGCATTAAAATATACACATTTAAGAAACCCACCCTCTCTTATTCTCTGTTTATTGTCTTTTTCTTCTTTCTCCCCTACATTTTAGGTCAGAGTGCTACCATTCTCTGCCTCCTGCCTCACACACTGACTGCTAGCTTTCCCTATTTTAGTCCCTCCCCTCCCCTAGTTTAAAGTCTCCCCAGTAGCCTTTGCTCTTTCTTCTTAATGATGTATCAAACAGTTGATTTTGGTAAGTCTAAGGTTTGGCTAATGTCTTTAACAGTTTTATTCGTGTTTCTCAGTCTATTAATGGCTTCTTTGACTCATTGGCACAACATTGGTCCTCATGTTGATAAACAGCAATAAAAGTTTCCAAAGCTGATGGAAAGACTGAACGAAAGACTAGGTGCAGAGAGCTCTCTTATATCTGCATTAAGAAGGCAATTAAACACACCCATGCAATTACAAATGCCTGTGAAACCAGGTGTCCCAAACATTATGGTGCCCATTATGGAGGGCACTGTGCGTTGACTGTTAACTTGACCTCATTCGGTTAGTCCATGATTGCATTTTACTATTTCTTTGCACTACTTTGGGTTGCACAACAATCTGGCACCATATAAGTAATGTATATGTACAGAACGTGTTTCATAGGAACACGTAATTTCATTGCACCCTGGTGTTTCTGACAAATCTGAATCACAGACAGCAAAGTTGGAGTTTTTCCATTGACCTTTGCATGTGTGTGGCCCAGAAATGACCAGCAGATTCATGCTTGTTACTGCTAATAAACACCAACAGTTTCATCATTATTACAACCACAGAACTCAGGCCCAACACATGCTGGAGTACAGTGGAAACTGTACAATATCAATGTCAAGAAACTCTGGCAATGAGTTCTGTGAACAGATGAACAACTTGTACGAGTAATCTCTCAAATATTGTGAATGGGACCAGCAGCAGTGCTAGTGCTAATAGGAAGCCCAACAACCCCAAAGGAACAGGTCCTGCGTCTAAGATAGGGGACATGCCCTCCATATACATTTTATAACAGGCTTTTTAATAACACAGCTGGCAGAACTGCTGCCTCACACGTCCTAACTATGTGTGGGTTTGTCAGTTAATTGGCCTCTGCAAATTGTCCCTCGTGTGTAGGGAGTTTTTTTTGCAAAAGTAGTATAACAGAGAACTAGCATAAAGTGATTGCTGGTCAGCATGGAGCAGGTGTGCCGAAGGGCCTGTTTCTATGCTGTTCCTTTCAATCAATCAACACCATCAACTTGACAGTTAGGATGGAAGAACTTGACACATAGTGCAGCTGTTTGACATCTTTCCTGAAAGAGACAATTATGCACTCTCTCTCTCTCTCTCTCTCTCTCTCTCGCTCTCGATGTTCAAACTTAGACTTAGATTAGAATTAGATCCTTTATTTGTCATTCAGACCTTTTGGTCTGAACGAAATGCCGTTGCCTGCAGCCATACATGTAATAATAAACAACAAAACACACAATAAACACAAATTAACATCCACCACAATGAGTTCACCAGGCATCTCCTCACTGTGATGGAGGCAAAAATCTTAGGGTTACTGTCTCTTCCCTCCTCTTCTTCCTCTGCGCTGAGGCGATACCCCACCGAGCGATGGTAATCATTTCCGCGGCTCACCGAGCTCCGCGAACGGGCCGGTCGAAGCTGCTGTCCTCCAGTCCAGCGGACGCAGCTGTTGCCGCGGGAGCACCGGAAAACAGGCACCAGCCTGTGACCTGCGAGCTCCCGACGATGCGTCCACTGGCCCGTGGCCGAGCCCCAGATTCAGGTCGCCGCCGCCAGAACGTCACCTCAGCCACAAACAGATGGAGCAGCAGGTGGACCTCAATGTTAGAGGGGAACAAGTGATTCTGCGGTCACACGTGGCAACCCAGAGTGCGGGGAAGATGTCCCTCTACATTTTTCTTATTTGTCATTGGTCTTGAGAGAGATCTACATCCTACCCCCGCTGACACCCGAGTCAGCAGCGTATTCCGCAGCAACCCAAATGGTGTCAGATGCAGGGGACATGACAGAGCCTGCAGGAGCAACCCCAGCCGTGCCCACATTAAACAGTACATCCAGACGTATAAAAGCAGGAATGAAGAACATGGGTTTGTGCCTTGTTTCTTACCTGTTTGTAGGCATGATACAGTTCATCAAACTCATGGGCGCCCACTGTGATCTCTGGAAGGAACCTGGGGATGGCGGTCAGGTCAGCGATTCTCATTTTGTCCTGAACCCTAGTTAAGGAGAAAGACCATTGTTAATCAAACTTTGTTATTGCTTGGGGCTTAATGCCAGTTGACATAGATGGCAAGGAGGAATCGGTGGGTCAGAAAACATCACAGGAGTTTTGCCAAGATGTCCACTAATTGCCACAACAGCACCTCTGTACAACAGTGGTCTCAGCCCAACGGTGCACGAGTGGAGATTAAATGTTTGCACACCAGAACCTAAACAGTGCAGCAACAGCATCCCCAAGTGGTTTTCTATGGAGTAGCCTAGAACTCAACATCTTGCAACAGCATATACCGAGCTATTAGACTTTGTCAATACATTACTTTCATGGGTGGAATCTACTCAATCAAAACCTTTGGCTGAAAACTTCCCTTTCCTCATATTTTGTTGCCAACCTATTTCATCTGTACATATTTCAGATTAAGCTGTTCCATTGAACCCTGGCCTGAAATAAAAAGAACAATTCACCACCCAAAGGGCTCTTCTCAGCAGAGATCAAGGGAAATGGGCCTGAGCTGGATAAACAATTGTATCTTTCCTGAAATCCAAACACAGTGCAAAACATCAGGCTGTGCTTGGCATCCCCCAATTCCAGTAATTCTGTAATGGACAAGAAAAATAAAAGGGCTTGATAAGTTTTAAGTACATCCCAGATATTATGATCACAATTTTTAAGGGACAATATACTGAACCCAAATTTCTCTCAATTTTTTTTAACCTCTGCAATATTTTATTTGTATGATGATAAAACAAATATACTCTCATTTATGTATTTGTAAAAAGAGTACTTTATACGTGGAGATTGCTCCAGAAAAAGTGTGTAATTCAAAAATGCATGAATTAAATATATAAATTGTAAAATTTAAACCGGCATAAATCGGAGAGCATTATTTCAAAACACTACGAAATTAGGTTTTGGCACTTTAATTTTGTCATTTAAGAAGCATGCGTGTCAAAAATGCATAAATGAAACATGCGTAAAATGCGAGGTGCATGTACTAGCAACACCTATTGGTAATCTTTATGCAGACTAATAATCCATCATTCACTTTTAGGTTTATTACTATTAACACATGGTGTTAGATTTATTACATTTATTTTTTTCTCCATAACCATTAAGCCAGCTGCATTGCTTTAGTTCAATTTTCGCTGGACACGGTTGGACAAATTAGCTAAACTGCTTCAGTCCTGGATTAGGACTACCAACTGTCAATTGTGACGTCCAACAGAACATGGTTAAAGATATTTATTTTGAAGTTAGTAAAAGCAGCAACTGATGGAGAAAATAACAGTATACCCTTGTTATAGCTGACTTGGGAGGAGGCAATGATGTCCGTTATTGCCGATTGTCCAGTGTAACCGAGTCAGGTTTTATCATTGTATGTAGTTGAAACAAAGAACTGCGGATGATGGTTGATACACAAAAGGACAAAAACTGCTGGAGTAACTCAGCGAGTCAGGTAGCATCGCTGGAGAACAATGGTAGGTGACGTCGGATCCATTCTTCAGACGGATTCAGTCTGCTGAGTTACTCCAGCACTTTGTGGTACTTACTTACTTACTGCCTCTTATGCCTCCTGGCATGTAGGGCAGCAACGAAGGTCCTCCACTCAGTAGTGTTGATTCCTTCAGTTGCTTTTTCCATAACATATTTGTTTTACGAGACAGGATTGTTCGCCCCGTGTTCAACCTCCAACCTGGAGGACCAGCGGATCACTCTTCGTCTCGCCTCTACCCTTCGACCTGTCCAGCATGGGAGACCCTAACAGGAGACGAATCTCCCACTGGCATAGCTCCAGAGGTCACTGAGACACACAAGCTCCCCGACCACGACAAGTTTGCAATCCAACGGGGAGGCACTTTGTGGTGTTTCACCTCAAAACTCGGGACCGATGCCGCTAGCTTACACTAGCAAGCTCTTCTCGCCCACCACACGGTCCGCTGGCGTGGCTGTTGGTGCAGCTCACGTTGCAGCCTCTGGCTGGCAGCGTTTTCTTCAGACTGCTGCCAACAACAAGATGCGCTCGGTCACCGTGGGGCTCCCTCCCCTCTCAGCTGTTGCCGCATCCAAGGTGTAATATGCCGGTGACTCCGGGAAGAAGGCCTAGTTGACAGAGCCACATGAGGAGGAGGAGGAGGAGGAGGAGGAGGAGGCAGCAGTGGTCGAGTGGGGAGCGGTCAAAGCGACGGGCCAACAGGACGAAGCAGCGGCAGGTAGTAGGGGGAGTGAGCACCTCGGTGACCTCGTGCGTTCTGTCGGTGTCCTGAAGAAAAAGCTGTCCCCAGGGCTACACCCCGAGCTGCAACAACAGCCACTTCAACCGGACCTTGCTGTGGGTGAAGAAGGACTCGCTGGTGCACCTTGTGAGTCAGAGGTGGGATTGGAATCCAGGATGGTAATCTATGATAATTTTGTATTTTAATACAAATGTTCCATTGCATTTCAGGTTGCAAAGTCCTTCAGACTTTTGAGTATTATAACTACATTCAGGCATTACATTCAGGAAAACACAAACATTTAGCACAGAAGAGAGCATGCCCCAAGTCATGGAATATTGACGTCAATTAGATTGAGTTCACATGACTTTGTGAGGCCAGGTAATTTCAGTATAAGGAAACAATTTCAAATGAACCCCATCAGAGTTATTCTTTCATAATCTAATCGAATAGGTTAGGATTATAACGCTTTCTATTACTGTTCTTAATGAAAAAAAATGCAAGACCATGCAAATATGAGGTTGACATTTATTTCATTGTTTCTGCCGCATTTCTGCAATTTAGCTAGCTGTAGCTCTCTCATAATTAAATCTATTTCACTACCTTTATTCTTGCTAGCCCTCCTGAGCCTATTTTCTTCCTCCTAATTTGCAACTTCACCCTTACATCTCATTAAGATGGCCAGGCTGGTCACTCAGTGAGGTCCAAGATCTTCATTACCCTTGTTTCAACTTTTTAAATCTCTCCCTGCACGGGAGACCCGACTTTTTCTCGTCGGGTTTCCGTTGTCGTTGGGGCCGCAACGAGGAGCGGCCTCCAACAGGAAGAGACCGGGGACTCTGGTGCTACGACTCACCGTCACCGTCGCGGGGCTGGCCGAGTCCGGAGCGGGTGGAGCGGTGGAGGAGCGCTGCTGCTGCTGCTGCTGCTGCTGCGGCCCGACCGGAGAGTCGGAGGCTCCAACGGCAGGTCTGTGGACGGCGGCACCGGGAGCCCGCGGGTCCCTGGAGGGAGACCGCTTTTCAGGGCTCTCGCAACGGCGACTTCCCCCGCCCGAGTTGCGGGGTTGAAGAGCTCCTGGAGCGGGGCCTACATCACTGCCCCGCGCGGCTTGGAATGGCCGCGGGACTCTGCGAGCGCACGCCGGGGGCTCTAACAACTAGACCCGGTGTGCGACCTTGCACCACCCGGCGTGGCTTTAATGGTCGCGGGACAATCGCCATCGCCAGCCGGGGGCTTTGACTTTGACTCTGACATGGGGGGGGAAGAGTGCAGTGGAGAGATAAGTTTATTTGGCCTTCCATCACAGCAATGTGATGGATGTTTATGTAAATTATGTTGTGTCTTGGGTCTATTTGTTTGTAATGTATGGCTGCAGAAACGGCATTTCGTTTGGACCTCAAGGGGTCCAAATGACAATTAAATGTATCTGTGTATCTTGTATCTTGTATCATCAGTTCCACTTCACCATTCCAGTTACCCAAACCTCTCAAAATTTAGAGCTCATGGATTCAGAAAATAAACCAGCTGCTGGCTCTTACGAAACAGGAATCGTCTTCTGAATATGGAGTGCTGTGGTCACCATTTCACAAACGTTCAATGCACCATTTATCTGACCGTTCACCTGCAATTAACAAGCCTTCACTGCCCTCCCTCAGCCAGTGTCATTCAATCTCTCTTGGTCATCACCCTGTTTTTTTTCTCTGTTCCTTCATAGAAAAATAGAAACATAGAAAATAGGTGCAGGAGTAGACCATTCGACCCTTCGAGCCTGCACCACCATTCAATATGATAATGGCTGATCATCCAACTTAGTATCCTGTACCTGCCTTATCTCCATACCCCCTGATCCCTTTAGCCACAAGGGCCACATCTAACTCCCTCTTAGTACAGTAAGTACTGTACCTGTAAACACCGGGGTGGCCTTCACGGATTCCGGAATCGAGGCCGTCGGGCAGGATCTCCCAGCAGCAATGGAGCTGGAGGTGCCGACAGTAAGGGAATTCCCGATCGCAGGGGAATCCCCAACCTCGCGGGCAGGACTACAAGTTAGACTAATGGCTGATCATCCAACTCAGTATCCTGTACCTGCCTTCTCTCCATACCCCCTGATCCCTTTAGCCACAAGGGCCACATCTAACTCCCTCTTAAATATAGCCAATGAACTGGCCTCAACTACCTTCTGTGGCAGAGAATTCCAGAGATTCACCACTCTCTGTGTGAAAAATGTTTTTCTCATCTCGGTCCTAAAAGATTTCCCCTTTATCCTTAAACTGTGACCCCTTGTTCTGGACTTCCCCAAATCGGGAACAATCTTCCTGCATCTAGCCTGTCCAACCCCTTAAGAATTTTGTAAGTTTCTATAAGATCCCCCCTCAATCTTCTAAATTCTAGCGAGTACAAGCCAAGTTCACCTCAATTGCAATTTAAAACACGATTTTTAAATTTCTTAGTTCAGATGAAAGGATATCAACCTGAAAAGGCAACTAGTTTTTTGACCACAGATGCTGCTTTTTCCAGTAATTCCAGCATTTTCTGAATTTATTTCAGAAACCCAGCATCTTCAAAATCTGTGTAATCTGGTCTCATTATTTGGGTGCAAGTGTTCTCCTGCTCACCTGCCAGAGACAGCATATGGTGTGGATTCTAAAACAGTTTGCAGTACACCATGTGTGGTCTATCCAGAGCTTTGTATAAATCGCTAAAACAAACTCTGAATCCTATTGGTTTCTACCCCATCCAAGTTATCTTGGAAATATTAGAAACAGTGCAGGCATTTCTATGGAGTGCAGCTTTGAAACAAAGGAGAATTTAGCACACACTGTTGTTATCCTCCTTAGGTAAAGAGTATATTACATACAGACTGTACCGTTCAAATGCTGATTTAGTTTATTTGTAGATTTTGGAACATCTCCTGGATCAGTGCCAAATTGTGGATCAATCTAACATAGACCCGCTGGGATGTAACAACCAGCATCAAGCATACAATTCCTAAATCGTTTTAAGTCTAACAAACCTTTGCCTGCCTCTTGGTTTCTGCAGATTCAGCAGAACACAAGATTGGTCATTGGTGTTATTTTAAAATACAATGCATTTTCTTTCATCTTTTGAACCGTTGTTCTGAAAAGAATGAGCAGATATCACAATGTTCAGAAAGTCAGTCTCCCAGTGTTGGTACCTTAACCTGAAACATGAGAAAGAACCAGCCTGAGCAGGACAAGGGTGATCCTTAATGGCAAGAATCTAATGCAAGCAGCATTAACCTAGGTAGTCAGTGGGAAAGAAATGTGAAGCTTGAAAATGGCAGACGTTTCCAGAACAAGTGACCAGATAGGCCATCGCGTGCACTCCAGACCAATTAAAACCTGTGGAACCAATTTCACCACACAGCTCTGTAGGCTACAACACTTCTGAGCCTTCATTCAGGTCATTCCCAAATTTTTAAAAAGCTTCTGGTCTTGCCAATCCTCCAGGCAATGAGTTCCAAAAGCCTATAAACTATGGGTGAAAATGTTTTCTACTCCAGTCTCGTCTTCCTAAATAGTTTTGTTTATTGTCAGTCACCAGAAAGACAATATATGATTACAATCGAGCCATTTACAGTGTATCGATACATGATAAGGGAATAACGTTTAGTGCAAGAGAAAGCCAACAAAGTCCGATCAAGGATAGTCCGAGGGTCATCAAAGAGGTAGATAGTAGCAATGTAACAAAATTTTGAGATTTTAAAAATCAAGTCCGCAATTTATCCCATCAGATAAAGCATAAAAATAAGTTTAATTTGACACCTAATTCACTTTCATATCTCAAGTATTTAAAAAGTTATAGCCATTTTCATACTCAGAAATTAGCATTTTGTTCCCTATTGATTTTCTATGGACATAACAAAAAAGCTGTGAGCGTGGACAGTCAAAAGCCCATAACTTTCTTAAAAATTAAGAGAACTGAATGAAATTTTCAGTTATCATAGATTGAAGCATTCTGAAACAAATATAAAATAATCTTACTTGGATGACCTGAAATTAAAGCATGTAATTAGTTAGTTACCTAATTGTAGCTAATTCCAAACTTCAATTACTAGATCTAAACATCTATCCATTTCTTAATAAATGATTAACATTTTTAAAGAGCCTAAGTGTCCAAATAATATTCACAAATAATTCACAATAAAACATGATTTTAAAATCCCATTTACATTAATTTATAGGCCAAATGGAAGGAATTTAGTGTTTAACTGCTGTAAATTAAAGTCCATTTAAATCAGTTTTCTAGTGAGATCCTGTGAACGCGCTGGTTTAGAACGTTTACATTGCGGTAGATTTGTGCCCTCAAATTCCCAGAAAAATACTGCGGGATATAATGGGGCCCAAATTAGCTACTCGCAACATTAAACTTTGTATAAAGGGATCTTAAGAAGCCCTTTTTAATGTAAAACAGCCTACCTCCTGCTGTCTGCTGTATGAGATCCGGCCGGTTGCCAGCGGTCGCGGGTTTAGAGGTTATTTTTTAAACTACTATAACAATTAGATAAAGCCCTTAAAAGTAATAATAACTAAAGCGACGGAATCTTCCAGCAATTTTTCATTAATAATTAACTAGGCTGAACATCCTCGATTTGAACAGCCTAGGGAAAATCGCGTTTTAAACGCGCCCCCCTCTAAACGGCGCCAAAATCGCACACACCCGCAGCGACAGTTTTTCAGCGACGCTTCAGGTACGCTTTGCAACATACCTATAGATAGTAGTTCAGCACTGTTCTCTGGTTGTGGTAGGATGATTAATTTGCTTGATAACAGCTGGGAAGAAACTGTCCCTGAATATGTAAGTGTGCGTTTTCATACTTCTATACCTTTGCCTGATGAGAGAGGAAGGAGTGGCATGGGTGCGATGTTTTTGATTATGCTGTTGGCCTTGCCGAGGCAGCATGAGGTATAAATGGAGTCAATAGAAGGGAGGTTGGTTTGTGTGATGATCTGGGCTGCATCCACAATTCGCTGCAATTTCTTGTGGTCTTGGAAGGAGCTGTTCCCAAACCAAGCAGTGATGCACCCTGATAAAATGCTTTCTATGGTGCAGCTATAGAAGTTGGTGAGAGTTGTAACTGATCCTCACACCTCGATTTACTGCCTGCACCAGAGGGGGAAGGCTTATCGTATTCATCCTTCAGAACCCTCATCATTTTATGTGTTTCAATTACATCTTCACTTGGCTTGCTTTGTGCCACCTGAGTCTTGCATTCTAATCCAGTTCACTAAGTTTTTCCAGCCCTTACAAAGTCCTTGATGAACCCCTTTGTTCTCTCCCTAATGCTTTTACATACTTCGTATCAGGGCACAACCAGAACTTTGGACACTGCTCAGCCTTAGTTTAATTTAGTTTAGAGATATAGTGTGGAAACAGGCACTTCGGCCCATCGTGCTGACCAACAAACACCTGTACACTAGTCCTACCCTACACACGAGCGACAATTTACAGAATCCAATTAAAGTACAAACCTGCATATCTTTGGATGTGGGAGGAAATCATAGGACATGGAGAATACCCATGGGGTCACAGGGAGAATGTACAAACTGCGTACAGATAGCACCCATAGTCAGGATTGAGCCCGAGTCTCTGGCATGTATGGTAGCAACTCTACTGCTGCGCCATTGTGCCTCCCTAAAGTTACATACACCCTAGTTATTCAGGGCCGACACTTGCTCCCATAGTCGGCAGGATGCAAACCTGCGCGGGGAAAACTCAGATTTCTAATTCATCGCCTTAACCATTCGGCCACGACTGCTGTGTCTTGCTCTCGCTCACGTTTTATGCAGATCCAATATAACCTCCCTGCTCTTTCTTACTATATATTGTCCAATAAAGACAAGTATCCGATATGTCAACGTAACTGTCGTATGATCTGCGTACTACTCTGCAACTCCCACCGTGGACGCATATCCTTGCATTGCATTTTTTAGGTGGGATAATTTTTACCCCCTTACAATCTGATAAATTATCCTTTGCAATATGTGGACAGTTTGGGCTGGAGAGAGCTTCATGTATTTCAACTGTATGAATATTAATTGTGATGAGGCAGGGTGTTCCTTGTCAATGACCCACAGATGGGATAGTCATTGCTCAGTAGGAAGAATTCACATGGTGATGCCTCAATTGAACTGCAAAGCACATTTGCCCTTTAGAGGGCCTCGTTACACTGCAAAATGCAGCACTGAATCCTTGACTAACATTTGTTATTGTGGATTTCCTGTCTTCTAAGTTGCACATTATGAATTTTATTAGCGTCTGTAGTGCCGTGAAGCATTTGCAAGCCCAAGGGTTTGCAAAGCATCTTGTTGCTGGGCCTTTGACAATAACAACTTCACTCTGACAGAAAGAGTAACGGCATGCCCCGTAAGTACAGTGAAAAATGGAGCGGAACGGAGAGGACATTAGTTACTGGAATGTTAAAATTCGTGAGGCCGGCTGTTGCTGCAGGCCTGCCTTAAACAGGCACAATACAACTAACCATAACTTTCAACGTGCCCAGATGCCTCAGAGAGAGAATTAATAGCAATAAACTATGAGAGCTTGTACACAATAACTGAGGCGTGGGTGAAGAGAAGGGGTTTAATACACGGTTTAAAGGTGCAAAGAGAAACAATAGACACTGGAAGGATTTAAGGATTGAACTCTGGTAGCCAGCGATGCAACAGAGAAGGCAAAGTAGAGAAGCCTGGAGTTTCCGACATAACACCAGAGTTTCTGACTTGTAACTCCAGGTTTCTCTCCTTTGCCATTTCTGCAGCTTCACTGGCTACCAGAGCTGCATCCTTAAACCCTTCGAGTGTCCATATTTTTCCCTTGCACCTGTTAAACCGCATATTAAATCCCTTCTCTTCACCCACGCCTCAGTTATTGTGTACAAGCTCTCATAATTCATTGCTATTAATGCTCTCTGAGGCATCTGGGCAAGTTTGAAGATTATGGTTAGTTGCATTGTGTCTATTTAAAGCAGGCCTGCAGCAACAGCCGGTCTCATGTGTTTGCACATTCCAGTAACTAATGTCCTCTCCGTTCCACTCCAAGGAAATCAATTTTCACTGTGCTTAAGGTGGTGGGGGGGGGGGGGGGGGGGGGGTCTTTCTATCAGTGAAGTTCCCAGAATCACTGGGAATCTTGTGCATTCTCCTGGTGACGAGGTTATACTGAATGACTATGGATCCATGTGGAGCACAGTGGAGCATCAAATCTCAGTAAATAGAATTGGACCAACGTGGAAAAGGTTAAAACCCAGAAAATAACACCAAGGTCCTCCCCAAGATTGACAAATGGGCCAGGGGCAGCAGTCAAATGTCGACAACCTTATTTCCTCTTTCTCACAACTCAGAACAATCTCTTGCTCTACTGGCCATCTCTTATCAGGTACCTCCTTCCCTCAGGGTACCCCGTGGCCCTGTCACTTCCTCAGACAGCAGCCATATGTCGTCGCCCACGCCCTCTGTCTCGCTCAACTCGTTCAACAACTTCTCCTTCAACGCCACTCGCTTATTCCAGAGAAAAGGTGTCGCAATAGAAACAAGCATGTGCCCAGGCAAATCCCTCACAGCTCACTGGATATGTTGAAAGCTTGAAGCTGTCGTTTTAAGCACCCCTGAAGGCCTACTTGGAAAGACTGTTTATTTTTTCTCCCATGCCCAGAATAAACAGCAATTATATAGAATTTATATTTTGGTTTCAGAATTTTGGGAACATAACTTCCCAACTATGCATGCAGACTACTGACAATCCAGTTGGTCTGTGGGTTGTGGTGGCCAATAACTTGACAAAAATGAAAAAGGAGCAGGCAATAATAAACAGCACAATTATAGGTATTACTGGCAACCAGACCATAATAGTGCAAAGTACACAGAGCACTCTAAATCAAGTCCATTGTAGATCGTTGTTGAGGTAGAGTTGTACAGCATGGCTCAAGAGCCTGATGGGTGATGGGAAGAAACGACTCGAACCTGGAGGTCATGATTCTCAGGCTTCTGTACCTTCTTCCCAATAGTAGCAAGAGGATGAAAGCATGATCATGGTGATATGCATCCTTTATGATACTGGCTGCCTTTTTTGAGGAGGAATATTCTATAGATCCCTTCGTTTGACGGGGGGGGGGGGGGGGGGGGGGGGGGGGGGGGGGTCCATGATGGACTGGGGGCAATGTCCACCACTTTCCATAGAATCCATAATTCCTGGGCATTCGAGTAACTGAACTAGGCCGTGATGCAACCAGTCACTATGCTCTTTATTGTACACTCGTAGAGGTATGATGGAGTATTCAGCAACATCCTAAAACTTCTGAGGAAGTAGAGGCATTGATGAGCTTTCTTTGTGATTGCGATAATAAGTTGGAGATGCCCAGAGATAATGTATGCGCAGCTGTTGACTCTCTGCACTGCCGTCCAGTCGATGAAGACAGGTTCATGGATTCTTGGCTTTCTCTTCCTGATGTCAACAATCAGTTCTTTAAGCTTTCTTAACTAAAGAGCTAGATTGTTGTTCTGGCACCAGTCAATCAGATTATCAATCGCCCTTGTGCACTTTGACCCGTTACTCACCCAACAATGGCATCATAGCAGTCAGGGTATAGAGAGTAGCGGACTGAGAACACAGCTGTGGGGTTCCCCTGTGCTGATACAGAGGAGGAAGTGTCAAAGCTGTCAGAGGGTGCAATCTGTATTCACATCCTGGACAACAATTGTGAACAGTCACTATTACACTTCTCTTCCTCATTTAGAAATCCGATAATGCATCAGGTCCATTGGTAAAAATTAAAGTAAGGCACATTAGCACCAGACATCCAGGTTCTATCCTGACTTTGGATGTGATTTGTATGGAGTTGCAGGTTCTCCTCGTGCCCAGCTGGATTTCCTCCAGTGCTATGGTTTCCTCCCAAATCCCAAAGGACACGGAGACATTGGTCTCTGTAAAACTGTTCCTAATGTGTAGGGAGTGGATGAGAAAGCAGGAGAACAGCAGAAAGCAGAACTAGTGTGATGGGATGATCACTGATCAGCGTGGACCTGGTGGGTCAATGGACCTGTTTCTATGCTGTATCTCTACACTAAGCTAAACCTGCCCAAATGTCTCCATGCATTCACCCTATCTAATCTCTTCATGATTTTATAAGATCGCTCCATAGCTTCCTGCGCTCCAAGGAATAAAGTCCTAGCATGCCCACATCTCACAAGCTTTCGGATCCAAGTACAGTCTCGTAAATCTTCTCTGTGATCTTTCCAGCTAAATGTCATTACTCCTACAGCAGGATGAGTAAAATGGAACAAAATATTCCAAGATAGATAAAAATGCTGGCAAAACTCAGCGGGTGAGGCAGCATCTATGGAGCGAAGCAATAGGTGACGTTTCGGGTCGAGATCCTTCTTCAGACTGATGTGGGGGTGGTGGGGGCGGGAAGAAGAAAGGAAGAGGCGGAGACAGTGGGCGAGCTGGGAAGGGGAGGGGAAAGAGGAAGAAAGCAAGGACTACCTGAAATTGGAGAAGTCAATGTTCATACCGCTGGGGTGTAAACTACCTAAGCGAAGTACAGGTGCACAACCTTTTATCCGAAAGCCTTGGGACCAGACACTTTTCGTAATTCGGAATGAAAGATTTTTAGCGTAGATTTTAACGGCTGGCTCAGTGGTAGAGTGCTCGGCTCGTATCCGCAAGGTCGCGAGTTTGCGCCTCGATCCCGGCAGTTACTCGGTTGCGAGTTTGAGTCTTCAATGTAGTTTTTTCTTGCAGAATAAATGTTTGTATGAAATGCAGTGTAGGAGAGGTGTACTGACTGTGTGGGCAGAACTTTGGAAGTGATTGCCCACCAGTCTCAAAAGCCGCTGTGTCTCCCTGTCCCTGGGTGGTTTGGGTGGGAAGGGACGAATTTACCAGAGTTACGGAGGGAGCTGGCTCTGCGGAAAGGTCTCCAACGTCACATATTCCTTTTCTTCATAGATGCTGCCTCACCCGCTGAGTATCTCCAGCATTTTTATTTACCTTCGATTTTTCCAGCATCTGCAGTTCCTTCTTAAACAAATATACCAACTGTGATCTTGTACTATTGCAACAATGTCCCAACTGCTATACTCAATTCCATGACCGATGAAGACCAGCATGGCAAAACGGCAGCCTACATACCTGCGGCATCAAACAAATATACCAACTGTGACCTTGTACAATTGCAACAATGTCCCAACTGCTATACTCAATTCCATGACCGATGAAGACCAGCATGGCAAAACGGCAGCCTACATACCTGCGGCATGACTTGCAGTGAACTATGTACTAGTACTCTAAGATATATATGATATATAGGTTCTTTATTGTCATTATAACATGTAAATATGATTTCCCCCTTATCCTTAAACTGTGACCCCTTGTTCTGGACTTCCCCAACATCGGGAACAATCTTCCTGCATCTAGCATGTCCAACCCCTTAAGAATTTTGTAAGTTTCCATAGGATCCCCCCTCAATCTTCTAAATTCTAGCGAGTACAAGCTGAGTCTATCCAGTCTTTCTTCATATGAAAGTCCTGACATCCCAGGAATGAGTCTGGTGAACCTTCTCTGCACTCCCTCTATGGCAAGAATGTCTTTTCTCAGATTAAGAGACGAAAACTGTACGCAATACTCCAGGTGCTTGACCCACTGAGTTACTCGAGCATTTTGTGTCTATCATCAATCTATGCTCCAATGTGGCAAGAAAAGTAAAGCAAAGGTTTAATTGCTAAAGCTGACGCTACCCCAGTCCCCACCCCTCACCACACATCTAGGACATTATATGAGCTAAGCAGCAGGGCCAATGCAACACTGAATACCAAAAGGTTTCTGTGTAAGCACTTGACACAGTTGGCTGCAGGCTTATTAAAAACAGAACTTATTACAAATCTACAGCAGGTGCATAAATATCTGTAATAAGCAAAAGCTGGATTCATGTCTCAGGTGTAAAACCTAGGAGAATCCAGAAAGTATAGTAGAGCTCTCAGATTATCAGATCTTCATCAACATCTTTACACACAGCAGAGTGAACTCTTCAGAGACAATGTTAGAAATATCATTAATAGCAGGTTTTCTGCCCCGATTAAGTGTTACTTCTGTACTCACCGCTGTCTGAGTAAATGGAAGGAAACGTTACTTTGCTCCAGCCACGGACCCTTCTTCCATCTCAATAGCCCGATATCTTCCACGATCTGCAAGTACAGAAGTCGTACTTTGGTTAGATACAGCATATTTTAACCTCATAGAGGTAAAAAGTGAGGTTTGGTTAGAGGAGGGAGCTTCAATTGAAAAGCAATGCCTTAAGGGCCTGTCCCACTTACGTGTCCTTGGCATGCAAAATACGCAACCTCGTGGTCGCGTTGAGCCGCGACGGTCCCGCGAAGGTCGAGCGCAATTTCATGCGTACGCACAGCCGTCTGGAGCGCGTGACGTCATTTGAAGATGGACACAAAGCTGGAGTAACTCAGCGAGACTGGCAGCATCTCTGGAGAGAAGCAATGGGTGACGTTTCGGGTTGAGACTTCCGCCTGAAAAGGGTCTTGACCCGAAACGTCACCCATTGCTTTTCTCCAGAGATGCTGCCGGTCCCGCTGAGTTACTCCTGCATTTTGTATCCATCTTCAATTTTCTTGGCCCCACTCTGGGAGTAGAAGTGGGGGCGGATCCGGACCGCAATGGCTGTGAGCCCCAGGCCGAGTTCGGCGATCGTTTGCCTACTTCTGCTGCTATTGGAGGCGAGACATTGTGTCGCGCCAGGGTCTTGGGCTTGTCCCACTTTGGCCGTCAGTTACGCACCAGGCCGTTGGCACGCGAAGATTTCGTTCGCTACAAAGATTTCGGAGCCCCGCGCGATGTCGCGCACAACTACATACCCCTCCGTGCTTCTTAGTGGGACTGGCCCCGCGCGGCCATACAATGCCCATGCGCCTCAACACGACCACGAGGTCGCGTAATTTGCCTGCCAAGGACACGCAAGTGGGACAGGCCCTTAAGGCAAAAACACAAAACCCTGATTCAATATTTCAGCTTGATGCAACAGTAACTTGCAATTATAAAGCAACTTTTAACTTTGAACGGCATGCTAGGAAGCTTCACACGAGTATTATCTGGTAAAACCTGACACCAAGCCATATTAAGGAGGTTGGAGACACAAGCAACTGCAGATTCTGGAATCTTCAGCAAAACGCCAATTGCCAGAGGAACTCAGCAGGTCAAGCAACATCTGTTGAGAGAACGGACTGCGTTTCAGGTCAGAAGGGCCCCAACCCGATACGCTATCTGTCCATTCCCTCCACAGATGCTGGCTGATCTGCCGAGTTCATTCAAGATTTGTACAGCGCAGCTGAGTACATCGTCCCAGCACGGTGCAGCAGCGCTCATACTAGCAAGCTAAACGCCATCCTCAACGACACCATGCGGATCATCACTGGCTGCCTATGTCCTACTCACACGGATCTTCTGCCGGTGCTCGCAGGTATCGCACCCGCCAAGCTTCTCGGAGAATACTTCACCCACAGGCTGGTGTGCAAGGCCCCATCGGACGCCAAACATTCTTTGCACCACCTCGTCCAGGACTCACAGCAACTGGGACCTCAACACCTGTCACCTAGTCGTCCCTTCTCCCGTCACACAATGACCCTCTGTGGCTCCGGTTTCAATACACTAGGAGCATGGAGAACCTGCTGGGAACAGACTTCGCGACCTCCTCAATTCACTGTGGCACCGAACACCACAGCCCCACCCGGCTCGGACTTGCCCCGCAAAGAGTGGGTCGCCCTGAACCGGCTCCGTACAGGGGTTGGCCTGTTCATCGCCAACATGCAACGCTGGGGGCTGCGTTCATCAGCAGCCTGCATGTGTGGAGCAGACCAGCAAACAGCGCAGCACGTCATTTTCGACTGCACTGTCCTCCACCCCCCTGGTGGAGGGGTAGACCTCACGGCCCTCGACCACAGCACATTGAACTGGCTACAGCGCCTGGAGGGCGTTACATAACCTCTGCTGCCTCAAACACATGAAGATGATTGGGTTTTGTTCATGCTGGGAGAACTACCTAAGAAGGTAGTTGGCCAAAGATATTTTTAGAAAAGAGAGACCAGAGATGTAGGCAGGGATTATCAAAGCCCAAGAGTCCAAACAACAAGGCACAACCATGAAATGGTGAAGCGATTTAAAAAAAGTTCAGTGATAGTGGTTCACAGGTTCAAAGAGGTTCATGCATTTAGTAACTTAATTTATCCCTCAATTGACAACACCTAACTGATTTGTTGGCCATTCATCAATACTTTTGTTGTGGTATTTGATGGTGCATAAATTGCATTGTATGCCAGCACTATAAAAATAACCAGTTTGTCATAGAGAACCTTTGAGTGTCTGGATGTTGTAAAATGCATTATAAAAACACAATGCTTTCCATATTTTCTCAGCTTGTATGAATGCTTCTTTGTGATAATTGCACAAAATAATGGAAAAATAACATAGCAGATATGTCATATCATTTTCAATGCTGCCGGAGTGTGAGAGAAATGGATCAAGAACAGCTCAGCTTGACTCATTCATGCACTGCTGCAACTCAGATGGAAACATATGTACATCTAGTGATGCAAAGAATAAGAAGTTCGTAAGTTCATAGGTAATAGAGGCAGAACTAGGCCGTTCGACCCATCGAGTACACTCCCGCCATTCAATCATGGCCGATCTATCTTTGCCTCTTAACCCCATTCTCCTGCTTTCTCCCCATAACTATTTGACACCCTTACTAATCAAGAATCTGTTCATCTCTGTCTTAAAAATACCCAATGACTTGGCCTCCACGGTTGTCTGTGGCAATGAATTCCACAGATGCACTCTGACTAAATAAATTCCTCCTCATCTTTTTAACGGGATGTCCTTTTATTCTCTTTGGTCCTAGACTTTCCCACTAGTGGAATGCTCGAAATCTTACCGAGCTAGCCACTTCTTAAAAAAGTCAATCCTTGATCTGACTTATATTAGAAATGGCACATTCATGGTGGGTGTGCAACTTGCCATTATAAGACTTCTGCAATTTGTGCATCAAATAAAAGCAAAACACTAAGCAACTAATCCAAAGAGTGCTTTTGGAACCTCAAAGTATACTTGCAAGTTCATTTAACAGCTTTGGTATTAACCCATTCGCCAAAGGAACTCGAGAGCATCCAGCAGCATCTAGGTGCAACAGTGGTTGCCTGATCCACTGACATCCAACATCAGATTGTTTGTTGCTCCAAATTTCAGTCTCTGCAGTCTTGACCATGTTATTTGGGCATTACAAGATTCAAACAAACTGTTTATTTTCCACTGAATTAAATTGCTTAGGTTGGCCACACACTGAACAAGTGATGTTCTTCACACTAGCCCTAGTTACAGGTTCAAAAAACAAGGTTTAATATCCAAGTCTAATCACAAGTTATAATGTTCTTAGAGATTGAATGGATTCATCAGTCTTGGAGATATTTTAAAGTCAAACTGGCTTGCTAAACATTTAGACAGGATGCAAGATCACTCTTCTACTGCAGAATTTGGGCAATTCTTACATTGTGTGGTCCAAAGACGGGGTTGAATGGAGGAGAACTAAAGTGCTCACTAACAGCTTGCAGATGATATCGGAGCTGGCTACTACTCCAAACAATGAAGTACAGCATTTGGGATCATGCACTTCATGGCCTGGCTCTGCTTAAAAGTGGATCTGTCAACACTCTGGATTCAGAATGGAAACTATGATATCTGCTCTACGCTTAACACGCAAACCTTCACAGAATGGTTTCCCAATCGAGCAGTTGACAGCATGAGCATTCAATGGGATGGAAAGAAATTCTATCTTTAAAATGCTGGTGCAGTTTAAACTGAAGCATATTATAGAAAAAGAGTACGACAGTAGAAAACAAGAAATAAAAATACTGTTCTACTTGCATTTCAAATATTTTAATAGGTCACTGGTGTTAGAGTTCTATCAATAGCATGGCACTTTAGGAGTAAACGCCGTGGCGAGCAATAGTGCATATTTCGAGAAATCTACACATGTGCTTTATTTTCTGATCTCGATCCTTGTGCAAATCTCTTGAATGATGATATTAAATTTCCAATTTCAACAATTGTAAAGGTTGAACACAAATGAGCTTGGCTAATGTTGGCAGAGATCTTAAGATGGGCCTCCAATTCCAAACTGAAACAAAACTGACAGCTTCATTTGCAGGGCTAATTCTTGGCTGACGAGAAACATGACAGCATCACAATGACATAACGGAAGGGTTCGCTGCTGAGGCTGGTATCAAGCTCTGAGCATGAGGGACCTTTACACTGCACCTGGTCCATTCTAAAATAAATAAGCGACTGGATGTCAGTCAGTGCAGACATTTCAACTATGCAATATTAACTTGCTATATTTAAGAGGGAGTTAGATGTGGCCCTTGTGGCTAAGGGGATCAGGGGGTATGGAGAGAAGGCAGGTACGGGATACTGAGTTGGATGATCAGCCATGATCATATTGAATGGCGGTGCAGGCTCGAAGGGCCTAATGGCCTACTCCTGCACCTAATTTCTATGTTTCTATGTTCTATGTTAACAACAAAATTTAAATCTAAAATGAAATCCATTTTACAAAACTCACTAGGAAGGATACCATAAATTATTATAGGATTTTTCTCCCTCCTGTTTCAAAATACAAATCCTTACACAACCATACTTGCACAATCCATTTAATACTGCTGAAGTAATGTATCCTTAATTGTTTGCGAAAGAGGTCAAAAAGTGCACAGGGTGGACCATTTCCCTTGTATTGTGATAATAAATTTAATATTCCAACTTTTTTGGTCAGGGCTTTAGCAATGTCAAATTCACTTAAAATTAAAAAAACAGGGTTGGAGCGGTTTTTGCTGCCATTTATTCTGGCATGGGGTGGTTTTAGCATTGTAATGTATACCACTGAAGTTGTTCCTTGGGTAAATGCCACATCCAGATCAAACAAGCAGAAACGCTATGCTAAGAGCATTTTGTTTTTATGCTAACTAACATAAACCATGACAAAATGTAGAGCTTAATAACTTTGATACAGGAATTTAAAAAATGTCAACATTGAATTTGTTGAAGATTAATAACAAACTTATGAAACTGTCATATTACAGTATACTGTCATATTACAGTATATATATTATAGATTCGTCTGTGAAGAAGGGTTCCAACCTGAAATGCCGTCTGTCTATTTCCTTATGCAGATGCTGCCTGACCCACTGAGTTCCTCCAACACTTCGTCTTTTGCTCTATTATCATAAGATCATGTGAGAGGAACAGAATTAGGCCATTCGGCCCATCAAGTATACTCCGCCATTCAATCATGGCTGATCTATCTCTCCCTCCGAACCCCATTCTCCTGCCTTCTCCCCATAACCTCCGACACCCATACTAATCAAGAATCTATCTATCTATGCCTTAAAAATATATACTGATGGCCTCCATAGCTTTCTGTGGGAAAGAATTCCACAGATTCACCACCCTCCTCATTTCCTTCCTGAAAGAACGTCCTTTAATTCTGAGGCTATGGCCTCTAGTCCTAGACTCTACACTTGTGGAAACCTCCTCTGGACCCTCTCCAGCGCCAGCACATCCTTCCTCTGATATGGTGCCCAAAATTGCTCACAATATTGTAAATGCGGCCTGACCAGCATCATATAGAGCCTCACCATTACATCCCTATTTTTGCATACAAGCCCTCTTGAAATAAATGCTAGCATTGCATTTGCTTTCTTTACTACCGATTCGACTTGCAGATTAATTTTTTGGGAATCCTGTACCAGCACTCCCATGTTCCTTTGCTCCTCCGTTTTCTAGATTCTCTCTCTATTTAGAAAATAGTCTATGCCTTTATTCGTACTACCAAAATGTATGACTCCACACTTTGCTACACTATATTCCATCTGCCACTTCTCTGCCCACTCTCCCAACCTGTCCAAGTCCTTCTGCAGAGTCGCTGCTTTCTCTACGCAACCTGCCCCTCCATCTATTTTAATATAATCCGCAAACTTAGCCACAAAGCCTTCAATCCCCTCATCCAAATCATTAATATACAACGTGAAGAGTAACAGCCCCAGCACAGAGCCTGCAGAACTCCAGTCACTGGCAGGAACCAGAAAAGGCCTCCTTTATTGCCACTCTTTGCCTTTTGCCAGCAGCCAACCTGCTATCCATTCTTGTATCTGCCCTTTGATACCATGGGCTTTATTTCTTCCTTAGCAGCCTAATCAAAGGCTTTCTGAAAGTCTAGATAAACAACATCTACTGATTCTCCTTTGTCTGTCCTGCTATTTACTTCTTCAAAGAATTCCAGTAAATTTGTCAGGCAAGACCTCCCCTTCACAAAGCCTGACTTTGGCCTATTTTATCATGAACTTCTAAGTACAGGTGCACAACCTTTAATCCGAAAGCCTTGGGACCAGACACTTGTCGGATTTCGGACATTTTCGGATTTCAGAATGGAAGATTTTTAGCGTAGATTAGGTAGGTAGCGCGGGCGGCTTGAAAAGTCTGGAGCTGCTGCATCCTCCCGGGTGACCGGGAGACTCATTGCATAAATGTTAGTCAGTTAGTTTGGAGGGATTTTATGTGGTGGTGGTGGAGTAGGGGTGAAGGGGGAAACTATAATTCTTAGTCCCCTACCTGGTCGGCGACTCCCAACCTCGCGGAGCTGGGGGCTCCGTCCGGCCGCGGGCGGCGCCGGTTGGAGCTCCGACCCCGGCAACTCTACCCCTGGCTGCGAGGCGCTCCAAATCCAGCGCCGCCCGCGGTCGGACGTCCCAGCTCCGGGAATGTCGGGAGTCGGCGGCGTCGCAGTGCTGGGATACCAGCGGGGAGCGGGCAATGCCTTACCGGGTCGCCGTGCGGCAAGCTCCGGAACGCTGTGGCCGCCGACACACAACATCGCGGAGCGTCGCTGGATTTGGAGCCGCGGAGTTGGGGGCTCCGTCCGGCCGCGGGCGGCGCCGGTTGGAGCTCCAACCCCGGCAACTCTACCCCTGGCTGCGCGGCTCCAAATCCAGCGACGCTCCGCGATGTTGTGTGTCGGCGGCCACAGCGCTCCGGAGCTTGCCGCACGGCGACCCGGTAAGGCATTGCCCGCTCCCCGCCGGTATCCCAGCGCTGCGACGCTGCCGACTCCCGACATTTGCGGAGCTGGGGCGTCCGGCCGCCGGCCGCGCTGGATTTGGAGCGCCTCGCAGCCAGGGGTAGAGTTGCCGGGGTCGGAGCTACAACTGGCGCCGCCCGCAGCCCCAACGGCCACAGCACTGCGGAGCTTACTGCACGGCGACCCGGTAAGGCATTGACCGCTCCCCGCCTCTCCGACCAGGTAGGGGACTAAGAATTAAAGTTTACCCCTTCACCCCCCTTCACATAAAAGCCCTCCAAACTAACTGACTAACATTTAAGCAATGATTTACAGATGTGTTTAAGCGTCTCCCGGTCTCCAGGGAGGAGGCAGCCGCTACAGTAGTACAGACCTGGGTTGACCGTGGGTCGTTTTGGGTCAAGTTTGGCGCCAAACGCGAGCTTTGGTGCGCAGACGACATCTGGAAAAAATGGCCGGTTTTCGGAGCTTTTCGGTTTCTGGAACACCGGATGAAAGGTTGTGCACCTGTACTCCGTAACCTTCCCCACAAACTGGTGGACAAACTGGGGGACTTGGGACTTCCACACTCCACCTGTACGTGGATAAATAGCTTCCTGTCGGGTCGAAGCCAGAGAGTCAGAGTGGGCCATCACACATCCACGGCCCTCAGCCTCAGTACCGGCTCTCCACAGGGCTGCGTACTGAGCCCCCTGCTCTACACCATCTACACGCATGACTGCACCCCCGCCCACCACAGCAACACCATTGTCAAATTTGCGGATGACACTACAGTGGTGGGACTCATCTCCGCGGGGGACGAGTACGCCTACCGGGATGAGGTGGAGCAGCTGACAGTGTGGTGCGAAGAAAATAACCTGCTCCTCAACACCTCAAAGACGAAGGAGGTAATAATAGACTTCAGGAAAAACAAAACGGACATGGTACCACTGACCATCAGAGGGGACTGTGTAGAGAGGGTGGCGGATTTCCGCTTCCTGGGAATCCACATTGAGGAGGACCTGACGTGGAGCGTGAACACCACTGCGTTGCTGAAAAAGGTCCAGCAGAGACTGCACTTCCTGAGGGTGCTCAGGAAGAATAACATCACTCAGAGGCTGCTGCTGTCCTTTTATCGGTGCTCCATTGAGAGCATACTAACATACTGTGTATGCGTGTGGTACACCAGCTGCACAGTGGCTCAGAGGAAAGCGCTCCAGAGGGCATTGACAACGCCCAGAGGATTGTCGGCTGCCCTCTCCGTACCTTGGAGGACTTACACAGTTCCCGCTGCACCAAAAAAACCCAGAATATAATAAAGGACATCTCCCACCCCGGACACTCCCTGTTTGAACTGTTGCCGTCAGGCAGACGGTACAGATCCACAAGGACAAGGACAAATAGACTACAAAACAGTTTTTACCCCACTGCTATAAAAGCACTAAATGTGGCCACCAAGGAACGCAGGGGCGATACAGACTAAGGGACTGTGGTAACGGTGAAATCGACAGAAGGATGGAGGGTTGGGTGTGTATGCGTGCTTTGTCTGTGATTTTTATTTATTTGCTTATCTTTATTATTTTACCGTGGATGTTTCGTTAGCTTTAGAAATGTTTGAATGCTGCACTGACTGGCTGACATTTTAAATTTCGTTGTACATGGCCCATGTTACAATGACAATAAAGAAACTATTCTATTCTATTCTCATCCTTTCTAATGGACTCTGAAGTCAGACTAACCGGTCTATAGATCCCACTATTCTTATTTGCTCCCTTCTTGTGCAGCGGGCTAATATTTGCAATTTTGTTAATCACCTGGAACCACTCCCGACTCTAGTGATTCTTGAAACATCACTATCAATGCCTCCACAATCTCTAAAGCACCTCTTTCAGAACAGTGTAGTCCATCCAGTCCAAGTGATTTATCCAGCTTCAGCCCTTTCAGCTTCCCAAGCACCTTCTCCCTAGTAATAGCCTCTCCACTAACTTCCACCTGGCTTGGATTTCAGGCACATTGCTGGTGTCTTCCACAGTGAAGACATGCAAAAAAGCTATTCAACTACTCCGCCATTTCTTTTTTTCCCATTTATCACTTTGCCTGGATCATTTTCCAGCAGTTCAACGCACTTTGTGTTTTGCTCAAGTTTACAGCATCTGCAATCTCTCATCGCCAAGAGAGATGGAATAAAGCTTTAAAAGGGAAGTATAACAATTCAAATTATTCTTACCTGTTCTTCATGGGGAACCTGGATTGCCTCATACTGCAAAACATTAGACGTCTCACTGCAAAAAAAAAGTTCCGACTGTTAGCCTTGGAATATTATGGTGCACGCCATCCAGTGTTTTAAAAATAAGTAATCCATTAATAAAAGATCAAGTTCAAGTTCAAGTGAGTTTATTGGCATGTGTCCCTGTATAGGACAATGAAATTCTTGCTTTGCTTAAGCACAGAAAATAGTAGGCATTTACTACAAAACAGATAAATGTGCCCATATACCATGATAATTAGCGGTTTCTGCAGATGAAGCACATCAGACAATAACAGCCATACCCTTAATAACATTTATTACAGTGAGGTGCCACTCCCATGCCCTCCCCTTCAGAAAAACTGATGGATTTTCCAAACGTTTGGATATTACTCTTGTTAAAATACTAACACAGTTAATTCACTTATTTTTGGCTATTTCGTGAATTGTACAGTGAGCCAGGTGTGCCCAGTAACAGGAGGCACCCTGAGGCGCACACGGACGAGAAAGGGGTCCCCTGCACACCAACAGATGAGGGCAGGGGGATCCTCCTAACACTCAGGATCAGTTCTCCAGCAACCCACGTGCCAAACCATTAGGAATTCTGAACATGGCACAGTGGATTATTGGTGCCTTGCTGTAGCTGCCAGCTTGTGAAACGCTTTAGCGGTATTCTTTCACACTGGACCCGCCTTTTATTTGCAATTTATTAATGCGAAGTTCCATGAAAACATCTTGATGGCAAACATCCACAAAGAATCAAGTACTAATTATTTGATTGCTGCAGGATAGAAGTGCACCAGAAGAATACCATATGGCAACAAACTCATAACAAGAGGCTAACACAGGATAAAAAGAATATTTGGAAAACTAGTTAAACAAAATACGTATTTCATAAGGAAGCTGCTTTGGCAAGATGTGCAAATAAACATTGCTTAAAAGGCAACGTATGCGCAATCATTCAATATGTTAAGAATTACGTATAGGCGGGCCAATTTTTTGACTAAAGGTCAATAGTGGGATTTTATTTAAAACAGGCCTTCAAACAGAAATACAGACTCTCAGCAATGCATATAGCGAACAGGATGATCACTGTTGCCATTTTTAAAACCCTCGTCATTTTTTCCAGAACAAAAGCCAGTGTCTGGCCTATTGGGTTTTGTTACAGCAGTAGGTTTCTGTGAAGTATTCTGCTCGTCATTTGGCTTTAACGTCATGAAAACAAACAATGTTATCTTAATGAGCTCTATGTCTGGAAAGCTCAGCTAGCATATTCATTACACAAAATTTGTAACAATTTAAAATCACCACCCTTCAACACTGGCAAATTAGGAAAATGTTGAAAAAGATTAGAATTCTAAATTAATTCAAGACAAGTTTTGGGTGCAGCTACTCTCAGTTGAAAAGACCTGAAACCTAACTGTAGACACAAGGGATTTACAAAAAAGGAATAAAGTGCTTGAGTAACCCAGTGGGTCAGATGGCATTTCAGGTCGGGACCCTTCTTCAGGCTGATTGTAGTGAAGGGGGAGGAGAAAGCTGGAAGAGAGGTGGGGGCAGGTAAAAGCCTGGCAAGTAAGGTGAGGGAGTGGAGGGGCTTGATTGTCAGATGGTTTAACAAGGGCTAAAGATGAAATGACAAGGGGCTGTGAGAAAAGGAGATGAGAGAAGAGGCATGAAATGTGATGCCAGACGAAGAGATACAGGCTGGGGAAAAGGAAAACGGGACAGGATTGTGGATTAACTGCTGTGTATCTGTATCGAAAGCTGAGAGTTAAACAACGGTGGGAGAGGGTGCATGGTGGGGGTGGCATGGAATATAGTTTCCTCTCTTTGTGCAGAAATACCAAACTCTAAACTCAAACTTGCTTACTACAGAATGGGAATACAGCAAATGTGTTTGGTTGGAATATTCAGAAAGACATTAATAAGATATTGTCTAGTGGATCCATGTCTCGTGGATTAACTACAATAGCCAAATGTTGGGTATACAATAAAACAGGAGGTCGTTGCTCAACTTCAAAACAGTGAGAACTGGTGTTCCACAAGAACTATTCAGCACAATTCACATAAACTGTGTGGATTCAAATTTACTTCCAATTCTGGATGCTTGCGGGGACACCAAATTTTGAGTATTGCAAGGATAGATAGTTAATCCAGAGGTGTGCAACATTAATATATATATTCAAAATAGATTTTAATTCAAAAATAACTTCAGTGGATCGCTAAGATGGCGCCTGCCTGCGATGACATTTTGCCAGCTGCAGTACAGAAAATCTTCAAATATCGTATTTCTGAGCTCACCTGTATAAACAAATCAGGAGAACCCAGTGATGTAAGTAGTGAGTTGCTAACGAATTTAAAGGCATTATCGCTACTGCGATCTCCCGGTGGTAGCGACTGTAAGGGAATTCCCAATCGGAGGGGAATTCCCCACCTCGCAGAGATTGGCAGGTACAGTAAGTACTGTACCTGTAAACACCGGGGTGGCCTTCATGGATTCCGGAATCGAGGCCGTCGGGCAGGATCTCCCAGCAGCAACGGAGCTGGAGGTGCCGACAGTAATAGGCCTTTTTCACGGGGTGACTTGACGCAAGATGTAGCCAGAGTGAAGTGGTCGTGGTCTAGCACGATATCACACGATATAACGGGGGGGTAGACAAAGAGTTCCCACGGTACTCGGCATTTCTGTTATTTGTGCGAGTGACTTGTCCGTCTCCCGAGCTTTCCCGTTAAATCTTGAATGACATTGTATACTGTCAAGTGTAATTAAATCATCACGTGGCACAAATGATGTCACTTTTTTTTTCACACACTATAAATATCCTCCCTTGGTTGAATTGGTATATACACACACAAAGCAGAGTTTTACTGTGTATGTGGGAGACACAGATGGAGTGAGCACAGTTACTCGGTCTTTACTGTGTGTGGGAGAGGGGGAGAAATAGACGTACACTCACAGAGTCTCTCAGCCTGTGTGAGAGGGAGGGAGGGAGAGAGAGAGAGAGCACTGACCACCGGGCTGGTTGTCGGGGCTGGCGTGTTGCGTTTCACAGACCGAACTTGGGACGGGACTGGAGTTGGGAGGGAAAGGTGGGGGAGTCGAGGGAGAGGAGGGGGAGACAGATGGGGGTGTCTTCATTTAGTGGCGGTGGGTGTCTGTCACTGAAACAGGCAGGTGAGATTTCACATCCACCTTGTGTGTGCCTCTCTCTCTCTCTCTCTCTCTCTCTCTCTCTCTCTCTCCTCTCTCACACAGGCATGAATGGATGAACTCCGCGGGCCAGGCAGCATCTACGGAGGGAAATGGACAGGCGACCCATTCTTCAGGCTGCCTTATGTCTCTCTCCCCCCCTCCCCCCAACTCCCACCCACACACACGAATGCTGGAGAAACTCAGCGGGTGCAGCGGGGCCGAAACGTTGTCTATTTCCTTCGTTCCATAGATGCTGCTGCACCCGCTGAGTTTCTCCAGCATTCGCGTGTGTGGGTGGGAGTTGAGGGGGGGGGGGGGGGGGGGGGAGAGAGACATAAGGCAGCCTGAAGAATGGGTCGCCTGTCCATTTCCCTCCGTAAATGCTGCCTGGCCCGCGGAGTTCCTCCAGTCATGCCTGTGTGAGGGGGAGGGAGGGAGAGAGAGAGAGAGAGAGAGGCACACACAAGGTGGATGTGAAATCTCACCTGCCTGTTTCAGTGACAGACACCCGCCGCCAGTAAATGAAGACACCCCCATCTGTCTCCCCCTCCTCTCCCTCGACTCCCCCACCTTTCCCTCCCAACTCCAGTCCCGTCCCGACCCTCTGGGAAACTGAAGGGAGCAACAATTAACTGCTGCCTTATAACCATATAACAATTACAGCACGGAAACAGGCCATCTCGGCCCTACAAGTCCGTGCCGAACAAATTTTTTTCCCCTTAGTCCCACCTGCCTGCACTCATACCATAACCCTCCATTCCCTTCTCATCCATATGCCTATCCAATTTATTTTTAAATGATACCAATGAACCTGCCTCCACCACTTCCACTGGGAGCTCATTCCACACCGCTACCACTCTCTGCGTAAAGAAGTTCCCCCTCATATTACCCCTAAACTTCTGTCCCTTAATTCTGAAGTCATGTCCTCTTGTTTGAATCTTCCCTATTCTCAAAGGGAAAAGCTTGTTCACAAAAGCTTGCCTTCCCGCTGAGTTAAAGAGTTCCCACGGTAGTAAGACGATGTTAGTTGCGCCCAAGTTTAAATTTCCAACGTGTGTTTCAGAGTAAATCAAAAACTGTCTGAATCAGCAAGTTAGACAAAAAATGCTGGAGTAACTCAGCGGGCCAAGCAGCATCTCTGGAGAAAAGGAATAGATTCCATTTACCTTCTCTGCACTCCCTCTATGGTAAGAATGTCTTTCCTCAGATTAGGAGACCAAAACTGGACGCAATACTCTAGGTGTGGTCTCACCAAGACCCTGTACAACTGCAGTAGAACCTCCCTGCTCTTATACTCAAATCCTTTTGCTATGAGTGCTAACATACCATTCGCTTTCTTCACTGCCTGCTGCACCTACATGCCTACTTTCAATGACTGGTGTACCATGACACCCAGGTCTCGTTGCATCTCCTCTTTTCCTAATCGGCCACCATTCAGGTAATAGTCTACTTTCCTGTTTTTGCCACCAAAGTGGATAACCTCACATTTATCCACATTATACTGCATCTGCCATGCATTTGCCCACTCACCCAGTCTATCCAAGTCACCTTGCAGCCTCCTAGCATCCTCCTCACAGCTAATACTGTCCCCCAGCTTCGTGTCATCCTCAAACTTGGAGATGTTGCATTCAATTCCCTCGTCCAAATCATTAATATATATTGTAAATAGCTGGGGTCCCAGCACTGAGCCTTGCAGTACCCCACTAGTCACTGCCTGCCATTCAGAAAAGGACCCGTTTACTCCTACTCTTTGCTTCCTGTCTGCCAGCCAGTTCTCTATCCACATCAATACTGAACCAATAGCGTGTGCTTTAAGTTTGTATACTAATCTCAGGGGCAGGAAGGTTGGCACTGTAAAAAAACGGCTAAAGGCAGTGTACAGTAAGTCCTTTAAAAGAGGGGGGGGGGGGGAAGAAGGAGTGGAGCCAACTTTTACGGCCAGAAATACACGGCTTTGATGCTCGAGGGACATTTAACATTACCTGTCGGTTATCCTTAATTCTGAAAACTACTGCTTACCTTTTTTTTCCCCAATGAGCCAATGAAATTCACCGGTCAGCACCGGCTCCAACCTCCGAGAACCTTCGACCTCCTGCCAACCCTCTAAGACCTCTTGCCTGCCCACCTACGGCTCGATAATTCTCGCCACTCTCCATGGCGGCTTCATTCTAGTCGCCGATAATTGTCCGACATGTTCTCTTCACGACCACGGAGGCGATTCCCCAGCAGCCACCCGCAAACATGTGGCGACTGCATAGTCTCTTGCAAAGTCTCCTGTAGTCGCCTAAAAAGTCGCCTACGTGGGACAGGCCCATTAAACTATGCCATCCAAATCTTGATCCCCCCATTCTGAGAAAAAAGATTTGGTACATTCACCCTATCTATTCCCCTCAGGATTTTACACGCCATTATAAGATCACCCCTCAGCATATGGCCCCAAGAAATAAAGTCTCAGCCTGCTCAGTCTCCCATTAGCTCAGGCCTTTGAGTCCTGGCAATATTCTTATAAATCTTCTCTGCATTCTTTCCAGTTTAATGTAATCTATTTTATAGCATATTGACTAATCTGAACACAAAACACAACGTTTTGTAAACCTGCAACATAGCATTCCAGCTCTAGGCCTAGTTCCCTGAGTGATGGCCACCATGCAAAAAGCCTTCTTCACATACTCCATCTGCCTGTGATGTCCCTTTAAGGGAACTAAGCATTTGTATCCTTAGATCCCTCTGGGTCTACAACTCTCTCTAGGTTCCTGTCATTCAGTCTGAAGATCCTGCCCCGGTTTGACTTCCCGAAATGCAACACTTTTACATCCCAATTAAACTTCATTAGTCAAATCTCCGCCCACTTGCCAGCTGATCAAGATACTGCTGCAATTCTTGATAACCGTTTTCAAATAAATTTACAATAGTGATTTACTTGAATAATTTCCAACTGAGTTTACAACTATTAGAGGGGATTAAGTAGGTCAACACAAGTTTCACTGGAAATGATATTATTTAAAAAAATTGTTCACAATCTGCTAGATAATGAAAGATTGAAAAGGATAAATGAACAAAAAGGTCAGAGCAGGTGTACTGCAAATCCAATGGGCAAGTAAGGAGAAACAATTCAGGAACTTATTTCCACATGGCGTAATTGAAGCTAAAAAGAGTATTTAGCCCAAAGATAAACTGGATAAACCAAAGAGGGATGTGATGATGGGAATAGATAGAGAGAAATGGAGATATTTGGAACATAAATGTCAGCATGGGCCATTCACTCAGTGCATTTGTTTATGCTCTAAATATTTTATGAAGTATTTATAGCATAAACAAATTTACTGAGTGAATGGCCATGCATGGTTATGTTATAATACCAGATTTAGGAAAACTCATCAAGTCTTTGCAATGAACATCAAAAATCAATGCTGAGTTTCAGTACACTTACCGGATCTCTGGAAGGAAAGACTTTTTGTACGCATCCTCAATGCTTTGCAGATAAGCTGTGGAAACATTCTGTTCATAGGTCTGGAAAGAAAAAGACAGTTCACTGAGGTATAAATCGAGATTACTCCTACAAGAATAATTTATTTAGATATTTTTTGGAGGGGGTCATTGAAAAATAAAATCAATAAATCTGTAAGAAATAAATTCCGTAACCACAAGTGAATTAAATTTCAGTCTGAAGAAGGGTCTCGACTCGAAACCTCACCCAGCCATTATCTCCAGAGATACTGCCTGACCCACTGAGTTACTCCAGCACTTTGGATCTATCTTTGACAAGTGAATTTGAATCCAAGTATTTATCAAGACATCAAAATGCTCCTTTTCAAATGGTTTCACAGAATACAGAGCATCTACTATAATTACAAGAACAGGTAACAAACTTTTTCCCAAAAATGTAAGTCATGTCAAGACTATAGCATCTCAAGACTGGAGTTTTACTAAACTGGAATGTGGACTAAAATTCACATTTCCGTATGTGAATTCTGAAGTCCGAAAGTTAGGAATCAATGTACCACAAGTCTTGTTCACTCATCATTCCCATTTCTACTTTGTCTAGCCATGACTCAGTTTTAAAATTCCCATTTGTCTATTCAGATGTGTGCAAAGCTTCACCCTAACCTCTGTAAAGTCTGAGAATCTTTTGACAAGGCCAGTTTTTAAAGTAATAGACAGGCAGAGGTTGATTGGGAGATGGTGTTCACATGCAAAGGGGCATTTAGCACATTTGGTACATTGGCCTTCATTAATCAGGGTATCGAGTATGTTATATTACAATTGTACCGCTTATTGGTGAGGCCACATTTGGAGTGTTATGGTTGCTAGTTTGCTGAAAGAATGTCGCTGTCATTCTGTGTCACATTTGGAGCCTTGGTCACCCTGATACCGGAAGAATGTTATTTTGTTGGAAAAGGTGCAGGGAAGATTTACAAGGATGTTGCCAGAACACAGTAGCGATGTTACAATACACACCTTCAGCGGCGCTGTAGTTCTGCCACTGGCCGTTTGCGCGACTTTGGCGCCTTCGAAGGGGGGGTGGGGGGGGGACAGGATCAAAATGCCGTTTTCTCCTGCCTGCGGAGTCGAACTTTCTCAGGCTTTTCAGCTGCTGCAGAAAAATCGTTCCGACTTCCGTTCTCGGAAGATAAAAAAAAAATTGCGGGACAATTTAATCCCTGGAGTAAAATAAAATGCTACTTCTAACGCCGTCAATACCTACAACGGAACTGGTCTCACGTAGGGGACAAAACATAAGGTAAGTCGTCTATTTTACATATAAACTTGCTTCTTAGGATGACTTTAATCCAAATTTCATTGGCGAAAATGTGATTTTGACCACATACAAACTGGCAGTGTTTTTCCTGCCGATATGGGGTCCAAATTCACTGCAACCGCAACGTTCCAATCGAATGCGTTCCACAAAAAGCCACTCGCAAGATGATTAAAATGCCCATTAATTTCTGGGAATTAAACATTAAATTAATTCCATTTGGCCTATAAATTCATGACAATGAGATTTAAAAATCATGTTATATTGTGAATTCTTGTGTGAATGTTGTTTGGACACCCTGACAAAACCTCTCCACCTCTATTCCATTTCCCGTCATAAATCCTATCCTTTTTCAGCAAACATTATTTTATCCTTTAACTCTTTTAAGAGTTTGAAAATTTGTTTGATCACAATATGAATCTCTCTCAGGAGAGTTTGCGTCAAGGTTTACATGTCTTTAAACCACTTGCCTAGACTCCTGATACCATACAATCTAGCCAAGAACTGACAGCATTATTAATCAATTCGGCACTTTTAAATTTGGATAGCAGTTCCTGGACAATGAGGCCAGGATCACATCCAATGGTCTTTGTGAAATATTCAAGTTGCTACCAACAGAACTAAGTCAATGGCACTGAAAGGAATCTTGTTTCCAATGAAGAGCAAGCAGCAATCCTGTGTTCTGTTTTACAGCGTGGCTATGTGCTTTTGATTGTCTTGCACTTTAATTCTCAATCCCACTCTCGCTCCACAGTCAAAGGAGTTTAACCCCCCCCCCCCTTGTCATTTGTCTTTCCACAGATGCTGCCTGAACTGCTGGGTTTTTCCAGAACATTGTTTTCCCTTAAACAAGTAACCTTCTTTCAACACTACTGCCTCCATCAGTTGAATCAATCCTTTCTCCAAAATGTGCTCACTACGAGGACAACATTAATTTATGAAACAAAAAAGTTTCAATTTATACATTTTTGGTCAGTTAACTCTGATAATCCCAGCAGAACTATTGCCTTAGTAACTGCATTCCAAACAGCAAACAGAGTCTTAGCCATTTCGCTAAAATAAATACTTTTCATCCTGTCATAGAAAAACATCATTTTTTCTTCAGGATACCAGGCAGCAAAACCCACACTCAGAGCCTAGTGATTTTAATAATTAAATTAGGCAACTCTTCTGCATGCAGCCAGTTTTGGAAGTCTGAAACTTCCCTCCAAATGACAACTGGTGTGAAGTTAGGATATTTTATATCCTAGCCATGTGGGTTAAGGTACGTAGAGCAACGCAGATGAATGGCTTTGAGAGTCACAGAGATACTACATTGAAAAAGTCCTTCAGCCTACCAGGTTCATGCCAACCCATTTACATGGATCCAATTTTTAAATTCTCCTCACATCCTCATCTACTTCCCCCCTTCCCCACCGCCCAGATTCTATAATTCATCTACTTTGATGATCATAGATCAACAACAGGGCTAATAGCAGAGAGATTCAACTGCTACCTCACAGCGTCAGAAACCTTGGTTCATTCTTTAGGTTCTGACTGTGTGGAGTTTACACATTCGCCCTGTGATTGCATGGATTTCCGCTATGTGCTCTAGTTTCCTCCAACATCTCAAGGACAGGTGGATTGTTAGTTTCAGTTTAGTTTCTTGTCACGTGTGCCGAGGTACAGTGAAAAGCTTTTGTTGCGTGCTAACCAGCCAGCAGAAAGACAATACGTGATTACAAGTGATCCATTTAATGTATAGATACATGATAAGAGAATAATGTTTAGTGCAAAGTAAAGCCAACAAAGTCCGACCAAGGATAGTCCGAGGGTCATCAAAGAGGCACTGCTCTCCGGTTGTGGTAGGATGATTCAGTTGCCCGATAAAACAGCTGGGAAGAAACTGTCCCTGAATCTAGTGGTGTGCGTTTTCACACTTCAGGTTAATTGGCCACTGTAAATTGCCCCTTGTGCGGTTGAGAGGGACAATCTGGGCAGAGTTGATGAGAATATGAAGAGATTTAAAAAGGGATTGATGTAGGATTAGGGTGAATTTGCTGACTGATGGTCAGTGCACACTTGATTGGCTAAAGGGCCTATTTTCTATGTGTAGGAAGGAACTGCAGATGCTAGTTTAAACCGAAGATAGACACAAAACCTACCCGACTCTCAGTCTGAACAAGGGTCGCGACCCGAAAAGTCAACCATTCCTTCTCTCCAGAGATGCTGCCTGTCCCATTGAGTTACCCCAGCATTTTGTGTCTGTCTTCAGCCTATTTTCTATGTTGTATCTGTGACTATAAAACCAATTAATGACAAAGATCAGTTAAATAAAATTAAGAAGTGGTTGGCAAAATAATTGGATTTCTTACATGATGGAGCTTTACTAACATACTGTTCACTGGGGCTGATCATGTCAGTCCCCACCAGATAGCCACCAAGAATGCACCATAAGGCGGTGCCTACATTGGTGAAAAAGATTAATGGTGGATGGGAAGGGAGAAGCAAAAACTAATCCATTAGGTGATTCAAGATTCCTTTCATTTTCTCATTGTTCAATCAGTGGCTAGTGCAAAATGAAAACAAGCTAATTGCAGATTTTTATTTTAAGCTCCCAAGCCTTGTGACAAAACTATCTTGAAATTAGTAATTAAAGGAGGTGGATGTGTCTACTGTACTTCCTCTGTGATACCCTTCCTGAGGAAATTGAACTATTTTGTTCTGTAATACCAATATCCTGCACCTTTCTTAACTGGGAACATTTATAATTGTTGGTATCCTGCCCTATTCCTTACTTAGCTCTGCTGATGAAAGAAGGAAGGATAAATAGGAAGCTGCATCCTAATCAAGGTGAAAGCAAGTTCCATTATTGTAAAGGATTCATAATAAATAACTGTATTTACCCATCTGCAAACAGTAGGTATTTTTAAGACACATTAAAAAGAATCATACATCACAAAAACAGGCAGTTCAGTTCACCAACATCATGCTGACCAAATACCCATTTACCAGCATCTGGTCCGTCGCTTGCTCTGTCTCGGTGATTCAGTGCTCGCCCAGAAGCTTCTTAAATTTTGTGGTGCAGCTTACCTGGCTACACCACCCCTCAGTCAGTGCGTTCCAGACGGCAACTGCCCCGAGTTAAAAAAATCCTTCTCAGATTCCCTCTAAACATCTTACTTCTCACCTTAAACCTAGGCCTCAAAAGTAATGTTTTGACTGTGCAGCCAAATTCTGCTCCAAATCCATTTTCAGATTTTTCCCAATTACACCGCTGTGGTGGGCCAGAATTTGAATAATGATGAGACGGAGCACAGGAAGGAGATCGAGTGTTTTCTAACATGGTGGCAAGCCAACAGCTTCTCCCTCAACGTAAGCAAGAGGTTAGATATTGACTTTAGGAAACTAGGTCAGTCTGCATCAATGGTGCAAATGTGGAGATGGTTGAGAGCTTCACGATTCTAAGCGTAAATGTCACCAAAATTTACTCCTGGACTAAATACTCTGAGGTTATGCCAAAAAGCACACCAATGCCCTTGACTTCCTCAGAACACTAAGGAAGTTCTCTTTGTATCCAAACATTCAAACCAATTTCTGCAGATGCACATAGAAAGCCTTCTGTTCAGATGCATTGCAACTTGATTTGGTAACAGCTCTGCTCAGAACACACACAAATAGCAGAGTTGTGGATGTAGCCGGGGCCGCTCACAAACTGGCGGCGCTGTTAACAGCTGCGGCTCGCCTGCAGTCCGTCTGTCTTTACTTTTTTCTGTTGTTTTTTTTGTCTTGTTTTGGTTAAGTTTTAGTTTGTTGGGTCGTGTTAGAGGGGGTGAAACAAGTTCTCTGTCTCTTCCTTCGGGGGAATGCGACTTTTTCGTGTCGTATCCCCCTTCTCTGCCTCCGTCTGTGCTGAGGCCTAATGGCGGAGCTGGCGGCCTCCAACCTGCGACCGATCCCGAGGCTCCGGAGGCAGAGCCAGCCAGGACTTACCAACGAGAGGCTGGCCGTCTTCAGGGCTAAGGCAACGGTGGCCCGACTTGCTGGTGTGGCGTTCTGGCTTTCGGCGGCGGCCTGGAGCTGATGCAGCAGGGCCTGGAGCTGAGACTGCGGGACCCGGAGCTGGGGCAGCGGCCTGGAGCTGGAGCGGCTGCCCGGAGCGGAGACTGTGGGACCCGGAGCTGGGGCAGCAGCCCGGAGCGGAGACTGCGGGATCCGGAGCTGGGGCGGCAGCCCAGAGCGGAGACTGTGGGACCCGGAGCTGGGGCGACGGCCTGGAGCAGAGACTGCGGGACCTGGAGCGGAGACTTCGGGACCCGGAGCTGGGGCGGCGGCCCGGAGCGGAGACTGCGGGATCCGGAGCTGGGGCGGCGGCCCGGAGCGGAGACTGCGGGACCCGGAGCTGGGGCGGCGGCCTGGAGCGGCGGCCTGGAGCGGAGACTGCGGGACCTGGAGCTGGGGCGTTGGCCCTGGAGCTGAGGCGGCGGCCCGGAGCTGATGCTGGCCATCTCGGAGTGGAAATGGCGTTCCGGCTTTCGGCGGCGGCATCACCACGGAGGTCCGCTGGACTGGAGAGCGGCATCTTCGGCCTGGATCGATCGCCTCAGCGCAGAGGGAGAACAAGGAGGGAAGAGACGGAGACTAAGACTTTGCCTCCATCACAGTGAGGATGTGCTTGGTGAACTCACTGTGGTGGATGTTTAATTTGTGTTTATTGTATGCTTTATGATTATTGATTCTGTGTATGACTGCAGGCAACATAATTTCGTTCAGACCAAAAGGTCTGAATGACAATAAAGGATCTATTTATAGAAACATAGAAACATAGAAAGTAGGTGCGAGAGCAGACCACCAGGTCCATCGAGCCCGCACCGCCATTCGCTCATGGCTGAACACTAAACAGACACACTTACCCACAAACAGTAGACACAAGACACAGAACACAAGACACTACCCTCCCCTTTATACCGCTATCACCCCTCTCCACCCCAAGAACCTCGTGATCTCCTGGGGGAGGCAAAAAACCGGATAAAAACCCAGGTCCAATTCGGGAAAAAAATCCGGGAAATTCCTCTCCGACCCCAATCTAGGCGATCGACACTTGTCCAGGAGATCACTCAGGTCTTACTATACTAACCATACCTAGGTCCATATCCCTGCCCTCTCCCCGTAGCCCCTTATCCCCTTGGCAGCTAAAAAAACATCTATTTTAGTCTTAAATATATTTAACGTTTCTGCTTCCACTGCTCCCTGGGGCAGTGAATTCCATAAATTAACCACCCTCTGGGTGAAGAAGTTCTTCCTCATCTCAGTTTTAAAAGAGCCCCCCCTTATTCTGCAACTATGTCCCCTAGTTCTAGTTTCCCCGATCATTGGGAACATCCTCGGTGCATCCACCCGATCAAGGCCCCTCACGATCTTATATGTTTCAATGAGATCGCCTCTCATTCTTCTAAACTCCAAAGAGTAGAGTTCCAGCCTACTTAACCTTTCCTCATATGTCAATCCCCTCATTGCAGGAATTAATCTTGTAAACCTTCGCTGCACTGCCTCCAGGGCTAGTACATCCTTTCTTAAGTATGGACCCCAGAACTGTACACAGTATTCCAAATGTGGTCTCACTAATACTGTGTACAGCTGCAGCAAGACCTCCGTGTTTTTATACTCAATCCCCCTAGCAATAAAGGCCAAAACTCCATTGGCCTTCCTGATTGCTTGCTGCACCTGCATACTAACTTTCAGTGATTCATGTACTAATACCCCTAGATCCCTTTGCGTTGCATTACAACGCAGCTCCTCCTCATTTAGAAAATAACTTGCCCTATCATTTTTTTTCCCAAAGTGAATGACTTCACATTTATTAGTATTAAATTTCATCTGCCAAGTTGTTGCCCACTCACCTAGCTTATCTATATCCTTTTGCAGACTCTTCCTATCCTCCTCATCCCCTACTTTTCCTCCCATTTTTGTATCGTCCGCAAATTTTGAAATATTACACTTGGTTCCCTCCTCCAAATCATTTATATAAATTGTGAACAACTGGGGTCCCAGCACCGACCCTTGCGGAACCCCGCTAGTTACCGGTTGCCATCCCGAGTATGAACCATTTATCCCCACTCTCTGCTTCCTATTTGTTAGCCAATCCTCTACCCATGCTAATATATTACCCCCAATCCCATAATTTTTTATTTTTAGCAATAGTCTCTTATGTGGCACCTTGTCAAAAGCCTTTTGGAAGTCCAAGTATACCACATCCACCGGTTCCCCTTTATCCACCCGGGTTGTTACTTCCTCAAAGAATTCGAGCAGATTCGTTAAACAGGACTTCCCCTTCACAAAACCATGTTGGTTCTGTCCGATGAAGTCATGTTTATCCAAGTGCCCCGTTAGTGTTTCTTTAATAATTGTCTCTAACACTTTACCCACCACCGATGTTAGACTAACCGGTCTATAGTTACCCGCCTTCTGTTTACTTCCTTTTTTAAATATAGCTGTTACATTGGCCATTTTCCAATCCACTGGGACCGTTCCTGCCTCCAGGGAGTTTTGGAAAATTATCACCAATGCATCCACAATCCCCACCGCTATCTCCCTCAAGACCCTTGGATGTAATCCATCAGGCCCAGGGGATTTATCCTCCTTCAGTCTCATTAATTTCCCTAATACCACCTCCTTGGTGATCTTAATAGTATTAAGCTCCTCCATTCCTACCGCCCCCTGTTTATCCAGCGTTGGAATATTTTTTGTGTCTTCTATGGTGAAGACTGATACAAAATACTCGTTTAATGCCTTTGCCATTTCCATGTTCCCCACCAACAACTCTCCAGTCTCACCCTCCAATGGACCAACGTTCACCTTAGCCACCCTTTTTCTTTTTATATAGCTATAAAAACTCTTACTATTAGTTTTTATGTTGTTCGCTAAATTCCTTTCATAGTCTATTTTCCCCGTCTTAATTAATCTCTTAGTTATTTTTTGCTGACCTTTAAATGCTTCCCAATTCTCTACCCTCCCACTATCTCTGGCTACCTTATATGCCCTTGCCTTCAGCCGAATACTATCCTTTATAGTTTTACTGAGCCATGGCTGACTGTTCTTACCCTTACCCCTTTTTTTCTTCATAGGAATAAATTTTTCTTGAAGGTTATACAGTATACCCTTAAACGTACACCACTGCTCATGTACCGTCTTATTCTTGAGTCTGCTATCCCAGTCAACTTTGATCAGCTCAGTCCTCATACCTTCATAATCCCCCTTATTTAGACTAAGCACCCTAGCCTGAGTTTCAACCTGCTCCCCTTCTATTTGAATATGGAATTCGACCATATTGTGGTCACTTGTTCCCAACGAGTCCCTAACTATGACATTTTTAATTAATCCTGCTTCATTACACAGGACCAGATCCAAGATTGCCTCCCCCCTTGTCGGTTCTGTGACATACTGTTCTAGGAACCCGTCTCTAATACTTTCTATAAACTCTTCCTCTAGTCTACCCTGCCCAGTTTGGTTTGCCCAATTAATATGAAAATTGAAGTCCCCCATGATTACAGCAGTTCCCTTTTTACATGCGTCAACTATTTGCAGATTTATGTTCTGACTAACAGCGTCACAGCTATTTGGAGGTCTATAAATTACACCCACTAGTGTTTTTTTCCCCTTATTATTCTCTATCTGTACCCAAGCTGTTTCACTATCCTGATCCTTCAACGCAATATCCTTCCTCTCTATTGCCGTTATTCCCTCCCTTATTAAAAGGGCCACCCCTCCTCCCTTTCTTTCCTGTCTATCTTTCCTAATTGTCGAGTACCCCTCTATATTTAACTCCCAGTCCTGATCCCCTTGCAGCCATGTCTCCGTAATGGCCACGATATCATAACTATATATACTTAATTGCACCGTTAATTCATTTATCTTATTACGAATACTCCGTGCATTTAGATAAAGCACTTTCAGATGATTTTTACTACCCTTCCTTTCCGTTTTTGCCCCTTTTACATCTAAAGCTTTATCTTCACACATTCTGTCTCCTGTCACATTTTGACTTTCCGCTTCTACATTTCCTATTACCTCAGGAAAGCAGCCAACATAACCTAGGACCATTTACACTACGGTTAATCTCTCTTCTCTCCTCTCACCGAGCAGAAGATATAAAATCTTGAAAGTATTACCAGATTCAGAAACAGCAACTTCCTTGCTGTTGTGTAGGAAAGAACTGCAGATGCTGGTTTAAATCGAAGGTAGACATAAAATGCTGGAGTAACTCAGCGGGACAGACAGCGTCTCTGGAGAAAAGGAATGGGTGACGTTTCGGGTTGAGACCCTTCTTCAGACTCCTTCATTCTGAAGATTCTGAAGAATCAGTCTGAAAAAGGGTCTCAACCTAAAACGTCACCCATTCCTTCTCTCCAGAGATGCCACTTGTCCCGCTGAGTTACTCCAGCATTTTGTGTCTATCTTCCTTGCTGTTATCAGACACTGAAAGGTCTCCTATTAGGCTAATGGACGAGGTGAAAAAAGAAATCTCTTCCCTCCTGTCCTTTATGGATGACCACTTAATTTAAGGCTATGATTTCTGGTTTAAAATACCCCAGTCAGGGGGGGGGGGGACATTGTTTCTGTATCCACCCTCTCAAATTCCCATCTACGTCTCTCTGTCTCACTCTTCGCCTTGGGCTTTTATTTGAATGGTTTTTATTGATATTGTTCTTATTGCCCTACTTGTTGCATTTTGCTATATTAAAGGCAGATGCTAATTTTATTGAAATTCTTTGAGTGATGTTAACTGTTATTATTTCTGAAGTTTCCCAAGCATACTTCTATCAGCTACAAATGAAGGAAAGCTACAGATTCTGATGCAACAAACAAAACTTTCTGCAAGGCATCACTCCTTTGTCCACAAAGTCTAGCTAAACAAAAATTTATGCTATGCAAGGAAAACCACATTCAAAATCCTATATTCCCCTTGCCAATAATAGTCGACAGACAAAACTGGTTGAAGTATGTGTCACATTTGGATTCACTCTGTTGTGGCTTTGCCGTTTACAGTATATTTCAGCAATAATTTAGATTGCACAAATCAAACTTGCGGACTATAATTAACAAAGCATAACACAGCATGGATTTAATTTTACATCCCTGAAAATGAAACAAAAATTCTAAAAGACTCCTGTGATCAAAATGGGAACTGGGAATGTGAAAGCGCATCAAGTATAATCAAGAAATAGGACATTGAAGAGGGAGACGGGAAGCAAGGAGGAGAGCATTCCAAAAGGTTAGTGTCAAGACGTAGAAGACTTCTTCACTCAACACGGATACCTTCAGAGAAATAAGGCAACAGAAAGAACCATTGGACTGAGTTGATTTTGAATCTAATGCTTTGAAAATGGCAAATAATCAAGAGCATAAAGTGCTGAAAATGCACGATAGGCCTTATAAGCGTTTGAAATACTCCACTTCTTCTATGGTGCCAATGGCAAGCTGTGGGACGCGCAGGAAGAAAAGAAAGTAGGCAGTGCAAGGAGAGCTGGAGTTTACATACGATGGACGTGGAAAGGTGTGAACCAGGGCTTTAGCAGTGATGCAGGTGACTCAATGTTTGAGACAAGTGGTAATGTTTCAGAGATCGAAACAAGTGATGAACACAACTTTAAAGATTAACCAGGGCATATGGACGATCCAGAGTGCAGGTTGGTTAGATAACCAAGGAGGCCAAGGATTGTTTTTCCCTACAATCTCCCTACATAGCTGCTCATTACGCTGGCTATATATTTATTATGCAGTCCCAGCATTCTAATCATTTCCTTCTTATTTCTAAGTTCAACCCATATAACCTCACTGGATGATCCCCCAAAAATATTCTCTCTGAACATTGTTACATGCACCATGATCAAAATGGCAACTCATTTCCTCTCTTACCTGCATCTCTATCACACGTAGCATCTATACCCTGGAATATTGAACTGCAGGTCCTACCCTGCTCCCAGCCATGTTTCTACACCCTCCACACGCTGCACTTTAAAGGTTAAGGGAAAAAAATACAAGTAAAACTGGTTTTCTCCACACCCACACCACCCAACAGCTCGGCTATTTTTACCTCAGACCTTCCACAAGGTTGGATGTTACATTATTGCTGCATATCATTTGTTCATTAAACTGCAAACCAGTTCCAATAAAGGTGGAGTGATGGTGCAATCACTCATCTTTTTAATTCCAATGTTGGGAACATACAGTGCCCTCCATAATGTTTAGGACAAAGACTCATCATCAATTTATTTGCCTCTGTATTTCACAATTTGAGATTTGTAATAGAAAAAAATCACATGTGGTTAAAGTGCACATTGTCAGATTTTATTAAAGGGTATTTTGGTTTCACCATGTAGAAATTACAGCTGTGTTTATACAGTCTCCCCATTTCAGGGCACCATAATGTTCAGGAACATGACTTCATAGGTGTTTGTAATTGCTCAGGTGTGTTTAATTGCTTCTTAATGCAGGTATGAGAGAGCTCTCAGCACAGTCTTTCCCCCAGTCTTTCCATCACCTTTGGAAAATTTTATTGCTGTTTATCAACATGAAGACCAAAGTTATGCCAATGAAAGTCAAAGAAGCCATTATGAGATTGAGAAACAAGAATAGAACTGTTAGAGACATCAGCAAAATCTTAGGCTCACCAAAATCAACTGTTTGGAACATGATTAATAAGAAAGAGAGCACTGGTGAGCTTACTAATCGCAAAGGGACTGGCAGGCGAAGGAAGACCTCCCCAGCTGATGACAAAATAATTCTCTCTATAACAAAGAAAAATCACCAAACACCTGTTCGACAGATCAGAAACACTCTTCAGGAGTCACAATGATCACAGAACACTTCATGAACAGAAATGGAGGCTACACTGCAAGTTAAAAACAGTTTGCCAAGAAGTACTTAAAAGAGCAACCACAGTTATGGAAAAAGGTCTTGTGGACAGGTGAGATAATAATAATAATAATAATCTTATTTATATAGCACATTTTCAGTCAACTTGCATTGACCCCAAAGTGCTTCACATAATTACATTACATTACACACAGGCAAAGGTGGGTGAAGTGTCTTGCCCCAAGGACACAACGACAGTATGCACTCCAAGCAGGATTCGAACCGGCTACCTTCCGGTCGCCAGCCGAACACTTAGCCCATTGTGCCATCTGTCGAGATGAAGATTAACATGTCAGCATGATGGCAAGAGCAAAGTAAGGAGGAGAGAATGAACTACCCAAGATCCAAAGCAAACCACCTCATCTGTGAAACACAGTGGGGGGGGGGGTGTTATGGCCTGGGCATGTATGGTTGCTAAAGGTACTGGCTCACTTATCTTCAATGATGATACAACTGGTGATGGTAGTAGCATAATGAATTCTGAAGTGTATAGTTCCGGTATAGTTCCACCAAATTCCGGTGGCGCTGCGAGTCGGCTGCCTCTCCTGCAGCGGGTTCGTTTGCTTTGATTTTTTTTTTTTTTTTTAAAGTTTGTCCAAAGTATGTTTTAGTGTTTCTCTGTATGTCTTGTGTGGGGGGTGGTGGTGGGAGGGGAGTAGGGGGAAACCGTTTTCAGACAACTACCTCGACGGAGAGGCGACTTCCTTCCTTGTCGCTTCTTCGCCCCCTCCTTGCGGCCTTACAGCTGGTTTGGTGCAGCCTTTCCTGGAGTCGGGCCCAGAGCTTCAGCAGCGGCGCCGCTGGACCTTAGCATCGTGGGCCCAGAGCTTCAGCGGCGGCACAGCGGGGACTGTAACATTGCAGACCCCCTTGCCAGGGGTCGCCAGAGAAGCGCTCCAACCGCTGGCCTGCGGCCTACAACATCTTTGTCCCAAACATTATGGACAAAATGAATAAACATGTAACCAATAATCACATCTGTCGTGCGGACATCAGCCTAGTACAATCTCTACAGTGTTGGTATTGCCTGCTTTCATTTGTTAATTGGATTAGGAATTGTCTCATATATTTCAAATGCTGATCCATACAAACTTTGTACTCAGTTATGTTTCAAAGAAAGATGATTATTTCCAGTTAAACATCTGTAACAACGTTAAGAACAATGTTTTTTGAAAAGTGACCAATAACCAATAACCATATAACAATTACAGCACGGAAACAGAAACATAGAAATTAGGTGCAGGAGTAGGCCATTCGGCCCTTCGAGCCTGCACCGCCATTCAATATGATCATGGCTGATCATCCAACTCAGTATCCCGTACCTGCCTTCTCTCCATACCCCCTGATCCCCTTAGCCACAAGGGCCACATCTAACTCCCTCTTAAATATAGCCAATGAACTGGCCTCAACTACCCACTGTGGCAGAGAGTTCCAGAGATTCACCACTCTCTGCGTGAAAAAAAGTTCTTCTCATCTCGGTTTTAAAGGATTTCCCCTTTATCCTTAAGCTGTGACCCCTTGTCCTGGACTTCCCTAACATCGGGAACAATCTTCCTGCATCTAGCCTGTCCAACCCCTTAAGAATTTTGTAAGTTTCTATAAGATCCCCTCTCAATCTTCTAAATTCTAGAGAGTATAAACCAAGTCTATCCAGTCTTTCTTCATAAGACAGTCCTGACATCCCAGGAATCAGTCTGGTGAACCGTCTCTGCACTCCCTCTATGGCAATAATGTCCTTCCTCAGATTTGGAGACCAAAACCGTACGCAATACTCCAGGTATGGTCTCACCAAGACCCTGTACAACTGCAGTAGAACCTCTGCTCCTATACTCAAATCCTTTTGCAATGAAAGCTAACATACCATTCGCTTTCTTTACTGCCTGCTGCACCTGCATGCCTACCTTCAATGACTGGTGTACCATGACACCCAGTCTCGCTGCATCTCCCCCTTTCCCAATCGGCCACCATTTAGATAATAGTCTGCTTTCCTGTTTTTGCCACCAAAATGGATAACCTCACATTTATCCACATTAAACAGGCCATCTCGGCCCTACAAGTCCGTGCTGAAACAACAGGCTTGATGAGGACCAATAGGCTTGATGAGGACAGGGTGATAAAGGTTATATACATAGAAGAAAGAAAGAAGAGGTGGAACCAGTGGGCTGAGGGAGAGTTGAGAAGGGTAGGAGAAAGTAAGGACTACCTGAAATTAGAGAGGTCAATGTTCATACCGCTGGGGCAGTTTGCACCCCACAAGTATCATAAAATGTGTACAGAAAAATGTGCCCACATGCTCTAACCTCCCGGACCAGCCCACCTTGTGGAACCTTGTCAATGGATCTGCTAGAGTCTATGTATATAACATTTACCACTCTTTCTTCATCAAGCCTTTTGGTCACTCTTCAAAAAAGATTGTTCTTAACGTTGTTACAGATGTTTAACTGGAAATAATCATCTTTCTTTGAAACATAACTGAGTACAAAGCTTATATGGATCAGCATTTCAAATATATGAGACAATCCCTAGTCCAATTAACACATGAAAGCAGGCAATGCCAACACTACAGGGAATGTACAAGACAGATGTCCACCCTACAGATATGATTATTGGTTACACGTTTATTCATTTTTAATGATCTGGGTGTTACTGACAAGGGCCAGCTTTTACTGCCCATCCCTAATCTCTATACCCTCTCACTCTCCCCCACTGAGCAAGTGGGGCTAAACTACACAATTTAACTGCTGCAGTAATTCTAGCTGAAGGACACCTCCATTACCGATGGTGAAGATTTTACAGCATTTGGACCCAGTAATGCGAAGGAAAGGGGATATTTCTAAGTCAGTGAAAACTGCAGAAGTTGGGAAAAATGACATAAAAACAGAAAAAGTTGGAAACAGCAAGTTAGGCAGCATCTCATATACAGTGCCCTCCATAATGTATGGGACAAAGACCCATCATTTATTTATTTACCTCTGTGCTCCACAATTTGAGATTTGTAATATTAAAAAATCACGTCATAGAAACATAGAAATTAGGTGCAGTAGTAGGCCATTCGGCCCTTCGAGCCTGCACCGCCATTCAATATGATCATGGCTGATCATCCAACTCAGTATCCCGTACCTGCCTTCTCTCCATACCTTCTGATCCCCTTGGCCACAAGGGCCACATCTAACTCCCTCTTAAATATAGCCAATGAACTGGCCTCAACTACCCTCTGTGGCAGAGAGTTCCAGAGATTCACCACTCTCTGTGTGAAAAAAGTTCTCCTCATCTCGGTTTTAAAGGATTTCCCCTTTATCCTTAAGCTGTGACCCCTTGTCCTAGACTTCCCCAACATCGGGAACAATCTTCCTGCATCTAGCCTGTCCAACCCCTTAAGAATTTTGTAAGTTTCTATAAGATCCCCTCTCAATCTCCTAAATTCTAGAGAGTATAAACCAAGTCTATCCAGTCTTTCTTCATAAGACAGTCCTGACATCCCAGGAATCAGTCTGGTGAACCTTCTCTGCACTCCCTCTACGGCAATAATGTCCTTCCTCGGATTTGGAGACGAAAACTGCACGCAATACTCCAGGTGTGGTCTCACCAACACCCTGTACAATTGCAGTAGAACCTCCCTGCTCCTATACTCAAATCCTCTTGCTATGAAAGCCAACATACCATTTGCTTTCTTTACTGCCTGCTGCACCTGCATGCCTACCTTCAATGACTGGTGTACCATGACACCCAGGTCTCGCTGCATCTCCCCCTTTCCCACTCGGCCACCATTTAGATAAGTCTGCTTTCCCGTTTTTGCCACCAAAATGGATAACCTCACATTTATCCACATTATACTGCATCTGCCAAACATTTGCCCACTCACCCAGCCTATCCAAGTCACATTGCAGTCTCCTAGCATCCTCCTCACAGCTAACACTGCCCCCCAGCTTAGTGTCATCCGCAAACTTGGAGATATTGCCTTCAATTCCCTCATCCAGATCATTAATATATATTGTAAATAGCTGGGGTCCCAGTACTGAGCCTTGCGGTACCCCACTAGTCACTGCCTGCCATTGTGAAAAGGACCCGTTTACTCCTACTCTTTGCTTCCTGTTTGCCAGCCAGTTCTCTATCCACATCAATACTGAACCCCCAATGCCGTGTGCTTTAAGTTTGTATACTAATCTCTTATGTGGGACCTTGTCGAAAGCCTTCTGGAAGTCCAGATACACCACATCCACTGGTTCTCCCCTATCCACGCTACTAGTTACATCCTCGATGTCGTTAAAGTACACCTTGTCAGGCTTTCATAAAGGGTATTTTTATACATTTTGGTTTCACCATGTAGAAATTACAGCAGTGTTTATACATAGCCCTCCATTTCAGCGCAATGCCTCGACTGGTGAAGGCAAGAATTTCATATACGTTCTGTACCAGCCTATCCACATTAGTTGCCAATTTCAGGGAGCTGCGGATTTGCAAGATCCATCTGTAATCAATTCTCCTAAAGGTTTTGCATTCACTATAACATTTCCTCTTGCATTTGACCTCGCAAAGTACACATCACAGTGCACATTGATGTCCATCCATCATATTCAATTTTTTTCCCTGCTTCCATTGTATTTCTCAAGGCCCTTGTCTGATTTCAGCTTCCGATACCTAACATATACTTCAGAAAAAGTCTTTCACTGTACCTAACAATGACAATAAACGAAACTAGGACCATTTTTCTTCATCAATATCGCCTACAATATCTCTTCTCATTCAAAGCTCCTGAAAGCCTAACAACAATAACTTTCATCTTCACAACATGCTGGTCCTGAACTCAAATCAACTGGCCTTGACAGAACTGCTACATATTAGTGGCGGATTTTCCCTTAAATAGCTGCCTCCAGTCAGATGGAATATCCTTTCGGAATATTTAATCCTAGTGCCAGAGAGGCAAGACCCCATCCTGCAGTCTATGGTCTGGAATAAAGAGTCATCTATTGACTGCTCCAGAGACCCGGATTAAAACAGTAGCTATAGATAATAGATAATAGACAATAGACAATAGGTGCAGGAGGAGGCCATTCGGCCCTTCGAGCCAGCACCGCCATTCAATGTGATCATGGTTGATCATCCACAATCAATGATCAATCCTGCCTTCTCCCCATATCCCCCGACTCCGCTATCTTTAAGGGCCCTATCTAGCTCTCTCTTGAAAGTAACCAGAGAACTGGCCTCCACCGCCCTCCGAGGCGGAGAATTCCACAGACTCACAACTCTCTGTGTGAAAAAGTGTTTCCTCATCTCCGTTCTAAATGGCTTTATGGTCTTGTATAATCCTGATGACCCAAGGTGTTTCCTTCTGCACTGTACCCAATCGGTGTGCACCAAATGGCTGACCCCTCATTCATCCTGTGACTGACTGCAAAATGATACAAGGATATGTACAAAAGCATCCATGGCTAATTTAAATAAAAAGGCAACAGCAACATGGCTAGAGAAATATAATCAGTAACTAGGAAACAGTCATTGTGAATGTTTGTTGGGTGTTAATCCTAACCCTCGAGGGAAATTGTGATGTATAGTACCCATTTTAAATGTGTTCATCTGATTGTAATGCACTAACTAGAAGAGAAAATGGAAGTACATAAAACCATTGGGAATTGTGTGTTGTTAAAATAATGAATGAAAGCCCACCAAGTCTTACCTCCCCATGCTGCCTCAGTCGATTCTTTACTTCCACAACAGGTACATCCAGGTAGATAACCAGGTGAGGAGGCAGGAACTCACAAATGCTGTTCCCTTTTATTTCATTGTAATGGTCAACACCTAAAAAATACCAAACACTGCATAAACATAGTGACTGAGGGCACATACGTTGACAGAGACTTTTAGTTGAAGGAAAATGGCAGTTAGTGAACAGCAAACTTCAAATTAAAACCAAAAATACAGCACCAATTATGCGCCCCCCCCCCCCCTCCGCCCCCTCCGGCATCAGTCTGAAGAACGGTCTCATCCCGAAACGTCGCCTATTCCTTCGCTCCATAGATGCTGCCTCACCCGCTGAGTTTCTCCAGCTATTGTGTCTAGCACCAATTATGATGGTCAATTTTTTTTTAAATGTAACAAACTACAAATGCATATGCGAACACTGACAGAATTGTGTCTGATTTATCTATTATCCAAATGCAAATGATTGTCATCTTAATGTTGAAAACTAATTTCGTCACAGATATTGATAAAAATATTAACGTTATCATTGTGGACTTCATATTATTAAAACCATGGTTAAGAGAAAAGCCCGTCCCACTCTCACGACCTAATTGGCGATCTCTGCCGAGTTTGCCCTCGACTCATACTTGCAGCATGGTCGCCATGAGGTCATAGGTCACTCTTCCTCATGCTCGTGAGTGGTCTCCGCGTACTCCTGGCCTCAAGTAGGTTGCGGCGTTTTTTCCAGCTTGATAAAAAATGTCCACGAGTAAAAAAAAGGTTGGCATGGAAAAAATTGATACTTTTTACTCGTAGGTAGGTCGTGATGGTAGTCGTAGGTAGTCATAGATAGTCATAGGTCGTTAACTGGCCCGAGAAAAAAAATGCAAACATGACATCATTTAATCATGTGATCATTTCCACTCGTAGCTAGTCGTAGTTGGTCTTAGGTGTGGAAGACTGAGGTCGAGGGGGGTCGTAGGAGGTTGTAGACATAGTCGTAGGATGTCATAGACACAGTCGTAGGTCTTTTACTTCGGCGAGTCAACACGACCATGAGATTTTTTTCAACTCGTCTCGGGTCTTCTAAACTCATGGATTAGGTCGTCCAAGTGGGACCGCCCCTAAAGGCAACTACTGAAGATAAATGACCTAAAATGGGAAGTGTGCAATCACGAAGCACCAGCTTGGTCCTGACAAACCATTAAGGGAAACTGTCCAAGAACTGACAGATGATCTAATCATGCAGGAAACAATGTAGGGATGTTACAAAATTTTTAGATGTTAAAAATCAAGCCTGTAATTTATCCCATCAGATAATTCATAAAAAGAACTTTAATTTGATAACCAATTCATTTTCATATCTTCAGTACTAAAAAAGTTATGGTTATTTTCATACTCGGAAATTAGTATCTTGTTCCCTATTGCTTTTCCACTAACTTAACACAAAAGCTGTGATTCAGGAAAGTCAATTGACACAAAAGCCCATAACTTTTTTTTTTAAATTAAGAGAACTGAATGAAATTTTCAGTTATTATAGATCGAAGCGTTCTGAAACAAATATGACATATCTTACTTGGATGACCTGATATTAAAGTATATAATCAGTTCATTACCTAAGTAGCTAATTACAAAACTAACCGTTGTGACGGAAATAGTAATAAACGCCCAGACTGCCTTGAAAATTCAAAAATGTGATATTAACAAGATCAGAACTTTAATATTATTGTATTATATGCTGTAAGTCCGTAACAGACAGGTAAAGAAATTACAATTTCTAGCAATAAACCAAGTCTTTATGGGGAAGATCAGTTGCTAGCTGGTGCATTGGCCTATCATAATCAGTAGCATCATCACACTCCTCAGATTGTGACCAAAAAGCAACTCTGCACGCCTTGTTTTTCCTCAACTTTTCAATTTTGGCATTGTAAACTACAGGTTTTTGCTCTTCAAACCACGCATGACATGCTTTTCTGCCCACTACTTTCCTATTACGAATGTCCTGTAGATCATCACATTTAGAGTAGTCCAAATTCGGATAATCTCTGCGAATGCTGTCTTGTCTTTCTGTCTTTTGATGATTTCTGCTCTCAATTCCTTCTGTTTTTTCTTCTGTCTATTCCTCTGCACTCTCTCCCATTTCAGTGCCTTATGGAGCACCTCCTCCCTACGTTGCTCCTCGATATTATCAAGGAAGTTAACTGTCATTCTTGGGCCCGCATCCTACATGACAAATAACACATGGTGCCATTGAGAGATTTCTGTTTCGATGAGCTAAACATCCCCATTATGCTTTCTTCTTTTTGAGGGCTGAGCGAACTGACGTTGTGATGGACGTCAAGAGGATGCAATGGCAGTAGAGCTCATTCATAGATTTACCCCACTCACTGTTCACAATCCTAATAGCAGCATGATTAGCTGCACACCTGTCACTCAGTGTACTTGTAATGTTGTCTATCATCTTTTGCCTGGTGTCTTGGAAATCCGCTTGCTCATTGAAGTAAGTGTAAGTTTCACACAAATTGCCAACAGTATCGCAAATATGCTGCGTATAGTCCTCAGCAGTTCCACCAGCCAATTCATCGACTGCTGCAGAAAGGCATTCATTTGTGGTGGTGAAGTGTACACTGTTAATATGAGTCTCTTCTTGGGTGGTTGCATCAAAACCAATAGTCAAATCCGTTGTTGCTGCTGTCTGTAACTCAGCAACAGCTCCCAATTCTCAGGCCACAAGTTCAACTGCACTGCGTTGAGGAACACTATCCAGATCAAGTTCACTCCGCTTGTGCAACTGGCTTATCAGGATTGGAATGTTTGCTATGGGAGTTTTGTTTATAATAGTCAAACACATGCATCCTTGTTGTTGAGGAGTAAGTCTTCTGGTCCACCTTTGACTTGACAACACTGGCAGCCTGCAGAGTTTCGATTGTTTCTTTGAGGCCAAGATTGTCAAATTCGGGTGTCTCACATCCTCTACCCTGTCCTTTCATTTTTCCTGAACTTTTCTGCACTGGTGAATTGAAACAATTTTCCTCTTTTTCTTACTGTCACAAAACTTGAGCAATTGTCTGTGTGCTTTTTAAAATTTCAAAAACGCTGCCTGGGTTTCAGCAAGCTCTTGTGCCAAAGTATTCCCACGTAATTTGGTTTTGAGTTCCTGAATTTTCCTGTCCTTCAAATCTATTTGGGTTTGCTTTCTCTTTAAGGTTTGATTAACTACACGATTAACTACACGTTTGGGAGTTTTCAACTGTGCCCAAGAAATGGTCTTTGTGCGATACTTTAGTGCAAGAGCGACCTCGGATGTAGACAGAAAGTTTAGTCTTTTCTTCATTTTCTGTTTCCTTGGTGTAAGACTTAGAAGTTCTCTGTTACAGCTTGTTGAAACACTAGATGTCGATGGCATTGGTTCAGGAGAGGCAGAAGCTGTTATTGGTGTTGCTAGATTCAGTGGAGGATGCAGGCTATGACTGTCATCACCAATGTCCTCAGTGTCTTGAAATATGGACACTTGACTTTCGGCATATGTCAAGGATTCAGGATCATGAGCACCAAGTGGTGGAATGTCATCTAAAGAAATGTGTTGACTGCCTTCTAGCAGTTTAAAAGTTTAATCACAAATTTCCGTAAATGTTTCAAGTTCCTTGGGATTGCTGAGTTTTTTAAAAAACTTAATGAGAATCTTCACCCTTCAGTTAACAACAGCAAATGAATAGCCTTCTGCATCCGACAAAGAAAAATGTGAACTCAGCCGTCTCTCAGTTTCAGACCGACTTTTCCCAAACTAGGTATACAAGTACAAGATGCGTCCATTTTTAAGATCCCTCTTAGAATCGGGCATGACAGAGAAACTCACTTCAAGGTGAGCTCTAGCTATGTCAGGCTGGGCATTTGGATTGAACATTTTGCATTTCTTCTTCAGAAGCATCTGAAAAGTGTAAAGAAAAATGTAAAGAAACTGAATAGCATTAAGTAGAAAAATGGTTTTATTTGCAGTTTTAGAAAAATGATTTTGTTCAACAAAATGCCCAACACAAGTTAAACGGTAAAACAAATAATAAATACCCAACAAAAAAATCATATTCATCAGTGATCCATGATCAGTATTATCATACTAAATATCTGACTAAACACTATGTACTGTAGACGTTTTTAGTCAGATATTTAGTATGAAAATATTGATCATGGAGAGACAATAACACAAAATATAGATAATTTAGATGTTCTTATGACATGATTGTGCATAAAATAATGAATTTGATTATCTTGAGAGTGGATGTTTGTGGATTATGATACAGAGATCGGATTGTGACCGCCACCATGATTTTGCTCACACTCACAGCCGACAGGCAGTATGATATCAGGGCCAAAATAACATATTTCGCATCATCAGATTAAAATGAAATTACACCAAAATCTAGATAAGATTAAGATTCAGATTCAACTTTAATTGTCATTGTCAGTGTACAGTACAGAGACAACGAAATGCAGAAACGAAGATAAGATGTTAAATAAACGTCCTGCAGTACATACCTTTTGATTTGTCCTGAACTTGCTATCCGTAACTTTGAAGGCATTGAAGTTGGGCCCAACTTTCATCCAGCGATTCAATAGTCAAGCAACGTTTTGAAAAAAATCACGAATGGGATGACAGAACGAAATTTCCTCATAAGTTTGTTGTATGAAGAAATCCCTCCTGACAACCAATAAAAACCTGCATTTACCCAACCCCCACAGGGTCTCGTGTCGCACGCACAGGCAGTGGGCCGATCTAGAGTGCCACTGATGGCAGGAATTTGTAACAACGCTAAACAATGTATACGTAGTTCAGATTGATTCATTCTGATGCAATGTGCAAGATCTAGACCGGGACAAACTGCGGCCCCTGTGCCGAATATGGCCCGTAACCCAAAATCATCCGGCCCGCAGGAGTATTTTTTTTCCCCGTAATCATCTGGCCCGCAGACTTCCATCATCTCCGGTGCCTCCCGGGCCCGAGGCCGCATGGCGCAGGTGTGGTGACGCAAGGCGGCCTGCGCTGGCAGCCACAATGGAGAGGCCACAGAGCAGCGCCGAGCTCTGGCTGCAACACATCCTGCGTAAATCCGCCGGCACAGCCGTGCACCTTCTGTGTCTAGGCTTCACTGTCGGGATCGGGGTCGTCAATAGGCCGGGGACGAGTGAGTGTGAGTATTTGAGCCACTGCCTTCAGGATAGAGCTAAGACAATGGTCCGTTGGTGCGCCATATTCGTGAGCGCTCGTAACTAGGGGACAGTGCTCCGGATGGCGTCTTCGGAGGGGCGGGATCTATGTGAATACGTGGTTTGATGCTTGACATCCGGGGCGGGATCCATGTGTACACGTGATAGATGTGGCCCGGCATCCGCTCACAGACATGCGTCCTGGCCCCTATGCAGAACAAGGTTGTCGACACCTGATCTAGACAGGCTATGATATTGTAAGCCACTTAATCTTATTTGCTTTATTTGTCCATTTTCCTCAAGGTTGAGTGGCACAGCTGCATTTTATACTTTTTACTTCCTGTAGTCTTAGAACATGGTTTTCCCCCAGGATTGGAGCAATCTAACGTTGGGAGTTTAGTTAAGAATACAAAAGGCAGTCTGAATGGTACCCTGCTCATGGCCACAGTTTTCTCAAAAGAGATCAAGAGATCAACTTGCATGAAAATAAAACGGGCTGACTATGCAAGTGGTCACCCGAACTGCTGAGAAGGATCATCTTTTACAGCCCTTGGTTTAACAAACATACTGTCACTTACAGCAGTGAATAAAGACTTGCTACAGGACTAGGACAATAAATGTAGGCAACTTGCTGCCTAATTGTGAAAAGGAATACAAGACTGAGGAAGAAATATATCCTTCAAATCAATGACAAGCACCTCAAGTTATGCAATAATTCTTTCTGAGATCATTTGGTACCTCTCCATCTTTATTATAACTTTGAGACCAGAGCTGTTCATCAAACTACATATCTCAACCAAGCAAGATAGACATAAAATGCTGGAGTAACTCAGCAGGACTGGCAGCATCTCTGGAGAGAATGAATGGGTGACGTTTTTGGTCTAAACCCTTCTTCAGACTGAGAGTCAGGGGAAAAGCAAATAAGAGATATAGATGGGAATGTAGAGAGATATAGAACAAATGAACAAAAGTTATGCAAGGAGGAGGTATAGGGACAGGTGTTGCATCTCCTGCGGTTGCAGGGGAAGATACCTGGGGAGGCAGTGGTTTGGGTGGGAAGCTATGCATTAACCAGGGAGTTGCGGAAGGCGGAAATGGTTGGAGATGAAAAGATGTGATTAGTGGTGGGCACCCGTTGGAGGTGGCGAAAATGTCGGAGGATTGTGTGTTGTGTGCGGTGGCTAATGGGATGAAATGTAAGGACTAGGGGGACTTTGTTCCGATTGCGACGGGGGGGGGGGGGGGGGGGGGGGGAAGAGGGAGCAAAAGCAGATCTGCAGGGTACTAAGGAGACCCGTATGAGGTCCTCATCTATGATGGAAGAGGGGAACCCCCCTTCCCTAAAGAATGAGGACATCTCCGATGTCTTGGTATGGAACATCTCATCTTGGGCAAAGATGTGGCGTAGACAGAGGAATTGGGAGATTGGGATAGTCTTTATGGGAAGCAAGGTGGGAAGAACTGCAGTCAAGTTAGTTATGGGAGTCAGTGGGTTCGTAATAAACGTCAGTTGATAGTGTATCTTCTGTGATGGAGACCTAGAAAGATCTAGAAAGCGGAGGGCGGTGTTGGAGATGGTCCAAGTGAATTTGAGTGCAGGATGTAAATTGGTAGTGAAGTTAATGAAGTCCAAGAGTTCTGCATAGGTGCAGGAAGCAGCACTGATGCAGTTGTCAATGTAACGGAGATAGAGTTTGGGTTAGGGCCAGTGTACGCCTGGAACAGAGATTGTTCAACATACCCTATAAAGAGGCAAGCATAACTGGGGTCCATGTGAGAGTCCATTGCTTTGATTTGGATGAAGTGGGAGGAGTCGAAGGAGAAGTTGTTACAGGCAAGGACCAGCTCTGCTAGGCGGAGGTGAGTGTTAGTAGAGGGAGCAAGACCATGTTCAACCAAGCAAGACTGTTCAAGTAGTGGTAGAATGGCAATTTATGAGAGGTGGCATTCCACATGGAACAATATTGGAACTGTTTTTTAGTACTATTTGCTTGGACTGGGAATTTAAAAAAAAAAAAATTCAGAGTTGTAGATGTTGCCTAATTGAGAAGGGGTTAATACAGAGGAATACAGAGGAATAAATGGACTGATTAACGCATGTGCGGGAAAGATAGATCGTTTCAACATTGTGGCATGGAACTGTAACTTCTGATGCTTGCACACAGGGCAACGTTTTAGGCGCTTCCAGCATCACAGACCTGCAGTAATATCTATAGAGCGAGATAGACAAAAATGCTGGAGAAACTCAGCGGGTAAGGCAGCCTCTATGGAGCTGAAATTCAGTGGGTGAGGCAGCATCTATGGTGCTGAAATTCAGCGAGTGAGGCAGCATCTCCATAGATGCTGTTTCCAGCATTTTTATCTACCTTTGATTTTTCCAGCATCTGCAGTTCTTTCTTAAACACGATCTGTAGTAATAAATAGCGAGGCAAATAGTGCAATAAACAAAATGGTGTTGCTGTTTCTCCTCGGTAATAATTTAATGTAACGAATGAAGAGACTTTCTTGCAAAAGGTGCAACTTACATTCCTTCCGGATATATCCTTGTTTGTACATCGCTTCCAGAAAAACATAATCACTGTACGGAGAACGTTCCAACACTACACCTTGACCTGTTGATATAGAAAGAAACAAAAGATCAAAATGTGTTTATCATTTTAATTGACAAGTGTGCATGTCAGCAAGTGTGTGGGTTTTAGGGGGTGGATCTGTATCTGTGCAAATCCACATGGTATGTCATCAATGTGTCTATGGCGTTGAAAGCCGATAGATGACCTTGCATAATGAGTGTTTAAACTTTATTATCATGTGGTATCTGATGCTGCCCATGGGCCTTCCATCAACTAGGTCTAGGTTTTTCACATCAGAGGCCTGTGGCATGCCAGAAATAAATTATTTCAAGTCAAGTCAAGTCAAGTTTATTTGTCACATACACATACGAGATGTGCAGTGAAATGAAATTGGCAATGCTCGCGGACTTTTGTGCAAAAAGACAAACAACCAAACAAACTATAAACACAATCATCACACACATATTCTTTTTCATAATAAATAATGGAAGGAAAAACATTCAGTAGTGTTAGTCCCTGGTGAGAAAGGCGTTTACAGTCCGAATGGCCTCTGGGAAGAAACTCCTTCTCAACCTCTCCGTTCACACCGCATGGCAACGGAGGCGTTTGCCTGACCGTAGCAGCTGGAACAGTCCATTGCAGGGGTGGAAGAGGTCTCTCATGATATTGTTGGCTCTGGAGTTGCACCTCCTGATGTATAGTTCCGGCAGGGGTGTGAGTGAAGTTCCCATAGTGCGTTCGGCTGAACGCAGTACTCTCTGCAGAGCCTTCTTGTCCTTGGCAGAGCAATTCCCAAACCAGATGCTAATGTTCCCGGACAAGATGCTTTCCACCGCCGCTGCGTAGAAGCACTGGAGGATCCTCAGAGACACTCTGAATTTCCTCAATTGCCTGAGGTGGTAAAGGCGCCTCCTTGCTTTACTCACGAGTGCTGAGGCGTGTGATGCCCATGTCATATCCTCGGAGATGTGGACTCCCAGATATTTAAAACAGATCACCTTATCCACAGGATCCCCATTTATCCTCAATGGAGTGTACACCCTCGGATGATGTGCCCTCCTAAAGTCCATGATCAGCTCCTTCGTTTTTTTGATGTTCAAGAGGAGGCTGTTATCCTGGCACCAGAGTGCTAGATCAGCCACCTCCTCCCGGTAGGCCTTCTCGTCGTTGTCTGAGATCAGGCCCACCACCACAGTGTCATCAGCAAACTTAATTATTGAGTTGGAGCTAAACCTAGCCACACAGTCATGTGTGTACAGGGAGTACAATAGGGGGCTGAGGACGCAACCCTGGGGCGATCCTGTGCTCAGGGTGAGGGACTTCGATGCATTTCCTCCCATCTTGACTACCTGGGGCCTGGCAGTGAGAAAGTCCAGGACCCAGGCACACAGGGAGGTGTTGAGCCCCAATTCCATTAGCTTCCCGGCCAGTCTGGTGGGGACTATCGTGTTGAAGGCTGAACTGTAGTCTATGAACAGCATCCTCACGTAGCCCCCCTTCTGGCTGTCCAGATGGGAGAGAGCGGTGTGCAAGACCTGGGAGACCGCATCGTCCGTGGATCTGTTCGGACGGTATGCGAACTGCAACGGGTCCATGTTCCGAGGGAGGAAGGCGCAGATGTGTTTCTTCACCAGCATCTCAAAACATTTTATATTTGTAGTTTTGCTGGTTACAGTTCTTCAGGTGCAGGCCCGTCCCTGGTTACGAATGATTAGCCAATGACACCTCGTACATGCAAATAAGTTCCTGTGAATATTATTCAATTGAAAGGAAAACCAGTCTTGCGGGGAAAAAAAAAAAACTGTTTCCATGTAACCTCCCTGCAGTGATAAGACACCATTGTTTGAGAACACAGGCTGCTTGTTTTACCACAGCTGCTCACTTGTGAGAGTTGCTTTTCAAATTGACAAGCAATTGCTTCTACTGTCAGTCTGATGACGAGTCCTAACCAAAAGCGGCCCGACCTGAAGCACTCACTTTCCATGTTCTCTAAAGATGCTGCGTGACCCAGCACTTTGGGTCTTTTTTGCGCTTCCATCGATATTTGTGCCACAAAATTCTATTAAACAATGTAACGGTTATTGATACTTCAAGCGATGGAAACTAGCCAATGAGTGTGATGGGAAATCCTGATCCAGTATTACTCTAGTATTACTCTACCAGGCAGGTGAAGACAAACAAATGTTAATTGGCCCTGATTAATACCACTCATTACCATACTGTGGATGAATGGTTACCGAATCAAGTAATTTTGCATATTTTCTGCCATATAAAATTGACATATACATGTCTGCAAGAACAGCACCCTTTTATCGCCTGGATTTTTTTTTAATGTCAAGGGTTTCTGACTTTGTCACCATTTCAGCCAATGAACTCCAGGACTCTCTCTGCCATTCTAAATTGAACTACACTGCTCCGGCTAATCTTTATAAAATTTACATTGAAACATTCCTGCATTTGTTGCAAGCACCTCCAATTTATAAATGAAGGAGCTTGCTTACCAATGCCCATTTTTTCCTGGTGCCACTGCAGGTGGCCAATATTGTTGGTTCTCTGCACAATCAAGTTGGGCAAGTCTATGCCTTGTAGAGATTGAAGCAGAAAGCCACCCATGCATGCTTTGACATGGGGCAAAACTGGGACAGAGATTTATCAGAAATCCTGATTAAAAATAGTACACAATATGTTAATGGTGGTGTACAAAATCTTGAGGGGTATTAATAGGGTGAATGCACAGAGTCTTTTACCCAGGATGGGGGAATCATGAACAAGAGGACATAGGTTTAAGGTAAGACGGGAACGATTTAATTAGAACACAATGGGCATCTTTTTCCACTCAGTTGGTGGCGAGTATATGGAGTGAGCTGCCAGAGGAGGTAATTGAGACGGGTACAATAACAAAATTTAAAATACACTTGGGCAACTACATAGATGGGAAAGATTTAGAGGAATATGTACCAAATGGGGGTCAAAGGGACTCGCTTAGGCGAGGTATCATGGTCAGCATGGGCGAGTTGGGCCAAAGGGCCCGTTTCCATGCAGTATGACTCTATGATCAGATAAAAGGCAAACCAAATAGAAAAAACTGTCACGAGGCTAGCTGACCCATTTTACCTATGCAAATCTCTGAGATTAATCCAATTTGTTCCACACTCCTGTAGCCTCCTGTTTTCCTTCACATATTCACCCAATTTATTTTAGAAAGCTCAACTAAATGTGCATCTACCCCAGTTTTAGGCAAATAATTTTACTGTTTGCTGCATAAAAAGGTTACTGCTCAATTCTACATCATCTGTCAAGCACCTAAAGCCTCTCATATTGTAAATTATATTCACATTTAATAAAATCTAAACTTTATTTACATTTGATGGACACAAAGTGCTGGAGAATCTCAGCAGATCAGGCAGCATCTCTGGAGAAAAAGCTGGGTGACGTTTTGGGTCGGGACCTTCCTTCAGTCTGAAGAAAATACTTTCAAGAGGGAGCTAGATAGGGCTCTTAAAGATAGTGGAATCAGGGGATATGGGGAGAAGGCAGAAACGAGATACTGATTGGGGATGATCAGCCATGATCACATTAAATGGCTCGTAGGGCCGAATGGCCTGCTCCTGAACCTATTGAAGAAGATTCCCGACCTGAAATGTCACCCAGCTTTTCACTCCAGAGATACTGCCTGATCCACTGAGTTACTCCAGCACTTTGTGTCCATCTCTGGTATAAATCTGCATCTACATTTACTCGGTTAGTTTTTTTCTGCAAGAAATCCGCACCTGTCGCGAGGAGGTGCTCCAGTGCATCCGAGTACTGCAGCGTGCGAACGTGGTACATCCAGGCTTGCAGCCGATAGGAATTGCCATCCGGAGATTTGGGATCGGTGTAGAACTTTTCCACACTGCAGTTACCATGAAATTGAGCACTTAGCTGCTCGCCGTCACTAGTCTTCAAGTCCCAGTAATTGATAGTAACCTCTGGGATGTACAACATGTCTATAAAAAAGCAAATTTGTGATAAATTGGAGGAAACATTGTAATAAAATGCAAGATAACGCCTTGTACAAGAATCACATATTTAGGGTTAAAGAATAGGAAAAAATATTGGTTCACAATGAAATATCAGATTGTAATTACATGATTTAGACACGTTTCACATGGAAGGAGATGGGTAACAGGCAGCAGGGCAGGTGAATCTTAGCAGTTCCTGGCCCCTGCTGCATCTTGGTTGTTCACTTGACCTGGTAGTTAAAATGAGGAAGGCAAAGCTCTACAGAAAATGCTGTTTCACCTCTTCTTTTCACTACGAGATTGTGCACCTGCTTTTAAGGTCAATTTCAGGGACGAGGGAAGACCCTGACTCAATTACTGATTCACACCACCCATAAACATCTGTAGGAAGGTACTGCAGGTGCTAGTTTACACTAAAGATAGACACAAAATGCTGGAGTGACTCAGCCGGACAGGCAGCATCTCTGGATAAAAGGAATGGATGACAGTTCGGGTCGAGACCCTTCTTCAGACTGACGTTTCGGGTCAAGACCCTTCTTCTGAAGTCTGAAGAAGGGTCTCAACCCAAAATGTTACTCATGAACTCATCAACCCAACAGTATGAAATCATGCAGCACGATAGGTGTTTTACAGTATAAACTTTATACTTTAGAAATACAGCACAGAAACAGGCTCTTCAGCCCACCAAGACCGCGCCAAACAGCGATCAGCCCATACACTATCCAAATATCCGAATCTGAATGCACCAAGTAGTGAAAGGCTTAGATAGAGTGGATGTGGAGAGGATGTTTCCACTTGTGGGAGAATCTAGAACTAGAGGTCATAGCCTCTGAATTGAAGGACGTTCCTTTAGGAAGGAGATGGAAAGGAATTTTTTTTAGTCAGAGGGTGGTGAATATGTGGAATTCTTTGCCACAAAAGGCTGTGGAGGCCATGTCAATGGATATTTTTAAGGCAGAGATAGATTCTTAATTAGTCTGTGTATCAAGGGTTATGGGGAGGCATGAGAATGGATTTGGTGGGAGAGATAGGTCAGCCATGATTGAATGGCAGAGTAGACTTGATGGGCCGAATAACGTAATTTTGCTCCTATCACTTGTGACCTTATCCTACACACAAGGGACAATTTTACAATTTAAAGAAGCCAATTAACCGACAAACCTGTACGTCTTTGGAATGTGGGAGGAAACCGGAACACCCAGAGAAAACCCACGTGGTCACAGCAAGAACATACAAGCTCTGCAGACAGCACCCGCATTCAGGATCAAACCCGGGTCTCTGGAGCTGTAAGGCAACAACTCTACTGATGCGCCACTGTGCCGCCCCCACTTCCGCCCAACTTCTGAAGGGCGGATGGTAAAACAAAATAATTTTTCTCATCACGAGTCCCAGTTTTTGAAAATCAAATCACTCTTTTCTAATTCTAACAAGACATTTACACTCTCTCCACAAATGCTGTGTGACCTGCTAAGTGTGATAGGTATTTTCTGTTTTTAACCACAACCCTATGTGCCACACCAATGCCTAATCTATTGACTGATTGAAAGATACAGCATGGAAACAGGCTCATCAGCGCACCAAATCACACCGACCATCAATCATCCATTCACACTAGTTTTATGTTATCCCTTTTTTGGAAATAAGCTTCACGGCTCTCCACTTAACATTTTATTATCTCTGCAAAATTCAATCAAATTGCACAGACAAGATATTCCTTTAACAAATCATGTTGATTATCTTTAAATAATTTGTGCCTTTTTCCAAGTGTAGATTAATCCTGTCTCTGAGAGATTTTTCCAATAACTTCCTTCCCTCTGATGTCAGACTCACAAGCCTGAGAGTATCTGGCTCATCACTGCTTCTCTACCAGAATAAAGGTGCAAAATTAACTGCACTTGCGTCATCTGGAGCCTCAGCAATTGCTAATAATGATTGGAGAGTCACAGAATTGCAGCTTCATAACTCCAGAGACGTAGGTTCATTCCTGACAGGTGTGTGGAGCTTGCACATTCTCCATTTGACTGTGTGAGTTTCCTCCGTGTGGGTTAGTAGGTTAATTGGCTGCTGTAAATTGCTCTCAGTGTATTGGTGAGTGGTAGAATCTGGGGAGAGAAGATGGGAAAGTGGGAAGAATAATAAAATGGGATTAATGAAATATTAATATAAATGGGTGGCTAATCGTGAGTGCAGACGGATGGCTGAAGGAGCTATTTCAGTGCTGTATTTCTGTATGTTTCTATTTTTTTTAAACACTTCTGGGCCTCAATCTCTTCCCTTGCCTCCCACAACAGCCAGGGATATATTTAAATGTTTACATATATACTTTTAAGCCAAATAAAACCTCCTCCTTTTCAATGTTAAAATGTTCTAGAATTTCACCAATTCCTTGAATTCTCCAACTATAATTTTCTTTTGCTTAGTGAATAAAGATGATAAATATTCTTCTTTGACTTCACCTGCATTTTCACGCTGCACACACAGATTGGAGGGCGCCAGGGATAGAACTAGTGTACGGGTGGTCACTGGTCAGTACGCACTCGATGGGCTGAAGGGCATGTTTTCACGCTGTATCTCCAACGTATAAAGATTACTGCTTTGACTCTGTTGTTCTTAGCATAGTTCTAAAACAGCATTAGGATTTCCCTTCATTTTATCTGCCAGCAATACTTTGTGCCCCTTCCTTGATATCTATGTAAGTTTAGGAGAACTAGGAGCAGGGACAAGATATCGTTGAAGGACCTCTTTTTCAGTTACCTACACCTGCCGTGCACCGCCTTTTTTTTAAATCTTTAACCAAGCTTCAAAATGCTTGACATCCAGGGTTACTTGTTGAAATCCTCTGTCTCAATTTAAAATTGCTGTAATACTGTTGCCCTCTCAATTGCTTCTTATGACTCTTATGGTCAAAGTACACAATTTGCCAACTGTGGCCGAATAAATGTTTTTTCCAATCACACGTCTATTAATGTCTTACTTTTGTATTCAATAGTGATATGCAAAATATTAAATCTATGATATTCATGCTGGTTTTTGATGCTTAAGGATATATTATTAGCATTCTTGCCAGCAAGTTTATTTGGCTACATAAGTGTCTTATTAGTTAGGGTACAATTTCTTCCATTGACATCTTTAGAAAGAGTACTCACCCTTTGTTTTTGCCACTTCATTAACTCCGCCAACCTATACCCCGCCACTTTTCAGGACCTTCAATTCTCTAATACCTTCTATGCTTCTTTCATTTAACTTGTGTCCTAACATGAATTCCTTGACAAAATAAATGAATAACATTTTCGTTTCATGCCTGTTGCACCTTCAGAAAACTGGATAATAGTCATCTTCTGAATGTGCTTAAAACTTCAAAAAATGTCAGTGATATATTCAAAATCTTTGGCTGCTTGGCTACTGGCAACCAAAGGTTGTGATGCTTTATAATACATGCTCAACAAAAGTAAAATTGAACACGTTTTGCTTGCCAGGCTCCTGTGATGTCCCTTAAGGCACAACACAATTCAAGTTGCTTTTGACAATGTGTTTAAAAAGAAAATTAAAATCAGGCACATCCATGCCCAAACACATTCAAACCTCACGCTGAATTAGCACTGAATAAACAACATTCTTTGCAGCTATAGCACATTAGATATCACAATTGGTGCCATTGGTGATTTTTACTACCTCATGTTCGCTTAACGTTTTAAAACGCTTTGCTTCCGATTCTCCAAATAGTGACAGATTTTTTTGTTTTAATATACTTTCAGACATGACTTAGGTTTTATAGTTCATCCAAAGAAAAACTGCACTCTTGACAATACAACACTTTAGTACTATGATGGATTACATACTCAGATCCAAAGAATTTGTATGATCGTCTGACACAGAGCCTGGAGCATTAGCACTTGAGCCAAGCTCCAAGCGTAACAAAGGATATATTTACAAACAGCGGGAAGAAGCGTGGGAACCCATACAGAGGCAGATGAGGCTTACAAAACCCAACTTTCCATAGGATGCAGAAGATTATTGCGTAGCAAAATCAAAATTTGAATTTAGCATTCAGACTTTTTGTGAAAAGCATGAGAATTAAACAAGAGAATAAAAGAATTATCAGAAAGGTAGTAACATGTGACACAAATGTAGAAAGTACTCAAACGGATCAAAAATTGGATCAAGGATCAGGGAAGACGTTTTATTTGTGAAACTCACCATTCCTGGTAGATAAAGGAATAAATAATAAGATACTTGTGCAGCCAAATAAACTTGGTGGCAAGAATGCTAACGATATATGTCTACGTCATGTAATTGAATTCTGATATATTCTGGCATTCGGCTTTTCTTTGTGAACCAATAATTTGCGTTTTACAATTCCTAATTCCTTTGTATTCCAGTCCAATATATGAATAAAAGTGATAATGATGGATGATTAGTAGATAAGCTTGCAGATGACCCAAAAATTGGTCATGTTGTGGATAGTTAGGAAGGCTGTTAAAGACTACTTTTTCAAACCTCTTCTCTCTTTATCAACACAATTTTGGCTCAAAGATAGACACAAAAAGCTGGAGCAACTCAGCAGGACAGGCGGCATCTCTGGAGAGAAGGAACGCGTGATGTTTCGGATCAAGACCCTTCCAAAACATCACCCATTCCTTCTCTCCAGCATTTTGTGTCTTTCTTTTCGTTTAAACCAGCATCCCGATGCCTTCCGGATTGCCGTGTAGAAGCCCGGGTCGGGGCCCGGCCAGGACCTCAGAGGTAGAAGCCTGGGTCGGCGAAGTGGCCAACGGAACCCGCGGCTGAGGCCCGGGTCGGCACCATGGAGGTGTGAAGTGGGGCGTCGACAGCGTTGAGGCCTCGGTGGCGGTGAGGCGGTAGCAGCAGTGAAGCCTCGCAACGATGGGGCCTCGGCGGTGGTGAAGCCTCGCGGCGGCAGTGATACTTCGCAGGTTGACCTGTGGTCGACGAAAGCCGTGGAAGACCACCATGCGGTGCGGGAAGGGGGAAGTAGGGGGACCACCAAAAGGGAGAGCCGGCGTGCTTTGTAACTTTGTCAGCGCCGTAGGTGGTGCTATTTGTATACATTGGGTATGCAAGCAAAGAATTTCATTGTGCTTAGCTCCAGCATTTTGTGTCCTATACATATAAAAGATGTTGTTATACTGGAGAATGTGCAGAGGAGATTCACCAGGATGTGGTCTGGAATAGATGACTATAATTGCAGGGAGAGAATGAATAAGCTGTGTGTGTTTGTCCCGGAGCAAAGATAGTTGAGGAATGGGTGACCTGATATAGGAGTGTTAATTTATACACGGCATATATAAGGTAAATGATCAGAATCAATTTCCCCATGGTGGAAATTTCAAAAAACAAGAGGGTATTTGCTTAAGGTGAGAGGAAGAAGCTTTAACTAGGATTTGAAATGTTTTTTTTCCCCACAGTGGTTGATTTCTGGAAATGACTGCCAAGAGGTGGCAGAGTCGGATACAATTGTTTAAGAGGCATTTAGCAGACAGTTGAATAGGTAAAGAAAATGGGATTGGTGTAGATGGACATGGTAAGTCAAAGGGCGCTACAACTCCGTGACACTATGAACAGGTCTTACCTTTCAACTACTGCACAGTGATGGCTGCAATCCATAATGCTACATCAATTACTTAAACCATTCAAACGGGTCAATATATTAGGCAGAAGCACGTCAATAAGAAGCATTCAATGTCAACTGCACAATGGAACATTAAATAAAAGCAGCACTTTACCTAGTTTGTCAGCTAATTTTTTGGCGATGTCACCTTTTCCAGAGGACAAGTTTCCTTCGACAGTGATGATTTTACTGTTCTCCTTAAACTTGCTCATTGTTCTTTCTCCTAGAACATAGGACAACCATCCATACATGAAATTCCTCTGGGAGCTTACATGGATCCGAACCTGCACCATGGAAGAAACAAAGATAAATCGTTAGATGTACAGCAAAGGATCTGCTCTTTTAACATTTTTTCAGTAGTTCACTATTTAAATAAAGTTACTTGTACATGCCAAATTAATAAATGTTCCTGACTGCTTCATTGCTTTTACATAAAAGGTTGTGCAGGTAATGTCACACTTTCCCATACCAAACCTGAACAAAACGATGGGTGGCTCAGTACACAAATAGTCTACCAGCTGTCATTCTGAACTAATGCAGAGTTTATGTTAAAACATAGCCCAGTGATTTCTCACCTTCTGTATAAGCTTTAGCTGAGAGATGGCAATGCAATAAAAAACCAGGAACCTGAATGCTTAAGTTTCACACCAAAGCCTGAAATACATAATATATGCCAACAAACTACAGCAAGAGCTGAAGGTGTGCTGTGATATCTTTGCAATGAACTCAGGGTCAGGACTGTTCAGACAAATCCCAAATAAACTTGAAGAGACTTGCAAAACCTCATCTTCCACTAACATCAGTACACAACAGATTTGGTTGGGGGAGGGTCTCATATCTTAATGCTGCAGAATGATAAACCACACTTCTGGTCTTGGATCACATTATAAAGGAAATCAAAACTGTTTTTAAGATCAAATAATAAGCAAACCTAAACAGTAATTACTACTATCCCAAGAATGGCCCCTTGGTTTAATGTCCCAGGAATAGCAGCCCAGGGACCAAATCAGTGATTATAAAATAATGAGGCTCCATTTTCCCAATACACATTTTTGACTTTCAGTTCAACAGATTTACAAATGTTAATAATTTCATTTAGAAACATAGAAAATGCGTGCAAGAGTAGGCCATTCGGCCCTTCGAGCCTGCACCGCCATTCAATATGATAATGGCTGATCATCCAACTCAGTATCCCGTACCTGCCTTCTCTCCATACCCCCTGATCCCCTTAGCCACAAGGGCCACATCTAACTCCCTCGTAAATATAGCCAATGAATTGGCCTCAACTACCTTCTGTGGCAGAGAATTCCACAGATTCACCACTCTCTGTGTGAAAAATGTTTTTCTCATTTCGGTCCTAAAAGACTTCCCCCTTATCCTTAAACTGTGACCCCTTGTTCTGGACTTCCCCAACATCGGGAACAATCTTCCTGCATCTAGCCCCTTAAGAATTTTGTAAGTTTCTATAAAATCCCCCCTCAATCTTCTAAATTCTAGCGAGTACAAGCCGAGTCTATTCAGTCTTTCTTCATATGAAAGTCCTGACATCCCAGGAACCAGTCTGGTGAATCTTCTCTGTACTCCCTCTATGGCAAGACCCTTGCAATTTGACCCTTGCAATCACCTGAGATCTGCCCAAAGACAATGGTTCTTTTGTCTTTTCACAAGAACAATAAAAAAAACACTTCTTGAAAAGTACAGTTAAAAAAAATCTCATCCCAAAGCCTGGAAGGGACTGCATCGCAAATAATTCCCAAGGACTCTCAAAACTAAAGATAATAGAGATGGTCCACTCCAGCAAAATCCAGGACTAACGTGTAGTACGGAACAGAGCAAGACATCTGCCATTTTAGCAAACCCGACCCGATTTCCGTGGAATGTGTCATCAGCAAAGATCATAGAGCGGAGTCAGGTTGGTTTCTTTATTTGAAAATAGAAATGAGGAAAAATATCAAGGGAATGATTTTGTATGGTAATTGAAAAGTTTCTGAATTACTACCTTAGAATGGAATCGGAGCATGCAACAATTGTCTTTTTTGAGGAGGACGGATGAGAGCTTTGGCTTACAGCCCAGGATGGAATTAATTTTAGCAAATGTTTGCTTGCTGTCAGAGCAATATTTCAATAGCCTGCATTATCTGCAATTTGAACATTAAAAATGGCATGAAGGAGAGGGCAATGCTTAGGAAGGAACTGCAGATGCTGGTTTAAACTGAAGATAGACACAGAATGCTGGAGTAACTCAGCGGGCCAGGCGGCATCTCTGGAGAGAAGGAATGGGTGACGTTTCGTGTCGAGACCCTTCTTCCCACTGAAAGTCTCTTTCCCGTTACATGGAATTCGAAATATTTTTTTTTATTATGGGTAGCATTTTGGAGATTTGTAGAGAAATGGAACACTTAATATGGAGGCACCGTTACTGTAAGCCGACGCTTAAAATGCCTGTGTTTTAAAATTAAATATTTCTTTGCTGTAAAATAAATAGTTACACATGGTCACATCTGGTTACCCTATATTCTGCTAATTGGTATTCATATATATATTTTTTAAACCGCGTAAATGATAAATTGCAGGAACAACGTGTTTTTAAAAGACTTTACTTCATTTATGATTCGTTAACGGTGTAAACCGTTTGAAATAGAAACCAATTATATTTTCCCAAAACAGAAATCAAGGAAAAATGTCCTGAGTGCATTCCCTCCATAGATAGACACAAAATGCTGGAGTAACTCAGTGGGTCAGGCAGTATCTTTGGAGAGAAGGAATAGGTGACTTTTGGGTCGAGACCCTTCTTCGGACCCTCCATAGATCCAGCCTGACCTGCTGAGTTCTCCAGCATTTTATGTTTTACTCATAAAATAAATCCGTGGTCTGAAGAAACAACACGATAGACCACTCTGGAAGTGCAAGTTTTGCTGTACACTTCATACTATAGAACACATCATAAATACACCTTGAGTGATTATTTTTTTTAATCTGTTGTCTAGAATTAATCGATACCCACCCTGTGTACCTTATATCAGATTTCAATCATAATTCCAATTTTTTTTGTTTTCCCATTTGTCAATTTTTTTGTGCCCGATTATTTGGCGGCCAATCAACCGCTGTCTCTAAGGGGGTTGCATCCAATCACCGACCACCTTCCCTTAAAATTCCCGTTCAACCAACAAATTGGTCTCCTCCGGTCCAATCAGCCGCTGTCTCAAAGGGCATTGTGTCCAATCACATATTGCGCTGGTCACTCGACGGCCAATCAGACACAGTATCCGAGTGATGTTGTGACCAATCACCGACCTGCTTCCCTCACCAGGAGGGAGGGAGGGAGAAGGAGAGAGGGAGGGAGGGAGGGAAGGAGCGCAAATAAAATAAATCTGCCCCCCCCCCCCCCCCCAGCCTCACAGGCCTTAGCGTACCCCTCATTCCTAAAACCCATTTCCATCACTGGGATTACCCATGACCTGCTACGGCTTTTTCGATGAGTGGACTATCTTGCTCCGCTCTATGATCTTTGCTCACAACAAATAACACTGAATATCTCACACATTGCAAGGTTATTGTTCCCGAGTGCTGCAGACAGGAACCCAATAATCATGTGATATACAGCAGTAAACAGTTTACAGGATTTTGGCTGCATTGTGATAGAAATTATCTAGAGAGGACTGTGGAATACTGTGATTAACTGGATCACAGAGAACCAGCAACAAATGTAAATATCAGAATCCATCTATAGAAAATAGACATACACAGACAGACAAAACAAGATGACTAATAACAATGGCTAAATCCCTTTCAATTAGCAAACCAACTTCACGTAACCAAAGATAAATACAGAGGGGCACTGGAGAAGGAAAACATAGGTGGAGAATAGCAAAATTAAGACACTAGTCGCCTTATATTGAATCCCCTCAGATGGTCTTTTGTTAAGTGTTTCAAAGTGTTGAAATAAGAGCGAGTAGATAGATAAGAGTTTGGTGCCAGGAAATATATTTTCCAAAATATCTGGTTACACAGCCAGATCCTCAGTTTGGGGAAGTGTATGAGGGTACCCCAGATTGATGCATGTGCCATTTCTCCATTTTACTTTGATTTCTTGCTTTCTCCTTAAAAAAATATTAAACTATTGTGTTATATAAATCGTTCTCCACTTGCATACACATTGTACATTCATGAGAAGACATGGAGAGCTAGTGTAACTCAGCAGGACAGGCAGTGTCTCAGGAGAACATGGATAGGTGATTTTTCCAGTAGGGGCCCTTCTTCATGGCCTATTCATTTTCTCCTGAGATGCTGCCTGACCCGTTGAGCTACTCTAGCACTCTGTGTCTTCTTTTGTAAACCAACATCTTATTTCTGTCCTGCAGCTTAGATCACTGGAAAACAGTTTAGGTATTTCAGTCCCTGAATGTATAATATTTCAAATTTCTTGAATATGCAAATACTAATTGTAAAAGAGCAACATTTTTTATTTTGAAAATGCACGCAATAATGAAACCCCAGGGTCCTCTCCATAGAAAACATATATATATTAAGGCAGGGTAATTATGTATCACCTTTGGTATGAAAATTAAAAAAACATTTAATGTTTTATACAATTAAATTCAAGCAGAATGAAATTTGTAGGAGCTGTCAGTTGTTGCACAAAACTGATGCTTCCCAGCCTAATTTAGTTTTTCGTGGATACGGAGGGTGATTTTACCACTTAATTAGATCTTGGCTAATCTTCACTTCCCAGTCTTCCATTCCAGTGTCATCCTGCTGTAAGTATACCTGGACATTCATTGCAAACACCATCAAGCTTGGCTATGATTGGGAGTATTCTCAGTCCTTTCCTCGACTCCCTATCCACTCACAACTGTGCAGACAGATTCTACACTAACTCCTTTACAAGATTTTAGATTATAAGATCATGTGATAGGAGTAGAATTAGGCCATTCGGCACATCAAATCTACTCCATTCAATCATGGCTGATCTATCTCTCCCTCGTAACCCCAGTCTCCTGCCTTCTCCCCATAACCTCTGACACCCATACCAATCAAGGATCTATCTATCTCTGCCTTAAATATATCTACTGACTTTGCCTCCAAAGCCTTCTGTGGCATAGAATTCCACAGATTCATCATCACAGATGATGCCATGGTAGTGGCCCGGAACGCAGACATTGATGAGACAGAGTGCAGGAAGGAGATAGAGAGCTTAGTCACATGGTGTCTAGAAAACAACATATCCTTCAATGTCAACAAAGTAAAGGAGATGGTCATCACATTTAAGAAGTGAGGTGGAGTACAGGCTCCTGTTCGCGTCATTGGTGCTGAAGTGGAGATGGTCAAGGGCTTCGAGTTACGCGTAAATATCATCAACAAGTTGTCCAACCACAGTGACACTATGGGCAAAAAATCACATCAACTTCTACTTTCTCGGAAAACTGAGGACATAGATAGATATAGATATGCCATTTATTGTCACTATACATGTACAGTGAAACTGAAAGCTGCTCGTACTCAGTGCATACATACAATTTAGCACAAAAAAAACAAGAAACAGAAAAAACAAAAAACAGAAGGGAGATGGGGGGGGGATAGGTGCACAAATTCTGCGGCGCTATATACATATATACAGATGGAAGTCCGTGTTGGGTGGTGTAGTCAGTGCATGTGTGAATTTGAATTTATAGTAGATATAATTCTCGGAAAGCAACTATTCCTGTGTCCTGGATTTGATGCACCTATAGCGCCTTCCAGAGGGCAGCAGGTCGAACAGTCCAAACGCAGGATGGGAGCTGTCTTTGATGATCTTCTTTGCCCTGCTAAGGCAGCGGGAGGTGTAGATGTCCATCAGGGAGGGGAGAGGGCAGCCAATGATCCTCTGCGCTGTCCTGGTTACCCTCTGAAGCCTCTCCCTGTCTGCCATCGTGCAGCTGCCATACCATGCTGTAATGCAGTATGTCAGCAGGCTCTCAATGGACGTGCGGTAGAAGGTCAGCAGCAGGTTAGAGTCCAGGTTGTGCTTCCTCAGGACCCTCAGGAAGTGCAGCCGCTGCTGAGCCTTCTTGATGACCGCTGTCGTGTTGTCCGTCCAGGAGATGTCAGCAGCGATATGGACGCCGAGAAACCGGAAGGTGTTGACCCTCTCCACACACTCGCCGTTGATGTGTAGGGGGGCTAAGTCGGTGCTGTGCGTCCTGAAGTCGACAATGAGCTCTTTTGTTTTCCTGGTGTTCAGAGCCAGATTGTTTTCTGAGCACCAGGTTGTCAACTTCAGGACTTCCTCTCTGTAGGCTGCCTCATCTCCCTTTGAAATAAGTCCGACCACAGTAGTGTCGTCAGCAAATTTGACGATGCGGTTGTTGTTGTGTGCCGGACTACAGTCGTAGGTGTAGAAACAGTATAAGAGGGGGCTTAGCACACAGCCCTGTGGGGAACCGGTACTCAACCTGCGAGTGGAGGAGAGGTGGGGGCCGAGTCTCACAGTCTGGGGCCGGTTAGTGAGGAAATCCTTTATCCAGGCACATGTGAGAGTGGGGAGGCCGAGAGTGACCAGTTTACCAATGAGAATGTCCGGAATGATTGTATTAAAGGCTGAACTAAAATCCACAAAGAGCATCCGGACGTAGCTCTGCCCCTGCTCCAGATGGCTCAGCACAGAGTGGAGAGCTACGGTAATGGCGTCTTCTGTGGATCTGTTTTGGCGATAGGCGAATTGGTGGGGGTCGAAGTCTGGTGGTAGGTAGTCCTTGATGTGCTGGAGGACCAATCTCTCGAAGCACTTCGTGATTACCGGAGTGAGGGCCACAGGACGGTAGTCATTAAGGCTGGTGATGGTAGACTTCTTCGGCACAGGGACGATTGTGGCTGATTTTAGGCAGGACGGAATAACTGCCTGGGCCAGGGAGAGGTTGAAAATTCTGGTGAAGATGGCAGTGAGCTGGTGGGCGCACGCTTTGAGCACCTTACCAGGGACTCCATCTGGGCCGGTAGCCTTCTTGGGGTTCACTGCCAGGAGCACCCGTCTGACATCGTGCTCCCTGACAGTGAGTGGAGCAGTACAGGAGCCAGGTGAGGGTGGGAACAGGGCTGTAGCAGGTGAGTGCTGCTGTTGTGATGTTTCAAAGCGGGAGAAGAAGCAATTTAGCTTTTCTGCCAGCGGCGCACTCAGGTCTTCTGACTTTGTGGCACAGCCTCTGTAGTTGGTAATGTCTTGTATGCCCCGCCATACCTCCCGTGTATTATTGCTGGACAAGTGGGACTCTATGCTCCTCTTTTGGGACATTCAGCACGTCTCCAATGACACTTGCCAATTTTTACAGATACATTATAGAAAACAACCTATGGAAACGCATCACAACTTGGTTTGGCAACTACTCTACCCAAGGCCGCAATAATTTGTAGAGATGTGGACGCAGCCCAGTCCATCTGACACACTAGCCTTTTCTCATGACCACTACCACCCTGCCCCTCTACCCAGTCCCTCAACTCATGATCTTCATCCTGGCCCTCACCCAGTGATCTCCTCCCTCTCCCTGTGACCTCCACCCCATCCTTCACTCTGTGACCTCAATTCCCTCCCGTGACCTCCAACCCGTTGTCTCTCCTCCTTCTCGCTCTCCCGCAGACCCCGCTTCGGCCGTCTCCGGGCCGCGTTGCCGCCCGCGTTTCTCACCGCCTGTGGGTCGAGGAGTGCCGGGCTCCGGCATCTCCCGGCCGCCGCCGCCGCCGCCAGCAGCCTCCGCGCCGCCATCTTGCTGCGCCCGTCACCCCTGAACCCGCGCGGGTCCTCCCGGGTAACAGCGCGTCGTCAAGGCGACACCTGACAACACCCGGCCTCGGCGCCGCAGGTACATGGGCAACACATTATATCATGCTTTATGTTTAAAATAACGCTCGTGGGGCCGCCCCGGGGGAGTTTAGAGGGTCGGTGGGGTAGTTTAGAGAAGGTGGGGGTAGTTGGGAGGGTGGGATTTGAGTGATCGATGAGGAATTGATGTATAGAGGGGTGGATGGGAGTTGTGGGGAGATGGTGCGTGGGGGCTGGCAGTGCTAGACAATAGACAACAGGTGCAGGAGTAGGCCATTCGGCCCTTCGAGCCAGCACCGCCATTCAATGTGATCATGGCTGACCATCCACAATCAGTACCCCGTTCCTGCCTTCTCCCCATACCCCCTGATCTCAATATATTTAAGAGCCCTATCTAGCTCTCGCTTGAAAGTATCCAGAGAACCAGCCTCCACCTGAGGTGGTAGATTGGCTGTTTAAGGGGTGGGAAGTTTGGGTGTGTTACAGTCCTCCCCTTCCACCCCTTTGCACTAACTGCAAAAATCATGATGGTTTGGGACTTGGTTCATTGGGCACTGTTTGCCACATGCCACACTTTAAAAAAAAAATGGGTTCATTGAAAAATATATTTTAATACTGTAACATCTTTAAAAAAAAATAAGTAAACAGTGCATTGGGTTAGGAATTACATCCAAAAATCTGGAAAATTAGCCAATTTGGCACTGCAAAAGTCCTGAGTGCCAGGTTATCAGTTATTTATGAAGGTGATCAGTGTAGCAATGACTGGATTTCCCCAAGTGTGGTTGGGCATTCAGCATAACACATTTATTTTATAAATGGGAATCAAATATATATTGACTCCATCTGAGTTACTGCTAGATATGATTTGCTTCCTTTTCGCTCCAACCCCACCCTACCAACCACACCACACCTATCCGAAGTCAATGAGTGAACCCTGGCTGGCAACATCCAGGCCTGAGTTCAAATCTCTGCTCAGGGTTGACACAGGAGGTCTGGACCGCATGCATACATTGACGTTGCATGCCTCCTGCCTACACTGCACTTGGGGATCTTCCATGGCCCCTCTAGTCTGCTGCATTCGTGCCATTTGGAGCCTGCAGTCCAAAGGAGAACCAAAAGGTGTGTACCCACATGCCTGAGATTATTGCATTCACAAATCTTTATGTGGCTGGGCATTTAATAAAGCAAATATGGCCCTTGTTTCATAATTAGATACAGACTACGATAGTAAGGAGTTTATACTAAACTAACAGAAAAATATACTGATTGTCCTGTAAAAAGTAGGTGCTTAATCACAACCAATTCTGTGCTGTTACAATTTTACAAATTAATGAAAACTTGCAGTCAACCCAGGCAGTGACCCTGATACGCAGCACACCTTTGAAAAGCAACATCTTTCCTTATTTGATTTCCAAATGTGCTTGCAGAGAATACACTGCAGATGTTGGTGATCTGTTACAAAATCAGAACACACTGCATATGCAGGGAATTAATTGATGAAAGAGCATTAACCTGAAATATTAATTAGTTCTCTCTCCATGGATATTTCTTGACTTGCTGCATATTTTAGCATGTTTTGCCTTAGTTACAGGTAAGCACACACCCGTCACGCAGCAGTATCTTCAGAATCAAGTACACAGGACAAGATGTTAAGAAGTCCCTTGTGCCAATACGTGGGGAGTATTTCACGACATTCGTTGATTGTTGAGAGTGGTAGACGCTCAACATCGGTGGGGGGGGATACAAGTAACTCATTAGATTACAAATATCATTGACAAAACAGCATGAATTAGGAATGACTCAGCTCCTGACATCCCAAAAATTGTGATCCTACGATTGAGACGGAGAAAATGCTACTTATCATTTATCAAGCTAAACCTCAACGTGGCCAAACATGGGCACAAACTGATTTATAATCTAAAGGGATACAAATGGAGTGAATATTGTGCAGTTCATTAGCAAAGCTCTGTGCTTCTGATCTTTATGAATCAGCTGAATCTGGTTGGAGTGCATCCCTGAAGAACCCCTACAGTAATGTCCTGTGACCTGAATTAATCGACTTCCTATGACATGAGATGTCAACCTAATGACTCGTGCCTTCTTTTAAACCTGAGGTGTGCGGTGACTTTTTCTCACAGCGGGCGGAAATCCCTGGAATTCTTTGCGCCTGAGAGTTATAGAGGCAAGATCATTGGGAGTATTGAGGTGCCAAGTGGCTTATTTTTTGTGTTCTTGCCTGTGAACTACTGCTGTTACTGTAAGGTTTATTATTAGCTCAAGATACATTGCCACATGGCTTACCATTGCACCATGGTATGGTTCAATTGATAAGCTGCTTCCAGAATAAGAAAACAACAGGAAATGCTGGATGCATGCAGCGAGTTAAATAGCATCATGGGGAAAGGGAAAGTCGACATTTAAGGCCTGAGACACTTAATCGGAACTGGAACCATGATGAAACACACCCAGTGATGGGCCCAGTGCTTCTGTTATTTTCTGCTTTGTTTCAAATTTCAGCCATCAATGTTTCTATTTGATCCGATCACTCCGAGCAAGTGTATGTTACGCTCAACAGTACAGACCAAGAAGAATCCAATGGGCAAGTGTGAAAGGTTACACAGCTATGCTTGGAGACTTCTGTGCAAAATATTTGATCAGAAGCATTAAAAAATACCAATCATTGCCGATGGTAGACCACAAATCCACTGTTCTGTTTCTCCATTACAACTACGTTTAAAATTCAATGGCTGTCAAAACTGAATAAACATGATTCAACTGTGTTTTATGGGAACCATCAATAATTATGACCTGGTTTAAAGGTATGAGATAATGTTTTTCTGCGCACTTGCACATTGGCAAAATTACAGAGTGAGTAGAGGTAGACACAAATTGCTCGAGTAACTCAGTGGGTCAAGGAGCATCTCTGGAGAAAAAATATGGGTGATGTTTCGGGTCAGGACTCCTCTTCAGACGGTTGCATTGTGAAGAAGGGTCCTGAATTGAAACATCACCCATCCTTTTTCTCCAGAGATGCTGCCTGACTCTGAGTTACTCTAGCACTTTTTGTCTATCTTTGGTATAAACCAGCATCTGCAGCTCTTTGTTTCTAGTAATAGAGCGAGTAACTATACAATTAAATAAACATCGGGAGCAAAAATACAGATGTTTGAATGATGGCAGCATTTTTAGGATTTCTCAATGAAAGGACAAAGACTAATAGGTACTGTGAAGCCTGCATCCTCCTGCAGCTCACTTACCAAACAAAGATGGGGTTGAAGACGCCATCATCCACCTGCTCCATCGTTCCTATGCTCACCTGGATAAGCCGGGAAGCATTGTGAGAGTCATGTCTTTATATTTCTCCAGTGCTTTTAACACCATCCGGCCTGCACTGCTCGGGAGCAAACTGACAAAGTTGTGGATCGATGCTTCATTGGTGTCCTGGATCACCAACTACCTGACTGGACGACCACAATATGTCAGGCTACAGAACTGTGTCTCGGACATGGTGGTGAGCAACACAGGAGCCCCATGGGACGGTCCTCTCTCCCTTCCTGTTTACCATCTACACCTCAAACTTCAGATATAACTCCGTCTCTTGCCACCTGCAGAAGTTTTCAAATGACTGCAATTGTGGGCTGTATCAGTGAGGGGAGGGAAGCTGAAATCAGAGGTGTAGTCAACAAACTCAACACTGACAAGACTAAGGAGTTGGTGGTGGACTTTAGGAGAAGAGGAACATTCCTGTCTCCACCAATGATGTGGATGTGCAGTTTACCAGGGTGTACAAATACCTTGGACTGTACCTGGACAATAAACTGGACTGGTCCAGGAACGTTGAGGCCCTGTACAAGAAGGGACAGAGCCGGCTGTACTTTTTGAGAAGGCTCCGTTCCTTCAACGTCTGCAGCAAGATGCTGCAGATGTTCTACCAGTCGGTGGTAGCTAGTGCCATCTTCGCTGCTGTGTGCAGGGGCAGCAGGGTGAAGGCTGTGGACACCAATAGGATCAACAAACTCATCAGGGAGGGAGCAGAGTTGGATTCATGGGAGGTGGTCCTGGAGGGGAAGATGCTCCTCAAACTGCAGAGCATGCTAGACAATTCAGCTCACCCCGTCCGTGACACACTGGTCAATCTGAGGAGTACCTTCAGCAACGGACTGGTCAAGAACAAGTCAAGAGTATTTTATTGTCATATGTCCCAGATATAACAATTAAATTCTTACTTGCTGCAGCACAACAGAAAATGTAAACATAGTACACTGTAAACAATATAATAAACGAGAGTCAGTGTGTGCTCTATACACATTCTGGTACTGCCATTAATAACAATAATAGATTGTAGTTCAGAGCGATTTGAGATTGTAGCTGAAGGCTAAATCCCTTCGGACGTGATTTTCAGGAGATCTCAGAGATGGCAGGGTGAAATAGTGTGTGGCCAGGGTGGGTGGTTCTCTGATGATGCTGTTTGCCATTTTGAGGCAGCGACTCTGATAAATCCCTTCGATGATGGAGATATCAGAGCCAGTGATAGACTGGGCAGTGTTCTCAACTTTTTGCAGACCTTTTCGCTCCTGGGCGTTCACGTTGCCAAACCAGGCCGTGATGCAACCAGTGATCCACCAAGATGCAGGACAGAATGCCACAGGAGATACTACTTCCCTTCGCTATCAAACTTTTCAACTCCTCTCCCTTCGGTCGTGGGATAGAATGACTAACCTCCCCCCCCTCCCCAATCTTTGCACATCCCCCAAGCCTTTCCACTCGTCACTTTAATTTCATGTTTCATGTATTTTGTGTTTTTATGACTGTTGGCAGATCAATTTCCTTCCTGGGTTAAATAAAGTTCTATCATATCGTAAGAGTGGTTTACAGTGTTCCGGCGACAAGTGACTAGTTCTCATATTGGAATCACTCAACATCAAATATCTTGGTATTGGTTTATTATTGTCATGTGTACCAAAATGCAGCTACAGAGGAAGTGCAGATAAAACAAGGACAAATATAAAGTAGTTCTTTGATTTTCCATCTCCAAATATTATTATGTTGTAGGGCAGACTTACGAACCCTGTTGCCCCATCAATGTGTTCATTTCATTCTAATGGCAGAGTGAAATTCCCTTATCCCTCTTCCATTAACTGTTCTGTATCTTTCAACAATTTGGCTAAATCCTCCCCTCTGCACATTCCCAACTTTATGTGCTTTGAGTACTCTTGAACAGACATTGATTGCCATTTCCAGCAACTTCTGGCTTTGGAAACATAACAGGAGCAGGGCCAGCAAGCTCCTGCAGGAATGAATGGGGAGAGATGCCAAATCTCTCGAACACTGTCACAACCAATGGTTCAATGGTTCATTATTATCACGTGTACAAATGTACAGTAAAATGTACAGTGCACAAAATCTTTTTTTGCATACAGTTCAGTGAAGTATTGCCATGCCTAAGCACAATCCCTGTTAGTACAAAGCATCGAAATAGTCCACTGAGACCGCATGCAAGAGTTGCCTGGTTTTGGTGCCAGCTTTAAAGTCCGGTCCATGCGCTTGGTCTTCTGGATCAGCGCCCGATCCAGGTGAGCCCCAGGCTGTTGCAAGGCCTCCTGCTATCGCCTCCATCCGGATCATACAGCAAACCATTATCCCTCTCCTCACTTGGCCACCGTCAGCCCGAGAGTTCCTCCCACAACCGACCTTGAGGGCCTGGAAGGTAAGACCCCGATTCACTCTCTTGCCACCTCTTTCTCTTGCATCTGCCGGCTCCCTCTGTCCTCCTCTCCAGTTCTCATGACCTTGGGGGACAAGCAGGGCTGGGCTCAACAACTTCCCTCCACAAGCCATGGCTAGCACCTCCAGCCTTCCAATCAAAACCATTTTTAATGCATCACTTAAATATAACTCCTGTGGTACTTTGGAGAGAAATCAAGTAATGCTGCACAAAGCTTTCATTGCAGAAGTTCATTGAAGTGAAGTGGAATGGTTAGAGAGGTTGGTCCAATGAGGAAGTTGGAAGAAAATCTTCCCCTTTCTGCGAGGGAGCAGAGATGGGATGAGACCTGACATGGATGGGTATATTAGTAATGAAATGACATTAAGTTCATCTGGTATGCAACATCTGAAAGTAATGGAAACAAATGTAATTGTAACTTTCAAACAATCTGCCAAACCCGAACACCGATACTGGAAATGTTACACATAAGAAGTCAATTAAGCACCATTTCTAATGAACATTGTGAACTGTTTAGCTCTGCCTTGTGAGTACAATTTTTTTTTTAAATGGCTGATTTGAGGTAAGGTCAGATTTTTTCCATAAGTTACAATCATAGGTCCATGCCTCGTTAAAGGACAATTACCTCAGTGCTGAGATTCTAAATGTAAATGGGTAACTGCATCTGGATACAATTAACAGCCAGGAGGGAAAATGAATGACTTGCACGGAAGGACATTCAGACCTCAGGACATTTGAAAGTGCTTCACAGCCAATGTTTGGACTGCAGCCACTAATGTAACGTGGGAAGCTGGGCAGTTATCTCACACAAATCAGGCTCTCACGAACTGCAAAGTGATTATGGCTAAGACTCCATTTTAGTACTGTTGGCTGCGGGGTAAATATTAGGCAGGACTATACCTAGAATTCCCCTGGTTCCAATATCAAGTAATCTGTTACCTCCACTTGGATAACTGCTCACCCAAAGCTCAGCAGGTCTGACAACTCTGCTTTCTCTTGGTGGCATCTGTGCTCAGCTCAGACACTACTGTGGTCGGACTTATTTCGAGGGGAGACAGGCAGCTACAGAGAAGGAAGTCCTGACTTGACAACCTGGTGCAGAGTAAACAATCTGCCTCAGAACACCAGGAAAACAAAAGAGCTCATACTCGACTTCAGGAGGCACAGCATGACTTAGCCCCCACTACACATGAACGGCGAGTGTCCCAACACCTTCCATCTATCGCTGCTGACATCTCCTGGACGGACAACACGACAGCGGTCATCAAGAAGGCTCAGCAGCGGCTGCACTTCCTGATGGCCCTCAGGAAGCACAACCTGGACTCTAACCTGCTGCTGACCTTCTACCGCTCGTCCATCGAGAGCAGGCTGAAATACTGCATTACAGCATGGTATGGCAGCTGCACCATGGCAGACAGGGAGAGGCTTCAGAGGGTAACCAGGAAGCGCAGGGGATCATTGCCCTGTCTCCCCTCCCTGATGGACATCTACACCTCCCGCTGCCTTAGCAGGGCAAAGAAGATCATCAAAGACAGCTCCCATCCTGCGTTTGGACTGTTCGACCTGCTGCCCTCTGGAAGGCGCTATAGGTGCATCAAATCCAGGACAAACAGACTCAGGAATAGCCCTTCCTACTATAAATTCAAATTCACACATGCACTGACTACACCGCCCAACACGGACTTCCATCTGTATATATGTGTATATATGTATGTAGCGCCGCAGAATTTGTGCACCTATAATTTCCCTTCTGTTTTTTTGATTTTTCTGTTTCTTGTTTTTTGTGCTAAATTGTATGTATGCACTGAGTACGAGCAGCTTTCAGTTTCACTGTACATGTATAGTGACATAAATGGCATATCTATCTAAGTGGGACTTGAACGTGCAGAGTACCGCCTCAGCGATGAGAATGCTACTCGTTGAGCCATGAACAACACTATGACTTCCCAAATTCCATCTTCTGTAAACCACAAAACTCCCCTTCGTACATCATGTCCTTCAGCAAGCCCAACTTGTCAATCAGCTCCTTTCAGTATGAGCAGAAATTGCTTTCCCTAACAACCATAAAGAAGAGGTCAGCCGTCCAGCTCGTTGTGCCTGTGCTAGCTGTTTGAAAGAGCCATTCAATAAGTTGCTTTTCGATATTCCTTCCAAGTAGCTCTGAAAAGCTATATTTTTTCAATGAGTTACACCCACTTAAAGCAATTTATCCACATAGAATTAGTCAATGAAAAAAAAGCCAATCATACGAACATTTAATGCAAAGTGAAATCTCGATTTAATGTCCACCTCTTTGAGAGCAAGAGTAAAATAATTTCAACGACAGCTGATGTTACTGGCCTGTAGTACTGAGTGCAATCTTCTTTCCGGGTAGGAAAAAAATATTTTGAGCTTAGGTCCAGATTGTGTACTGTGAAATTGCTCGTTATCAAATTTACATCCCTTAATATGTCAGTTAAGGGATATCAATTTACATGAGAGACTTTGACTGAAGTGTTTTATATGCAGTGCAGAAAGCTACAATGAAAGTTGATCGGTCGTGATGGCATGGGATCTATACTCTTGACCTGACTCACTGCCTCGTCCACAGGATGGCACCACCAACAGTGTAGCATCACTCAGAACCTCACTGAAGTGGAAAATGGAAACTCATTAATTCAATCTTGAGATAAATTGGGCCTTCTGGTTTGGGTTAACTCGTGTGGGACAGACTTCCACTCACTGAAACTCCCATGAATGGGTGGTCTCATTGAAATATGTAAGATTCTGAGCTGAACAGGATAGATGCTGAGGTGGTGTATCCCCTGGCTCAAGAATCTGCAACTAAAATGCAAGATTTCAGGATAAGACTGAGATAGAACAGTGCAGCATAGGAACAGGTCAATATGCAGGTAGACTGGGAAAATCAGGTTGATACTGGTCCCCAAGAAAGGGAGTTTATAGAGTGCCTCCAATATGGATTCTTAGAGCAGCTTGTACTAGTACCTACTAGGGAGAAGGCAATTCTGGATTTAGTGTTATGTAATTAACCGGATTTGATTAGGGAACTTAAGGTAAAGGATCTCTTAGGAGGTAGTGACAATAATATGATGTTTTAATCTGCAATTTGAGAGGGAGAAGGTAAAATCAGAAGTGTTAGTATTGCACTTGATCAAAGGGGACTATGGAGGCATGAGGGAGAAGCTGGCCAAAGTTGACTGGAAAGGGACCCTAGCAAGGATGACGGTGGAATACCAATGGCAAGAATTTCTGGGAATAATCCAGAAGATGCTGGATCATTTCATTCCAAAGAGGAGGCAAGATTCTCAGGGGAGTAAGAGGCAACCGTGGCTGAAAAGGGAAGACATGGATAACTAAAAGAGAAGACGTATAACATAGCAAAGATGAGTGGGAAGCCAGAGGATTAGGAATCTTTTGAAGAACAACGGAAGGTAACTGAAAAGGCAATACGGGGAGAAAACGAGAAGTAAGAAGGTAAGCTAGCCAAGAATAGGTATATGAAAAGGAAAAGATTAGTTAAGACAATATGGGTCCCTTGAAGGCAGAAACAGGTGAATTTATTATGGGGAACAAGGCAATGGCAGACGAGTTCAACAGGTACTTTGGGTCTGTCTTCACTAAGGAAAACACAAACAATCTCCCAGATGCACTTGAGGACAGAAGATCTAGGATGATGGAGGAACTGAAAGAAATTCACATTAGGCAGGAAGTGGTGTTGGGTAGACTGATGGGATTGAAGGCTGATAAATCCCCAGGATCTGATGGTCTACCTCCCAGGGTGCTCAAGGTGGCTCAAGAAATTGTGGACGCATTGGTGATCATTCTCCAATGTTCTATAGATACTGGATCAGTTCCTGTGGATTGAAGGGCAGCTCATGTTATCCCACTTTTTAAGAAAGGGGGGAGAGAGAAAGCAGGGAATTATAGACCAGTTAGCCTGACATCAGTCGTGGGGAAGATGCTGGAATCAATTATTAAAGATATAATAGCAGTAACAGGATCAGTCCGCATGGATTTAAGAAGGGGAATTGCTTGACTAATCTTCTGGAATTTTTTGAGGATGTAACAAGTAAAATGGATAAGGGAGAGCCAGTGGATGTAGTGTATCTGGACTTTCAAAAAGCCTTTGATAAGGTCCCACACAGGAGAATAGTGGGTAAAATTAGAACACATTGTATTGGGGTAGGGTATTGACATGGATAGAAAATTGGTTGGCAGAGTAGGAATTAACGGGTCCCTTTCAGAATGGCAGGTAGTGACTGGTGGGGTGCCGAAAGGCTCGGTGCTGGGACCGCAGCTATTGACAATTATATTAATGATTTAGATGAAGGAATTAAAAGTAACGTTAGCAAATTTGCAGATGGCACAAAGCTGGGAGGCAGTGTGAACTGTGAAGAGAATGTTATGAGGATGCAGGGTGACTTGTTAGGTTGGGTGAATGGGCAGATGCAGTATAATGTGGATAAATGTGAGGTTATCCACTGGTGGCAAGAACAAGAAGCTAGATTATTAGCTGAACGGTGTCACATTAGGAAAAGGGGAAGTGCAACAAGACCTGGGTGTCCTTGTACATCGGGGTCACTGAAAGTAAGCCTGCAGGTGCAGCAGGCAGTTACGAAAGCTAATGGCATTTTGGTCTTCATAATGAGAGGATTTGAGTAAAGGAGCAAGGTCCTTCTGCAGTTGTACAGGGCCCTGGTGAGACCACACCTGGTGTATTGTGTGCAGCTTTGGTCTGCTAATTTGAAGAAGGACATTCTTGCTATTGAGGGAGTGCAGCGTAGGTTTACAAGGTTAATTCCCAGGATGGAAGGACTGTCATATGATGAAAGAATGGAATGATTGGACCTGTATGCACTGGAATTTAGAAGGATGAGAGGATATCTTATAGAAACATATAATATAATGAAGGGATTGGACACGCTAGATGCAGTAAACATGTTCCCGATGTTGGGGGAGTCCAGAACCAGGGGCCTCAGTTTAAGAATAAGGGGTGGGCCATTTAGAATGGAGATGAGGGAAAACTTTTTCACCCAGAGAGTTGTGAATTTGTGGAATTCTCTGCCTCAGAAGGCAGCGGAGGCCGATTCACTGGATGCATTCAAAAGAGAGTTAGATAGACCTCTTAAGGCTAGCGGAATCAAGGGATATGGGGACATGGCAGGAACGGGGTACTGATTGTGGATGATCAGCCATGATCACATTTAATGGCAGTGCTGGCTCGAAGGGCCGAATGGCCTACTCCTGCACCTATTTGTAATGTTTCTATGTAGGTCCTCAGCTCACCATGTCTGCTGAACGTGCTAACAATTTGAACTAATCCCATCTGGGTGCATATGATCCAGGAGCCCAATCATGCACAATGTTTGAAGCAGTTGATACAAAGGCCAGTGGTACCCTGGATCTCTCACCCCTGTAAAGTAATGAGACTCTGGATCAAAAGGACACGTCAAATCTGACAGGTACAAATGTTGGGTACCCAATTGTACTAGTGATTACAGAACAATGTTAGATTAAATAAACTCATGACCCATGTCATCATTACTTTCCTTCTTCATGGACTTTCTATTGGCCCTACCACTCAGTGTGATTTCCAAATTGCCATTTGGCCTTTTTAGTCATGACTAGATGTGATGCCTGCTCTGTTTCCTCTGCTCTTTCCCTGAAAGCCTCTCTCACGTCCTCAAACCATTGAGCATGCTCCAGAATGTTTACATCATTAAAGGAAATTTACAAATAATATATACAAGCAATCCCCATGAATAGAAGTATCCAAATTTAAATTAGAATCATCTCTATAGCAATGAAAATGCAATAAGCATATCCATTATTTTACCAGCAATATTCACTAATATATCAACCAGATATCTGGGAATTAATCTAGTCGGTACTATAGAGTTAGCAAGGTTATAGAATGCTTTCCAAATTCAATCTCAGCAAGAGTTCAGCTTTACGGAATGGGGATGAATTTATCAGCAATGCTGTCGATTTCTGATTAAATGGGAGCTGATTTTTTGACGAATATTAACTTTGGGAGTTTCATAGAATTGTGTTGTCCATTCAAGAAGCCCTGCCCTGATGATTTAAAAAAAAAGCATTATCTTGTAATAAAAACATTGTACTTACTGAGTTTTACAAGCTGGCATTTACAAATGTTAAAAGCATGCCTCCGGAGAGTCTCCAGGCAACTCCCTGGTCCAGTTTATTATCATATGCACATGTACGGTGAGGTATAGATATAATGAACATCCTGCGTGCAGCAGTATCATTGGCACATAGATTCAGACAATATACAAAAACATAAATTAGACAGAAATTATATAAAAGTTCTACAAGACGATGAAAAGAAAAAGACTACAAAAGCATTAGTGCAAAGCACAATTAGGAAAACCAGACCATGCTAGTGCAAGAAGTGGTACATAGTCCAAGATACTTTTATAGTTGTGCAGCTTGGTTCAAAAAACCAGTTAGTTGTGGGAAAGTAGTTGTTCCTGAAGCTGGTGGCATGGGACTTGAGATTCCTTCACCTCCTGCTAAACAGTAGCAACGAGAAAAAGGCATGAGCTGGACAGTGGGGATCCTTGATAATAGATGCTGCATTCTTCAGGTGGTGCCTTATGTAGTTGCTTCTGATGATGGGGAGGGCTGTGCTCATAATGGACCTGCTGAGTCCACTATGCTCTTGTATTCCTGTGCGTTAGAATTGATGTACTTAGTCAAGATACTTTCTAACATGCATCAATAGAAGTTTGTAAAGAGTAACAAGCCAAATCTTTAAACTTCAAAGAAAGTAGAGAAGCTGGCACACCTTCCTCATGATTACATCTGTGTGCTGGGTTCAGGACAGATCATCCGAGATGTTAACACTCAGGAAGTTTGAATCCTCTTCTTCCAATGTTTACCTACAATCAAAGTACTTCCCACTGATCCCATCCGTCTCTGTCTTTCCCTATAAATTATTGTCCTATGAACCCCCTCCCAATTCTACCACTTACCAACACACTAGTGGCAATTTACAGTGGCCTCATGATGACAAGGAACATGCAAACTCCACACAGACAGCCTCAGAAATGTGGATTGAAACAGGATTGCTGGTGTTGTGAGGCAGCAGCTCCACTTGTTGTTCCACCTTTCTGTACTCCTAATAACCTTTCCGAATCAACCCATGGATTGGTGTGAAGTTGCTGCACAGAAAAACAGTTTTGCTAATTACTGGAACAGAGTGGCCACATTATATGGCCACATCACATTTCAATGAACCTGTCTCTGAAAGAAATAAGATGTAAAACTTACTGAGGAGAAAATACTGTAATTCTCAGAAGGTTTCATGTCAGAAGCATGTTCCAATGCTAGAGATAATAATAATAATAATAATAATAATAATAATAATAATAATAATAATAATCTTATTTATATAGCACATTTTTAGTCAACTTGCATTGACCCCAAAGTGCTTCACATAATTACATTACATTTACACACAGGCAAAGGTGGGTGAAGTGTCTTGCCCCAAGAACACAACGACAGTATGCACTCCAAGCGGGATTCGAACCAGCTACCTTCCGGTCGCCAGCCGAACACTTAGCCCATTGTGCCATCTGTCAATAATATTGAATTGGATATACAGTACTCCTGTTCTCTGTTCAACCTAAATTGATTATAAAAGCCTGAGTTTCCCAATTTGATTTACATAGATGCAGACAACCTCTATGAGCTTAAATTTGTCATATTGGGGCAACTGCTGAGTGGCCATGGAGACTGGGTATGCCAAATTCAGTTGCTGGAACCTGATCAAACGCAATGTTTTTTCATTTGCCATTTTTTGCATTTTGACATGTTTTTAATGCAGAATTGGAGTAGTCATTGATTCGAATAATGTAAACTTAGCACCAGCCAGAATGATGTTGCTCACATTTGGCAGTTATTTAATAAACCAATATCATTATGGGCTTTTGAAGTTGCAATACAAATAGAACTCACCAGAAATTTGAGTGGCATGTCTTTTCTCCCTTTGGATTTGCAAATGCCTTTATTTTCTCGGTTGCATCATGTTTCTTAAAGGGATGATAACTTTACAGAATGATGTATGTCAATTTTTTTCTTATTTGTACGGAGGTTATATTGCGTCGAATCACATAACCACTCCTCATGATACGATAATGCGCCTTAATAATTGTTTGCAACCCACAATCTGTCAGTCCACTTTTTTTAATGAAGGCACTTTTGTGCTGTTAAGATGGTGCTATCAAGAGTGCAAATCAAAGTTTTGTTTTCCTCTCTGTATTTCCTCGTGGAAGTAGTAACAGCCTTCAAAACCTGGATGCAACATAACTTCCTCAAACTCAACAGCGATAAGACAGAATTCCTCCTCATAGGCTCCAAAACCACACTCAGCAAAATCAATAACCCCACTCTCACCATCGACGGCACCACTGTCTCCCCATCTCCCCAGGCCCGCAACCTTGGCATGATCTTTGATTTCACCCTTTCCCTTGAGCCTCACATCCGCCATGTCATTAAAACCTCCTTCAACATCGCCAAACTCAGACTCTCTCTCACACCTCCCGCTGCTGAAAGACTCATCCATGCCTTCATCTCCTCCCGACTGGACTATTGCAACTCACTTCTCCTTGGCATCAGCTCCACCTACATCAACTGACTCCAACTGGTCCAGACGCAGCCGCCGGACTCATCCTCCACACCAAATCCTGGCATCACATCACTCCAATCCTCAAACGACTTCACTGGCTTCCCATCTCCCACCGGATCACCTACAAAATCCTGATCCTCACCTACAAAGCCCTCCACCATCTGGCCCCCCATATCTCACTGACCTCCTCTCCCCCTACCTACCCTCACGGTTCCTCAGATCCACATTACCCGGTCTCCTCTCCATCCACAAGTCCAACCTCCGCAGTTTTGGGGACAGAGCCTTCTCCAGGGCAGCTCCCAGGCTCTGGAACTCCCTCCCCCAACTGATCCGCAATTCCGTGTCTCACCAGTCCTGCCTTAAGACCCATCTCTTCACCTCTGCCTATCCTTAGCCCCACATCCCCCTCCCATTTCATCTGTGTATTAATTGCCTCATATTGTGTTTTGAATTGTATTCTGTCTTTACTTTGTGTACTAGTCATGTCTCTACTATTTATTTCATTCCCCTTACATGTTTTTCCTCTACCTGCTAAATTTTTGTAAGGTGTCCTTGAGACTCTTGAAAGGCACCCATAAATAAAATGTATTATTATTATTATTCTTGGGTACAAGAAAATGTAAGATCCTCCAATTATATTTAATTTAAAGAGAAAGGCGATCTTTGGATCTCTGCACAATCTAGATGCTTTCAAGAAAGAGCTAGATAGGGCTCTTAAAAATAGGGGAGTCAGGGGATATGGGGAGAAGGCAGGAGTGGGGTACTGATTGGGGATGATCAGCCATGATCACATTGAATGGCTGTGCAGGCTCGAAGGGCCGAATGGCCTACTCCTGCACCTATTGTCTATTGTCTATTGACCGGGATTCGAAATTTCACTTTAAAACCTCATTGTGTTATAAAGCCATAGGGCACAGAACCAGGCCCTTCAGCCCAACTTGCCCACGCCGCCCATCCAATCTATTTCCATCTGCTCGTGTTTGGCCCATACCACTAAAACTTTCCTATCCATGTACTTGTCCAAATGTCTTTTAAACAGATTATAGTACTTGCCTCAACTACCTCCTCTTGCCCCTCAGGTTCCTTTTAAATCTTTCCCCTCTCATCTTAAACTTATGTCCCTGGTTCTTGATTTTCTTGGAATGCAAGTTGCTGCACAGAAAACATTTGCTTGGAGTGCCCATTGCAAGAGTGTACAAATGGGATAAATAAAGTTGGTTCTTGATTTTCCTACGCTGGGTAAAAAACTTTGCTCTTTCATGCGACTGTGCAATCTGTGCAATCTTATGTTTAAGCATTTTCAAAACAGGAGTAAAATCAACCCATACTTCTGATGCCAGCCATTGAACATGATCTTCATAGTCACTCGGCCATCACTGCCTGACACCCAACTGGCATGGTGAGGAAAACATGACACTAAGATTTCTTAAGAGAATGCCACAGTGTTACCTGGAAGTGAATGCTCCAAATAAATACCAAATGATCTAGGTTATACCTTAGAGTGAGTAAGGTAAGGGGTGGGATGTTAGTTTATATTAATACGCCTTTGATCTCCAGAGATACTCTCTGACCCGATGAGTTACTCCGGCACATTGTGTGTGTTATTTTTTGTAAACCAGCATCTGCAATTCCTTATTTCTATAATGAGATGTGAGTACCGGTGGATGGACCAACAGTGGTGATGCCCATTGACTCTTCCATATCTGCAAACCCCTCACTGAGGTGTTCTTCGGAGCTTGTGGGGAGGAGACAACCCGGGTGTATGTCTGGCTTGTGGAGAGATGGCGGAGGTTGTTTGAAACCAGGATTTTACTTTGAAGTCCCTGGAGCCCCTGTAATTTCTGCAAATTACTGGAGACGCCAGTTCAGAGCTGAAGTCTGCGTCTCTGGCTGCAGTGAACTGTGACGTTCCAAGGGGAAGGAAATAAACTGGTAATGTGGAGGTGGAAGGAAAGGAAGCAGCCTGCACTCATCTCTCAGAACATGACTGTTGGGAGCTGGAGTCGAGTCCCACAACAGAATTTTCCATGGGTCAAGCCAGAAGGTAATTTGCAGCAGTTTTGGGAGAAGAAGCACCAAATGAAGGCAATGAATGTTCCAGTTTGTACACAGTCTGGCTCTGCCTGGCTGGGTACCAGCCTTCAGTCTGTAGTTGTCTAGATTCTGGATCAGTTTTCAGTGAGCGTTGATTATCTGAGCTGCTGCTGTAACAGCTGAAGGATGACAACTGAATACTGAGCAGCTCTAGCAGAGGATGGAGCTGTACAGCTATACTGCCCTTCCAACTGAGCTGGTACAGGGTCATGCAGGTGCCGTTTGCAGTATGCCTCTGGTTGTGGAGTTAATGTAATGGCAATTAAGCTGGAATGTAAACATTTGCTTGAAGTGCCCATTGCAAGAGTGTACAAATGGGATAAATAAAGTTGAGAATACCTCGACTTTCGCGAGATGGCCTAGAATGTGAGTGCGCTACTTAACATGATCAGGTAGAAATTATGTGTAGGAAGGAACTGCAGATGCAGGTTTAAACCGGATAGACTCAAAAAAACTGTCAGATAGCATCTCTAGAGAAAATGAATAGGTGACTTTTCTCAAGAAGGGTCTCAACCCAAAATATCACCTATTCCTTTTTCTCCAGAGATGCTGTCTAATACGCTGAGTTACTCCAGCTTTTTGTATTTATCTTAGGTAGAACTTTATGTTGGGTTAAGTTAAAAACAAGCAGTAATGTTTTGATAACTTGTTACATCTGATTTCCTTTTTTATTGTGAGGAAGATCAGATATTTTCCCAAACGTTATCAAAAACTTATTTCATCCAATCGTGACGCTATTCTTTGTTCCCTTGTCCATTCTCTTCAAACTTCTTGCTTAAGCAAAGGCCCAAAAATCTGTCTCTACAATAACACCCATTCACCTGGCTGAGATTCTTGCATTGGTTCACTACTGTTAACTCCACTCCAGATTCCCCAAGTTCAAGGTGATAACTATGGGAATTACTACAATCCTAACAAATGTCTGTATTTTTGTTGATTAAAAGATGCAGCATGAAACCTGGCCCTTTGTTCTACTGAGTCCATGTCAACCATCGAACACCCACCCACACTAATTCTATGTTATTCTATCTTCATGATCACTCCCTGCATACAATTTACACGTCAATTAATCTACAAACCCAAATGTCTTTGGGATGTGGGAGGGAAATGGAACACCCAAAGGAATCCCTCGTGGTCAGAGGGAGAATATGCAAACTCCATACAGACAGCATCCTAGGTCAGGATCAAACCTGGGTCTCTGACACTGTGAGGCAGCAGATCTACCAGCTGCGCCACTGTGCTGCACCTTATGTGGAATATTTCTTGTTTCCGACCTACTGTGGGTTCTTCCCGTGTGCATAGATGAATATAGTGTTTCTGCCTTCCAACTCCTGGACAGAATTCAGTGGTTTATTGCACGTTGCCAAGAGCGGAACTCGCTATCAAATTATGGAGGGGACGGGGGGACACAATTTTTTGGCAGCCATGCGTACACTCACACACACACGGGCGAAGCTTTGGAGGCTCAATCCAGCGCTAAATGCAGCTCAACTCTGCCTGTCTCACCGGGTTAACTACAGCCCTGTCTGGACTAATGGGACACCAGCGCTGGTTTCTCCACACTGGCCATATTTCCCGCAAGTCCAGGGAGGGCTGTAGGTTCACTTGGCGGGACAGGCCGAGTTGAGCTGGGTTTAGTGCTGTTTCTCTGCGCTGGCTGTGGGCCTGGGGGCACAGCTCGTGTCTGACTCCCAACCTCTCTGGCCACTCGTGCGGGGGGTGGGGGTCTCCCTCCTCGAATCGCCGCGCACTATCCTCAGACCCACCCACCCCCCCCCTCCTCCCTCCTCCAATCATCGCGCCCTCCCTCGATCATCAGTCCCACCCCCCACTGCCTCGCAGAAAGCAGAGATTTTAAAATCCGGATCACAAAAACTTGGGGGGGATGTCCCCCACCTCTCAAAACATGGGGGGGACATGCCCCCTCTGCCTCCTCCCCCCCTCCCGGGTTTTCCGCCCCTGCTTGTTGCTAATTTTGAGTCTGACTTTTGCAGGATTCCTCTTTGACTTTTCCCATTCCTTTCTGGACTACTTCATTTCCAGTTTAGGGTGCAGGTTAGCCCCTGGTATCCATTGCAAGCCTACAGCTCCTCCTACCCTGGGATCCAAACATTCCCAAGTGAAATAAGCATACACATACATTTTTCAATCCAATGTACTGCATTTAATGTACGGATTTGAAATGCAGATTGAACCACCACTTTGTAGAGCACATCAGGTGAATGTTAAGTCTTGGGTAGTAGACAATTGTTGTCCATAAGTAATGTTACATATTTTGTTCAAATGCAAACAATGCTTCTTTAGCTGCCTTCACCTTGAAGCAATGGGCTAAAACCTACATTTAAAAGAAGAGCCGTTGATAGAAAAATCTGTAATTAAAATCCACTTTTGAAAAACAAGGTACCATTTAAAAGAACTACCTTTTGAAACATCATACCCTCTGGCAGGACAGAGCAGTTTTCATGACCTATTATCGAGATTCCACTCAATTATTCTTGGAGTCGCTCCACTCAATTTCTTAGCAACCCTATATGAAATCCTTGAGGTACCTATTAACACAAAGCCAATGAGGCTGCATAAAAATAGTTAATGTATTACTGGGAGAAAGTCACAATATAGTTGAGTGTTGTGTCTTCCTTTTCATTTGTGTATGTTCAGCTGAAGAGTTCAAATTTCTATCTGTTTCATGTCGGCTGCTTCAGAACAATATAATTCTCTGGTTCAACGCCAATTGGATATTGTGACCAATTTTAATCAACGTAATTTAAGCGACATTTCCTGAGCCTCAAGAGAATATTTACTGAATGTTTCCACAGAGGAGGGATTTTAATTTTGCACAGAAATTGCAATTGATTCCTTTGGGGCACAAGGTCAGAGGCGAGTCTAATACAAGGGTTCAAAATCTTTGAAAGGGTTTGACAGTTAACAAGTGGGACAGCAGCCAGCAGCCAGCAGCCAGCAGCCAGAGGTAGCAGACAGGTAGGAGACAATAATTAGTTTCTGAGGAGATTCAGTATGCCATTGAATACGCTATTTTACTTCGGAGTCACGTGAGTGACTACGTGAAGAACCCGCTCAGCACGCATGCGCGACATTACGTTTCAGCAGGCAACAGCGGCCCCCGTTGGACTCCGGGTAAGGAGTGTTCCGTTTCACGGAAGGGGGAGAGCGCCACCAGGACCGCACACGCTGCGGTCCACGGACAAGGAGCTGCACCGGGGCCATTCCCAACGCAAGCGGCCCCCGTTGGACTCCGGGGAAGGAGTGTTCCGTTCGCCGGAAGGGGGAAAGATGCCACCAGGACCGCACATGCTGCGGTCCACAGACAGGGAGCTGTGCCGGGTTCCAGTCCAGAGAACAGCGTAAGTCAGGCGCTCCCACTACAGTTAAAAAACGGACCATCAGGTAAGTCTACTCTGAGGTCGGTTTAACTGGCAAAGGAGAGTTCTTTGCTTGTACCAAGAAAAAAGAACAGAACACGACTCTCCAAGAAACCCGTCACCAGCTCGGCTCCAGCAGACAGGCATCTCATCAGTGGGGGGCAGAGGGCGGTAGGACCGCCAACCCGGCGCTCCGCCATCCCCGACACCGAGCCGAGCCCAGTTCCACTAGCGCCTGAGCAGTGGACTGGATGTCAAGACATCCGGCCGGTGGTATCCGATTCGCTGGACGGGGGCGTCCCACCGCCCGCTTAGGGCAGACACAGCCGCCTGAGCCGCATGGAGCAGCTCGTGGAGCATAAGCTCCAGCGAGACTTATTTTATGGGGAGCAGTTTCGCAGAGGGAGTTCAGGCACTCCCTCCACAGTGCCTCGTGCACTGGCCATTGCTTCCTCCTCATCCGAGGACAGCTTTGGCGACCAGGGCTGGGCTGGTCAAGAAGAAGGGGCACTGGCTGAACAAGATCGGGAGTATGCTTTGAGGTACAGGAACAGGAAGAGCTGCTGGGTGTGGCCACTACGTGGTTTCACCACGAGCGAGATGGCTTCAGTCTTAACTGATGGCCAGCCTACTACCTGTCTTTTCCAAAAAACCTCTCCAAGACGGGTAAGCCATGAGGCGCTGGTTTTATCACGCCTCCCCTAAATTGCATTTACTCAAAGTGCCCGCCATTATTGGGGGATACATTGAGCAGCGCATTTCACCTAAATATTTAAAAAATGCATTTGATATCCTGACGTGGGCTATCATGTTCACCTGCTCATTCCAGAAGGGCAGGGTAGTATGGCGAAACACCTGACCCTACTGTTCAACGGTATGCCCCATAACTTCTCAAGTGAAGTCACAAACCTGCCCTCATCTATGAAATTAACAAGACTATGAGAACGCCGACCTCACAAGCACAGATCCTGCTACCTGGCACTTACCAAACCAGTCCTAAAAAACTGGACGAAGTGTTCAAACTATTCGGCACAAGAGGGCAGAGTCTGGAATGAGCACCACACAGAAGACCAGACAGCAGTACCTCTCCGCGTCCACCAGGGGCGTCTACCTCATGGTACTGGTGAAAGCTCGGGGCCTGCATGCCAAACCCGTAGCATTTTAGGCCACGGCCCAGAGCAGGCCCCATGGAAAATGCGCCACCCCCCAACAAACATCGTCCCTACAAGAACAAGGAACCAGAAACCAAAGAAAACAACAATGAAGACAGATAAGTATAGTTCCTACCATCACATAAAGGTGAAGGGTTGTACTAACAAGGGGTGGATGAATCACGCCTGGTTAGGAAGCTATCACTCTTGGTAGTTATATACCAAAAAATAAATACAAGGGGAATAGAATTAATATCTTGCCACCAATTCAGCAAGCACCCCAAGGGGTCTACCCTCCCACGACGGTGAATGTCGCACCATCATTGATAAACCACTTTAGTATTTCACCAAGTATACCCATTTATGGGATTTGTAACCACTACCATGGATCCAAGGATACTTTATGGTAGACATCGACACTGGAGATGCATACTATTCAGTACCTTCTCATATAAGTTTCGGATATACCGCAATTACCTGGATGGAGTAACCATGATGAGCATTGCGGCATTTAAGTCAAATCTATCCAGAAACAACCAGCCCTGACACTTAAGAAACATTCCGTCATGGCATGTCTATATATTAATGACAGACTATCCTTGGATACAGCTTTAGCTGAATAAGCTACTAACTTATTTAGCGGGCACTGCCATATATCCAGATATTTACGTTGACCATCCACAACTTTGTCATCTGGTATTCATTAAGACTATCAGTTATGGTAACATTAACCACCAATCAACTACGTGGCAAAGTAATTGGGATAGTAGCAGCATTACCGGCTACTGAACATTGTACCTTTCCTATGAGCTGAGATACTAGTGTTCAAAACTATCTCCATACCTGTAATATGGGGGCAAATGGATTAATCTGGAGTGTTATCATGGAATTTATCGGCAGGAAGGATTATGGTTGTACACTTCCACCTGTTTTGAGTAACATCTTATGTGTCCTGATGTGTTACTGAGCTTGTAATACTTAGTGCCAATGTGAATTGACTTAAACGTGTTATATATTAACTTACTTAATTCTAGAGAAGCATTTGCTCAGTAATCCACTAAATTTGCATGTTCGTTTATAAGTTAACAACATCACAGTGGTGGCATATACCAAACCACTTGGGCGGAGAACATCGATATTAGGTGACAATTTATTAACAATTGGTAACCGTATGCCGTCAAACATGTTTGACCATCAGTAACTCACCTATCAGGTGAGCTAAATACTGTAAACATACATTTAAACCAAAAATATTTGCTGAAATTACTAAGCAATATGGACACCAGATATCGATTCCTTATATCCAATTAAATCACCACGTACTAACTTACATCACATGAAACCAATTTCAAGGCAGCGGCAATGGAAACATTCCCGCGTATTGAGGGGTGGGGGGAATCTAATCTCTATGTTCTCCTTTCCTTCTACCTCTTCAATAGGTACTACGGCTTCATCAGTCGGGTACTACGCAAATTACAGTGGACCAAGTCCACAGGCATGGTTCCCAGTGATCCTCGACATGGTCATTAAAAGAATTGCAGAATTGGGAAGTCCACTGCTGTGCTTGGATCAGCAGTACTATCAACCTGATGACAGCGTTCCATCGTATATCCTAGGGAACATACCAGAGGAGCATCAAGAAATGGGACACTGTTTTCCAAAACAGGAATTACACATTCAACTACAACAAAAAACTGTACTGGAGCTCCTGGCAGGTCTTCACCACAATGAAGGAAATATTCTGTGAGCCTACTCAACTTGGGTACCGCTCACTGGTGATCAGATACAGGAGAGGTATATTCAATCCATTCCCCAGAAATAGGTACACCCAAATTGGGATGTCAGTGAAATCCTGACATACCTTAGGGGATGATCACCAGCCAGGTTACTCACCCTGGAACAGCCTACCCTGAAGATGGACATGCTGGTGGCCTTACCTCAACACAAAGAGCCAGTTCTCCCATCTACTGGATGGCAACATGGTTACCTCACATTCCCATTCAAGGGTTGGCCACAAAGAACAGACCAGCCAGTTCATGAAATTCCCATCTACTGCGATTGGTCAGACCCACTGGATTACATACACACCGAGGGATAGTGTCAGCCACAATAAACCTCTTGGTCGGGTGACATTATCAAGTGGCTCAAGCAGGTACTGGGAGTTGCTGGAGTAAAATACTAATGAACAGACCACCAGGACACATCATTAACTAAGAGGATCCGAACCTATGGACCACATCCTCTATGTGGTGTTAGGGAGTATAATAACAAACCACTGACAGAACCTGTATCATTTGCAGAAAAAGAATCTGCACAAAATATATAATTTAAGCCCGGGGGAGATTGGTCAATAACACCATTATTGGTTTTACAAACAGATTCATGGTTGATTATGATAACATACTTCCTCCCTCGAATGACTTCGGCAGCGAGTGAAGTATGAACTGTTACACGGTTTGAAATCACAGAGCTTTGAAGTCTTCACGTAGTCACTCACGTGACTCCGAAGTAAAATAGTAAGATTAAATGAGAACTTACCAGTTTGAAGTTTGATCTGTATTTTATGAGGAGTTACGATGAGGGATTACGTGCCCTCCGCTCCCACCCTCAATACTATGGATCAAACTGATAAACTGATGTCTCCTTGTCTTACTATGTTTATTTCAATAACTGTGTCTATCTGTGATTCCACACCGCTGCTTTGAAGTATGCCGCGCATGCGTGCTGAGCGGGTTCTTCACATAATCCTTCATCGTAACTCCTCATAAAATACAGATCAAACTTCAAACTGGTAAGTTCTCGTTTAATCTTACTATTAAACTCCTTTAGGTGAATAGTGGAGAACTTCCTATTGTCGCAACTTGCATCACTAACTTAAATGTCCAGGAAAGAAGGAGGCTGCAGAGGATGGTAGACAATGCCTAGTCCATCACAAATATTGACCTCCCCACCATCTAAGGGATCAACCTCAGAAAGGCAGACCAAATCATCAAAACCCACACCATCCTGGCCATGCTCTCATTTCACTACTACTATCATGAAAAAGATACAGGAGCTTGTAAACTAATAACTGTAAACAGATAGAACAAGTTCAAGAATTCTTTCCAGCAACCATTTGGCTGATAAAAACTGGAGTAAACATGGAGTGCAAGAAAACAGGTACACCCTCTTGGGAGCTGTCGGAGCGGACAACATGACAAGATTAAGTGGCAGCCAGGGCTGTGATTCCAACCCTGGTGGTGAGGCTTAATGGGGAAGAGTGACGTCAGGCAGTGCCAGAGTGGTGGGGGATCGATAGTTAGAGGTTAGGATAGGAGATTCTGCAGCAACAGGCAAGACTCCAGGATGGTGTGTTGCCTCCCTGGTGCTAGGGTCCCGGATGTCTCAGAGTGGCTGCACGGCATCCCTCAGAGTGAGGGGGAGCAGCCAGTTTGTTGTGCATGTTGGCACAAATGACATAGGTGGGAAAAGGAAGAAGGTTCTGTGACACGAGTTTACGAAATTGGGTAGAAGACTGAAAGACTGAAGACCTGCAGGATAGTGATCTCAGGATTGCTTCCAGTACCTCGTGCTAGTGAAGGTAAGAACAGGAAGACAGGGGGAAATGTATGTGTGACTGAGGAGTTGATGCAGAGGGCAGGGATTTACATTTCTGGATCATTGGGATCTCTTGTGGGGCAGGGGTGACCTGTATAAGGGACGGGTTGTACCTTAACTGGAGGGAGACCAACATCCTAGCGGGCAGGTTTGCTAATGCTACACAGGAGGGTTTAAACTAGATTAGCAGGGGTGTGGGATCTAATACAGGACAGAGGCACGTGAGAGGCTTGAAGTTGGTATAGAGGGTGGTGTGGGAAAGGTTAGTGGACAGAATAGGCAGGTGAAAAGTGGAGAGCGAGGAAGGAGGATTGATTTACATTGCACATATTCTAATGCAAGTGGCCTGATGGGTAAGGCAGATGAGCATAGCACATGGATAGGCACAAGCGACTGCGACGTTGTAGTCATGACTGAAACCTGGTTAAGGGAGGGGCAGGACTCGCAGCTCAATGATCCAGGGTACAGGAGCTTCAGCAGAGACAGGGGTGAGGGAAAAATAGAAGGGGGGGTTGCATTGTTGGTTAAGGAGGATGTCGCGGCAGTGATCAGAGCTGACATTATGGTTGGTTCATCGAGTGAGGCTATATGGGTGGAGCAGAGGAACAAAAAAGAGATGATCACCTTGTTGGGAGTGTACTACAGTCTCCCGAATAGTCAACGGGAATTAGAAGAACAAATGTGCCAGGAGATTGCAGACAGCTGGAGGTCAAATAAGGATGTTGTAGTCGGGGATTTTAACTTTCCCAATATAGACTGGGAAAATCATAGTGTGATGGGTTTAAATGGGGTACAATTCCTCAAAAGTGTTCAGGAGAGTTTTCTTAAGCAGTATATAGAGGCCCCCAAATGTGAGAGGGTAACGCTGGATCTAGTATTGGGAAATTGGGAAAGGCAAGTTAATAGTAAGATTAAACGAGAACTTACCAGTTTGAAGTTTGATCTTTATTTTATGAGGAGTAACGTTGAGGGAATACGTGAAGAACCCCGCTAGGACGCATGCGTGCCATTCTTCAAAGCAGCGGTGTGGAATCACAGATAACTGTAATGACTAAACATAGTAAGATTAGAGAAGAGATACCAGTTGAGTATATGATCAAGGGTGGGAGCGGAGGGCACGTATTCCCTCAACGTTACTCCTCATAAAATAAAGATCAAACTTCAAACTGGTAAGTTCTCGTTTAATCTTACTATTTTACTTCGGAGTCACGTGAGTGACTACGTGAAGATTTTAAAGCTCTGTGATTTCATGCCGTGGAACGATTCCATGCCTCACATCTGCCTTGATTGTGAGGAGAATAGTGTTAACATCATTAGATATCAATACGATATTGAAACAACAAAAACATTTTTATTAACTCCAAATCATAGCCCCTATTTATGGGGTAAAATCATATTACAGAACTTAAAAGTGTTTCTACAAATGTTCCAGGTTCAATAACTGGTTTATTATAAAATCGTTGGAACGTTCTTTCCGTTGACCATCCTGCAGTCTTGAGGATTTGGTCCATAGGAACATCCAACTGTATTGCTGCTGATGTAGCTGCAGCCCTGGTGGAGTGAGATTTTAAAATGTTAGCATCTACTCCTGCTTTAATTAGGACCTGTTTTAGCCATCGTGAGATGGTCTGGACTGTCACGTTTTTTGTGTGGCTGTTTGTGGCTGATTAACAGTGCCATTTCTTTCCCTCTGATGATTCTTTTCTGTTCCATGTATAATAGTAATTGAGTTACTATACAAAGGCGATCATCCATCGGGTAGGCCCTGAACTCTATTTTTTGCCCTGCTGTTCCCTGTCTGTTCTGTTTAATTAATTCATGGATATGAAAAGTCAAATTCCCAGATTAAATAGTCAAGTTGTCCAGCCTTAGTTTTGGTAGCGACTGGACCCTTTGTGCCGTGACCAAAGCCATCAGCATGACCATTTTCATAGTTAGTTTCTGTAGGGACAGAGCTGTAGGTGGAGACCAGTTTCTCAACATGGTCAATACAATGCTCACATCCCAAATTTGGGTGTACCTGGTTCTTGGGGGATTCGTATTGAAAATGCCCCTCATGAGTTTGGTTACCAGGGGGTGTGTCCCTACAGAATGCCGCTCTGTTCCTTGCCACAGGTAGTTTGACAGAGCACTTCTGGCGCAGTTGATGGCACTATAGCTGAGCCCCTCATCGTAGTGTAGGCTGGCCAGAAATTCCAGAACAGACGGAATGTTGTTTGATCTGTGGTTGAGGTTATTGTCGTGACAGTACTTCCCCCATTTCTTGATGTGCACCAAGTACTGTTTTTTGGTGGACTGTCTGTGGGCCATGCAATCATGTCCATTGTTCGGTCCGTCAGTCCCAGGTGTTGTAGAGGCGCTTTCAAACTCTACAAATTAATAGGTTTGTATGATTATGACAGGGGTGACTTTCCTGTGTTACTGGCTGGACCAGTAAATTTGGTCTATGTTGGATGGTGATGCACGGTTCTAATACCATGTCTAGTATCACCGGGAACCATGGTTGAGTAGGCCAATCGGGTACTATCAAAATACCAGACGCAGAGTCTTGTTGTATTTTCCTTAATACCCGACTGATGAGGCAGAAAGGAGGGAATGCATAAATAAACAATTTCCCCCAATGCAGCGAAAATGCATCTGTAGCTGCTGCCCCAGGGTCTGGTTCCCATGAAACATAACTTGGTAACTGGTGATTGAGCCTGGATGCGAAAAGATCGATATCTGGTGTTCCATAATGTGCTGTAATTTCAGCAAATACATTTTTATCCAACATCCATTCAGTGTTCTCATTGAATTTGCGTGACCTGGTGTCTGCCACTAAATTTAGTTTACCTGGTAAGTAGGTAGCTGATATCCAAATATTTCTCTGGATACACCATTGCCAAATTGTGTTGGCCAGATTGTCACATGATGTCGATTTATTTCCACCCATATGGTTGATATATGCTACCACGGTGGTGTTGTCAATTTGTAGTCTAACATGCTGGTGATTTAACCCAGAACAATATGACTTAAGGCCATGGAATGCACTTAACATTTCCAGGTAGTTTATGCCCCCAGCTTTTAATAATGATGCCTCCTGTGCATTCCATCTCCCTCCACAGCTGGAGATGGAATTGGTGGCTCCCCAACCAAGTGCACTGGCATCAGTTTGTAGTACCATAGACGGGTTGCTGATAATTATTGGGTTGGAACAATACTTGATGTTGTGTTCCCACCATTTTAGCTCTATTATGGCCTCTGTAGGTAGCTTCATTGGTCTGTCAAAATGGCCACCATTAATTTTGAGTGCTCTTATTTTTGCTCTCTGTAAATTTCGATAGTGTAAAGGTCCGAATTGTGTGGCTGGAAATGCGGCCACTATTTTCCCAATTATTCTGGCTACCAGTCTAATGGATGGTTTGGTGATGTCAATGATTTTGCTGCAAGCCTCTTTTAAGGCTGTAACCTTTTTTTTTGGCAAAGTCACTGACATGAGAACTGAGTTAATGGTGAACCCCAGGTAATCCATTTTTGTTGAAGGCGTTAATTTAGACTTAACTGGATGCATGATAAATCCCAGTTCTTCAAACAATTGTTTTGTGGCCGTTACTGCTTGTTTAGTCAATTCCAGAGTTTTGCCAACAATAAATATGTCATCTAGATATGCCATTACCATGTGTTTTTGTTTTCGCAGTAACGCCAGGGCTGGTTTCAAAATGTTTGTGAATAACCTGGGGGCTGATGTTAGGCCATTTGGTAGTGCCCTGTATTGCCAGTGCTGTCCCATCCAGTTGAATTTTAAATAACATCTGTGGTCACCTCTTATGGGTACTGTACAGTAAGCATCTTTTAAATCGATGCTTGCCATATAGTAGCCTTCGGAAATTAATTGCTTAGCAGTAACAAAGGTTTCCATTTTGAAATGAATATATTGTACAAAGGTATTTAAAGTTGTCAAATCGATGATGATGCGGCAACCGCCATCTTTCTTGTTTTTTATAAAGATATTGGACACAAATTCCTGTGATTCGTGTTGGGTGTGTTCAATTACTCCTTTTTTATATAGTCGTTGTAGTTCAGCATGTGCTTTAGATTTTTCTATGCCTGTGAGCACGGACATTCGGTTCGGTACATGCTGTACTGGAGGGTTATGTTTTAATATAATTTCTATGGTATATCCCTGGATACTGCTTAGAATGTAAGTGTCTGTAGTTATCTTATTCCATGCATCCAAATAATATCGTAACCTCCCACCAACTTTCATGCCCCCTTTAATTTTTAAGGAACCAGACCCACCTACCTCCATGGTTACCAGTGGTAGGTGTGTTATTTCTTCTGCATCCTCCGTGGACGTTGAGGCGCCGTTGTCTGGGTCTGTTGTTGGGTTGAAGGCTTGCGCATTTTCCAGGGCGGTCGGTCTGGGCCATGGCCTAAAAAAGACCGATGTTGGGTGCTCCTGGTTTTTGCGCTTGCTCCGCTTTGTGTTGGCCGCCTGGGGGGTCCGTAGGGGTGATGTTTTTGGCCGTAGTAGGTTTTGGTTGCTGCTTTTATGAGCCCCAGTGTTTTCGCCTCTTCATCAAGTTCCTTGACTTGTTTAGGTAAATCCCCTACAAATAGTAGAATTGGCGGTTTGGAGGTTCCAGGTTTACAGAGGCCGGCAAATTTGGGGTCTAATGCTGGTTGGATTGCACTTTTTCTAATGTTGTTCAACTCATATTGTGAGTTGCACAGTAAAGCCAGTGCATCCTGGTGGTCTTGGGTCATGTTTTGCTCCTTCAAAGTGCGGGCAAAAGCTGTTATTCCTGCCGTTAAAACTTTTAGGAATTTTTGAATTTTTAAATCACTGGTTCTAATTGATGACCCCACATGTTTCCAGATGCACTGGTTTACACTGGGAACATTTAATGAGTTACAGTTCCATGGAGGTAAATGTCATGCCATGGTGTCTGATAGAGCCAGTGCCTGTAGTTGATTAAATGACATATAGTCAATGCTAGCCGCTATTTTCGGCTCCAGGTCTTGGCCAGTTTGGTCTGGTTGGAAAAACTAGGACACCATGTCCAGCATGTTTTCTTTCACCCCAGGCATAGTGGGGGTATGTTGTTCCCTGCCCTGTTCATGACATGGTGACCATTGTCGAATCAAGGCCAGGAGTTGTTACAGGATTTTCAGATGAAATAGTTTGGGGTGTGTGATGTGCTGAGGTGGGAGGAGGTGTGTGTGGCAACAATGCTTAATGAAACAATCACAATACTGATGAGGAATGGTTCACTAAAAAGATCAGGAAATGAGCCCCTATGGGTTGAAGTAAAAACAAAATAGTGCTAATCAAAGATCCTATAGCAAGCAAGATAGCCCACTCGACAAAAAAGATGTAGTACGGTCATGGGCAGATTCATGGTAATCTTCGGCCCCATTTCCATAACCGGCTTCCGTCTCCGACATCTTTGTCTGCCATAGCTGAGTAAAGATACTAGTGCGGAGACGGAAGCCGGTTACGGAAACATCCTCGTAAAAATCAAAGATCTTTGTTAAAAATCTTCTCCTCATTTTCTCTCTGCCTCTCTGCGCCGTTAAAGAGACTCATTGATGGGGGGGAAGAGGGCGGGCATGAGATCCAAAGCTGAGAACAGACGGCCCTTCCGTTTCTTCCCCCATCACGCTCGCTGCCCGGCTCCCAAACTCCGGACCGGTCTGCTCTTCACTACTCCTCTGCGTCACTGACTGTCGGACATTTATTCCTCTTTCTGCCAAAATGGCTGAGTGCTGAAACGGCTCTTTTGTTTGGCTCGCCCCAGTGCTGCAGCAGTTTGGTGGGGGTCGGGCTCGTAGTCCAGCTCTTTCCTTGGTATTGAGCATCGATTTCCCTCATCAGAGGAACGTTCCTCTGGAGATCGAAAGGCAGAGACTCGATTGAATCCAGACAGTCCTCCACATAGTTCACAGCGTGCAGCTACTCCCCGTTCGCAGATCTCAGCATCTTGCAAGCTACATTTGTTATTTGTTGGGGCAGAAGGGGTGGGGAGCAGGCGGACTTTCCTTGGGCTACACCCGCTCGCTCACTCAGTGCAAGCCTCAGCCCCTCACTCTCTCTCACTCCACCTTTCTCTTTTTGCGGAAAAAATAAACAACCAATTTTGAAAAGGCACAGCAGAGAGACAGAAAGAGGGAAGCGTGGATTGGAAAGGTCTCCCCTTTGACACTGCGTTGTGGGCACAGCATCTTTGCCCTCAGTGCCTCCTCCACCCTTGCACAGTCCGATCCCAATCTCGGAGCTTTGAATCTAAAACATTAAAAAAGAAAATTAACAGATTTATAATTTATTAACATATCAATCATTAAGAAAAAATAACAGAAATATGAATCATGAATCTAACACTATATCACACACATAAACTGTTCCCCCGCAATGCTGATTACACGGCGAGACGGATATACAAAGTCGGGTCGGGTTTACTGAAATGGCCGACGAAAAGGCTGACGTTCCGCTCCGTTGCGCCTTTGTTGCGTACTACACGTCAGCCCATTGGTTTTAGCAGGAGTGCACTATCTTGCTTGCTATAGGATCTTTGGTGCTAATCACTTTGTTTGGAATTTATCATGTGCCTCCCTTAGTCTGTGCCTCCGTAACAGTCAAAGGAGGTGGATGCTAAAATACAGGCAAAGTTCTGACAGGAGCTTAACTAACAAGGCAGTGGTAGCTGGGAATTTCAATTACCATAACATTAACAGGGATAGTATAAAAAGGTTCAGACGAAGCAGAAGTCTTCAAATCTATTCAAGTTTGTTTGGAAACAGAATATAGCAAGCCCAACAAGGGAGCAACAGTGTTTAAAAGGGAACTGCAGATGCTGGAGAATCGAAGGTTACACAGAAAAGCTGGAGAAACTCAGCGGGTGCAGCAGCATCTATGGAGCGAAGGAAATAGGCAACGTTTCGGGCCGAAGAACCCGTCTGAAGAAGGGTTTCGGCCCGAAACGTTGCCTATTTCCTTCGCTCCATAGATGCTGCTGCACCCGCTGAGTTTCTCCAGCTTTTCTGTGTAACCAAGGGAGCAACAGTGCTTTATTTGGTTTTATGAATGTGGGCAAGAGGTAAAGGTTACAGTGGGAAAGCATTTGACGGTGGCCAGCATAATTCAGTTAGGTTCAGTACAGATATGGAAAAGGACAAATGTAGACAAAGAAAGTATGGCCAGTTTACTGGATAGATGCGATTAGCAAAAGAGGATTGAAAGCAGATATTTGCGGTTATATTGGTGTTATGTCATTGGGAGGAAATAGTGAGGATTCAAAGCAAATGTGAGCCCTTTAAAAGCAAAGGGGTGCTCACAATTCTAGCCCATGACGGAGGAGTGTGAAAGGTGCGGAGATGAAAACAGGTGAGCATTTAGGAAGGCAGTGAAGATGCATGTAAAAAACATCAACAGGTAAAAACAAGGGGAGCACTAAGTCATCCTACGCACACACAAAGGCACAGTGAATAGAAAGGAAAGCATTGCAAACAAAACGGTAGGTTGAGTCTGGAGGCAGAAGGCGTGTAAAGTTCTGGATGAATATAATATTGGGGAATGAAATAGGCATTGATGTTAACGGTGGTACTGGAAATGATGAACAGAGGACACATTCATGGCTTTGGCTTCTTTAAAATTAAATGAATCTGGTCAAGATTAAATGTATTCCAGGTTCTTAAAAGAATAACGAAAGGCAATAGCACAGATTCTGACTATTTTTCCATTGCCCATTGGCTAAAAGCATGAGACCAAATGACGGACAGGATGACGATATCATACCATTGCTTGAAATCGAGGAAAGTGATAAATGGTGTCATCTGTCATGGAAAGTGGGCAGACTGTCGGAAAAGAGACAGCATAAACCAGCATTCAGTGAGACAGTCAGACGGATTTATCAATGAGAGGTTGTACTGACAACCAATGTCGACTGTGCATTTGATATGGTGTGCAGGAATTTTACAAAGGCAGTTCACAAAGCGTGACAGTTTATTTGAGAGAGTGAAAAGCTCAGGACACTCACAATGTAGAGGCAAAATGGGTTAAGAGTAAGTTCAGTGGCAGAAATCAAAGGGTAATGGTCGATGGGGTTTTAGTAGCAAGAGGGCAAAATGCGTTATGATGCATTGGCTGTGTCTTTGGCCCTGGTCTTCTGTGGGATACATAAATGTTTTGAGCACTATTCAGAGATTTACCATTGATACAAAATTTGGTGCTAAGCTTAATAGCGACAAAGAAAAGAGAGCATATGAATCAATTCAAGTCTGTTAACAGCGGGAAGGAAGTTGTAGACTGTACAGCACCTGTAAATTCAACGTGCTGGAATCTTGAATGAAAGAAAAACTGTTGAAGGAACTTAGCAGATCAGGTAGCATCTGTGCAGGGAATGAACAGCCGACATTTTGGGTCAGGCTGATAGAGTGGGACTGGGCAAGAAAGTTCAAGGGGAATCTCCCACTGTCCGAATCACCCTGCTCCTTTCTGCTCTTCTGTACACTCATCTCCCATCCCTGAGCTACAGTATATTTCCCTTTTATCCCTCTCCCCCCCCCCCCCCACCCCGTTCCCTTCCACTCATAATCCTCCCCTCCAGCTATACATTTAACAATTATTTTACTTTCCTTATCTCCTTTACACCTCTATCCTTTGTCACTTACTCCATCATCTGCCCATCACACCTCCTCACCTGTATTACCTGTCACTTGCCAAGCTTTGCCTCACCTCCAACTCTCTTGTCCAACTTTCTCACTCCCCCCACCCTCCCCCGCTCCTTCAATCTGAAGAAGGGTCCTGACCCAAAACCTCATTGTCTATCCACTTCACAGATGCTGCCTGGCCCATTGCATTCCTCCAGCAATTTGTTTTTTAGGCAGAAGTAGAGAACAAAGTGCTGCAGCAACTCAGATGGTCAGGACAAGGATAGTTAAGGGCCTGTCCCACAGTACGAGATAATACAAGAGCTCTCCCGAGTTAAAAAAAAATCTATGTGGTAAGCACGTAGAATGTACGTAGCGGGTATGTCGTAGCTCGGGACGTCTCAGCAGCTCGTAACGCTAACGGCAGGTACTCGGGAAACATGGTAAGCTCGTGAAGACTCATGAAGATTTTTCAACATGTTGAAAAATGTCCATGAGAGCCCCGAGTACCTACGAGCGGCTATTACTGTAATTTGCCGAGTTCGAATCAGGGGAAACTCGGGAGAATGTTTCAGGTTGGGATCCTTCTTCAGATTCTGGTAATACTTCTGAATCTAGTGGTTTGTACTTTCAAGTTTTTGTATCGTCTGCCTGACAGGAGAAATACTATATGTTTAGGAAGGAACTGCAGATGCTGGTTGACACCAAAGATAGACACAAAATGCGAAGCGGGTCAGGCAGCGTCTTTAGGAGAAAATGAACAGGTAAAATCCCAGTCTGAAGAAAGGTCTTGACAAGAAAATTCACCTATTCTTTTTCTCCAGAGATGCTGCCTGAGCCGCTGAGTTACTCCAGCATTTTGTGTCTATCTTAGGAGAAATGCCAAATATATTCAGTCAGGTGCTCATCCAGGATTTTATAAAGTTTACTTAAATTACTTGTTTTCGTGCTCTATAACTCTTGATAAAAGCAAGGAATCGCTTTCATATTTTAAATGGATTTCTTACCATGTCTTGACAGTTTCAAAGGTCTGTACGCAAACACCCCTCAGTTTCATTATGTGTCGGAAAGAACTGCAGATGCTGCAATGGCGGCCTCACCAACAGTCTGTCTGCCCCTTCCTTATTTGTTGTTTTTTTTAGTATGTGTTAAATGTACGTTTTAGTGTTCTTTAGCTTGTTTTATGTGGGGCATGAGGGTGGGGGAAAAGTTTTTTTAATCTCTTACCTCGACGGAGATGCAATTTTTTTCATATCATATCTCCGTCTGCACTGCAGCCTAACATCAAGGAGTTGGCAGCCTTTGCTGGAGACCGACTTCGGGAGCTCCAACCGTGGGAGCAGTGTTCCCTCTAAGCTGTGCGCGTGTGCTCACGCACACAAGTTTTGAAACCAGCGCACAAAGAAAATTTATGTACGCACAAAAGGACTTTGAAATTACGGAAAAGAAATCTCCGCTATAAATTAAAAAAAAAAAAAATTTCCGAATTTCAAAATCCGCGGCCTGATCCAGCACTGGGAACAGCTGCAGCCCACTCTGGCATCGGGGAAACCATCAATTAGACCCTTTCGCTGGTCGCATCCGGTCTGCGGGCCGCACCCAGTCGATCGCCCAGACTGCGGATGATTCAACTGCCCAGAATGAAGAGGAAGTAGATTAGACTTTATTGCCTTCCATCACAGTGAGGAATGTGGGGAATCCGCTGTAGTGGATGTTTATGTTAACTTTTCTGTAGTTGTGTGTCTTGTTGCTTCTTGTTTTGTATGGCTGTATGGTAATCCGAGTTTCACTGTGCCTTAATTAGTACATGTGACAATAAACTGACCTTTGAACCTTTGAACCTTTGAAATCGAAGATAGACACAAAGTGTTGGAGTAACTCACGCAGCATCTCTGGAGAGAAGAAATGGGTGATGTTTCGGGTCGAGACATCAGCATATGCAGTTCTTTCCCACACATTTTATCTGCTCCACTGCGAAATAGAAGGGGTCTCGACCCGAAACGTCATCCATTCCTTCTCTCCAGAGATGCTGCCTGTTCCGCTGAATTACTCCAGCATTTTGTGTCTATCTCAGTTTCACTCTTCCTGATGTTAGCCTTTTCATTCCTATAATTACTTTAAACCTGATGGCATTATGATTATTGTTGAAGTAAATATTTGACTATGTATAAAAAAGTAGTTATACATCCGGTGGGCGGCACGACTCTCGTCAGCAGCGGCCTCTGCAGCCCGTCCGCGTTTTATTATTTTCTGTCTATGTTTTTATGTAGTTTTTGTTATTTTTTGTTGGGGTGTGTGTGTGGGGGAGGTGGGGGGTCGGGGTGGGAGGGGGAAACTTTTTTAATCTCTCCCTGCACGGAGACCCGACCTTTTTTCATATCGTCGGGTCTCCGTTATCGTTGGGGCTGCAATGAGGTGCGGCCTCCAACAGGAAGAGACCGACCGGGGACTCTGGCTGTGCGCGACTCACGCCTCACCGTCGAAACGGAGCTGGCCGAGTACGCGGAGCGGGTTTGAAGCGGTGGAGGAGCGCTGCTGCTGCTGCTTTTTGCTGCTTTCGGCCCGACCGGAGAGTCGGAGGCTTCACTGCAGGTCTGGTGGACGGCGGCTCCGGGAGCCCGCGGGTCCCTGGAGGGAGACCGCTTTTTCAGGGCTCTCGCAACGGCGACTTCCCCCGCCCGAGTTGTGGGGTTGAGGAGCTCCTGGAGCGGGGCCTGACATCACCGCCCCGTGCGGCTTGGAATGGCCGCGGGACTCTGCGAGTGCACGCCGGGTGCTCTAACACCAAGACCCGGTGTGCGACCTCGCACCGCCAATAAACTGGCTTTAATTTGAACGCGGGACAATCGCCATCGCACAAAGCCGGGGGCTTTGACTTCTGACTCTGACATCGGGGGGGGGGGGGGGGGGGGAGTCAGCAGTGGCAGAGATAACACATTTTTATTTGCTCCTTCCATCACAGCAATGTGATGGATGTTTATGTAAAGATTGTGTTGTGTCTTGGGTCTATTTGTTTGTAATGTATGGCTGCAGAAACGGCATTTCGTTTGGACCTCAAGGGGTCCAAATGACAATTAAATGTATCTTGTATCTTGTATCTTGTAGACCATAAAGGCTAATTTTCCAGGAACTCCTCCCTTTGCTTTTTAAGTTTATCTTTAGATAACTGAAATCCCCCATTATCACTGCTTTGTACACCTTGCACATTTACAGCTCTGCCTCCTTCCCATTTATCTGCTTACAGTTTCCACCCAGTCACATAATAGCTCCTTTATTGTTCCTCAATTCTAACCAAATCAACCCCACCTTGGAGTTTACAGCGACATCATTGCTGCACTGCTACAATAGTTTCTTTGATCAATGTTGCCACACCTTCCTTTTTTACATTCCTTTTACTTCCTGAATACCCAGCAGCCAGCATTGTCACAATGTTATTCTCTTTTGAACCATATCTCTAATATTATATTAGTTTATATCATAGTCCCACAAGCTCAAAAACTTATGTACTACATATGTGTGCTCTAAGCCTATATAATACTGCTTCACATTTGTGCCCTGCTTTGTCCCTTCTTTTTCTGAACAATTCTTTGTTATGGTGATATATTACCTCAAGCAATCCTCATTCCACCTTTTTTTCCCCCAATCTAATATTTTATGGATTATCTCACGACAAAGCCACTTGGCCCATTGTGTCAATGCTAGCTCTAAATCCTATTACCCCACTTGCCACCTTATAGCCTAATCTCGCTCATGCGGAGAGAAAACTGGTCCAATATTGCTGGCCAGTGGGGGTGGGGGGGGGGCTTTCTGGAGGACTACTATGGGTGTTGTGGGCCGAAGGGACTAGATTGCAGAGGGCTAGTATGGACATTGTGGGCCGAATGGATTCTTGGGCTGGCAGCTCAGTCACTCAGGCCTGGTGGGCTGGCAGCTCAGTCACTCAGGCCTGGTGAGCTGGCAGCTCAGAAACGTCCAGCAATTCTGCCCAAAACAGGTGAGGGACTCTGTGAGAGAGAAGGGCGAGAGGGTGGAGAATCAATTTTAGACATTTTTCATTGTTTTCTGCAGATCACAGCAATGAAGGAGGAAAGTTTATCCTGGCCTGGATCTCACAGGGAGCAAATGGAGAGAGAAAAATACTGGGGTGAGGTCTAATACTTGCAGGGGGAATACTTACTGATGGGCCGATGGCTCCTGGGCTAGTACAGGCCTGATGGGCCGAAGGGGCTCTTTTAAAAACAGTCTGAGTGAAATCTCAGTGAAAGGCACTTTTTCTGGACTTTTCCTGGCCTGGCACGGGCCTTTTGGGCCAAAATGCTCCTCCTGGGCTAATATGAGCATTTTGGACAAAAGGGACTGGTTTCTTGGCTAATAGGGGCCTTGTGGGCCAAAATTAATGGTTGCAGGCAGGCCAAACAACTCATATCATTTTATTTCCAATTGCACAGGGCAGGCCGAATAGCTAATTGCATTTTCATTTCACTTCCATTGCCATTGCAGTTTCAAGCACAGGGACAGGCTCAAGTCAAACAGCTGATTGCATTTTCACTTCATTTCCATTGACATTGCACTTTCAAGCACAGGGCAGGCCCAAGCCAAAGAGCTGATTGCATTTTCACTTCATTTCCATTGCCATTGCACTTTCAAGCACAGTGCAGGTGCAAGCCAAACAGCTCATTGCATTTTCACTCCATTTCGATTGCCATTGCAGTTTCAAGCTCAGGGCAGGCCAAACTACTCATTTCATTTTCATTAAGGGCTAACAAATCATTCATTCAAGTACATTGCATACTCATAGTGTTCGGTAGTTTCCCAGCTCAGAGAGTCGTGACCTCTCCATCGCCATCTTGCAGACAGACTGAGCCACGCCCACACGTCCGGGTTTTATAGCCCCTCCCCCTTCCACCAGAAGGGGCGTGGCATTCATGGCAGTGATTGACATGAGAGAGAATCTCAAGATTTTTTAAACACTAATGAGACTTTTATTTTTCATCGATGGGAAAAATCCTCGGGGTCTGCGCAGCAGAGGAGGACTCTGAGTAAGACGGCCAAAAAAATCACAGCCATATGTGGTAGCGTTTTTTCTAAAGTCAAAGCACAGTGCAAACAGGAAGTGGTCAAGATGAGACTTTTAATTATATAGATGGAGGTCTGTATGCTCTGCTACCAACAATGTTTATGGCGAGTGACCTATGACCTGGGCATGCGCAATCGGAATACCAAACTCGCTAATCCAACATGCATTAAAATCTGTGTTTGCTGAAAGATTCCCTGACAGCTATTCACTTGAATTAACAAGGCATAGATGACCACTGACAACATGTTGTTAAATGGAACTGTTACAGGTAAGTACAATGGTCACCCAGACGTGGTGGGAAGCAGAGCCTATTTTTGTGCTGGAATTACTTTGTGTGATTCAATGAGAGTGACCTGATAGTTTTGCTGACATTTCATCTGCAAATTCCAAGGGTGTTGAACTGAGATCAACAGTTTATTGTTTCCCAAAATTTACCAAAGATCAACACTCAAATGGCTGCAGTTCCTGGAATCTGGAACAAAACAAATCTGTTGGAGAATCATATATGGGTGGGTTTTGAAGCATGGTATATATTCTCAGTCATCCAATGCCGTTAACAACCAGGGACAATATAGTACAGCTGAGCTTGTGAATGAACATATAGTGCTGTTTCAGTAGTGATAAGATGAATAGGAAGCACCACATGATACATCATTCATGGTTTTAGTTGCATAATAATCTGTAATATAAAATGGTAAAAATGAAGACGCAAGATGCTGGACTAACTCAGTGGGACAGGAAGCATCTCTCAAGAAAATGGATGGGTGATGTTTGAGAGTGATTGTTGGGGTGGGGAAGAAAGCTGGAAGAGAGGAGGGGCAGAACAAAGTCTGACAGGTAATAGGGCAATATAGCTGAGGACATCCAAGATCTCTGTGTTCTTTAGTAAACATGGTTTCCACCCAGCTGTCACAGATGGATCCCATGCAGACATCTCCTCTGTCATGCAGATTTGATCTTGCTCCTCCTCCGCCCAGTCAGAACAAGGATAGAGCTTCCCTGGTCCTCATCTTTCACTCCACCAGCCTCCGCATCCGACACATCATTAGACAATAGAGAATAGACAATAGGTGCAGGAATAGGCCATTCGGCCCTTCGAGCCGGAACCGCCTTTAACTGTGATCATGGCTGATCATCCACAATCAGTACCCCATTCCTGCCTTCTCCCCATATCCACTGACTCCGCTATCTTTGAGCTCTATCTACCTCTCTCTTGAAAGCATCCAGAGAATCAGCCTTCACTGCCTTCTGAGGCATAGAATTCCACAGATTCACATCTCTCCGGGTGTTTAAATGTTTAAAACCCACCCACTCTAAATGTTTTTCCTCATCTCCATTCTAAATGGCCTACCCCTTATTCTTAAACTGTGGCCCCTGGTTCTGCACTCCCCCAACATCGGGAACATGTTTCCAGCCTCTCATCCTTCTAAATTCCAGTGTATCAAAGCCCAGTCGCTCCATTCTTTCAACATATGACAGTCCCGCCATCCCGGGAATTAACCTTGTGAACCTACGCTGATCTCCCTCAATAGCAAGAATGTCCTTCCTCAAATTTGGAGACCAAATCTGCACACAATACTCAAGGTGTGGTCTCACCAGGGCCCCGTACAACTGCAGAAGGGCCTCTTTATTCCTATACTCAACTCCTCTTGTTATGAAGGCCTACATGCCATTAGCTTTCTTCACTGCCTGCTGTACCTGCATGCTTACTTTCAGTGACTGATGTACAAGGACACCCAGATCTCGTTGTACTTCCCCTTTTCCTATTTTGACACCATTCAGCTAATAATCTGCCTTCCTGTTCTTGCCATAACCACACATTTATCCAGACGTTGTGTTGTCAGAGCAATGCAGAATTCACCCTAGTTCCTGGATACTTTGAAAATTTCATTAATGCAATACAAAAAGTTCCTTGTTTCAATGTAAAGTGGTATAAATTTTCAAAGTATCCAGGAACTAGGCTGAATTCTGCATTGCTCTGACAACACTAAATCCTGTTTGATCTTGTGGCCTTGGGGATAGGCTTGGTTGTGGGGAAATGTTACAGCCTATTTCCTCACAATGAGATCCACTAACAGTGAAATAAAGACCAGAAAACCTGCTTTTGGTAATGATTATCAAAGATCCTATAGCAGAGCTCCGCTATAGGATCTTTGATGATGATTGAGAGGTAAATATCGAGCTAGACTCGAAGAACAACAACCCTGCTTTGGAAAACTACCATAGTATATTTTAAGTCTGAGAGAGGAGACACGACTTTGTTTTGATAGCCGTCCAAAGTCAGTGGCACTTTAAATGGATTGTCAGCCTAAGCTTTCTGGCTTGAGTCTTCTGAATAGAAGCTTTTGATTCAAAGTTGCCACAAATGAACCGACATAGAAAAAAAAGAAGAAAAAAATACTTTCTCAGGTAAATAACAAAGCGATTTTCAATAAATTTGTGACGTAACAATCTTTGAAGTAATTATCGTCAAGGGGATTTGGTATTGGAGGATGAGGCAAATTTTTGGGAGCAGGAGTAATTATATCGCAAAAACAATGTTAGCACAAGGTGAAAGAATGACAGAACAGTTACCACATGGGAGGAGGCCTTTGGCTCATTTAAAACACCTACACACTCTATGTAAGAGTGATCCAGTCAGTCTCAATCACCCACCCTCTCCTCAAATAAATTGTTTCCTTTCAGATACAGAGATTAATTAGTGACTGAAATAGGCTCATGTAGATGGATGGCAGGAGGATTGGTGAGGGGAATGTGTGAAGTTACGGGTAACGATGAGTCAGTGTATTGGGGGGGGAAATCAATCGGCTGATTGAAGGGTGCCAGAACAATCATGCTCTCAATGCCAGTAAGACCAAGGAGCTAATTGTTGACTTTAGAAGAAGAAGGCCGAGTTTCCATGCACCTGTTTTCATTGACGGGTGGGTGGTGGAGAAAGTCAACAACTTAAAGTTCCTGGGCGTGCATATCTCTGATTATCTGTCCTGGGCCCAGTACATTGATGCAATCAGAAAGAAAGCCCATCAATGCCTCCACTTCCTGAGAAGATTGGGGAGATTTGGAAAGTTGACAAATACTGTCTTGCACTTGCATAGGTGTATGGCAGAGAGTTGTATTGACTGATTGCATCATGGGATGGTTCAGTAACTGAAGTGCCCAAGAACAAAAGAGATTGGACACTGTCCGGCCCATCATGCTTACTGTCCTCCATGGAAGCGATATATAGGAGATTGCTGCCTCAACAAGACAGCCAGCATTATCAAGGACTCTTACCACACTGGCCATGCTCTCATTTCACTCCTGCTACCAGGAAGAATATATAGGAGTCTTAAAAGTATGACATCCAGGTTCAGTAACTTCAACTTCTTCCCAACAACAATCAGGTTTTTGAACACGACAAACACCAACTAAAGTACGAACTATGAACTGAGTTGGGCCGGGCTGACCTCATGCTTTTGTATTGCATTAATGATTTTTTTTAATTTATTGAACTTTCTTTTGTTTATTGTGTTATTTAAGAGTACTGTGTTAACAGACTTGTTATGCTGCTGTGTCTGCTTCATTGTTCCTTTTTCAGTACACATGACAATTGAATACTGTTGGTGAGAGTTAAAGATGAGATATGGATGCAATGTAGATGGGTGCTATATGTTCAGCACAGATGCATGGGCAGAAGGGCTTGTTTCCATGTTGTATGACTCTGACTTGTCCTGTTCAATTTTAAATGCCACAAGTGAACCTAACCTCATTGTTACACTCGACAGTGCATTCCAGATGCTAACCATCACTGTGTAACAAATAAACATAACATGACAAGTGATGAGTTCAGATGAATGGAAACAGGATGAGGAAAGAATGGGAACTGTTGGTGAAGAATGTGAATATATTTACTGCGGTTAGAGAATGTGGCAATGCATTGGAATAGAGCCCGAATAGATCATCATCAACTGTATGTTGGAAAGGGCTTGACTTTGCAAGGACCAAGGGCATTGAGTCAGGAAGTGCTACCATCCCAGTCAGGGGAGCTGCCCTTGGAAGGCCAATGGAAAGATGAGATATTGGCACAAACTTATATAGAATCAATGTCGGAGATGTAAGAGGGGAGAGTGGGATGAGGAATTAATATAGCAAGACGCAGGGTCAATCAGAAGGCACTGGTTTGGTTTGGCTGCTGTCTTTTTTGGAATATGTCTCTCCATGATCTGCTTTATTTCGGTTTCAACAGTGTCCCGCTTCTCCTGAATAGAAGCATTCCCCATTGAGAGATAATGATCCCGTAAAGTATCCAGGTCTGCATTGATCAGTTCCTCGTTTGCTTTCCGCCGTACTTAGTATTTCCTTCTACTCTAGGTTGGCGTTTCCGCTTGGGTGTCAGATCCAGGTGAAGAATAACTATGTCATGGTCGCTAACCCCCACCCCGACCTCCAGTAATCTCCAACCAGCACGCTTGGGACACCACATCTCCTCTGCCCACCAGCGACATATAAACCCTGCCTTTTTACTCGCCATCCGTTGCTTGGGCACCAAGATCCCCCTTGAACAGCGGGCGATGCAAGTATAAATCCAAGCATATCCAGCCTTGCAGTTGCATAATTCTGTGGAAAGGATTATTACTGGGAAAGGACTGGAGGTGAAGCTCAGCAATTATTGAAGGAAGAGCTGATTTTGCGCATTGGAGCTCCATTTTTTATGGAGCATCTAAGCCCAGATATATAGAACAGTCGTCTTTTTGATTGCATATTTACTGACCCGTGAAAACACGATTACACAAAAAGTTGTCCATCAGGGGAGACGTTGTCGAGATCGCGCTCCGCTGTGTATAAAGGAATTAGTGACAATTAAATTGTATCTTGTATCTTGTATCTTGTAGTGAGGGCGCATTTCTGTTTTATGTTTTCTTGGCAACAGTTCAGTAGTTGAGAAAGCGATACAGTCTGAACTTGTTAACCATCGTGCTGAATAACAATAACAGAAAAAACACAGGTTCCAGAAATTATTGCCCATTTAAAGAAGCTTAATATTAGGCATTGGATCTGACCTATTGTCAACCAAGTAATGCTCATCTCTGCCACTTTAAATCTAGACAGGAAGTGGCAGCGACGGGTTCAAATAAAATACATTTGCTCAGGTTCGTGGATATAACATGTTTAGAGGTATAAGGGCTAAACGCAGGCAAACGGGACTAACTCGGGTACCTTGGTCAGAATGCACGAGGGGGCTGTTTCCATACCTTGTAGTTATATGTCTCTACCACCGTACGCCGTGCATTTCATTAGCTGGTTGACTTTACCAAATAGACCAAATCGAGACGCAAATATCGTTGCATCATTCCCATTCAGGGAGTGAACTCAATGAACTCAGCGAACTCAGCGCAGCGCAGAGTTGCGGTTTGAGGTGACGCAGTCTCTATCCGAGCTTGCTGCCTGATTGCATAAATCCCCAGTGTTTATCCCGCCTGGTTCCTGCCTAATATCGCGGAGGTCCAACGCAAATTTCGATCGGGGTAGCGGTGGAAAAAGTTAAGAGTGTTTTGTTATCATATGTTCCGAAATGGAGCAATAAGATTCTTACTTGCAGCAGCATAACAGATATGTAAACATAATACTCGGTGGACGCCATAATAAACAACAATGTGAAGACAATAATATAAAGGCTGATACCCAACCGGTTGTAGTAAATGTGCAGCATCAGAGCCATTAAACCGCAGCCTTCCCACCATTTGTTATTTCTCCGAACTGGCCTTTATGTACCAAGGTCCCAGTGAAAGGAAAATTATGGGTTTTTCATTTGAAAGTGGTGCTGGGCTCCGAGATGTGAAGGTGTCGGGTCTGACAATCTAGGGAGTGCTCCCACCTCATTCCCACCAACTAAAGAACCTGTGCCATTGGCATCATCGGCATCGGAAAAGGAAGGTACAACCAAGAAGGCACACGGACGCATCGACTTCCCCAGGAGACTGAGGACATTTGGCATGTCTCCCGTGACTCTACTTTGTGTTCTACATTTGAAAGTATACTGCCGTGTGCAACGGCTTGTTTGGGGAACAGCTTTGTCCCAAGACCTCAAGAAATTGCAGAGTTGTAGATGTAGCCCAGTCCATCGCACAAACCAGACTTCCTGCCATTGACTCCACGTATACTTCATTACACTGCCTCGGAAAAAACAGTCAACATAATCAAACACTTGTCCAACCCCAGACATTTCTTCTCCCCACTCTGTCCGGCAGAGGGTACTTCTTTCCATTTGTTATCAGGCTTCTGAACGGTCCTCCCATAAACTAGGATACTGTCCTATTCACCACTACACCATTGAGGATATTGGACACAGTCTATGGACTGGTGTGCTACACTGCGCAGAACTATATATTGTACACACTATCTTCCCCATTGCTCTATCTATTGCACTTGAGTTTGACAATTGTATTTATGCATTTATATCAGATCTGTTTGAATATCATGCGAAACAAAAGTTTTACTGTCCGCGACAATAACAAATGTAAAACTAAATCTGCCAGGAATTTTGCCACTCAACACTAGGCAATGTCCCTCACTACCCCCACCCCTTCCCCCACACCTGCCAAACCCCACTGGAATAAATCTCCTTGTAGATGATTGGAATTGTCTTTGTTTCACTGTCATGGGAATATTGCCCACCGATCCTCTCTCCTGCAGGGCACGAAGGATAACCAGTTGGTAAGATATTGGATGAGAAATACCTTTGGGTGATGAATGAAAGAAGATAGAGAAAATGAGAAAGCCTCCAGCTCTTCACCCCTCCCCATCCCCTACTTTCAGTCTGAAGAAGGGTCCCAACCTACAACATCACCTATCCTTTTTCTCCAGGGATGCTACCTGACCCGCTGAGTTACTGCACCATTTTGTGTCTATCTTTGGTATAAACCAGCATCTGCAGTTCTTTGTTTTTATGTTTCAACGACATGGTGAATCAGCACTGAGACCTATGTTGGATCTTGTGGGATAAAGATTCAGAGCTGGGTGATCAGCAGCTCAGGGGAGTCACTCTAGATGATTGAACAAAGGTGTTGCCAATTTATTAAATAATGGCCTGGTGTTCTGTGGTGAATGAGAGTCCAGAAGGCGATTTGAAGACATGTCAGACAGTTTGGAATCAGCCTCTACAAGGTAGAAGGATATGAAGGGAGTCACTGTGTAGGAGTGACCCTGAAATCCCAGTCCTCCACCTCACTCCCATGCTGACCTCTCTTGACCTCCTATAGCAGTCCAAGATAACCCCACTTTACTCTCCGACCAAGCATGGTAAAACCTTGTAGAGAGACTGGCTGGAGTTTAGAAGAATGAGGGGGGGAACTCATTGAAACATACAGAATAGTGAAAGGCTTGGATAGAGTGGACGTGGAGAGGATGTTTCCACTAGTGGGAGAGACTAAGACTAGAAGTCATTGCCTCATAATTAAAGGACGTTCTTTTAGGAAGGTGAACTGGAGGAATTTCTTTAGACAGAGGGTGGTGAATGTGAAATTCTTTGCCACAGAAGGCTGTGAAGTCTGTTAGTGGATATATTTAAGGCAGAAATAGATAGACTCTTAATTAGCATGGGTGTCAGGGGTTATGGGGATGGGAATGGGGTTAGGAGGGGGAGATAGATCAGCCATAATTGAATGGCAGAGTAGACTTGATGGGCCTAATTGCCTAATTCTGCTCCTATCACTTATGATCTTATGAGACACAAACTGTTCATGCTGTCATCTGAAGCAAAAGGTAAACTGCTGGATGAACACCAGTCCTGATGCAGGGATTCGACCCGAAACATCCACCACCTCTCTGCCTCCACAGATACAGCCTGATCTGCTGAGTTTCCCCAGCATTTGTCATTTGTTTCCAGGCTTAAGACTGAATTCAACAGTTTTGTGCAATAAGCCATTCCAACTACTTATCTCACATTTCCAGCTTTCACTGTTCATTTCTCTTGTAGTGATATCAGATTTCCTTCGTCACCTCCTATTTGCGATCTCCCCACCTCCTCACCCCACCCTGCAACATGCCTTTTGCATTCATCAGCCTTTTCCACCTCTATCAGCACAATCACTTCTGTCATTCATCTTTTTTCTTGGTCTCCGCCCCGGTCATACGCAATCCCCTTTGTTCCCCCTGTTCCTTTCCCTTTCTCTTGCAATTTTAAAACTTTGTTCCAGACTTTCCCCAGTTCTGACAAAAAGCCATCCAACTGAAACTTTAGACGATTCTTTCTCTGCAGATGCTGTAAAACCTGTTGAGAATTTACTGCATTTTCTGCTTTTATTTTAGATTGATCCAATCTGTGGTATTTTGTTTTTGGAACAGATTAAATTTTCCAATGATCCATCACTTGTCAATGCTGGATCTTGGCAATAATATGATCACTACAGCAATCTCAAAGTCCCTGCTGGTGAAGTAGAAAGTCAGCCATGTTCTAGGGTCTTACTCAGCCAACCCATGCGGGTGAGAACTGAAATGGGCACATCAGTAATGTTCTCTGCAATCTAACAGTGGATTCATATTCTATAAAAGACTGCTGAAAGCAGATAAGCCATTTCAGCCAGAGACTGGTGCCACAGGAGCTGCTTTTGACTGAGAGGGTCAATGATTTCTAAGAGGAGGCAGAAGGGAGAAAATCTCAAGCATAAGAGAAAGTAACAACCACAGTAAGCGGTTTCCTGCAGAATATATAAACAGTGAACTGAGGTGCCAACAGAAAGACACTTTCTGTTAAATTTGCAGATGACTCTAAAGTTTTTGATAGTGAAATGGTTAGCAAATATTTGAGCAGGATCTTGATCGGTTGAGCATGTAGGCTGAGGAATGGTAAATGGAGTTTAATCTGGATAAGTGCGAGGTGTTTAATTTAGAGGTCAAACCAGGTCAGGAACTTCGTAGTGAAGGCAGGGCCTTGGGTAGTGTTCTACGGCAGAGGGATGAAGGAGTGTTGGTACATAATTCCTTGAATGTGGCATCACAGGTGGATAGCGTGGTCAAGAAGGCTTTTGATACATTGATTTTCATCAGTTAGGGTATTGAGCATAGAAGTTGGGGTGTTATGTTACAATTAAATAAGACATTGGTGAGGCTGCATTTGGAGTACCCTGGAAGGATGTTGTTAAGCTGAAAAGAGTGCAGAGAAGATTCACGAGATATTGCTAGTACTTGTGGCCCTGCGGTTTAGGGGACACACACACACACACACACACACACACACACACACACACACACACACACACACACACACACACACACACACACACACACACACACACACACACACACACACACACACACACACACACACACACACACACACACACACACACACACACACACACACACACACACACACACACACACACACACACACACACACACACACACACACACACACACACACACACACACACACACACACACACACACAGCAAAGATGGCCGGGGCAAGCAGTGGGGGGGGGGGGGGTTGCTGGCTGAAATTCGCACGGTGCAAAGCCAAGGTGATACAGAACACACACCATGATGAACAGGAAGGTTGGCGCTGTAATTAAGATGGCTAGGTATTGGTAAGGATGGGGGGAGGGGGGGGGGGAAGAAGGGGGTGAAGGAGTGGAGACAATATTTAAGAAACCAGACAACTTTTAATAAGCCAGAGATACGCAGTTGTGAATTTTGGCGGGCATTTAACATTACCAGTCGGTTATCCTTGGTTCTGGAAACTCCTGCTTAAGTCTTTTTTCCCCAATGAGCCAATGAAAATGACCGGTCAGCAAAGGCGATTAACTAACACTACCTACGACTACCTTGACTACCAACAACTACATGGCGACCCTGCTACAACTGCACCTACGACTACAGGATTATCGATTATCTCCATGGTGACCAATTTTTGGTCGCAGAAAATGTTTCAACATGTTGAAAAATGTGCGGAGACCATACTGGGGCTGCGATCAGTTCCCAGAAATGCGGGAACTCCTCATGACAGTGAAGGAAACTCACCAGAGACCACCAGATAAATAATAACGAATAACTAATACAAAAAAGGCAAGAAAACGTCATAATAATGTGCAATATTTCACAGTATAGTGTTGTGGCAATACAAAATATTGGCTATGGGGGCTGTGTGTTCAGTGCAGAGTTCAGAGTGGTGATGGCGTTGGGGTAGAAACTGTTTGTTAATCTTGTGGTGTGTGATTTGATGGACCTGTAACGCTTTCCTGAGGGCAGAACGGTAAACATGTGATGTGCGGGATGAGATGAGTCCTTCAGTAAGCATGATGCCTTCCGCAGGCAACGAGAGTTATAAATCTCTTCCAGGGTCGGCAGGTGTGTGTTGGTGATCTTCTGGGCTGTATTGATGACTCTCTGTACAGCCTTCTTGTCAGCCGCAGAACTGTTGCCATGTGTCATCACTCTTGGACCCTTACTTGCCAGTTTATAGCCTAGTGGTCTCATAAAGTTTATTGTCCCAGTGGTTTAACTCTCCCTTTCAAGTTTGATTTTCAATTGCCATAACCCTTCCATCAAAATTGATCTCTTAATTCCAACCTTGCCATCCAAACCATATTCCATATTTCTCCAGTTGAAACTTTTGCTGCAGTACCGTGCCCCACCAAAATCCACTTGGTGTCGTAATTCCCTTATTCTGAAATCTTAGCTAATGAACAAATTTATCCCATATTTTGATTTTCAATACCCGGCTCAGGAGATTATTCTGAATACTTCCCCAACCTTTACATGAAGAGTGCTTCATAATATTTGTTTTACGACTTTTTTTCAATTTAATCTGGCCACCTCCACCTGCTGTCCCGATTTAACTTAGAAATAATATTCTGGATTTAGTTTATCTGTCTTTACCTTGATGAGGTTGTCAATTATGATGTCGATCTCAGTCACACTCAGGACAAGTCCCTGGTGTAATGCATGCGACTGTGCTTCACTGAGGTTTTCAGACAATGATGAATTAATTGCTAATATTGTAATAATTAAATATCAACATAATTAAAGTCAATTATTTAAAAATAAAAATACAAGCACTTTGGCCTGTTCCATTCAACGATGAATATTGCATTGCACAACTCCCATTATGGTTCTACCAGTGATGGTCACTCCAACTTGGTTCTTGGTTCTTGGTTCTTGGTTTCTTGGTCCTCCAAAATATGGGCTCAATGATATGGGCAGGCAGGCTCTCCTTCACCACTGCTTTGACATTACAAAGACACTGTTAATTATTTTTTTCAAAGATAAGTAGATTTTTTTACTGAATATGTGTTGTTGCCCCAGAAAACAGCAAACTGTTTCCTCATAATTGTGAACAAATCTGCCTGTAGCTTAAAGATATCAAAAAGTGAGCCCAGTTGGTGACCATCATTGGTCGAACCATAATCTGTGAATCTGTGGAATTCATCGCCACAGGTGATTGAGGGGGCCAAGTCAATGTACATTTTTAAGGCAGAGATTGACAGATTCTTGATTAGTGAGGATGTCATGGATTATGGGGAGAAGGGAGGAGGAATATGTTGTTGAGAAGGAAAGATAGATCAGCCATGATTGAATGGCAAAGTAGTTGGGCCAAATGGCCTAATTCTGCTCTTAGAACCTATGAACTATGAACATGAAAAAATAAATGTCTGCAACTGAGGCAGTATGATGGAACCATATAGGGGGCAGATACAAGTTGGTCAGTCTGTGCAACCACCATTGTTTTTAATCCCTATCCTCCAAAACCTTTCTTCCTTTCCTTCATCACCTGGCTCCTAAGTAAAATGCATTAATGATTAGTGAGGCAAGTTCACAACTCCACTGTTTGTCAATAGTTTTATGAGTGATTATGGGGAAAAGGGGAGAGGGAAATAAAATAATTTACTGCATGTCCACCATGTAATATATAAAACATATATATATATTTTATATATGTGACAATATATAAAAATGGGTCTGAATATTTCCACCTCTAATCACACAAATAGTAAGCAACTCCAGGAGAGGAGACCAATCTACGCGGCGTTGACTAACAGGAGATGAGACCAATCTGTGCATGCGCGGTTTTTAAGATGTTTAAACCTTAATAACTTTTAAAATATACCATCGATCAGAACAAAACATTTTGCACTTGCAGCACAGGGGAATGGCGCATAAGGTGGTGAACAACCGTAGCCCTATCACGTACCGTTTTTGCGCAAATAGAAACACCACACAAACCGGAAGAGCACAAGATCAGAGTTTTAGTTATGTACTAGACTAAGTGGGACTGGTTAGGTCCCCGTCACACGGGAGGCCTGGTCCCTCAATGCAATCTGTTCCCCCAATGCAATATTCCACCAATCATCCATAGCCCCCAACTGCGCAGGTGCGGCTCATTTCCCCTCATCCCCCAGCACTCTATCCCACTCCTCTTCTTTCCCCTCTCCTCCTCCAATCCCTCCCTCACTTCTCCCTCCCTGTCCTTTCCCCTACCCTCAGTCAATCACTCCCTCCCTCCCTCCCTCCATAACTCCTCTCTCCTCCCTACCCCCTCCTATCCCTCCCTCCTCCCCTCCCTATCCCCCCACCTCTCCCACTCCTCACCTCCCCTATCCCCCCCAATATCCCTCCTCACCTCCCCCACTGCCCTCCTCTCCCTCTATTCCCCACTCACTACTTCCCCCCCTCCTCTCCCCTCTATTCCCCCTTCCCCCCCCCTCTCACTCCTCACCTCCCACACTTTCCCCCCTCTCTCAACCCTCTCCCACCCTACTTGCCTGTACCCTCTCCTATCTGATCAATTGCATTTCATGTTCATGATGTGGTCTCCTCTACATTGGTGTAACCAAGCATTTCGTTCCAGATTCCAGGACCTCTGTCTCTTTTGTCCTCATTTGTCTACTGACACTTATTGGCTAGATTGATTTGGACGGTGCAGGAAGCCAACTAGTGCTTTGGTGTAAATCAATGAACTTCATATCAGAAGAAGGAAAGAAGAAGAAAATCAAGCCCAATATATCTGAAACCACTGCAGAAAAGGATATTTTGTTGTTGTTTTGTTTCCTCAAAGGAGTCCACATTTTTGCTGCTAAGTTAATAAAATGGTTCATGTTATTACAAACCTGAGACACCAAAAGCAGCATTCATTTAAGTCTAAACATGGAGTAACTGAAGGGTTGGAAATACAAGCATGTCACTGCTGTCCAAGATCATTCCTGAGCATCTTTCACCTCTGTGTTCATTGAATACTATTGTTGACTGCTGTGACAATGCGTCAGATTTAAAATATTCACTTGCAAATCCTTAGTTCCAAACCCACATTCCAGAGAAGAGCAAGTGGGTTCTGTTTGGCATCGTGGAAGATATTTCTCTAGCAGACTTAGCAGTACATTGGCTGCTGAATTCTCAAATGCCTGTGGCTGATTTGGAATGTCCTGAGGCATTGTGAAGTAAATACAAGATGGAACAGGGCAAGGACTGGGGATGATGAATCCTGAAGACAGGAGCCACCATAGTCCCCTTCTTTGTTGCTGCAGAGAGATAGAAAATAGCAGGGGTGGCCATTTGGCCCATCAGATCTGGTCTGCCATTCAGTTCAATCCAAGTTTGTGGATGACACAAAGCTGGGTGGCACTGTGGGCTGCGATGAGGATGCTATAAAGCTGCAGGATGACTTGGATAGGTTGGGTGAGTGGGCAGATGCATGGCAGATGCAGTATAATGTGGATAATATGAGGTTATCCACTTGGTGGCAAGAACAGGAAAGCAGATTATTATCTGAATGGTGTCAGATTGGAAAAGTGGAGGTGCAACCAGACCTGGGTGTGCTTGTAAATCAGTCACTGAAAGTAAACATGCAGATGCAGCAGGCAGTGAAGAAAGCTAATGGCATGTTGGCTTCATTGCGAGAGGATTTGAGTGTAGAAGCAAGGAGGTCCTACAGCAGTTATACAGGGCCCTGGTGATTTTGGTCTCCTAATTTGAGGAAGAACACTATTCTATTGAGGGAGTGCAGCATAGGTTCACCACGTTAATTCCCGGGCTGGCATGATTAACATATGATGAAAGAATGGGTCGACTGGGTTTGTATTCACTGGAATTTAGAAGGATGAGAGGTGATCTTATAGAAACATGTAAAATTCTTAAGGGGTTGTACAGGTTAGATGCAGGAAAAATGTTTCCGATGTTGGGAAAGTCTCAAACCAGGGGTCACAGTTTAAGAACAAGGGGTGGGCCATTTAGAATTGAGATGAGGAATTTGTTTTCACCCAGAGAGTTGTAAATCTGTGGAATTCTCTGCCACAGAAGACATTAAAGGCCAATTCACTGGATGAGTTAGAGTTATCTATTTGGGCTAAAGGGATCAGGGGATATGGGGAAAAAGCAGGAACGGGGTACTGATTTTAGATGATCAGCCATGAGCATATTGAATGGCGGTGCTGGCTCGAAGGTTCGATGGCCTACTCCTGCACCTATTTTTCTATGTTTCTATCCTCTCCCTCAATAGCATGCTCCTGCTCTTTCTATATATCTGAGGCATTTTGTGACTGGAAATGTAAGTACTTTTGTTTTAAATATATTCAGTGATTTAGCTGAATATATTACCAAGTGTTTTGGAAAACTGATGGAAAAGCTCAGCAGGTCAGGCAGCATCAGAACATCAGAGAGATCAAGTATAGACTAGGCAACCACTTCGCCGAATATTTGTGCTCCGTCTGCCAGGGTCTGACGGAGCTCCTCATTGCCAACCATTTTAACTCCCTAGTACTATTCCCTGACCAACCTGCCTATCCTCAGCCTCCTCCATGGCCAGAGTGAGATCACATGCAAACTGGAACAAAACACCTCATATCCCATCTGGGTAGCTACAACCCAACATCATTGATGTTGAATTCTCCAGTTTTGGGTAACCCTGCCACCCCACCTCTGCTTCTCTCATCCCCAGCCCACCTCTGTCATTCAGTTCATTTCCCCTCCTCCGTTTGCTTATCTCCCACCCCATTCTCCTCTGGGTCCCCAAATCCCCTGGCCACCCCATCACCCCGTTCCCTTCCACATACCATTCCTCCCTCTGGTTCCACAGTGCACACCACATCTTGCTTCCTAGGTAAACAAAAATGCCGGAGAAACTCAACGGGTGAGGCAGCATCTGTGGAGCGAATGGATAGGTGACGTTTCGGGTCGAGACCCTTCGTCTGAAGAAGGGTTTCGACCCGAAACGTCACCTATTCCTTCGCTCCATAGATGCTGCCTTGCCCGCTGAGCTTCTCCAGCATTTTTGTCTACCTTCGATTTTTCCAGCATCTGCAGTTCTTTCTTAAACATCTTGCTTCCTGATCAGATTCCACAATCTGTACCCTTATCACCTCCTTCCTTGGTGACTATCTCCACTCACCTGACTCATCTCTCAACCAGCCCCTCCTCACTCGAATCCACCGTCATTTGCCAGCTGTTGACCCACGCCTCCCCCTTACCTCTTTCTATCCTTTCTTCTCTGTACTTCATCTGTCTGAAGAAGGTCTATCTATTTTCCCAAATATGCTGCCTGGCCCGCTGAGTTCCTTCAGCAGTTTTTATTTTCTGAACTCAAGATTACTGCATCTGCAGTCTCTGGTGGCTCCATCGGAGCACGTTGCCCTCGATCGAGAGGAACTGCAGAAGAGCTACAGTGACCCAGAGTCTTGTAGGTTCCATATTCAAGTAATCCGGCAGTGAAGGACAGTCTTCCATCTTGGACATTGGGTGGCAAGGTGGGGTGGAGACGCCCCTCAAATCAGGGAAGGGAAAACACCCCAGAGGGGGGCACATGAGTGGCAAGGGTGCCGGGTATAATTATGTTTTTTGGGGAACTCTATATTAATAGAACTCTTGCATGCACTCGGTGGTCTCGTAACAAGGTCGTAACCGATAGGAGCGGAATTGGGCCATTCGGCCCATCAAGTCTACTCCGACATCCAATCGTGGCTGATCTATCTCTCCCTCCTAACCCCATTCTCTTGCCTTCTCCCCATAACCGTTGACTCCCGCAATCAATAATCTATCTATCTCTGCCTTAAAAATATCTACTGACTTGGCCTTGACATTGCGTTTGCCGTCCTGTGGAACACTGCATCTTCCCGGTCAGGTACTTTTACCTCTGCAGTTTCTGTGACTCACCGCTGAGGTAATCGCACAGGGAATCCGAACACAAGCACAACATCTCAGGACGAACAACAAAAAAAGGGGTAAATAAAATGCCTAAGTTGTGAGTTGAAGGGTTAGCGTCTGTGTCATTTGAGTGCATTCTACTGCCGCCGCCTCCCCCGCCTCCCCCTCCTTCAACCACTGTTCCAAGTGCGGCACCTCCGTGCACAGCCACCCCCCCCGCCGCTGCTTTTCCGGGAATGTGTAGCAGGCAGGAGCCAATGATGTGAAGCGGGTTGTACGTAGCCCAGCCCAGACAGAGGCAAGAGGGAAAGCAGAGAGGCGCACACTCACAAACACACACAGCGCGATAGACAGGGAAAAGTCCTGGTCAAAGATCCTGGTAGCAGTGGGAGGGGGACATTGGCAGAACTCATTGCCGGAGCGTCTAAGTTCCAGCGGTAACACGACGTCTTGAGAGCTGAGATCTGGGCTCTGCGACCGAGCACGGATTAGTAGGGCGGCGCTGTGAGTCTGGAAAGCACCGTCTCTCCCAGTCCGGGAACGTGGCCCAGAGGCGCCCTCGCACCGTGGATTTACCTCCCTGTGGTTTATTCCCCGTGGATATAATCGCCGACAATATGTTGAGCCGCGGGGGGATTTACGCCGTGAAAAAGAGGAAGAAACCCGTGCAAAAGAGGTAAGGAGGAGAGGCAAGAGCCTTGCCGGGAGAAAGGGAGGGTTTCCAAACAGTGCTGGCAGTTCTGGTAAAGTCTGATTCTCTTTCTCCTCTTGAAATCGTTAGCCCCAAGCCGTCTCCCGTCGACAGCGTGAAGTCCAATCCGTCCAAAAGGCACCGGGACCGTTTGAACTGCGAGTTGGACAAACTGACCAACCTGCTGCCCTTCGGCGACGATATCCGCGCCCGGCTCGACAAGCTCTCCGTGCTGCGTCTCATCGTCGGCTACTTGAAAGCCAAGAGTTTCTTCAGCGGTAAGAAGGAAACTGAGTTAACTATACATCGCGGTCCGAGTTACTGAGAAACGCACATACCTAAACATGGGCGCGCACATACACACACATACATACACACACACACATACACACACACACACACACACACACACACACACATATACATATACACACACACACACAGACAGTCCCACACTTAGGGACAGTGTCAAACATACACACGCATACACACACCCTTTACACAGACTCACACGCACAAGCAGATCTACACACAAGTCCGACATACACACACACACATACCCATACACACCAAACACACACACACACACACATCCATACACAGACATTCACACACGTCCACACAAACGAAGTCAGATCGACATACAGGGACAGACATACACCCAGCCACAGACACACACAGATGGAAGTGCGTACACGCATTTGGTGTACACAGACATTGAGGCACAAGTATATGTACAGACACATCCCCACACATGGGCTGGGTATCGGGGCCACTGTGCATCCCGGATCGCGTGTGTGCCTCGCCCGCACGGCAGACTATAGTCGCCTCTCCACCCTGCCCGAAATCGGCGCAGATCCGGGATCAAACGCACAGTTTTGGCAGCGGTTCCGGAATGTGCGAGTATGAAGTTGAAGAGTGCGCTGTGCGGTGAGAGGGCGTTCAGTTTGCACTTGAGAGAGTGAACAATAGTGCCTGAGTTACTCCAGCTTTTTTGTGTCTATCTTCGGTTTAAACCAGCATCTGCGGTTCCTGCTTACACCAGGGGTTAACGTTGCATTTGTTTTAACCCTTGATAGTCTGGGCAGCTTTCCCCCGTGTGCGGGTCAGCTCTCAGCGTCTCCCAGTCCCAACTGCCCCGCGGGTCTCTTTTGAACAGGCGGTCGGATGGGTTTGTGTCGCGGGCGTCCCCGCCGGGTCCCAGTCGGAGCGTGGAGTAATCCGCTGGCTTTCAACAGCCGGCTGAGATGCCTAGTACGATATGACGGCCTCACCCCAGTTGAAACAGCGGGGGAAAGAAAGCTGTGTCATTCAGCATTGATTGGCGACGATAGACACAAAATGCTGGAGTAACTCAGCTGGACAGGCAGCATGTCTGGAGAGAAGGAATGGGTGACGTTTCGGGTCGAGACCCTTCTTCAGACTGATGTCAAGGGAGTGGGCGGGACAGAGATAGAATGTAGTCGGAGACAGTAAGACTGGTGGGAGAACTAGGGAGGGAAGGGATGGAGAGAGAGAGAGAAAGCAAGGGCTATTTGAAGTTAGAGAGGTCAATGTACATACCGCTGGGGTGTAAGCTGCCCAAGCGAATTATGAGATGCTGTTCCTCCAATTTGCGCTGGGCCTCAGGTTGGAGGAGGTGCAAGTGAACCTCTGCCTCACCTGAAAAGATTATCGGTGTCCTTGGATGGAGTCGAGGGGGGAGGTAAAAGGACAGGTGTTGCATTTTCTGCGGTTGCAGGGGAAAGTACCTGGGGAGGGGGTAGTTTGGGTGGGGAGGGATGAGTTGAGGAGGGAATGGTCTCTGCGGAAAGCAGAGAGGAGTGGAGATGGGAAGATGTGGCCAGTAGTGGGATCCCGTTGGAGGTGGCCAAAATGTCGGAGGATTATATGCTGTATGAGGCGGCTGATGGGGTGGAAGGTGAGGACAAGAGGGACTCTGTCCTTGTTACAAATGGGGGAGGGGGAGCAAGAGCGGAGCTGCGGGATATTGAGGAGACCCTAGTGAGGACATCTCTGATGACCTGTTATGGAAAACCTCACCCTGGGCACAGATGCGGCATAGATGAAGGAATTGGGAGATAGGGATATTCCAGGAAGCAGGGTGGGAAGAAGTGTAGTTGAGATAGCTATGGGAGTCAGTGGCTTAGAAATAGATATCAGATCAGGTAGTAGAAGTAATAGATGTCATGATTGGCGGTGACTTTGGCGTGTCCCAGATCACTCAAATTTACCAGCCAGTGTTTTTCTGTCGGGGCCTCTCATCGGAACTAGGGCAGAGGAGAAATCCTCTGGAGGAGAGACGGTCGGAGAAGTCGACTGTCCATTCCCTCCACAGATGCTGTTCAACACGCCGAGTATGCTGGAAATTGGAGCATACAAAAACAAGCTGCTAGAGGAACTCGGTGGGTTGGGCAGCGTCTGCAGAGGGAACTGGACAGCATTATTTGGGTGGGCACCCTTTGGACTGATGAAGTAGATGGAAGATAGTTGGTGGAGAGAGCCTTCATCAGATTGTGGTCTGGCCACCTCAGGGTGAGACCGAGATCCCAATGTGTCTGGAACTCAGCAGGCAGTTGTTTGAGAAATGTGGGAGAAGGTGTGATCGAAATTGGATTCTAACTGGTGAACGGAACTTGTGAGTGCTGTAGCAGGACAGGTTTGCATTGTCCTTGGAAAAGCTGTTTTCAATTATATTAAACAATGGACGAATTAAAGAGATGGCATGCTCTGAAGGTGGCTCCTGAACCAAAACTCACCAATCCATGTTCTATAAAGGCCTGAAGTAGGGTCTCGTCCTGAAACGCCACCTATTCCTTCTCTCCAGAAAAGCTGCCTGCCCCGCTGAGTTACTCCAGCAGTTTGTCGTTTTTTTGTAAACTAGCATCTGCAGTTCCTTGTGTCTATATTGTACCCTCTCCTCCACCTCCACACTCGTTGTCTGCTGGAGGAGTGTGTGGTTTGCACATAATTTGGGTAAACAAATCACAGAGTCTTAGATGTGGCACAATGGAAGTCATCCACCCACCCCCACTTGTATTGAGTGTTCATGTCTGTGTTAATCCCCCAGCAGGGTGCCTCTGCTGGCTGTCAATTGATGCTGAGACCAGCCCATCGTGAGTCTGGGTGGCATTCAGTGGTTTTAATGAACCTCCCAGGTTGTTTTGATGTTAGCCAACTTCCTCCTCCCAAGTTTATTAGGACTGTACAATGGTTTTGCTGCATCTGTAACTCTGGGGAGCGCAGTGAACCCTGAGGCAAGGACCACCCTGGAGAGCAACATTTGCTTGTGCTACGAGCCAGAGTGCCCTCCCTACTGGCTTTTTCTTGGTACATCAGACGATGGGTCTGGATTGATACCATGCTTGCAGAGGGACATTAGTGGACATCATCTTGTACTGTATATTGGGTCTCAGTGTGTGACTAACTGAGTGAGCGAGCAAGAGGGCAAATGGACACATGAGAAGCATTCCTCATGAGATTCTTGCTGGAAAGCTTTGCTCCAGTGCCGGTCATTATTAGTGGTGCAGCGATGGAGTTATATTCTCTGCTTTCTCACAGAGCGTTAGGAAAAGCTTGGCAGCAATGTGGCTGATCATACTTGCATGATATTGTCAAAACCTGTGTGAGTGAAGAATGACTAGCAAGACTGTAACTTGGGACCACACTGCAAGATGAATGGGAGGGGATGAGGATTAATAATAAACAGGACTATTGCTTTCTAATGACTGACTGGACAAACCAAATCTCACTTTAATTGCATGAATATCTATGCTGTTTTGGGGATTATGGAAGAAGTGAGTATTATCTGTGAAGATAAAAACATCCGAGTTGGCCAACCACCGCCACTTTCAGACGTCAGAGTCTATTCTTTTTTAAAGATAATAAGGGGCAAAGGGGTCCCGACCCTAAACATCACACATCTCTTTTCTTCAGAGATGCTGCCTGACCCACTGAGTTACTCCAGCATTTTGTGTCCATCTTTGGTACAAACCAGCACCCGCCGTTCTTTGTTTCTACATTTCTCTGTTATTTCCAAGGCTGTTCTAAACAGCTTGGCAGCGACCTAGCCTCCCACTCCCAGGGAGAGCATTTGTCATAAACCAGCTGGTGGCTTCTATGTTGTCACCTGGTCCCAACCTCTTTATTTGTCACCATGATCCAGAGGAGGTTGGTGAACTTCTTCTAGGGGGGAGAAGAATCATTGGGTATCTGCTGGGGTTCTGAGTCTCCTGTTGGAGGAGGGCGGTCAGGCGCTGGTTCGCGTCTATACCCAAGTGGCGGCTCTCCGTCTCAGGACCCTGCAGAGGTATATGGATTCCGAGTGTCCCCCAAGATGGCATGCGCTGGCGACGTACATTTACTGCCAGGGTCGCTGCCTCCAGGAGGGCACACAGCTCCCGGTAGCGGGCTTTAGTCGACACGCTAGGTGGGAGTTGCCTGGCTATTATCGAGATATACTTAAAGCCAGGAACCTGGTCACCTTCAGCCAGGGCGCTGCTCCTCAGGGGGAGGGGGATGTTGTGGCTGCGAGGGTGGACGGTCCTCACCCTGTCACGGAGGGTATCAAGACGCGTGTGCGTGGAGCGATTCCTGCTGAGCTTACCCCCACTCCGTCGGAATTGCTCATAGGACCTATGGCCCGGGACCCTTCCCGAGAGCCAGCCCCACGCAACATGAGCTGCCTTTCTGAGATGCCCAGTGTGCCGTTCCGTGACGTTAAGAGACGTGTACTGTACAGGCTGCGCCGGCACTCCCTACACGCCCTCGCCCTCGTCTTCCATCCCGACATGGTCTGGCGGTCCGTGTTATCACCTGATGGCGAGAATGGTCCCCAGTGGAGGTCTCTTTATAGGGGCGTGCTCCCCCTTTACATTGGGGACCTGGGGCGGAGTGTGTTGCACATGGCTGCGGCGGCCTGTAACAGATACTTGAGCCGGTTCACGGACTCACCAGCCGCCTGTCACTTCTGCGGTGAGGAACAGACCGTGTTCTATATGTACATGCAATGTGAGAGGTTGGAGCCCCTGTTCGACTCTGAAGGGGCTGTTCCTCAAGTTTTGGCTACATTTTAGCCCCACACTCCTGATATTTGGGCACCCGGTACAGAAGGGAGAAGGTTGGGAAGGAGGCGGGGATCTCCCTGTCCGTCTGCTCCTGGGCCTGGCCTAGACGGCCATTCGCGGGTCCAGGCAGCGGGCAGTCGATGGCCGCACCGGGGTTGACAGCCTGCCCCTTTTCCGGGCCTACGTACGTGCCCGCGTGTCTCTGGAGAGGGAATATACGGTGTCCACGGGGACTTTGGGGGCCTTCCGTGAGCGCTGGTCTCCGTGGGAGGTCGAGTGTTTTGTTGATAAAGTTGGCGATATATAAATTTGATGATCGTTTGTTTGTAAACTGTCAGCCTTTGATTGTGTTAAACCTCCGTATGTTTATTTTTATTTTTTGAATAAAAGTATTAGTATAACAAAAAAACATTTAAAAAAGGGCTGGCACAGACACTGTGACAGTATCTCCAAAAGACGTTGGGTGGCTTCCACCAGCAAAGACAGATGTAGTTATTTAATGGGAAAAGCTTTGCATTTCTTTTATTTCCTCATGCAATAAGCACAGCTCAGCGATGTAGAGCAGCACTCAGTACTGCAGGTACCCCTGGAAACTGGCTGACAGCATGATAACTGGTATTAGTACATGACAATCTTTCCACTGTCCGTATGCAAACAGTTGCAGGCGTGTCATGTTTGCAGGTTCTAGGTGTGTGCTTTTGCACATGAGCTTGTTTATTTGCCTAAGCACTATACTAATAACTGTTAAGCATTGGAGTCGTATTAACAGCTAACGATGAACGTGCTCTCTGAGGCATCTAGGAGGTGACATAAATGCCTATTGTTAGAAAATAATAAGTCAGCAGTAGAATTTCGATTGGCACTGTGGATAGAACATACTTGTGAAATCGGTAGCTGACCATTCTGAATGCCTTTTGGGTGAGTTGTTAACCCAAGATCCTCCCTTTCAGGTTGATCTGAAAGAATCCAGGCACCAGTTTGAAGGAGAGCAACAGAGCACTTTCTGCCATTCTCAACATTGTTTAGCTTTCAATCACGTCTCAAATAGACTATCTGGCAGTAACCATGTCAATATTTCAGTCTTGCTCTGCATAATTTAGCTGCTTCGATTCTTAAATTACACGGGGACTGCACTTCTTAATAAAGCTCACTTTTGCTGTGAAAAACCCCCCAATCTGCTGGACAAACCCAGTGGGTCGAGCAGTGACTGTTGGGGCAGATGGGGTAGGGGGAAAGAACTGTCGACATTTGAGGTTGGAAACTTCCATCAGGACCAGGAGTGGGGAAGGGAGATAGTCGGTATAAAGAGCAGAGTGGGAGGGGTGAGGACGATTGGGAGGTGGTAGGTAGGTCGAGGAGTGGAGAGGAATGATAGGCAGATGGAAGCATAAGGGAAGGGGTAGAGTTAGGAGGCAGAGACAGGGGGATGATAGATGGAAGCAGACAAGGGGAAAGAAAGGCCACATGGAGGGCGAGGAGGGTGAAGATGGAGACAGCTGCTGGAGGGTGAGAAGTAAGGACACAAAGGCTAAAGGTGCTGGAAATAATAAAACATTACTTTTGCTGTAAGTAAAATTCATTTCACTGCACCTTCGGGTGTATGTGACGAATAAAATTGACTTTGACTTTTGTTTTGAGAGTTACTACAGATAAGAGATGAAAGTGACTCTGTAAGTTCACCTTTGTTTGATAATGGGATGGACTCTGGAGTACTCTGCTGATAGTGGTAGCACGCAGCTGTTAAGGGAAATCTCGAATTTGGGACAACCTTAACACTGAGAAAATTGACCAAGTACAAATAGACCATATTTTGGAAAAACATTGTTTTCCTTGTGAAATTTCCCTTCAGGGGTTGGTGTTTTGATGTTCACTTCCTTTCACCTTATCTTTGTGATTCGATTTTTGGTACCATTTGCAAGACCTCAACTATGTAATCCACATTGAAATGCTATGCATCAGTTTTACGTTTTAAGAAATGTTACCTGCTTTTTTCTGTCCATGGCAAACAATAAGCCAATCTTCATGAAGAGTCTCCTCTCTTTTGTATGCTTCATTATTTAAATAGATACTGGATTCCCAAAGTTAGCACAAACTAACTATAGTATAGTATAGTTAAACTAAAGTATAGCAGGGAAGTACCTTGTCATTTGTATTCCTCAGCTAATACCCCGAACTTATTTTATCAGGTTGTTCATGAGAACTTGGTGTATGCAAACTGGCTCCCTCAACTCTGCTACACAAGGAATGTTTCATTGGATATGATGCAAGAGTTCATGATAAGTTAATGCTATTAACTGAGTTGTATTATACTGTTCTGAGTTAATTATATTAATTACACTAGGTCAGAGATCAAAATGCAGTCAAGGTGCATTCATGTTATCTTTAACATTGTGCAAGCTTTGTTATGAACTTGAAGGGGTTGTTGTCTTTTAATGCAAACCGTGTTCGATAAGATCACCCATTCTGAGACTCGTGGATAAAGAAATCTGCGGTCTATTGAATCCAAATTGGATATTATGCTCCCTTAATGCATTTGAAAGCTGTCCGATTCACCGACCGACTGACTGACCATGATCCCAGGATCCTCGCTGCCTAGCGACCTTAAAACAAAGCGCGGGATTGGTCAATTTGTGTCCGACCTCAATGTCAAACGTGCATTGATTGGGCAATTAGCAAATTTGAAGTTTTTCTCATATTGCTTAAAAATGTGCAGGTTTTGGTCTTGGTGAGTTTCGGGTATGATTTATATAATATTTTTACACAATATGTTAAAAATTCAGGTAGTTCCGTGAGCTGGGTCACGAACCTGAACGAAAAAGCTCCTCGGCCCACAGCCTATCTTATTTAACAGGTCGATAACACAAATCAGGCATTGAATTTTAAACATGGTATTTTAGCTCGACTGCAAAAGGGCTGAGGATGGTAGATTTTATCTTGGTTCAGGGTGTGGTGCAAGCTAATCGCAGCAGAACTCGCCCTGAAGAGAAGAAGTAGCATTGGACAGTGTCAAGTGCCACATCACACTTGGCAACTGTTTGAGGGCTCTTTCTGCGGATCTGCTGTTAAGTTCAGTGGTATGCAGACCAATAGCAGCTGGCTTTACTCAGTCACCATAGTTGAGTAGTTAGCACCTGCTTCGTTTTGCCACCACCTGAGTTTGAGAAGGGCAGGGGCGGTGGAGCAAGAACAGACAGCGGCTCTGATAGAATGTAGAAAGAAGGAACTGCAGATGGTGGTTTACAAACAAGATACAAAGTGCTGGAGTAACTCGTGGCACAAGACGGCACCCCAGGGAAGGGTTGAGGAAACGCATGTAGCCGTGGTAGCAAGCTGGGTCAGAACATGGTCTTAGAATGGGAGAACAGCAGGAATCACAGAGGGTGGGCAGTGAGAGAGTGTCTCGCAAACCCCTGTCATAGAGAGGAGGAGAACATCTTCTAAGTAGGCATACCTTGTAGGAGACCAAAGTAGGAGACTTTGCAGTGGAGCAGTAAAATGGTTAAACGAGAAGCTGTTGATGTTGGTTTACAAAAAAAGACACAAACTGCTGGAGTAACTCGTGGCACAAGATGGCGACATAAGCAAGTATTTAGGAAGTGTACGTGGCTGTGGTAACGAGTCTGGGTCAGAACATGGTCGTAGAACAGGAGTATCTTAGTGTTTCATATCAGGTTCTGATATCCTAATGGGATGGAAGTACTGTATATTGAGCTCAAGAATCAGTTCCAGGTTTGTTCCTGGGTTAGGAGGCACAATCCCTCCACCATAATGGGTTGTTCAATCTGCAGAAGTTATTCTGGATGAGCCTAGTCCCATCCTCACCCAACCTCTAGAAACATAGAAAACATAGAAAATAGGTAGCCCTTCTAGACTTGTTCCCGATGGGAAATGAACAGCATAGTCTTCATGGTCCCAACACAAGCCCTTCCTACCACACCCAAGCAAACTGATTCCAGGCAAACCATCTTTTAGCTTTCCTGAGATGAGGGAACTCAAGCTATTTGAGCATGAGAGTGCAATTTCTGTTCACACTACCTCAAGAACCTGTCTATTGGGAGTTTCTTTGAGATAAAAACTAATTAGATTGCAAGCCTGTGGTTCACATGCTGGACACATCCCATAGAATTTAATACTGGTCTCAAGATCGTGCCACAAAGAGCTGTAAAATGGAAGGGAAACAAGACCAGGTCAACGCTTGGTAATGCATTGGTTGGGAAATGTTCACAGAGTCCCTTCATTGTATTACTGTTTACTGTCGATTTGATATTTGTGAGGGATTTCCGTTCTACTATTTCCCAACTTCTTCCTTTGCTCCTTATCTGAAAGTGTTGAGATCTCGCTGACTCTCTGAAGAATGAAAATGGACCTCATTCAGGTGGTTGTTCCCAAAGAAGAAACTTCTTTAGTCTACAAATACGAGGGTGGGACGGAAATATGTCAAAATATGTCAAAATGTCCAGCATTTGTACTGAGTTAATCATGTTAATTACACTAGGTTAGAGAACAAAATGCAGTTGAGGTGCATTTCTTGTATCTTGAGGGGAACATTGTCTATTAATGCACACCTTGTTGTACCATAAGATCATCCACTCTGTGACTCATAAAGTTATAGTCATAGAGTATAACAGCATGGAAACAGGCCCTTCCGCCCAATTTGCCCACACCGACCAACGTGTCCCATATGCCTGTGTTTGGCCCATATCTCTCTAAACCTATCCCACATATGTACGTCTAAATGTTTGTTCAATATTGTGATAGGACCTGCATCAATTCCCTCCTCCAGCAGACTCATGACTAAAGAAACCTGAGGTCTATTGAATCTGCTTTCATCTGTATTTCTGTTCTCGTTGGTGTCCTTTTTTGTGCCCTCTGTGTTTATTTTGAGTTTTCCATTACTTTGCCTGCGATCAGGTGGAATGTGGAAGAATGGGCCGGAAGTTGGTCATGGAAGACGTCAGGTTCTTGACTGTGAGGCTGACACTACTTTAGCTGATTGGTTATGGTGTCTATATAGTGGATCGTATTACTATCCCTGGCTTTGGTTTCTGGTATACGATACCCTTGAAACGTACCTGTCACGATATTAGTACTCCCGGTGGAACAAGCACACCAATGACTCACCTACATGCACTTGTGATATGCAAGCAGAGCTGTCAGTGTGGAGAATAATATTTACAACCAAGAGCTTGTGAAATAATTCTCCCTGCAAAGCCCTGCTCTGCAGTGGGTTACAACTGAGTGACTGGCAATGTTACCAAAAGCATCTAATCATGAGAAGGACAATCATCTGTGGTGTCGGAAAAAGGCCTTCAATAAAACTTTTTAGACCCAGGGTATTAACTAATATTGTGAGTGGCTCTTGCTTTACAGTGGGAGGATAGCCTTCGAGGAAAGTTGTGACTGAGTCAGGCACAAAATCTTTGGGTGGAAAGACGATTAAGATCTCCGCTGCAATGTTTACGACCAGTTCACGAGAGAACATGAACCACTTTTCATTTTTCTTCCCCCTCTCCAGTTCCTTCCTCCTCATTAGCCTTGTGGAAATCATGTGCAGATTCTGAGGCAGATCCCTGCTAGGGACACCTGACATTTTGTGCCCTCGATGAGGAACATCCTACTTCCCACCAGTTGAAACATTATTAGATCCACGTCCAGCAAGATCCAAAATATTGGGCCAAATTTCAAAGTTTCAATTTCCACAGTATTTCCTACCCCTTTTTTAAGATTTTTACTTCAGAAAAAGAAACCTTTCCCCTGAATGGTTTAGCAAATAACTCCAGCTAACCAATAATTTCCTCGCTGGAGTGAGCAGCTTCTGCATACCTGCCTCAACGCATTCTGCTGCCGTTTTAAATGTGGAGTTGGAAATTATGTACGAAGGTGCTGATTTATGTCTCAGCTTCTTGTGTGTAATACCTGAACAATCAACCATTTTTTTCATTCCTGACTAGTCCCGTGACTTGGACTAAGAAGGATGTTGGATTGAAAGTAGACACAAAATGTTGGAGTAACTCATCAGGTCAGGCAACATCTCTGGAGAGAAGGAATGGGTCACGTTTCGGGTTGAGACCCTTCTTCAGACTGATGTCAGGGGAGTGGGTGGGACAGAGATAGAATGTAGTAGGAGACAGTAAGACTAATGGGAGAACTGGGAAGGGGGAGGGGATAGAGAGGGAAAGCAAGGGCTATCTGAAGTTAGAGAAGTCTATGTTCATGCCGCTGTGTAAGCTACCCAAGCGATTTCGACTATCATCATTTTACATACTTCTATTAGGTCCCCTCAATCCCTGACATTCGAGAACAAACTCTTCAGGTTTATCCAGCCTCTTCCTACAGTTCAGGCAGTTCAACCCTCTAATTCAGTCAGAGTTCTGCTAAACCTCTTCTGCTCCTTTCCCAAAGCCCCCACCTCCTTCTTTTAATGGGGTGACCAGAACTTTGCACAACACTCCAAATGTGGCCTAATCAAAATTCTACAAAGCTGCAACATGACTAACTCACTCTTATACTCAATGACCCGACTAATGAAGGCAAGCATACCATATGCCATCCTTACCACTCTATCAACTAGTGATGCTACTTTCAGAGAGATATAGACTTGGACCCCAATATCCCCGTGTACATCAATGCTGTCAGGATCTTGCTAGTAACTGTATACATTCCTGAAGAAGGGTCTCGACCCAAAACATCACCCATTCCTTCTCTCCAAAGATACTGCCTGTCCCGCTGAGTTACTCCAGCTTTTTGTGTCTATCTTTGGTTTAAACTAGCATCTGCAGTTCCTTCATATACATTCCATGTACATTTAATCTCCCAAAGTGCAAAACTTCACACTTGATCGGATTCAACTCCAACTGCCATTTCTTTGCCCATTCTGTGGCTGATCTATATCCTGCTGCATGCGTTGACAGCCCTCACTGTCCACAACTTCACTAATTTTGGTGCCTTCTGCAAACTTACCAACAAACCCATATCCATTTGTGGTCAAGTCATCTAGATATATCACAAACAAAAGAGGTCGCAGCACAGATCAAGGGATATGGGGAGAAGGCAGGAATGGGGTACTGATTGTGGATGATCAGCCATGATCAAAGTGAATGGCAGTGCTGACTCGAAGGGCCGAATGGCCTACTCCTGCACCCATTGTATATTGTCTATTGTCTAGATCTGTGTGGAACTCCAGCATAACAGAGCAGGGGAAAAGTGGAAGGATAGTTTGTGGACAAACTATTTAGATGGTCTTGAAACATGAGTTCAAAATCCATATTTGTGAGGGCAAAGTCCACTTTGGCCATTTGTGGAGTAACTCAGAAGGCCAGGCAGCATCTCCTCCGGAGAACATGGATATGTGATATTTCAGATTGAGACGTTATTTCAGTCTGAAGAAGGATCTCGACCCGAAAGGTCGACAGTTCATCTTCACCAGAGATTACGCCGTACTTGCAGTTCCTCTACCACTTTGTTTTTGTGCTCTGGTTTCCAGCATCTGTAGTCTGTTGGATCTCCATTTTGGTCTTAACAGGGTCCACTTCTCAGGCGTCACATTCACTGTTGCCACCACTTGCTAAAATTTTGGGAATTGGGCATTCCTGGCACGACCTGCATTTGTAATGTATCCTCAACTGCACTGGAACCGAGTGGGATTTTGCAGGGCAATTAATAGACTAATTACTTCCAGAGCAGGCCGGATAGCAGATATTCTTCCCTACGGGGCACTGATGTACCACATGAGTTTTATGACAGCACTTTAGCTGTGTAGGACTATTACAGATGCTAGGCTTTTATTCCAGAATGTCTCTGGGCAATTTCTGCTTTATGGAATTCAAATTCAAATAGGAGAATTGAACCAGTGAATCTAGGGCACTTTGGGTTCAGTTGGCTCCTTGTACTTTATATTTCTACATTTTTTATCATCGCATTCTGATGTAGAGTCACTCATGTTGTTATTTCTGTTTTTATTGCATTGTTTCTTTATACCTCATCCACTGCTGCATTGTGCATTGTTGAATAAAAATGCCTTCAATTCATATTTAATGAAATGGCAGTGAAGCATTAATGTTTAAATTGCTGTTCTTGCACTAATGTGTCTCCCAGCTCGAGAGGCTACCAGTGGATGTGTTGTTTAAAATTAAGAGTGCTTAGTTTTCCATAGTGCAGCAAATTAAACTTAATTCCTTGCGAAATTGCACCATGAGTCGATCCATAAAAATGTTGCGAAATGTTGGCTGAATTTTGTTTATCAAATTTTTTTCTCTTGGTCACTAGAGTAGTGAAGGTTTAACACAATTTGCAAGCTGTGAGCACAGTTCATTACTGAGGGACAGCTGCACTGGGCATGTACAGGCAGAGTAGTGCTTGCTAAGGAACCACAGCTATTCTACTGTAACTGGAGCTGGGAGCTTCTGATCATACCATGTGGTATAGTTCCTCTGGACTGTTTTGCAAAGTAACTGCCTAAGTGATGAAGGTGTGACTATAAGTCAGAGAATCATAGGCCTATCGGCATTGAAACAAGCCCTGCAGTCCATCTTATCCAAGCTGACCAAGTTGGCATTCTGGGCTAGTCCCATTTGTCTGCTTTTGTCCCTCTGATTTCAAAACTTCCCTATCCATATCTGTCCAAATGTGTTTTAATGTTGCATAGTGACAAATTGATAATAGTGACTGACACTCTTTTGTCAATGTGGGATTATTTTACTGAGGATTATATATAATTGGTAAAATGTTATATATAATAGCGTAGAGCCCAGCAGTAGAGTTGTTGCCTTACAGTACTTTCAGCACAAGAGACCCAATTTTGATCTCGACTATGGGTGTTGTCTGTATGGAGTTTGTACATTCTCTCTGTGACTGTGTGGGTTTTCTCTGACATCTTTGGTTTCCTCCCACACTCCAAAGACTTACAGGTTTGTAGGTTGATTGGCATTGTATAAATGCAAAAAAAGTTGTTCCTAGTGTGTGTAGGATAATGATAATGTGCGAAGATCGCTGGTCGGTGCACACTCGATGGGCCGAAGGACCTGTTTCCGCTCTGTATCTCCAAACTAAACTAAACTAAATTAAATTTATAAACTAGAATTTGCTGAATCAGTAACCAGGTTGTGATTGATCGAGGGCTTTTGGGTGTTTCAAGGTTTCAAGGTCAGTTTATTATCACATGTACCAATTAAGGTACAGTGAAATCTGAGTTACCATGCAGCCATACTAAGTGAAAAGCAACAAGACACACAACCACATAAAAGTTAACATAAACATCCACCACAATGGATTCCACATTCCTTACTGTGATGGAAGGCAATAAAGTTCAATCTTTTTCCTCTTGTTCTCCCGCGGTTGGGGCAATCGAACCATCCACAGTCGGGGAGATCAAAGCCGCCGCAGCTGACTGTTGAAGCCCCCGTCGGGGTGATCGGAACTTCCGCGTCGAGGCGGTTAAAACTCTGTCCGCGGCATGGAGCTCCCGCGTCGGCCTCTTCTTACCAGAGACCACGGGCTTCACCAAGTCCACAGGCCCCGTGGTTAGAGCTTCGATCCCCGGCGAAGGGATCACAAGCTACGCGGTGTTAAAGTCCCGCAGACCCCCGCCGCGGCTTAGAGCTCTCGTCGGTCTCCAGGAAAGGCCGCCAACTTCACAATGTTAGGCCGCAGTGCGGACGGAAATACGATATGTAAAACAATCGCATATCTGTCGAAGTAAGAGATTGAAAAAAAGCTTGGTTTTCTTGGTTTGATGTCCAGTGTTTTCTACAACTACACATGTATTGTGCAGTGAATTGTGGAATGGAAGGTCAGTGTTTGGAACTAAACGTTTAGTCACTGAAGGACCACTTGGTGGTTTTTGCTCGAAGCTCGAAGTAACAAGGGCTGATATGGTTTTAAAAAGTCTAGGACAGAACTTTTGAAAATGGAGTATATCTCATTGAGGTTCAGGTTTATTATTGTCACATGAACAAACATATAACCATATAACCATATAACAATTACAGCACGGAAACAGTCCATCTCAACCCTTCTAGTCCGTGCCGAACACGTATTCTCCCCTAGTCCCATATACCTGCACTCACACCATAACCCTCCATTCCTTTCCCGTCCATATAACTATCCAATTTATTTTTAAATGATAAAAACGAACCTGCCTCCACCACCTTCACTGGAAGCTCATTCCACACAGCCACCACTCTCTGAGTAAAGAAGTTCCCCCTCATGTTACCCCTAAACTTCTGTTCCTTAATTCTCAAGTCATGTCCCCTTGTTTGAATCTTCCCTACTCTCAGTGGGAAAAGCTTATCCACGCCAACTCTGTCTATCCCTCTCATCATTTTAAAGACCTATCAAGTCCCCCCTTAACCTTCTGCGCTCCAAAGAATAAAACCCTAACTTGTTCAACCTTTCTCTGTAACTTAGTTGCTGAAACCCAGGCAACATTCTAGTAAATCTCCTCTGTACTCGCTCTATTTTGTTGACATCCTTCCTATAATTAGGCAACCAAAATTGTACACCATACTCCAGAATTGGCCTCACCAATGCCTTGTACAATTTTAACATTACATCCCAACTTCTATACTCAATGCTCTGATTTATAAAGGCCAGCACACCAAAAGCTTTCTTTACCACCCTATCTACATGAGATTCCACTTTCAGGGAACTGTGCACAGTTATTCCCAGATCCCTCTGTTCACCTGCATTCTTCAATTCCCTACCATTTACCATGTACGTCCTATTTTGATTTGTCCTGCCAAGATGTAGCACCTCACACTTATCAGCATTAAACTCCATCTGCCATCTTTCAGCCCACTCTTCCAACTGGCATAAATCTCTCTGTAGACTTTGAAAATCGACTTCATTATCCACAACACCACCTATCTTAGTATCATCTGCATACTTACTAATCCAATTTACCACACCATCATCCAGATCATTGATGTACATGACAAACAACAGTGGACTCAACACAGATCCCTGTGGCACCCCACTAGTCAATGGCCTCCAACCTGACAAACAACCATCCACCATTACTCTCTGGCATCTCCCATTCAGCCACTGTTGAATCCATCTTGCTACTCCACCATTAATACCCAACAATTGAACCTTCTTAACCAATCTTCCGAAGGAACCTTGTCAAAGGCTTTACTGAAGTCCATATATACAACATCCACTGCTTTACCCTCATCAATTTCCCGTGTAACATCTTCACAAAATTCAAGAAGATTAGTCAAACATGACCTTCCAGGCACAAATCCACGTTGACTGTTCCTAATCAGACCCTGTTTATCCAGATGCTTATATATATTATCTCTAAGTATCCTTTCCATTAATTTGCCCACCACTGACGTCAAACTAACAGGTCTATAATTGCTAGGTTTACTCTTAGACCCCTTTTTAAACAATGGAACAACATGCGCAGTACGCCAATATTCCGGCACTATTCCCGTTTCTAATGACATTTGAAATATTTCTGTCATAGCCCCTGCTATTTCTACACTAACTTACCTCAATGTCCTAGGGAATATCCTGTCCGGACCTGGAGACTTATCCACTTTTATATTTCTCAAAAGTGTCAGTACTTCCTCTTCTTTGAATCTCATAGTTTCCATAGCTATTCTACTTGTTTCCCTTACCTCACATAATTCAATATCCTTCTCCTTGGTGAATACCGAAGAAAATAAATTGTTCAATATCTCCCCCATCTCTTTTGGCTCTGCAGATAGCTGTCCACTCTGACTCTCTAATGGACCAATTTTATCCCTCGTTATCCTTTTGCTATTAATTTATCTGCAGAAACCCTTTCGATTTACTTTCACCTTACTTGCCAAAGCCACCTCATATCTTCTTTTAGCTTTTCTAATTTATTTCTTAAGATTCTTTTTACATTCTTTATACTCCTCAAGCACCTCATTTACTCCATGCTGTCTATAATATTGAAGATCTCTCTCTTTTTCCGAACCAAGTGTCCAATTTCCCTTGAAAACCATGGCTCTTTCCAATTTTTACTATTTCCTTTCAACCGAACAGGGACATAAAGATTCTGTACTCTTAAATTTTCACCTTTAAATGTCCTCCATTTCTCTTCCACATCTTTCCCATAAAACAAACTGTCCCAATTTACTCCTTTTAAATACTTTCGCATCTCCTCAAGTTAGCCTTTCTCCAATCAAATATCTCAACCCTAGGTCCAGTTCTGACCCTCCGCATAATTATATTGAAACTAATGGTATTGTGTTCACTGGTCCCGAACTGTTCCCCAACGCATACCTCTGCCACCTGACCCGTCTCATTTCCTAACAGGAGGCCCAGCACCGACCCTTCTCTAGTAGGTACTTCTATGTATTGCTGCAAAAAACTATCCTGCACACATTTTACAAACTCCAGCCCATTTACAGAATGTGTTTCCCAGTCAATGCGTGGAAAATTGAAATCTCCCACAATCACTACCTTGTGCTTACTACTAATATCTGCAACCTTCTTACATATTTGCTCTTCCAATTCTCGCTCCCCATTTGGCGGTCTATAATACACCCCTATAAGTGGTGCTACCCCTTTCCCATTTCACAGTTCCACCCAAATAGCCTCCCTAGATGAGCCCTCTAATCTATCCTGCCAAAGCACTGCTGTAATATCTTCCCTGATAAGCAATGCAACACCTCCACCTCTTGCCCCTCCAATTCTATCACACCTGAAGCAACGAAATCCTGGAATATTTAGTTTCCAATCACAGCCCTCCTGCAACCATGTTTCACTGATCGCCACAACATCATACTTGCAGGTGTCAATCCAGGCTCTAAGTTCATCCACCTTTCTTACAATGCTCCTAGTATTAAAATATACACATTTAAGAAACCTACCCTCTCTTATTCAAATGTTTATTGTCTTTTTCTTCTCTCTCCCATACATTTTGGGTCAGAGTGCTACCATTCTCTGCCTCCTGCCTCACACACTGACTGCTAGCTTTCCCAATTTGAGTCCCTCCCCCCAACCATACTAGTTTAAAGTCTCCCCAGTAGCCTTTGCAAATCTCCCCGCCAGGATATTCGTCCCCCTTGAGTTCAAGTGCAACCCGTCCTTTCTGTTTTTAAAGCGGGTGGTTTTAGTAGCAAGTGACCTGAGGCGTCTCCCTGAAGGTTGCACCTTCCCCAAAAGAGGTCCCAATGATCCAGAAACTTGAATCCATACCCACTGCACCAGTCCCTCATCCAATCATTTATCCTCCACCTCGCTCCATTCCTACTCTCACTGTCGCGTGGCACAGGCAGTCATCCTGAGATTGTTACCTTTGCAGTCCTTCTCCTTAACTCTCTACCTAACTCCCTAAATTCTTCTTTCAGGACCTCTTCTCTTTTTTTACCTATGTCATTGGTACCTATATGCACCATGACCTCAGGCTCCTCTCCCTTCCATTTCAGGATTTCTTGGACACGTTCAGACAGATCCCTGACCCTGGCACCAGGGAGACAAACTACCATCCGGGTCTCCTGTCTGCGTCCACAGAATTGCCTATCCGACCTCCTGACTTTAGAGTCCTCTATTACAATTGCCCTCCTCTTCTTTTCCTTACCCTTCTGAGCAACAGGACCGGTCTTTGTGCCAGAGACCCGGCCGCTTTCGCTGCCCCCAGGTAGGCTGTCTCCCCCACCCTTACTCAAACATGAGTACTTATTTTCAAGGTGTACAGCCACCGGGGTACTCACCAGTCCCTGCCTCTGCCCATTGCCCTTCCCAAAGTTGCCCTATAGTGGAAACTTTGTTTTAGAAACATAGAAAAATAGGTGCAGGAATAGGCCATTCAGCCCTTTGTGCCAGATCATGGCTGATATGATCATGGTTGATCATCTAAAATCAGTACACCATTCCTGCTTTTTCCCCATATCCCTTGATTCCTTTAACCCCAGGAGCTAAATCTAAATTTCTCTTGAAAACATCCAGTGAATTGGCCTCCACTCCATTCTGTGGCAGAGAATTCCACAGATTCACAACTCTCTGGGTGAAGAAGTTTTTGCTCATCACAGTCCTAAATGGCCTACCCCTTATTCTGAAACTGAGACCCCTGGTCCTGGATTCCCCCAACATTGGGAACATTTTTTCTGCATTCTAGCCTGTCCAATCCTTTAAGAATTGTATATGTTTCTATAAGATCCCCTCTTTTCCTTCTAAATTCCAGTGAATACAAGCCCAGTCGACCCATTCTTTCATCTTATGTCAGTCCCGTCATCCCGGTAATTAACCTGGTGAACCAACACTGCACTCCCTCAATAGCAATATAGTCTTTCCTCAAATTAAGAGACCAAAATTGCACTCCAGGTGTTGGCTCCTAATTTGAGGAAGGAGCTTTTTGCTATTGAGGGTTTGGACACGCTAGTGGCAGGAAACATGTTCCTGATGTTGGGGAGTCCAGAACCAGTGGCCACAGTTTAAAATAAGGGGTAAGCCATTTAGAACGGAGATGAGGAAACACTTTTTCACACAGAGAGTTGTGAGCCTGTGGAATTCTCTGCCTCAGAAGGCGATGGAGGCTTGTTCTCTGGATACTTTAACGAGATAGCTAAATAGGGCTCTACAAGATATCTCGGAGTCAGGGGATATGGGGAGAAGGCAGGAACGGTGTTCTGATTGTGGATGATCAGCCATGATGACATTGAATGGCGGTGCTGGCTCGATGGGCCGGATGGCCTACTCCTGCACATATTGTCTATTGTCTATTGTCTATCCAAGTCACCCTGCAGCCTCATAGCATCTTCATCGGAGCTCACACTGACCCCCAGCTTTGTGTTTTCCGCAAACCTGCAGATGTCACATTTAATTCCCTTGTCTAAATCGTTAACATATATTGTAAATAACTGTGGTCCCAACACCAAGCCTTGCGGCACCCCACTAGTCACTGCTTGCCATTCTGAAAAGGACCCGTTAATTCTTACTCTTTGCTTCCAGTCAGTCTGCCAACCAGTTCTCTATCCATGTCAATACCCGACCCCCAATACCCTGTGCTCTAGTTTTGCTCACTAATCTCTTGTGTGAGACCTTGTCAAATGCTTTTTGAAAGTCCAGATACACCACATCCACTGGCTCTCCCTTATCCATTCTATTTATTATATTCTCAAAAAATGTAAAGCCGGAAACCTGGGCCCGTCCCTGACCATGAATGAAACGCAGCACCAGAGCTGTTAGAATGTTTATAGCGAGTGACCTATGACCTGGGCATGCGCAGTCGGAGTAGCAAACTCGCTTATTATCAGAAGGAATGGAATTTTCTCACACTTCATTGTACCTCATATATGTCAGAACTGGTTTGGAGTTGACAATGACTAATTTAATTAGCTGTTGTCTTCACTTAACTAGCATTGTTCAAGGGCAATATCCCAGTGTGGCCTCTTGAGAGGCAACTTGCATTTAAAAGTCACTGCAAACCTTTATTTCATTTCAATGAAATTGAAAGAGACATTAAGACAGCTCCATTGACACAAATAAAACATTAATGAAAAGATGATGGAATGAGAATGAATCATTTATGTCAAATGCTTTCTACAGATGCAACACGCCAGAGAAATTTGGGGCTCTCGGTGAATGTTTCCAGATCTTAGTATGTTCTGGGAACACAAATTCTCAGGGTTTTCCAGCACTTTCTTCCCGCACTCCCCACTCGTTGCATGACAGTGAGGATTACAGATGCTGTTGTTTGCTGCTTTCAGGTGACCTTGTTGGTAACTTTATCATTCGTGCGAGTAATGCTCGCGTCAAATCAATAATGATGGGGGCTGGTTTTGTGCATTATTTTTCTCATTTTCACTCTGTTCTTTACCCACCGCCTGTGTCAAATGCCTTCCGTACTAGGAGTGAGTGAGATTGCCATCAGACCAGTTTCCTAGCAAGGACAAGTAGGAAGATGGCAACTGGAACATGTGCAGTTACTGTCCCTGGAAAGTCGATGAACGTCCCTCTGTCTATGGTCACTGGCTACAGTACCACTGAACAGAAAGTATGGGTGGAGTCAGTCCCAGAGGTCTCGGGTCTCTGAGGCTCCAGCCCTTCATCCTCACCCTCTAGACTTTAATACGTCACACGTATAGCCTTGCTCCCTTCTGACTGTAAGCCAATTTATCCATTCTTTTAAGCGGTAGATATCAAGGTGATACTCGGCCAACTTTCTCTCAAATCGGGTGCAGATATTGAAGGTTTTTGAATTCACTCATGGTATGTCACTGACTGGGCCAGCATTTATTTCCCATCGCTCACTAGCTGAGAACTGGGTAGTTATTTCAGAGGGCCGTGCACTCAAAGTTATAGCCATACTCTGTGCAGACAAATGTTCCCTTCCAAAGCATCGGTGAACCATATTGGTTCTGGCGATGAACCATTCAATTGGATCGCCATTACCCAGTACCATATTTGTATGGATTGCATTGTTCAGAGTCTGGGTGATATTGATGGGAAGGTATCTATTGCCCATTCCTGGTGAACTTTGGATGGGGTGGCACACTTGGCCATTTCATAGGCATTGGAGAGTCAACCACATGGGTGGGTTTGGAGATATCTAGAAGAGATCAGGTAAAGGGATGAGGTTTTTGTTTCTTCGAAGGGTTGAATGCCGAGGATGGGTTCTGGCTGCAAGCATTAACCATTTCTCAGTTGATAGTGTGTGGATTGCATTTGGATAGTGTAAGATGTTGCAGAAATGTTGCCACACAGCAAATGTGATGTGTGTCAGATACAGCATGCCAATAATCTTTGGGCTTTGTTTTGTGAGCAGTTTTAGTTGACCATTGTTAAGTATCCAGCTCCCTCCTGTAGTTCCAAAATAAAACCCCCCTCTAAATGCTGCAAAGTTTGAAAACGAGGTCATGGAGGGAGAATGTAGCTAGAAAGTAATATGAAACAGCACAGCTGATTTATGGACAAATTAAAATGAGTTGCATTGGATTTCAGTCACGTTTGCCTCCTTTGCATGTCCTTTCTCCTTCCTCTTTGTTAACTGGAAATATTCTTGCTTGTTGCATGAGTGTGGCTATTCACTTCTAAAGGATGGTTAATTATAAAGTCTGTGCGGAGTAGGAGGACCAGCCTAAAGCATTCAGCCTGAAATCATTAATTCTCAGCTGTAATGAAGATGATGGTAACCACTTTCCATGTTTTTAAACACTGAGGGGGTCAAAGCAAATAGCCTCCACTACTCAAACTCTACTTTAGGGGCCTTGCAGATAAATGTGGCGATTCTTTTGCAATAAAGTCATAAGTTGTAGGAGCAGAATTAGGCCGTTGGGCCCATCAAGACTACTCCGCCATTCAATCATGGCTGATCTATCTTTCCCTATCAACCCCATTCTCCTGCCTTCGCCCCATAACCCCTGACACCCTTCCTAATCAAGAATCTGTCAATCTCCGCATTAAAAATATCCATTGACGGCCTCCACAGCTGTCTGCAGCGATGTATTCCACAGATTCACCACCCCCTGGCTAAAGAGGGTACGATCGAGTGTACCTCCAATCTGTCTCATGCTCTTTGCTGTTTCTGTGTGCATATCACTTCCTCGCTAGGACTGAGAGCTCTTGTCTTGGGTGAGGGTTTTTTCCCTACCTGCGAGAAGCATGATAACCTGAGGTGTCTGTTGCTTGTTCCTTTTATTTGAATAGTGATCTGTCCTTCTGCTTCTTTTAGGGGTTTCCAACAATCAGTAAGGACTTCACAAGATCTTAAAAGGGATCCTCATTTTCCTTGAATACAAGGCAGTATGCATCTGTGCTTACAGTATTTACCCCGCCCATCCCCTTTTATTTTTCAAGCAATCTCCATCCTTCAGCCTCTTGGTTTAGTTGGTACAGGTAGTTTAATTACCTGTAGTGATTGTCCAACACAACAATAAGGCAGCCAGCACATTGTATGGGAGTCTTCCATGAGGCTGATTGGATGTCAACCACTCTTCCATCACTTGACATCAGACAGAGAAAGGATGGTCGCAGCAAAAAGGAGCCAAGGAAGTCATTGCCTATTCAGGTTCCAGTTGACCAGACATGGCTGTGCTTATTTGTGGCTTTCCTTCTTTAATTGGATGACTTGAGAAGGGATTAGTTCTTTTATGGGCAATGTAAATAGGCAAGTTGTACAGTCTGGAGTTCCAAGTCATCTTTAATCTGTACACATAGTATAGCGGTACAGCAGGTTGTTAAGGGCCTGTTCCACTTACGTGTCCTTGGCACGCAAATTACGCAACCTCGTGGTTGCGTTGAGCCGCGATGGTCCTGCGAAGGTCGGGCGCGATTACATGCGTACGCACAGCCGTCTGGAGCACGTGACGTCATTTGAAGATGGACAAAAAGCTGGAGTAACTCAGCGGGACGGGCAGCATCTCTGGAGAGAAGAAATGGGTTACGTTTCGGGTTAAGACCCTTCTTCATCTGAAAAGAAGGGTCTTGACCAGAAACATCACCCATTGCTTCTCTCCAGAGATGCTGCCGGTCCCACTGAATTACTCCAGCATTTTGTGTCTATCTTCAATTTTCTTGACCCTGCTCTGGGAGTTGAAATGGGGGCGGATCCGGACCGCAACGGCCGTGAACCCCAGGCTGAGTTTGGTGATCGTTTGCCTGCTTCTGCTGCTGTTGAAGGCGAGACGTTGCATCGCGCCTGTCTTGGGGTCTTTGTCCCACTTTGGCCGTCAGTTCCGCGACAGGCCGTTGGCGCGCGAAGATTTTGTTTGCTACAAAAATTTTGGAGCCCCGCGCGATGTCGAGCACAACTACACATCCCTCCGTGCTTCTAAGTGGGACCGGCACCGTGCAGCCATACGATGCCCGTGTGTCTCACCACGACCACGAGGTTGCGTGATTTGCGCGCCAAGGACACGTAAGTGGGACAGGCCCTTTAGTTGTTAATTCATCGTTACCGCTTCCAAGACTGAACAGTGTAGGAAGTGGGTGTTAGTATAAAGCATACAGTAAGGTGGGGTTAGTGATACTATTTCTACTATGGTTGGTTCACATGCAATAACCAATCTACATCCTTCCCTGTAAAGAGCGAATATAGTTAAACACACTTGCGACTTCAGAATTTAAACATACTCGCCGTATCTGTCAGGCGGGCTACCAACCTCTCTCCCTCCTCACCAAAAAAGTTAGTGGGAGAGGGAGGCAGTGAACCCGGAAGTGAGCAAGCAGCAGGGGACACTTGTGGTGACCGATAGGGAGAGCATGCGGGAGGGGTATTGTTGTTGTTTTCAAATTCAAGGAATTGTTTTCCTGAGGGCCAACTATTTCACATCGAGGGTGGCAGGTATATGGAACATGCTGCCAGGAGAAACTGTAGAAGGGTACAGTTACACCATTCAAAAACAATTCAATGGGTTCCTACATGGGAAAGGTTCAGAGGGACATGGGCCCAACAGGCAAATGGGACTAGCTCTGACAGTCACCTTGGGCAGCATGGCCGAGATGGGCCAAAGGGACAGTTTCCATGCTATATGAGTTTATGACTCTATTGCTGATGATACAATACCAAATAGTGCTATCAAATTCCAAAGCATTGTGACTGGTTGTTAAAAATGCGCCTGAATCTACCTGCCACCAAAAAAGGTATGGTATTATTAGACACTGGTGCCAGGTTTAACCCACGATGAATATTGACTTTTTGACTATAATGCCTTCATACTGTGGAATGGAGAGTTGTCCATGGTGCATCCAACCTGTAAGGCACTCAATGTGAAGAATAGCCACATGTTGCAGCACCATTGGCTTCATCAACCTCAGTCACCACTTTTGGGAGAGCTGGCCAAACTCCATGCCACTTTTCCAATAGTTTTTTTTCTTCCCAATATCTCTTTAAACCCTACTCCTTTCTCCACTCCCCAAAAAGCACTGGGACTTTTCTGGGATTAACAATAACCTTCCCGGATTGCCATTCTAGAGGAATGTTCTGAGACTGATAATGGGTTCTGGGCGATTCCACACTGTATTTCAGTACATAACGTAATCATGTTCTCCTATAACACACCCTGATGCATGTGGTGGGATTGAAGACTCCAGCAATTACCTTCTTGTGACAGCCATGGCAGAGGTGCAATTCAGTCAAATTACCCCTGTAGTTGACATTCAAAATAGTATCTTACTTACATGTGCCAGGCACATCCTCCACATTCAACATTAACTCACACAGTATCAGGCAACGTATTCCTACTGACTGCTGGAAATTACTTAGATGTGGTGATGATGACTTGTGAGAAAACAATTTTCTCTCTTTTTATTCCCCCTCTCTCTTTTATTCTTGCTCGCATATTCTGTCACATTGTCTTTCCTCTCTCTCTCTTATTCTCTCTCCATATATTCTTGCTCATTCTCTCTCTGTCTGTCTCCCTCTCTCTGTCTGTCTCCCTCTCTCTCTGTCTCTCTCCCTGTGTGTCTCTCCCTCTGTCTCTCCGTGTCTCTCTCCGTGTCTCTCTCCGTCTCTCTCCGTGTCTCTCTGTCTCTCTCTCCGTGTCTCTCTCTCTCTGTGCCTCTCTCTGTGTCTCTCTCTCTGTCTCTCTCTCTCTCTCTCTCCTACTCTCTCTCTCTCCTCTCTCTCTCTCTCTCTCTCTCTCTCTCTCTCTCTCTCTCTCTCTCTCTCTCTCTCTCTCTCTCTCTCTCTCTCTCTCTCTCTCTCTCTCTCTCTCTCTCTCTCTCTCTCTCTCTCTCTCTCTCTCTCTCTCTCTCTCTCTCTCTCTCTCTCTCTCTCTCTCTCTCTCTCTCTCTCTCTCTCTCTCTGTCTCTCTCTGCCTTTCTTCCTTTGTCTCCCTCTGTCTTCCTTTGTCTCCCTCTGTCTTTTTGTCTGTTTTTCAGTCTCTGCCTTTCTCTCTGTCTCTGTCTCTCTCTCTTCCTCTCCCTCTCCGTTTGCTGGTCAGGCACATGGCTCAGACAGTAGTCCATTGACAGCACACTGAACAAGCCTCAACAAGCAGGGCTCGTGTTTCTCAGCCATAACCAACCTTGGCAACCTTTCAAATTAAACTGCAAATGAAGCAAAGCAGTTTCTGTTCACTGCCTTCAATATGTAAATGGAGAGGACTCATCAATAGTGTACTGTGCTAGAACCCAGGCTGATTTTGTAATAACATGAATAATCTGTCTTCAAAAGTAAGATGATCAAAACCTCCACCAATGCCAGGACCTGTACTTTCTTCGAAGTTTAAAGAAATTTGGTATATCTCCAAATACTTTACCTTCTGCAGATGCAGACTGACTAGTTGCGTCACAGGTCTGGTAGAGTAATTCCAATGCACAGAAACACGAGGCTGTAGAAAGTGGTGCACTCAGCCCAGATAATCGCAGGCACAGCCCTCCCCACCATCAAAAGCATCTACATGGGCACTGCCTCAAGAAGGTGGTCTCGATCATCGAAGACCCCCACAATCTGGGCCATGCTCTCTTCTCACTGATAACATTGAGCAGAGGGTACAGAAGCCTGTAGTCCCACATCACCAGGTCAGGAACAGACACCTTCTTACAACAATCATGTTCTTGAAGCAACTTGCACAACCTTAATCAGCAACATAACACAATGGACCACCTCCTGCACCATCATGGATTTGTTTTCTGATTGTGTTTTATACTTAGAAACATAGAAAATAGGTGCAGCAGTAGGCCATTCGGCCCTTCGAGCCTGCACCGCCATTCAATATGATCATGGCTGATCATCCAACTCAGTATCCTGTACTTGCCTTCTCTCCATATCCCCTGATCCCTTTAGCCACAATGGCCACATCTAACTCCCTCTTAAATATAGCCAATGAACTGGCCTCAACTACTTTCTGTGGAAGTTTATGTCTTGTTTTTGTTTAGTCTTTTTCCTTTCCCTCTTTACACCTAATTGTAATGATGGCGAATTGTAATTTATGTATTTGTTTTTTTGTGTTTTCGGAGTATGTGTCAGTTATGCTGCAGCAGCAAGATCTTCATTGTACCAATACTCATGTACCTATACACCTATACTGATGCACATGAGAATAAACTCGACTTGACATCACCACCAGAGGAGTGTGTGGTATCCCGCCAGTAGCTGTTTTACTGCTCAGATGTCCATGGATGTGCCGTTAGGGGTTATTCCAAGCATTTTAGAATAGGACATTTGGTGTTTTCCTGCTGGTTTCTCTGGAAGTGCAAAAGATTATACACCATTCAGATTTGGTTGAAATAAATGTTTGATTTTGGGTTATATTAAAGTTAATTATTTGCAGGTCTGGCACTGCTAGTGATAGCTTTGGCAGTTAAGGATTGATGAACTAAGTGTTTGCTGAGGTGTTTTGGCTAAACATTAAAGAGTGATACGTTAGGTATAGCCTTTCCTCCTGCCCTACTGGAGCCATCATGCAGTCTGTAAATCTGCTTATGGGTTTTCTTCCCTGACGTTCACAAGAAACCCCTCACTGGCGATCAAGAGCAGGAATTGTGGTGGCAGCTTTTATCCTCTGGAGCTCCCAAGCCCACGTGAGCTTATGAACTAGGAGCAGGAGTCAGTTGCTTGATCCTTTGAGTCCGTTCTCCCATTCAGTAAGAGAGTCACAGTGAGATACAGCACAGAAACTGACCCTCTCTAGACCATCTAGTTGGCTGACCATCAACTACCTATGTAATCCTACATTAATCGTAATTTTTCCTCCTCCCTATATTTCCACCCCCCCTCCATTCCAGGTTGTATCTCTCGCCTACACACTAAGATCAGTTTGCAGTGGCCAAGTAACCCACCAACCAGCATGCCTTTGGAATGTGGGAGGATACCAGAGCACCCGGGGGGAAACGTGCAAACTCCACACAGACAGCACCGGAAATTGGGATTGGGACTGGGACTCTAGTTCATTGAGGCAGAGGCTGAACTGACTGTGCTACGGGGGTCACTCTTCAATGGCGTTGTGGCTGATTCATTCCATTGTTACGTCAGTCTGGGATCACAGGGAGTCAGGCTCATTCCTGTATTGCTAGTCTGCCTCAGCCGTGATTATTTTTAGGATTTGCTGGGAATGAAGCTTGGGAACCTCGGAGTCAACATGGTGACACATAACACAGTCCCTTTTAGCCAGCTCTGCAAAGAGACCATTGTATTCTGTTTGGACAAAACCTTCCATCAGTTCTGTATTACTGCTCCTTTATCTTCCCCTATTTCATTTATCGCATCTTTGAGTCCAGAATAATTTCAATTATGTTTTTGTGTTTAGAATCAAAAGACGTGATGCAGTCACAGCCAAAGACCTTTGGAACAAGAGATTAACAGATCTGAGATAATAACAGATATTACCGTATCTTTAATAATAATAATAATAATAATTTTATTTATAGAGCACTTTAAAAACAAACATAGCTGCAACAAAGTGCTGTACATCACTAATCATTGACAAAAAAGTTAATACACACCAAAAATAACAATCAAAAGAAATAGTAGGAAAAGACATGCAAAATAAAGAAACATCAAAAACACCACAAACAGAAGCAAAGCCTCAGGCATGGTCAAAAGCCAGGGAGTACAAATGTGTTTTAACACTGGATTTGAAGATGGACAGTGAGGGGGCCTGTCTGATGTGCAACGGCAGGGTGTTCCAGAGTGCCGGAGCAGCAACAGAGAAGGCTCTATCCCCTCTGAGCCTCCGACTAGACCTCGGTACCTCCAGGAGCAGCTGACCAGCTGACCTGAGGGACTGGGCAGGAGCGTATGGGTGGAGCAGCTCAGAGAGGTAAGGCGGGGCGAGCCCATTCAGAGATTTAAAAACAAATAACAGTATCTTAAAATGAACTCGAAAGTGCACCGGGAGCCAGTGTAGGGAGGCCAGAATTGGCGATATGTGCTCCCTCTTTCGAGTCCCTGTTAAAAGGCGAGCAGTAGCATTCTGAACCAACTGGAGACGAGCCAGTGAAGAACGAGCAACACCAAAATAGAGCGCGTTACAGTAATCCAGCCTAGATGTAATAAAGGCATGGATTACTGTCTCAAAATGCTGCCGCTCGAGAATGGGCTTCATCTTCGCCAGCTTCCTTAGGTGAAAGAAGCTGGACTTAACCACCGCGCATATATGGCGATCTAATTTAAAGTCACTGTCCATCCTAAAACCCAGGTTCACAACTGTTGGCTTCACGTACCTTGACAATGGACCTAAATCAACAAATGGAGGTTCACGGCAGCCATTGGGATCAAATAAAATCACCTCTGTCTTCTTTTCATTAAATCCAAGAAAGTTTAGGGCCAACCAGGACTTAATGTCATCAAGACAAGACAGAAGCGAATTTACAGAAAAGGCGTCTTCCCCCCTCAGCGGCAAATAAAGCTGGGTATCATCTGCATAACAGTGGAAAGAGATGCCATGCTTTCTAAGGATGGAACCCAGAGGAAGTATGTACAGCGAGAAAAGCAGGGGCCCCAGAATCGAACCCTGTGGAACCCCATATGACAGGGGAGCGGAAGAGGATTCAAACCCAGCAAGGCTAACACACATGGTTCTGCCCACCAGATAGGACCTGAACCATCCCAGGGCACTGCCGCAGATGCCCACTAACTGCTGTAGCCGAGATAATAAGATATTATGGTCCACCGTATCAAAGGCGGCAGACAAGTCCAGCAGGACAAGAACCGCACAATCCCCAGAATCATTAGCCAGGATATGTGATATTTGATATGTGTCATTGCATTGGCTTATTGGAGCCATAATGATAATTGGGGTAACGCTGTTTTTTGTGAGGAACATTAAGAGTGTCTATAAATAACACAAACAATGTGGATTTTCTTTGAGTGCAATATTTTGCATTTCTGTCAAGAGGAGAAAATTCTACACGCCAAAATTAAGACATAAAATGCAAGAAGCTCTAAATAGGGTAGTCATTTTCCTGATCTGTGGAGTATCTTCAGCTTTTACTGTTTTAATTTTGCGTATAATTTTCGTTTTGCCTGTCAATGGCGCCAATTTCTCATTTATCCATTACCAAGCCAAAAGATTCCCCTCACCCGACTCCTTACGCCAATTCTGTCTACTTCTAAGATGATGCTGTGGCCAGTTCTCCATGGTTTCTTCTACCTTGTTATGGGGACATTGGGCACCCAGGTCTTTTGTTCTTATTTGTCCTCGCCCACCTCTTCTCCACAGCTTCATTGTGCCGATGGGCCAGTGACATTCCTACCATACATTTCTCTTCCTGCATGTCTGTGATCCCGATGACATTTCCCATTCCCAGTTTCCTTCTTAATGATTTTCTCAGACCACACACAGTTGGGAAATGTGCTCCATCCTCCTCCAAGATCTTTTGGGCTTTAAGCCAAGCAAAATAAAATAATCATCTGAGGGCCAGCCAAAGCATTCTGAAGGCCATGACTGTCCAACATGATCCAACAGGGGTGCAACTGACTTCACAGGGAGTAGACACTTGAGTTGTCTGTAAACATCAACTCAGACCTTCCCAAAGTTTTCTGATCCATGCATCTCTAACATTCTGAACCCAACAATCCTCTGATGAAAGACCCTCATTTGTAAATTATTTTTTCCAATCTCAAGATACTTCAAATCACATGACCAGCTGTTGAAGTACTTTTTAAGGATTTTCAGTATTGTAATGGTGGAAATGCAGTAGCCAATTTGAATACAACAAACTTTAGACTTTAGAGATACTAGCAATCACCCAATACACTAGCACTATCCTACACACTAGGGACAACTACAATTTTATCAAAGCCAATTAACCTGCAAACCTGCACGCCTTTGGAGTATGGAAGCAAACCAAAGCACTAGGAGGAAACCCATACAGTCATAGGGAGAACATACAAACTTTGTATAGACAGCATCTGTGGTCAGAATCGAACCTGAGTCTCAGGCGCTGTATGGCAGTAACTACCGCCGCACCACTATGCTGCCCAAATTTGATAGAATGTGTTTTGATCTAATCAATATGAAATTAATAATATCAATATTGAACTGGGTATTGTGAACTTATTAGCTGGAAATTTATCATCAGTGCTGCTTTTAGGAATGCTTATAATCTGTATATGTTTAATGTGTATTAAAATCACCGTTGCACAGGCACAGTGATTGCAATAAAACTATGCTGGCAAGTATCAAGACTATTTCTCGGAGTGATCTGGCTGAATACCAGAGCAGTGAAGTGACTGATACAGCAGTGAAACCATATTGAGGTGTTGTTTGATAAGCAGTTAATTGATGGTTTTTGCTTCAGTGCTTTGGTACACGCTGCACACATTAAAAACAAGTTAATAACATGAATTACAGAGATAACCCAAAAACACTGCCACCATTTTCTCCCCTGATCTTGCTCTTCCTTTCTCCCCTCACTATTCCCTTCTACTAATTACCACAATCATGAATATTTCAAGATGATCAACATTGAACCAAAATAAAAATGCTGAAAATCTAAACAATAAACAGAAAATGCTGGAAATACACAGTAGGTCAGGCTGCATCCGTGGCAGGGGAAACAGATTTTATCTTTGTTTCTCTTTCCACAACCTCGCCCTGACGTGCTGAGTATAAGCAGCAATAATTAATGTTGACAGGATCATTTTTGTTTAGTCATGCTGATTCAGAGATAATTCATGGCCAGGATCCCTACATTGTGTGTGTGTGTGTGTGTGTGTGTGTGTGTGTGTGTGTGTGTGTGTGTGTGTGTGTGTGTGTGTGTGTGTGTGTGTGTGTGTGTGCAACATGTACTGTAGTTACTGCAAAAAGTAGGAGTCTATTATTCAGCTTGCTGTTGACAATTGAAATTTATCAGCTCTCAGTTTAAGAGACACCCTTTCTCCTGGACTTTGAACAGCAGTTTGATGTTGAGCACAGAGCTCCAGTCATCCCTCATGTATCCACGGCTCAAGCCTGTTGTGTTCTTTTGTCCTCCCTAATCCTTGCTGAAGGCTAATGAGGTGGATTTAATTTTGCTCCGTGTACCAGCTTTGCTGAAATTTAATACGTCAGCGGTAATAAGTAAGGAAATATTTGAGCTTTTGAGCATTCTAAGCCGAGAGCAGGGAAGGAGGGTTGTTCTGTGGCTAATGCAGAAATCAAAATAAGGCCCAAGGTTATTTGCAAGGGCGAGGAAGGGGATGGGGTATCATGCGTTCTGCTGAGCTTGCTCACCTTCCCTCTACAAACCGTCCTGATGTTAAATCTTTCTGTAGTTCCTTTGATCTCACTTCTGAAACTGCTGGGTTGATGTTGATACCCTGAAGCGCATTGTGAAAGGGGAGTGCTAGCCTCAACCAGGGAAGCATAGCTGCTCACAGCTCCAAATGATCGGTCTTGGAGGAATTGTCCTTTCCCAGGCTGCCTCTCATTAGACACTCAGGAGTGAGGATGGCTGCAGAGTCATGGCTAATAATAACCAGTCTGCATTTGTAGCATGCAGACAACACTTTACAGTGGGTCTGAACTGGGAACATTACAGAAAGCAGGAAATATCTCGGCATCTGTTGAACCCTTACAGCCTGTGCTGGAAACACTCAGCAGGTCAGGCAATGTCTGAATCAACATTTCAGGTTAATGTCTTTAATCACAACCATTCTGATGGAACGATGTTGGAACTCTGTCCACAGATGCTGCCAGTATTCCCAGCATTTACCAGCATCTGTGGTATTTTGGCAACATTGCTGTTTTATTTGATACTTTGAAATCCATTCATATTTTGAATTTAGCTCTGGATGCTTGTATCCAGTTCAGACTGCTGTTCACATACACACCAGCCCTTGAGTTTGGAGTGGAGGTGATTGACATGGAATAATGCTGGCACAGATTGTACTTGCATGTTTTGATTGGACCTGTTACACTCCCCTATTGTCGGTATAATTGCCTTGTCTGGCAGAGGTTTGCCCTACTTTTTGGTTTTTGCTTGCCAGGGTTCAAGCCTGAACTGAGGTGTGAGCCTAATGGTCCAAGTTCAAGATCAAGTTTGTCATCATAGGCATGAATATGGGGAGGTACAGGTGCAATGAAAAATCTTGCTTGCATCAGCATTACAGGTACACAAGACAAACACATGAAAAACAAATTATACATAGACCACAAATAAAGCTCTAAGTGAACGACAATTGCAAAGACAAAGAAATATAGTGCAAAAACATAATTGGAAAAATAAACATGCCCATAGAGTCAAAAGTGGGTCGCAGTTTTCATTTGTTAATGTTGCGTTAGGGATGTGTGGGTTGTTTCAAAGAACCTGAAAACTGCAGGAATGTCGATGTTCCTGAACCCGGTGGTGTGAGACTAACACTATCCTACACACTAGAGACAATTTACAATCTTTACCGAAGCCAATCAACCTCCAAACCTGCACATCTTTGGAGTGTGGGAGGAAACCGGAGTTGCCCAAGACAACCTAAGCCGTCACAGGGAGAATGTACAAACTCCGCACAGACAGCACCCGTAGTCAGGATCAAACCCGGGTCTCTGGCGCTGTAAGGCAGCAACTCCACCACTGCACCACTGTGCCACCCTGATGGTGATAGATCTAGCATGGAAACAGGCCCTCTGGTCCGTTGAGACAATGCCGACCCATTTATATTAAATCGTAACTAATCCCATTTATTTATCTCACATATCCATCAGCTCCTCCCGGATTCTACAACACAATTACTCATTAGTGGTAATTCGCAGCAGCCACTTAACCTATCCACCTGCACATCTTTGGGATGTGGTGGGAAACCGAGGAAGTTGGGGGAATCTTGTGTGGTCACAGGGAGAACATGCATATGTCACACATACAGCATTAAGGTCAGGATTGAACACCAGTCTGTGGAACTGCAAGACAGCAGCTCTACTTGCTGCACCACCATGCTTCCTGACGATGGATGAAGGATGGTGTCAGTCTAATCATCCTGTTCCTCTTCAGATGTTTGCTGAGGCAACTTTGGTACCTCTCCAGTGATGTAAAATTGCCTTTAGTTTGTTCTCCCACTTGAAAGACACTACTCCAGCCCCAGTCAAGCATTGGCCTTTATGTTATTGAATTCATGGTGACTCTTCTTTAAAACTATGGATATCCTCTAAACATCAATTTGGAGAAGGTAGGAAAGCCTATGTGGATCGAGTCACTGCCTGAGACCCGTTCTTGATCCCAACCTCCTACTCTGACTGTGTGCAGTTTTCAAATTCTCCTTGTGACCATATGGATTTCCCCTGGGTGCTCTGCTTTCCTCCCTCATTCCAAAGTGTCCGTAGATTAATTGTCCACTGTTTATTGTCCCTATCATGTAGGCAAAACGTTGTAACTGCAGGCTGTTGAAAATAATGTGTGGGGAATAAAAATGGGATTAGTGTAATCAGTACAAATGGGAGGCTGATGGTGTGTGGGCTAAAAGATTTGTTATTCTGCAGGAAGATCTATGAATACAAAACAGATTCGAGAGAGTTAATTTAAAATATGCGGTTGTTTATACAGGTACATTGAAGGGCTAGAGTGAATGAAATATTTTGCCCAGCTCACTGCATGCTGGAGAAGGAGTTCAGAGTCTAATCTTGCCACGGTGTGGGCAGGTAAGAGACTGCTCCACCATGGGGATGTGAGATATAATCATTTGGGAAAGTTGTTCTGAACTCTTGCAATTTGCTTCTCCTGTCCCTGCTAGTATGTCGGGGCGTGTAAGCATTAGTATATATGAACATTATGCATAAGTGTGCACATGCTTGTGTGACCGTGGGGGTGCATGCATGTCCGTGTCAGTGTGTGATTGTGAGCGTGGGTGTGAGTGGAAGTGTTTGTGTGTTTTTATGTGTGTGTGTGTATAACCTGTGCCAGTCCTGCTGAGTTACTCCAGCATTTTGTGCCTATCTTCTGTTTAAACTAGCATCTGCAGATCCTTCCTACAGACTTCATCTAATGTTTGCACACAAGTGTATTTCCAGCAGGGGCCATTGAATGCAATCATGATTGGCTCGCCTGAGGGACAAGTTTGCATCTCTGATTACCTCAGCACACCCAACACTGACTCCACGTCACCGAAGTGGTTTGGAAGTGGTCTTACCTTGAGTGGAAAGGCCACAGTCAACTCCTCACATTAATGCACACATGTCCAGATCGACTGTTTAATTGTTATTGGTTGGGGATAAATATTGACAGAAACAGTTTAGCTTCTCTTCTCAGAGTTTCTCAGAATTAAAGGGCGCTCTTTTAGAAAGGAGGCAAGGAGGAACTTCTTTAGTCAGAGAGTAGTTAATCCATGGAACTCTTTGCCACAGAGAGTTGTGGAGTCTGTCGGTGGATATTTTTAAGGCAGAGATAGACACATTCTTGATTAGAACGGGTGTCAAGGGTTATGGGGAGAAAGCAGGAAAATGGGATTAGGAGGCAGAGATCAGCCATGATTGAATGGCGGAGTAGACTCGATGGGCCGAATGGCCTAATTCTACTCCTATAACGTGAACTCTTCAAGATAACATCCTATTCCATTGCCATTGCAGTTTCAAGCACAGGGCAGGCCGAACAGCTCATCGCATTTTCATTTTCACTTCCGTGCTCTTTACAATGGAGGGTTAGGATGGTTGCAGAAAGCCCACACCTCTGACAATACAGCAGTCCCTCAGTACTGCACTGCAGTGTCAGCCCAGGTTCTTGTGGTCAGATCTTCACTGTGGGGTTAAACCATCGAGTAGGAAGTGTGTCTATCAAGATGTGGCCTCTCCATTGTGGCTCCAGTTGAACTACTGGATGTAGCTTTTGGTTCCTGTTCGAGGAAAAAAGGCAGGAGAGGCTGACTTTAGAAGAGCTTTAAAGATTTAAAGGCATCCTGGGGTGCTTTAGCCAGTGGAAGAGGAGATGTGCAGGGAAAATGTTTTGAGAGAGTGGTGAGTGGAACATGTTGTCAGGAGTTGTAGTGCAGGCAAATATGACATGGGCATGTAAGTGGCTTTATAGACAGGCACGTTGATATGCAGGGAATGGAGTGATTTGGGTCACGTGCAGGCAGAGGTGATTCGTTTAACTTGGCATCATGTTCAGCATGAACATTGTGGGTCAAAAGACCAATTCCTCCATGGTTGCGATGTAATGTAGAGAACATGGTATCAAGAGTCAAGAATGTTTTTTTTGTCAAATGTCCCAGATAGAACAATGAGATCTTTACTTGCAGCAGCACAACAGAATATGTAACCATAGTACACTGTAAACAATATAATAAACAAGAAGACAAAAGTCCAGTTGCGTACAGCAAGTTCCCACCAAGAGTAGAGTTAATAACAAGGCAATCTCTTGTCATGAAGTTGATTGAGATATAAATACTGGACGAGTCACCAAAGATAAACAGTCTTCTCCTTGCATTAAACCGGGCAACAGGGACTTCAATATTGAACTGAGGGAGTACATGTGTCTTCATATGCATGGGCCGCAGAATCGGGGTGGGCTGCAGCCCCCCCCTACTTTTTGGCTACTGTACGGGCTGATTGGCGCAGACTCGGTGGGCCGAAGGGCCTGTTGCCGCGCTGCATCTCTAAAGTCTAAAAGGCTGTAGTCTAAAGACCAAAGTGGGCCGGACTGATATGTGTAGGAAAGAACTGCAAATGCTGGTTTAAATCGAAGTTAGACACAAAATGCTGGAATAACTCACCTTACAGGAAGGGTCTCGACCTGAAAGTCACCAGCTGGCTTCTCTCCAGAGATGTCTTCAGTCTGAAGAAGGGTTTCGGCCCGAAACATTGCCTATTTCCTTTGCTCCATAGATGCTGTTGTACCTGCTGAGTTTCTCCAGCATTTTTGTGTACCTCCAGAGATGCTGCCTGTCCTGCTGAGTTACTCCAGTATTTTGTGTCTACCGGATTGATGTGTATCTGGGTGATGTATAGGGAGGGTTTGATCAGACAAAGGTTCCGCTGGATGCTGACCTCTGCAGCCGTCTAATCGCTGCACGAACAGCAGCTTTTAGTTTACAGTGGTCATCCATTGACATTCTTCAGCCGCCACTGCTCGCACAAAGCGCATGGGGGGAAATCCTGAAGGGGACGGGGGTACAACCTCTCCCCCCCATGTTTTGAGAGGTGGGGGACAAAGATCCTGTAGGATCTTTTGTTTTCAGGATCTAGAAGACCCGCCGGAAGGTAAAATGCCCACTAACTTTATTAAACTTCTTAAAAATGTCTCCCTCTCCCCCCTTCTCTCCCCCCTTCTCCCCCTCTTCTCGCGCTCTCCACCTTCTCTCTCTCCCCCTTCTCTCTCTCCCCCCTTCTCTTTCCCCCCCTTCTCTCTCTCCCCCTTCTCTCTCTCTTTCTCCCTGCTCTCCATTCTCTCTCCTCATTCTCTCTCTCATTTCCTCTCGCTCCCCATTTTCTCTCTCCCCATTTCTCTCTCCACGCTCTCTCCTTCTCTATCTCCTTTCCCTGCCATCTCTGCTTCTCTCTCCCTCCCTTCTCTCTCTTCCCTGCTCGCCCTCCCATCTCTCTCTCTACTTTTGCTCTTCTCCCCTTCTCTCTCTCCCCCTTCTCTCTCCCCCCCTTCTCTCTCCCCCTTCTCTCTCCCCCCCCTTCTCTCTCCCCCCTTCTCTTCTCTCCCCCCCGCTTCTCTCTCTCTCTCCGCTTCTTTGTCCTTCTCTCCCCTTCTTTCCCCCTCCCACACTCTCTAAAGGACTTACTGTGCTCTGTGGCAGCCATTTACCTTCCTCTTCATCGTGCAGACAGCGCTCTTCCGCTGTCTCTGGCCCCCACCTTCGCGATGTGTGTGTGTGTGTGTGCGGTCGGTAGCAAAGGATCTATAGGATCTTTGGTCAGTAGATGCAGCTCATGCTTCGGTCAAGGCTTTCCAGGTGAGTGACCAAAACCTCTGGCGATTTCGCAAGGTCAGAGGTGAGTGAGGACCAAAACTCTCCACTGGCGACTCGCGGTGCAGGAAGGCCTTCGGTGAGGCGCCATTTAAGATCATGGCTGATCACCAACTCAGAGGCCTTTCCGTTCAGGGCCACATCTAACTCCTAAGTATAGCCAATGACAGGGGCATCAACTCCCTCTGTGGCAGAGAGTTCTCACCACTCCTTGTGAAAACATCTCCTCTTCCAGTGGCAAGAAGCACAAAAGAATGTCTTTAAATCTTGAAGCGTGCTCTCCATAGCAGACACTCACATGGGTCTGGATGTCTTCCGTCACTGATCTCAGTGGTGCTAGTTAAACTGCAGGACTGTCTGTACAGTTGAAGCCTTATAATTACCAAGTGTCTGTTTGGGATCTCTGTAATTTTCTTTTCTCTTTCCTGTTTTGCTTTGTCTAGTTTGCTTCCTGGCTTCAAGACAGTCATGCACCAGAGAGGATCAGTGCCTGTATGTGGGATCCAAAGCTTTGAGAGTTATTGTGAGGTGCAGGACACCCTTTGCCTGTACAGTACTCAAATGCCACCACAGAATCTAGTCTGCAGGAGTTCAGAGTCATGGCAAACTCTAGCCTTTGCCCTGATGAAATGATAGGCTTGAAGGAACCTCGGGGTAACAGACAAAAGGCGCTTTCTGTGTCAATTAACCCCGGACTCTTTAAAGACTGGGAACTCTGCTAATTGTTTCATTTGATCCGATCCTTGGCAGGCACAGTCTTCGAATCCTGCCGTCACCCTGCTGCTCCTCATTAAACAGTTCATTGTCAGAGTCGGGCGGTTTGCTAGAGCCTTCTATTTTCATATTTCTCTAGTCTGCTCAGCTCTGAATATTCCGTTACTAGTTCTCATGTTTCCCTTTGATGAAACCTCCCTGCGAAAGTTATTGCCATAATTTTTGGATCTCCTCCAAATTCATTTTGTATGGAATCAAAATGTCAGTGACTGGGAGGGTATTTGGCCCATTGAGTCCGTGTCCAGGTACACAGGGTGGCAGGTGGATGGGTGTGTCCGAGACTCCCCACAGCAGCGTGGAGCAATGACCTCCAGTCTCCTCTGGTTTGAGTTCAATAATTATCAGTGCGAGAGAGATATTAAGACAACAAGGCTGGGATAGGGTGGTTGGTAGGCTGGCATGGGTGGGGCAAGTGAGGCCCCACTTGGGGGGGGGGATGATTTTGAAGTTAATGATAATTGATGCCAGCTGGTAGTTTGACTTCTCCCCAGTATGCTGGCCAAGGTTCAAACCTCATTTTAAATTGGATTATCAGCTTATTATCACAGTACTATACATGGGAGCTCGCTGTGTGCAAATTGGCGGTGGTATTTCCTGCATCATAACAGTGACTGGTCTATCAGCTGCTTGGGTATATCCCTGGGATGTAAAAGGGAGCCATGGAAATGCACTCTTTGAGGTCCTAGAGGTTGCCCTGCTGCCCAGTGACACAGCCACTGACACAGTTGTGTGTAATGCAAGGGCCTCTGACCAGCATTGCCCAGCTAATTCCCATCTTATTCATCTCCCTGTTGCCAAACATTTTAACTCCCCTTCCCATTCACAAACCGACCTTTCTGTCCTGGGCCTCTTCCACTGTCGGAGTGTGGCCACACACAAATTGGAAGGACCGGCACCTCATATTTCGCTTGGACATCTTACACCCCAGTGGTATGTTTCGATTTCTCTAATTTCAAGTAACCCTTACATTCCCTCTCTCTCCTCTCTCCACCAACCTGGGCATTTTGCTAGTTTCACTGTTCTTATCCCTTTGTTATCACCTCCTCCTCAGCCTGACCCGCTGATTTACTCCAGCATTTTGTGTCTTTTTTGTTGTTCTTGTTTTTTCCCTGCACTCTCTGTCCTTTCCTTTCCTTTCCATTCCAATGTATTCACTGCGTTCCTTCCTCAACCTGTTGTTTTATCTGCAGTTCTGTCTCCCCTTCCTTGCACTGACTTCCTCATTGCCTTCTGACCACATCCTAACTTGCACCATGTCACATGTGGGAAACTCTGTGAGTGTCAACCCGCACATGCTCCCTGCTGGAGTTTAAACCACCGAATTTTACACATGCTCACGAATCTCTGGGGTGACATTGATGACTGTCCAGTTAAACCTCTATGGGATGAGCCCGCTGCACCCACCGTGTAGAGCTGCCTGACCGAGAGTAGTGGTAGACTTTGCATGAGTGGACAAAGGTTCTGTCCCAAGTATATGGTCTGCATTGTCCTTCTGAACATTCGTCCTGTGACTTATCATTGAACCCGACCAGTGGCAGAATGGAGCATGGGAACCAAACGCATAATTAAGCTGCTTGAGTGAGAGCCTTGCTGATCCCATAAATCGTCAGTGACTATTCTGGAGAGACTGTGGCATGTCTGTTCCCTGCAGTCTTGGAGGCCAGCTGAATCTGACATGACCAATCTATTTTCCTACCTTGAAAGTGGTGCCAGGCTGATTTCATCATCAGTGTTTCCAGTTGTTCCCTTTTATTTTTAGAGAAATTAATTTCCCATTGTAAACTTCACTTTTTCATGCTGTCCTCTTTGCAGACAGATGCTGCCTGACCCGCTGAGTTACTCCAGTTTTTTGTGTCTATCTTCGGTATAAACCAGTATCTGCAGGGCCAAGCCGGGCAAAATGAGTCGGCGTTTAGGTTACCTGGCGGTACTTTGGGTGGTCATTGGCACCCGGGCAACCGCTAATTTCGAGCCCTGCCTCTGTAAATTGCCCCTAGTAGGTTCATAAGTTCTAGGAGCAGAATTAAACCATCCGGTCCATCTATAGGGAATGGATGAGAAAGCGGGATAACATTGAACGTGTGTGTGGGTGAACGATGGTCGGCATGAACTTGATGGGCTGAAGGGCCTGTTTCTATGCTGTATCTCTGAACTAAACCTGTGCTCCTTGACCTCTGATCTCTGTGTTGGCTGACCTGTAACCTGATGCCTGTGACCTTCAACCCTTATACTCACTGACCTTCAACATCAATGCTTACTGCCCTGTCATCTCCATGCTGGATGATCTAGCTGCAGCAGTTCACCTTACAGTGTGCAAACGTACCATTGTACAGGCGCTCCAATGAGCTTCAGACTAGCACCACTTCAAGAATATTTACTCTGCCGGTTTTAAAGTAGAAGTCATAGAGTCACAGTCATAGAGTGATACAGTGTGGAAATAGGCACTCCCAGCCAATTTGTCCACACCGACCAACATGTTCCTCCTAAAGTCCCACCTGCCACGTTTGGTCAATATCCCTCCAAACCTATCCTATCCATGTACCTGTTTAAGTGTTTCTTAAATGTTGGGATAGTCCCTGCCTCACCGACCTCCTCTGACAGCTTGTTCCGTACACCCACCACCCTTTGTGTGAAAAAGCTACTCCTCGGATTCCCATTAAATCTTTTCCCTTCACCTTAAACCTATATCCTCTGGTCCTCAAGTGACCTACTCTGCGCACGAGACTGTGCATCTACCCGATCTATTCCTCTCAAGATTTTATACACCTCAATAAGATCAATAAGGTATTGGCCCATCATGTCTATGCTGCGTGCGGCACCCAGCAACACTAACCCATTTACTCACATCAGTGGATTGCACAGTGGTTGGTGTGTTTGTTAATTTGTCTGTAGATCCCCGATAATTGACACCATATCCTTAGCCGTGCAACAGTGCAATCCCCACACTTTGTTTTCCTGACTACTGTCCATCAGAGGGATTTTGTTTCAACTGTCTCTCTCGTACATTGTAAGCTTTTAACAGAAGTTAACCGGTTTGAGATTGTTACATTTAACCAAGCTAACATCTTGGTACGATTAAGAGTTAAAGGTTTAATGTGATAGAGGCCACATTCTTGAAAGTTTCAGTGTGAGAATGTTGCGTGTAGCAGTTCTGCAGTAACTCCCTTTTGTTGAAGTGGCAAACATCTTGTTTATCGCACTCAATGGTGCATTGTATCAGTTTACCGAGAACATATCTGACACCATTTAGTGCCAAACTGTCATGTTTTTTCTTATATCTGTGGGGGTGGGGGAGAATCAGCAGCTTGGGACAGGCTGCACCATCCTCCCACTCACTCTCCATCGCCCACTTGGGGCATCTCCAGGGCATCTCCCTGTTGACCTGTACAGTGTCTAGACCTCCCTCCTGCTGACAGACTAAACCGTCCCATTGTCCATCCAGATCATCTCCTGCCACTGGGCCCAAACCCATGGATCTCTATTTCTCCCCTCCACTGTCACTCCTGACCAGCTTTCCATTCAGGGCCAAACATCTATCCCCTATCTGGAATCCTGCTGTCCAAACGGCGATCAATCCACGCTGTATCTCTAAACTAAACGGAAACTAGTGAACCCATCACTTTAATGCCGGAGAGCACCGTCACTCTCTCTTCAAGGGTTGCTGGTGTTGACACGAAGTTTGGCAAAGAGCCAACTAATCCTCAGTTTATCCAACCAATGTTGGTGTTATGCATTGGTTATATCTTGTCCTTTCACCCCTGGTGCTATTTCTCTCAGAGGCAGGCACTCATTGTGCCAGGCTTGTGCGTGACTCAACCTTTAAATGTCCTCTACGGCTTGAAAATGATTGGAATTTTATTCCATTTCTGTTTCAGTGTTTTCCTCCTCCCCCCTCCCCCCCCACCCCCACCTCCCATCTCCCACTATATTTGGGTTGGGTCTGTTTTTATTTCGTGTGTGCACGGACAGAGTCTAACGAGCTGCAGTATTCAGCTCTGTCTGGCTGATAAGAGCAGCAGGAAAATGAGCAGATAGGTTATCTGAAATCTCTAGCTTCAGCGTGCCATTCAGTGACAGCCTTACTCCGGAGAGCAGCTATCTTCCTAGCCGATCAGCCCTTGTTGATGTGAAGCTGTAGCTGCTGATAGATGAGAGCCATTTTGATTTAACATCAGACTCTCCTCATAAATGCATGTGCTGTGGGGGGAGGGGAAAGGGTTGGGGGCATTGGAAGGGGTAGGGAGAGAAATGGAATACAGTAGCATTACCTACCAAGTTACAGTACATGTGAACCAGGGCGGCATGATGGTGCGGCGGTACAGTTGCTGCCTCACAGCTCCAGAGATCCTGACTACAGATGCTGTCTAATTCCTATGGGAAGTTTGGAATCAAATGCTAATGTCAATAAAGGCAACCATAAAGTTCCCTAATTTTAGCGAAAATCCCATCGGATTCATTGCAATCTTTTTGTGAGGAAATCTACCTTCCATACCCTATCTGCATCAATGTGACTGCGGAATCAGCAATATGATTAGTTCTTAACTGTCTCCTCTGTATGTCTCTGTGCATCCCTTTGCAAATGGATCCTCTATTTCCTCATCAACAGAACACAATTGTCAACAACTCTTCCTCCTTGATAACCATCAGCATAGGAGCACCTCAAGGCTGTGTGCTCAGCCCCCTGTTTCACTCACCCTATACCCATGACTCTGTCGCCGCTCACAGTTCGAGCTCCATCATTAAATTTGATGCCAAGCCCACTGTTGTTGGACAAATATGGGTAATGTAGAAACAAGGAACTGCAGATGCTGGTTTATAAAAGAGGGACCAACGTGCTGGGGTAACTCAGCGGGTCAGGCAGCAACTCTGGTGATCATGGAAAGGTGATGTTTTGTGTCAGGATCTTTCTTCAGACAGACTGTGGGGGGGGGGGGGGGGGGGGAAGAAAGCGGAGGAGGGGCAGGACAAAGCCTGGCAGGTAATAGGTTGATACATGTAAGGATGGTTTTGGATAGGCAGATGGTGGACAAAAGCCAGAGATGAAAAGACTGAAGGTGTGCGACTAAAGGATTAAAGATTTGCAAATGATGAAGCTAGAGGTAGGAATGTAGGCGGAAGGGAAGGGGGAGGGAAGAAATAAGTGTGGGTTCATGTGGCGTAGAGGGGAGATGGTAGATACAGGCATACGGTAGAGAGCATGTTGACTGGTTGCATCACAACTTGGCTCGGCAACTCAAAGGTCCAGTGAACACTGTCCAATCCATTATGGGTACTAACCGCCCCACCTTTGAAGGGATCTGTCGGAGGTGCTACCTCAAAAAGATAGCTAGCATTATCAAGGGCCCTCACCAACCTGGCCACATTCCTATTTCACTCCTGCCATTGGAAAAAGGTCCAGGAATCTGAAAATTGTGACCTTCAGGTTCAGAAACAACTTCTTCCCAAAAAACCCTCGAACACTGCAAACAGCAATTAAACTACAATCTGCAAATTCTCTTGAATGTAGGGGACGGGGCTTTTGGTTTTTCACTTTTTTTTTAATTTATTGAAGTTTCTTTTGTTTATTATGTTATAGACCTATTAACACAGTGCTTGTGTTTTGATGCAAGTAAGAATTTCATTGTTCTAATTTCGTCCATATGATAATTAACACTCTCGGCTCTTTTAGAAATTATGGACAAAGTGTTTGCCTGTCATTTTTTTGGAAGGAATCCTAATTATGCCGAGGCCAGCTTGCTGAAGGGGAAAGAGGGGCAATAAAATGAAAATATGGGACTCAGGGACCAGAGATGGAGATCCCCACCTCCCCTTTCCCCTCCCTCTGGCTTTACATTTCACCCTCTCGTCTCCTCTTATCCACATGCTTTTGAATCCTTTTCACCTCGAACCTTTGTCACTATCTCCACCCAAAGTCCAATCACCCCTCCCTCACCTATATTCACATCATTGGTTTGCCCCTCCCACACTTTCTTTTCCAGCATCCCCCCCCCACCCTACACTCCATCAGCCTGAAGAAGGATTCTCACCAGAAATGTCCCTTCCCCCCGCACATGCTGCCTCCCGCCGAGTTCCTCCTGCAGTTTGTTTTTCAGCTCAAGTTTCCAGCATCTGCAGCATTTTGTCCTTTATTCACACCAGGTGCTATTAGGTCACCCTGCAATTAACCTCCTGGTGCACGGGGCTCAGTACCGCATTGAGGAGTCACCATCAGTGGAGGCACAGAATCCCAAACACCTCACGTTACTGTTCTAATTTACAGCAGGGACTGCACTTCAAAATGGCTCTGTTGGCGGTAAAGCAGTTTGAAGAGTCCTCAGGTTGCAGGAAGCTCTGCAGTAAAGCAAGTTCTTCTGCCTCTTAATGTTGAATCCACTGGTATCATAATGTATTTCATGGGGATATCTGTTGTAGCCAGTTAGGAGGTGGTGTGCCATGCTGGGAGTGCACTGAAGTGCTTTGTTAATGAGCCAGGTTGTCACAGTGCAAGCTGAACCTCTGTGTCTGGTCTGCTGTAACTAAATGTTTTCCAATTTCTGATAACATCTGTTGCATTCTTTGTCGTGTTTTTCCTTTTCTTTTGCTGAAACAAACACGGCTCGGTGATAACATCTTGTGGAGATTCTGCCTGAGATAGCGAGACAGACTGTTGGTGTGCACTTGATGCACTGCTCAATCCCCCCCACAGCTCGCCTGCCAGTCTCACTAATTAACACCAGCACTGTTTGCAGTGAGCCCGTCATACAATTGCCTGAACAATCTATTTATTTCATGTACTTCTTCAAGGTCGCCCAGGCCTAAGTAAGTCTGAAATAGAGGAGGGATCAGCCTTAGTATTGCAATGAACATTAACAGTATTGGCTTGAGATGTGTAGGAAGGAACTGCAGTTGCTGGTTTAAATCGAAGATAGACACAACATGCTGGAGTAACTCAGCGGCACAGGTAGCATCTCTGGATAGAAGGAATGGATGATGTTTCGGGTCAGAACCTTTCTTCAGACTCGAGATGCTGACCTTATTGACTCCCAACACTGCCTGGTCCCCGTACTCCAGTCGCAGCTGAGGAGATCTGACGATAATAAGTGTAGATGGGCAGGTAGTTGGACATCTTTCCCCATAGGAGGTGCATCTAAGACCAATGGGCATAGTTTTAAGATGATTAGGAGCTTTAGAGTGGATCTGAGGAAGAGTTTTATCTCCCGGTTGTTGGAATCTGGAGCACATTGCCGGAGGGGGTGTTGGAGGTAAGGACACTCACAATGCTTAAGAAATATCTGGACAAGCATATGAATCTCCATGGCAGAGAAGTCTTGGTAAATGAGATTAGTGTTGGTAAATGAGATTAGTACAGGCAGTTCCTTGATGGTCAGTGTGGACATGGTGGACTGAAAGGTGTGTTTCTGTGCTGTAGGACTCTGTGACTGTGGCTTCTGGTAGACATGCACTCAAGACCAGAGCTGTTATTCAGCTGCTAGAGATCCTCTAGGGAAAGGTATCATTGCGATGCAATGTTTTTATAGGTAGTCGCCACAAATGTGGGGATTGAATTTATAACTGGAAAGGAGTGTAGGTAAATAGAAGAGTTTCCTCACAGGTTACCAACAGCTGTCCTGTGGTTTTGTTGTGAAGGGCAGAGGGAGAGCTCAGCAAATCAATGACAAATGTAGCTGACAATGTCTGTAATGGGTTTCAGTGGGATACGCAGAATTGTAATAGGTCGACAGAAACTATGTAAAACAGTACAATTTAGCATTGAAGGTTTTGTGAGTAATCGATGTATTCAATTGCTGATACTTTTATTTAAATTAATTCAAAGGGCTCCCACAAATTTATCCATGTACCAAAGAAAAAGAAAAATATGTATTTATATATTGCATGTGGTGACCCAAATCCCTTGGACGAACAACAGCCAATTTTGTGAACTGCAGGGTTCCATTGACTACAAAGACAATGGCCTCATCATTTGTCTGGTTGAGGTTTGTTGTTGTTCTTGAGGTTCTTCAATGCTCCCTTTCCATTTTAAATGGTCATGAGATATCATTGACCAGGACACCTCATCCTACGTCCATTGGGCTCTCTAAGGGCGGTTTAGGGCGGCACGGTGATGCAATGGTAGAGTTGCAGCACCAGAGGCCTGGGTTCAATCCTGACCGCTGTCTATATGGAGATTGTACGTTCTCCCCATGAACTGCATGGGTTTTCTCCGGGTGCTCTGGTTTCCTCCCACACTACAAAGACATACAGGTTTGTAGGTTAGATGGTTTCAGTAAAAATTGTAAATTGTCCCTGGTGTATGTGTAGGATACTGCTAGTGTAACGGGGATTGCTGGTTGGAGCGGACTCGGTGGGCCGAAGAATGCTGTATCTCTAAACTAAACTAAACTGAGGGGCAATGGAGCATGTTCTATTAACTTGGCCAAATGATGCCATCTCTGACATACAGCCTTCCTTCAGCACTGTGGAGTAATTAAATCTCCACCTGCTTCTTGTGCTGAAGACAACAGAGTGAAGCAAATACGTATCTTTCCGACTTGAAGATGAGAATGCCTTCACTGTGCTTTGGGCTAGGTTCATTGACATTCAATAACAATTGGGACTTAGCTCCAGGACAACACTGCAGGAGTTTATCAGAGTAATGTCCTTGGCCCAACCAATTTTCAGACGCTTCATCAATGACCTTCCTTTCATCATTAGGTCATACATGGGGCTGTTTGGTGCTGGTTGCACAATGTTCCATTTCATTTACAACTACTGAGCAAATGAACCAGCCCATGTTTGCATGCAGCCAGATGGAAATAGTTAGCTGTCCCTAGATAAGTTTTTTTGCCTTCCATCACAGAGAGGAGGAGATGCGCTGTGATGGATGTCTGTGTAAATTGTGTTGTGTCTTGGGTCTTTTTTTTCATGTGTGTATGACTGCAGAAACAACATTTCATTTGAGTCTCTATGAGGTTCAAGTGACAAATAAATTGTATTGTGTATTGTGTATTGTGATATGGCATGGGCTGATAAATGGCAAATAACATCCATGCCCAAAATTGCGATACGATAGAACTTTATTAATCCCAGGAGGGAAATTAATCTGCCAACTGTGATAAAACACAAAAAAACATGAAACATGAAATTAAAGTGACGAGTGGAAAGGATTGGGGATGTGCAAAGATTGGGGGGTTGGGAGGGGGTGCGGAGGGGGGGGGGGAGGGGGGAGGGTTATACAGTTTGATAGCCACAGGACACAAAGATCAGCCCCACCCCATAACAAAAAGGGGGAGGAGTTATACAGTTTGATAGCCACAGGACACAAAGGGGGGGTTGAGGGGGGGGGGGGGGGGGGCAGTCAGCCCACCCCATAACAAAAGGGGGAGGAGTTATACAGTTTGATAGCCACAGGACACAAGGATCTCATGTGGTGTTCTGTACTGCATCTTGGTGGAAGGTTCTGTCAGGCACTGACCAGCTCCAATAAGAAAAGCCTAACTCCTAGCCTTGACCGAAGATGGACAAAAAATGCTGGAGTAACTCAGCGGGTCAGGCAGCATCTCTTGAGAAAAGGAATAGGGGTATTTTGGGTCGAGACCCTTTTTCAGACCTGAATAACAGTGGTCAGAAGAAGGGTCTCGACCCGAAACATCAACTATTCCTTCTCTCCAGAGATGCTGCCTGTCCCGCTGAGTTACTCCAGCATTTTGTGTCTATCTTTGGTGTAAACCAACATCTGCAGTTGCTTCCTACACATCCTAACCTTGACCTCCAGTTCCAGCACCACCTACCTGCAGGAAGCCAGCTAAGTTGCAGGAAGATCAAGCATTGGTTTTTTTTTGGTATCCCCAGGTGGTCTACACTTGTTGAATTTTGTTCAGACCCGTTTTGTCTGTTGGATTTTAGCCTGCCTAGTGTGCTTCTCCCTGAAGTTTGGCAGCACACCGTGGCTGAGTGTTTTTGACATACAATTGAATCCAGAATGTATCCATCTGTATACTACACCCATTTGATGAATTGCTTAACAACCAAGGGTAACTGGTAACGCCACGTCAAGGCCACATCTCCAGTGAAGCCTAGCAACAGCCTTGTCTACGAATCACTTTAACCTTTCTGTCTTACTGGTATACAGATATGCCTCTGAAAGATCGGGTAAATGGAACAATTTGGGCAATAACATGCAATGGTAATAGTTACCCATGCTTGGCAGGATTCAATTCTTTAATTGATTTGTTGAAATTATTAAAATATCTATTTTGAATGCATTGTTATTTTTATCTGTTTAAATATTATGGATGAGACTAATTTAGGGGTTTGGGTTCAGATGATTTATCAAGGATAAATTAAAAAGTATAGATGATCAACTGTCAATCTGCATATAATAAATACATGTTCAGTAAATCAAGAATGATTATCACACCAGCATTAACTCATGCATTCACTTAACAGTGACATTACATTGTAAGAACAAAGATTTTGAAACACTACTCACACAGTTTGAGCTGCCTGCTCCATTAGGTTTGTCTCTTGGTCAAATGAAAGTCCATCAAAAATAACAGAATTTTTTTTTTTTTTTAAACCCCCACCATAAGATTTTCCCTGTTTACAATGCAGCATGATTTTTTGGTATGCATAAGAGATTGGGTTTCCACTGTTTGTAGACTTTCATCAGTAGATGAATGTCCCCTTCCAACGTTTAAAAATGATGATTCCAGTCTAAAAGTCTCTAATTTGTAGTTAAACATTGGAAGTTCTTTTCAAGAGGTTTATTAGATGGTCCCACTGAAATTCTGCCAGGTAGTTTCACAAATACCTGGTGGCTTCCATCCACCTCCACCAGCCCCCTTCTCCCCTAACCCCGGTGGCTAAAGTGGCCCTGGGTATAAGATCATAAAGAAACTGCAAACACATATTCTGCCATTGTCCAGGTAAGTTCCTCATAAAAGTTTGAGGAGGTATAACTTAATCCTTTGAATCCTGGCTGTACAGGAGTTTGGGCCCAGGTCTAATAAATATTGGTTTAAAGGAATTGAGCTGATTTTATAATTTCGGAGAGGCAGAGGGATATGCAGGGAATGGAAGGATGTGAATTATGTGCAGGAAGATAAGAATTCATCTTTACATCATTTTTGGCACAGACATTGTGGGCCAAAGGGCCTGTTCATGTGCTGTACATATAACCATATAACAATTACAGCACGGAAACAGGCCATCTCGACCCTTCTAGTCCGTGCCGAACACGTATTCTCCCCTAGTCCCATATACCTGCGCTCAGACCATAACCCTCCATTCCTTTCCCGTCCACATAACTACCCAATTTATTTTTAAATGATAAAAAAACAAACCTGCCTCAACCACCTTCACTGGAAGCTCATTCCACACAGCCACCACTCTGAGTAAAGAAGTTCCCCCTCATGTTACCCCTAAACTTCTGTCCCTTCATTCTCAAGTCATGTCCCCTTGTTTGAATCTTCCCTACTCTCAATGGGAAAAGCTTATCTATGTCAATTCTGCCTATCCCTCTCATCATTTTAAAGACCTCTATCAAGTCCCCCCCTTAACCTTCTGCGCTCCAAAGAATAAAGCCCTAACTTGTTCACGCCAGCCAGGTAGGCCGAAGGGCCTGTTTTCGTGTTGTATCTAATAGCATCAGGCTATTAAACACTTCTACCTCCAAAGAGACTCCAAACTACAGAGACGTAGCAACATTATTTTTGCACTTTTATATCTATTTACTTGTCTGTTTTTTAATATATAGACGGAACATTTTTTTAATGGGTTTATTATGGGTTTAACAGTATTATGTTTGCATATCTGTCGTGCTGCTACAAGTAAGAATATCATTGTTCTGTTTTGAGACATATGACAATAAAACACTCTTGAAGTCTAAAGTCTACATCCTACACACTCGGGACAATTTACGGAAGCCAATTAACCTATAAACCTGCACGTTTTAATCTGCACGTCTTAGTCAAGTGGGAGGAAACCGGAGCACCCAGAGAAAACCAACACAGGGAGAATGCACAAACTCCATGCAGACAGCACCCATAGTCAGGATTGAACCTGAGTCTCTGGCGCTGGAAGGCAGCAGCACTAGTCTTGCTCCACTTTGTCACCACTCTTTCTTCACTCCTTCTCTCTACCTCTGTCATTCCCAAGTCCTCTGGTGAAGATGTCCAATCCATGTTGGAGTCCTGAGCTTTAGGTAGTGGACATCTCACCGTGTCTCTATTTGGGTCGGTCATGCTGCAGTTAATAACGAGATTGCGGCTGCTTTACTTTGGAGCGGAAAATAACCAAACTGCTTCAGAAACTCCGCGGGTCAGGCAGCACTTGTCAGGGGAATGAGATGGTCGCCGTTTCTGGTCATGACCCTGCATTAGGACTGTAGGTTAACTGGCTCTGTTATTGTCCGCTTGTATTACATATAATTCTGCCAACACCTTCTCAGCAACAGGGGCCATCCTAATGGAGAGGAGACAGCACAGCCATATTAACGGATCCCTTACTGTGCCTTTATATTAATACACAGCTCCCCGTCTTCTTCCACCCTTCCCTTTAAGGTGAAATGAGAAAGATTTAAAGGGAATCTGACAGGCAACTGTTTGACACAGAGGGTGGTGAGTATATTAAATGAGTCACACAAACAAGTGGTAGAGTTGGATACAATTATAATGTTTAAAAGACACTTAGACAGATGCCTGGATAGGAAAGTCATAGAGGGTTATAGGCCAGGCTAGCTCTTAAAGATATCAAGGTTGTAGGAAGTTAACTGCAGATGCTGGTTTACATCAAAGATAGACACAAATGCTGGAGTAACTCAATGGGGCAGGCAGCATCTCTGGAGAGAAAGAATGGGAGTCTAGACCCGAAACGTCACCCATTCCTTCTCTCCAGAGATGCTGCCTGTCCCGCTGATTTACTCCAGCATTTTGTGTCTTATCTCCAAAAGATATCATACAGTTTGGCAACAGATTGAGTTTTGGTGTAATGAGATTATTGCCCACCCCAATTTGTTCTGGACAGAAACTGGGAGAAGGGTGCAGCAGGATAAGAGAGCTGATTGTGTTGTGTCAGTCACTGCATTGCATCCAGTTGCAAGAGTCACTGGGCACCTTCCAAGAACAAGTGGCATCTGACTGTCAGCCAAGTTGAGGGAGTAAGGGGAGGAGAGAGGAAATCTTTGGAGGACACTGAATTAAATATTGTCCAGCAAAGTAGGGGCATCAGTCAGCGAGCAAAGATTAAAAATGTGACTCGATCTGTTCACAGTTTCTGGAAAAGTATGTTGAGAGTCACCTACTTTTGGTAGCTGTGCTGTGTGGTGTGTGGGCGGAAGCATGTTTAATTAAAAGCTGAGTGCTGGCAAGTAATGTGATATTGTGAGTTTTGCAATGACCTGCCTCTGCCTAACACAAAGGCACTGCTCATTTAACATTCACCCAACCCCTGCCACCTAATAATCTTCGAGGAAACTTCTGTTTCTTTTGTGCCATTTTAAATCATTTCACCTGATCTTTCCTGAAGAACGTTTCCCAAATGGTTGGATTTGCCGTGTCCTAATAGAGATGGGCTGAGGAGGGCTGGATCATTCTGCTACCGAGATGGAAGGCGGCTGATTATGTGTTTTCTTTATGATTGCATCAATGTGCTGGGTCCACGACAGATTTTCAGAGATGTGCATGCACAGGAACTTGTTGTTGTTGACTCTCTCCACCATCGACCCGTCGATGAAGACAGGTTTATGGATCCTCTGCCTTCCTCTTCTCAGTCACCAATCAGATCCTTGGTTTTACTGATGCTGAGAGCAAAATTGTTGGACGGGTACCATACATTCAGACAATCAATCTCATTATTATCTGTAATTCGTCCAACAATGGTGGTGTCCTGGGCAAATCTAAAGATGAAGTTGGAACTGTGTCTGGCTATACAGTCATGAGTATAGAGTAGTAGAGCAGGGGGCTGGGCACACAGCCCACTGGTGTTCCAGGGCTGCTGGTTATCAAGGAAGAAGTCTTGTTGCCATTTCGTACCATCTGCTGATGATGAAGTCGAGGATCCAGTTGCAAAGGGATGCGCAGAGCCCCAGTTCCCTGAGCTTGGTAACAAGTTTGGAGGGGAAGATGGTATTGAATGCCAAGCTGTAGTCTATGAACAAATCAAAAGGCCGATGTATTTAACCCTCTTCTACTACCTTTCTTAGTTCCTTTGTACCCCTACACCCCTCTCTATACCCTCCATTCTCTCCTATTCCCCAATTACAGAGTATTGTGCCGTCCTGTAAAATTACATTATATTTCTATCAGGATTCCAAGCAACCATTTCTACAAGATAGAGTTTGATTGAGAATTGGTAATGTGCGATTTCAGGTGGGCGTTTTCAGGGGCAGAGAGTACAGGGGGAGATAGCTAACACCCACCGACATTGTGCTGAACGGTGCAGAAGAAATGAAATATTTACCCATTGTAAATCTGTCTGCTTTAGACTTCAGAGATACAGTGTGGGAACAGACCCTTCAGCCCACCGAGTCCGTACTGACCAGCGATCACCCCATACAGTAACACTATACTACACACCAGGGACAATTTATCATTTTTACCAAAGCCAATTAACCTACAAACCTGTCCATGTTTGGAGTGTGGGACGAAACCGGAGCACCCAAGGAAAACCCACTTGGTCACAGTGAGAATATACAAACTCCGTACAGACAGCACCCACAGTCAGGATCAAAACTGGGTCTCTGGCACTGTAACGTAGCAACTCTACCGCGGGGCCACCATGCTGCCCCTTTCTGATTCTTTTTTCCTCGATTCCCACTCCTTTCATTTCTTATCTCACGATACATCTTTTTCATGATCATGGCCTCCTGCCCATTGGTGCAGGAGATGCAGAGATCGACCTCACGGCTCTTCCTTACCCCGCCTCCATCTCACTAGCTCCATTGTTTTGTCTGGTACTGGCGGGACGGGAGAGGTATGGGAAGCTGGACACACCAGCTGTCTCCACATCTCACAATGAGTCACGAGTGAGTGTTGAGGCCAACTCCAGGGTCATAAAGCAGGTGGCTACCTCACTCATTTGCACCAAACGTTTTCCAACACCTGTCGCCACAACTTTATTATCTCTAGAGGCAACATCATGCCGTGTGTATAATTTATTTCCTATCTCCTTGATTGATTGCAGAGCCAGAGGCAACTGTTTCTCTGCTCCTTGCCTGGTTTCCTGTGTTATTTTCTCTGAGAACATAGCATTGATTTTGCCTGTCTCGTCTTCCTTGAGGACAGGAACTGCCGGTGGCATTTTTGATTACTCATATTTGTCCCCTTTCAAGTCCGTGGAATAAAGTATTTCCCAATTGGATCTTGGAAAATCTGTCTTCTTTGTATATTAAGCTGCCTCAATGGTGATATCAGAGGTGAACTGCAAAACCTAAAGGTCTGTTTGAGTTGTTAATTGTATATTTATTGGATGAAGTGCAGCAGTCCATATGTGTGTGTGTTTGTGTGTGTGTGCAAGCATGTGCTTTAGCATGTGAGTGTGCTTATGCATGTGTGTCTGTGTATGAATGTGTATGCAGGACCATGGAAGGTCTCATTTCCTAAAGAGTTGCACAGGTAAAAGCCGACACTCCCGTGCAGTACTGAGCGGGTACAGCACTGTCACATGTAGGGGCTTTAAGGTGAAATACTAAACTGAGGGGCCCATCTGTATTTGAGTGGCCATACAGACTCTGTGAAAAAGGATAGCGTTCACTATTGCAATATTTAAGAAACATTTAGACAGGTTTATGGATAGGACAGGTTTAGAGGGATATAGGCCAAACGCAGGCGGGTGGGACCAGTGTAGATGTGGGCCGAAGGGCCTGTTTCTTATCCTTGTGACTTGCGTCAGCAATGCAATTTGTGGGAGAATGTGTCTCCTTGGTGGAGGGGTACAATCGCATTTACCCCACTGTACAAAAATGGTCGTTCATCTACAATCCCCACCTTTGATGTGAAGGGTTTCCAGCCATCCTGAGCTTGTGGAAGTTGCATTACAGGAACAGGCATTCTCTAATATGAGGTATCATTCCCTGAAGGTATGAGGGCAGGTAGATAATGCCTGTGTGTCTCATAAAAAACTTCCCTTGTGGTGCTATCCCCACAGTTTGTGAGATGAAAAAAGCTGATAGTCTGATGATTAATGAACTCAGAACAGCCGTGGGAAGAGGGGAAGAAAAGATTCAGTTGACCCAATGTCAGGCGTTTTAAATTAATGATGAGAGTAAGTGGTCCTAATGAATCACACAGATTCATAGGCAAGTGAAGGCTTGAAAAGTTTCATCTGGTTCTATGTTTTGGCCAGGTGTACTCTACAGCAGTTGATGAGAGTAGATAGACACAAAATGCTTGAGTAACTCAACGGGACAGGCAGCATCTCTGGATGAAACGAATAGGTGACATTTCGGGTTGAGACACTTCTTCAGACTAGAGTTGATAAGATAGAGTACTGGTCTTGCTCCCTAACTTTCTGCACTGTACCCAGTGCTGTGTCCCCAGTTATGGAGTGAGCCAGTGACATGGCAAGACCCACTGGAGATAGTGAATGGTCCTCTAGCTGGTGGGCTTGATATTTCATCATTAGTATTGGCTTATCATTGTCACGTACCGAGACACAGAGAAAACATTTGCTTGCATGCTGTCCAAACAAATCTGATAATACTATACATGAATACAACCAAGTCATATACAAATACAACAGGTAGAGCCAAGAGAAAAAAAACAAGGGAACAGAAATGTTTTATTTCTGCATTGTAGTGTAACAGTTCCAGAGAAAAAAGTCCGATGTCTGCAATGAGGCAGTTCCAGAGAAAATTGGGACTGCCCTAGTTTATGGAAGGACCGTTCAGAAGTCTGATAATAGAGGGGAAGAAGCCGTTCCTGAGACTGGGGGGGTATGTGCTATAATCTATTGGAGGTCAGGAACATTCATCTATCAGACAAGCACATCATTGAATCAGTGTATTTTTTATTCAAACAATTGTTGGGCAGCAGGGTTGCAAACAAAACTAAAACCATGTTTGGAAAAGTGACTGGTTAAAACCACGCCATACAACAGTTGAGTGAAAATATGCGCTTCCATGTAAAGTGACAATTGTGGTTTGCTTTGCTGATTTTGTTTCCAGTGTAAATATAGTTGTTTTAATTTCTGTTTTTTGTTTATGTAAGAATTCTCACACGTTCCAGACACGAACAATTCTCACCACCCCTTTCCTGAATGCATTGAGTTGCTTTGGGAGTGGTGGCGAAGAGGCCAGCACATTGCCTTTGCTTCAGACAAGTGTAAATTTAGACACAGGGAACTATAGGTGCTGGTTTACAAAAAAAGACACGAAGTGCTGGAGTAACTCAGCAGGTCAGGCAGCATCTCTGAAGAACATGGATAGGTGATGTTCCAGGTCAGGACCCTTCTTCAGACTGATTGTAGTGGTGGTGGGGGAAAAATATGGATGAGAGGTGGGGGCAGAACAAAGTCTAGCAAGTGCAGGTAGATACAGGTTAGCGGGCTTTTAATAGGAAGATCATAAGTGATAAGAGTAGAATTAGGCCATTCGGTTCCTCAAATCTTCATCAACAACTAGCAGTCCAGAGCTACTATCCAAGGTAGACAAAAATGCTGGAGAAACTCAGCAGGTGAGGCAGCATCAATGGAGCGAAGGAATAGGTGACGTTTCGGGTCGAGACCCTTCTTCAGACTGATGTGGGGGTGGGGGGGGGGAAGAAAAAAGGAAGAGGCGGAGACAGTAGGCTGTGGGAGAGCTGGGGAGGGGAGGGGAAGGATGGAGAAAGCAAGAACTACTTGAAGTTGGATAAATCAATGTTCATACCGCTGGGGTGTAAACTACCCAAGCAAAATATACTAAACCATGCGTGACGCAATGGTAGAATTGCTGCTTTACAGAGTCAGAGACGCTGATCCTGACTACGGCTGCTGTCTGCATGGAGTTTGTATGTTCTCCCTGTGATCACATGCATTTTCTCTGGGTGTTCCCGTTCCCTCGCACATTACAAAGACATACGGGTTTGTAAGATAATTGGCTTCTGTAAATGTAAATTGTTCCTTGTGTGCAGGATAGTGCTGATGTTCGGGGCGATCGCTGGTTGGCGTGGACTTGGTGGGCCGAAGGGCCTGTTTACTTGCTGTATCTCTAAAGTCTAAAGTAAAGTCTAACTAAACTAAACAAAACATTCTTCTGCTCTGCAATGAATTCAGTGCAAAAATATTCTGTCGCTCCTCTGCATGTTTGTGACCTATTCAAGGAAATCTGGTCACAAATGTGGGTATCTAGATTTGATGGTGCCAGTTCACAACTGATGCAAACACAAGAGATCCAGTCAATAATATCATAAGTGTCTGTTAAATCATGTGTTTGCTCTACAGAAAGGGGAAAGCCCTAAAATGTAATAAACTACAAGCACTCTAGAGAACATTCTGGTTTGTCCTTGTCATCAACTATCACAATGGCGTCTTTCCATACATCTGGGCATCGAGTACAAATGACAAAAGCTCCTGAGATCAGTGTCCATGTACTGGCCATTAGGAGCAGCCATCTTTATTTCCCACTCATCCATTAGATAACATCAGGAATACAACACAGTAGTAACATTGGGTTAGGATGTCTTCAGATTATCACATTGAATTTACTCTTCATTGCAAATCCTTGGGCTATGGAAGTCGAGGGGTTCCTGTTGCTGAGCAGCTTATGGTTTTGCAAGAACATTTCAGCCTGGAAGATGCCAAGAGAAACTTTATGCTTTGTTGTCTCACCCTTGCTAATGTCTGAGTTCGCTCTGATTGGTGTTTCTCATAGTTATTTGATTGTTTCCCTGTTAGCTGAACAGTGCCAAAAGCAGGATGAGAACAAGTTGAAGCGCAGAAGGGAGAACAGTGCACCTCCCATTTAAGGGGAGGTGCTGTCAGGTTAAACTGGCTGGCAGGGTTTGCTGTCCCTCCTTTGCTACTGACTGATGTATAAAGATGCTGAAATATTTGGAACCGGTTTTGTTTATTGTTCCGGGGTAGGTGGAGGATTCACCTCATTGCATGCTGCCGCTGTCACATGCACCGTCACGCAAGAAGTGGTTGATGGAGTCACCGTCCTGTTACCCTGCATCACAAGGTGCCTAGGACCAGTCTCTCTGGAGCCTGCATCTGAAGACATGAGATTAAAAACTCAACACTCCCCCGGTGCCTGGGAATAAAAAACAGAAAACGCAACAGGGCAGGCAGTATCTGTGGAACTAGAATTAAGGTCAATGTTTCAGATCAAAGACTCTTCATCAGAACTGCGAAGGAGAGAACACAGTGTGCAGGAAGGAACTTCAGGTTCTGGTTTCCACTGAAGATAGACACAAAATGCTGGAGTAACTCAGTGGGTCAGGCAGCATCGCTGGAGGAAACGAATAGGTGACTTTTTGGGTTGAGGTCCTTCTTCAGACTGGGAAAACAAGTTGGCTTTAATTTGCAGAGCAGTTTGGGCAACGGGAGAGATGGGAAATATAAGCGATGGAATGAGACCAGGATTACTGTGGAGATAAAGTGTAGAAAAGGCTGTTTCTAAGAAAGAAAAATGAATGAAAGCTGTGAAATGAGGGTAGTTACAGAGGGAATACATGCAATTAAATGTGAAATATTGTGAAATGCAGAGTGGGATATGCATAGCTGGTTAGGCTCTGCACACTGAGAGAGAAAACTAAGCCCAAATCAAAGTTACAGCAGAACTAGTTAGTTTGGGTTAAAGTGAGTTACCCGAATATGTTATTGCATCAAAACTGTCAGTGTCTGTCAGTGTCTAACTCTGGTGTAGAATACTGGTGGTGACAAGTCCCTCACTGTATCATGTTGGGTACAGTACTAGCAAAGATCATCTTTGGTACTAGTGCAGACAGATTTGTTAAGAATTATCCCACTTGGGCGACCTAATCCGTGAGTCCAGAAGAGTGCCTTTGACCTTCAAGCTCGAGGGCACTTTCCTGAAAAGCCTCGAGCTGAATCGACCTGGGTCAACCGAACCGCGAGCTGCATCGACATACCGCATACACACACACACACATCGCGAAGGTGGGGGCCAGGGAAAGCGGAGGAGCTTTGTCTGCGCGATAACGAGGAAGGTAAACGGCTGCCACAGAGTACCATAAGTCCTTTAGAGAGCGCGGCCGGGGGGGAGAAGAGAAGGGGAGAGAGGAGAGAGAAGAGATGCAGAAGGAGTGGAGACACTTTTAAGAAGTTTAATAGAGTTTAGCGGGCATTTTATCTCCCGGTAGGTCTACCTAGGTCGCCAAACTCCAATGAGCCAATCAAAATGGCCGATCAGCGAAGGAGATGACCTACGGCTGCCCTCGAGTGCCTGTAAGTAAATAGCGACTCCACTCCACTGCACTACGAATAAAAAAGACCCATGCCGACCAAATATTACTCGTGGAAAATTTTTCAATATCCTGAAAAATTTTCCGCGACCTAGCTGAGTCCGCTAGTAGGCGGGAACCTCTCTTGAGCATGAAGGAGAGTTCTAGCCACCTCATACGACATCCTAGGACCACATGTCGACCATGCTGCGAGTTTGAGTCCAGGGCAAACTCTTCTAAACTCGTAGCTTAGGTCGCTTTACTTTATAACACTGGAGTACTGTGCTGGGTAGAATGGGTCTGTCATTGTGTAACACTGTGACATATAACTGGTGGGGACGGGTCTGTTGCTGAATAACACTAGGGTACTGCAGTGAGGACAGGTCTGTCACTGTACAGCACTGGGGTATGGCTTGGTGGGGATGGGTCTGTCCCTGTTTAATATGGGTATAGTATTGATGGGGACGGGTTGGTCACTGTACAGCATTGAGGTACAGTAGACTCATAGAATCATACAGTGTGGACATTGTGCAAAAAGGTCCTTCTGCAGTTGTACAGGGCCCTAGTGAGACCACACCTGGAGTATTGTGTGCAATTTTGGTCTCCAAAATTGAGGAAGGACACTCTTGCTATTGAGGGAGTGCAGCATAGGATCACAAGGTTAATTCCCGGGATGGCGGGACTGTCATATGCTGAGCGAATGGAGCGGCAGGGCTTGTATACTCTGGAGTTTAGAAGGATGAGAGGATATCTTATTGAAACATATAAGATTATTAAGGGTTTGGACAAACTAGAGGCAGGAAACATGTTCCTGATGTTGGGGGAATCCAGAACCAGGGGCCATAGTTTAAGAATAAGGGGTAAGCCATTAGAACGGAGATGATTTGAATAAGGGGTAAGCCATTAGAACGGAGATGAAACATTTTTTTCACACACAGAGTTGTGAGTCTGTGGAATACTCAGAGGACGTTGGAGGCTGGTTCTCTGGATAGTTTCAAGAGAGAGCTAGATAGGGCTCTTGAAGATAGGGGATATGGGGAGATGGCAGCAATGGGGTACTGATTGTGGATGATCAGCCAAGATTACATTGAATGGCGGTGCTGGCTTGAAGGGTCGAATGGCCAACTCCTGCACCTATTGTCTATTGTCTAACAGGCCCCTTCAGCCCAACATGCCCACACCAACCAATGTACCTCATCTACACTAGTTCCACCTGCCTGTGATGGGCCCAGATCCATCAAAATCTATCCTATCCCACTGCTCAATAACTCTTGAACCAGAAGTCTCTTCTCAGTGAGTGGCATTACGTATGATCACTCTTGACCATCAGAAGTGGAAATACAATGAGACTTTATTGTCACATGTATCCAGGTACAGTGAAATGCTTTGCTTAGTTATGCATACAACCAGGTAAAATCATGTAGCAGCCCTCACCTAGCCAGTACACAAGTGTTGCCACGTTTCTGGCAAGTTACAATTGGTGATTCCAGACTGATGTAAGGAGAAATGTCATCACTCAGAGGGTGGTGAATATTTGAAACTCTCTACCCACAAGGCTGTGAATACTTGGCTAATACGCTCATTCATAATTAAGACTGATAGATTTGAGGATATGGCAGAGATGAAGAGTTATCAGCCAGGCAGGGATGTCCAGAACAAGGGGTCACAGTTTAAGAATAAGGGGGAAATCTTTTCGGACCGAGATGAGGAAAACATTTTTCACACAGAGAGTGGTGAATCTGTGGAATTCTCTGCCACAGAAGGTAGTTGAGGCCAGTTCATTGGCTATATTTAAGATGGAGTTAGATTTGGCCCTTGTGGCTAAAGGGATCAGGGGGTATGGAGAGAAGGCATGTACAGGATACTGAGTTGGGTGGTCAGCCATGATCTTATTGAATGGCGGTGCAGGCTCGAAGGGCCGAATAGCCTACTCCTTGCACCTATTTTCTATGTTTCTAGGAAAATGGTGTAGTAGTAGAAAATAAGTTGTGATATTGGAGCAGGTTTAAGGGGCTAATGCCCCTTCGTGCTACAATTTCTTATGATCCTTATGCCACCATATAGGTGAATGATATTTGCTTCACTGAATAACCAACCTGCTGTCTTGTCCATGAGAGCTGAAAGGAAACTGCTGGTGTAACTCATTGGGTCAAGCGGCATCTACGGAGGGAAATAGACTTTAATCTAGAAGAGTAGAGGGGAGATAGCCAGTACAAAGAGGGGAGTGCAGGTCTAAACAATACGTGAATTGAGGTGACATGGGGTTGATTGGCAAATGGAGTCAGGTGGAGAAGGGTTCAGGTGGAGGAACCACAGAGTCTGGGAAGGATAGAAGGAGGCAACAAAGGGCTGCAGATGATAGAATCTGATAAGAAAGGAAGAGAGAGCAAAATAAGAGAGGAATGGTGGACATATGCGAACATTCAGGTTAGAGGATAGAGGACCCAGTGGGGGGAATGTGTTGGCGATGGGCAGATGGAGTTAGTGGGGAAGGGGAAAGAAACAATGATAGGGGACTAGGGAGGGCAGTGCTTGTTGGATAGAAAAGTAGGTGTAAAAGGCCCTGAGCAGATCGGAAGGGGAGAGAACTGAACAGATGGGGAGCAGGTTACTTGAAATTGAAGAATACAATGATAATGCCATTGGATTGAACATTATCCGGGCAGAGTAAGAGGTGCTGTTCTGCTTTCCAGGATGCAACTTCTATCTGACAAGAACAGATATGGGAGTAGAAGGGGCAAGTTTGTACAATAATGCAAATAAATCTGGAGAGAGCAGTGCAGGATATTTCTCAAAAGCCAAAATACTTGTCTGCCTACAACATCTTTCACAGGACACCCTGACGTGAAGTACTTGGAAAGTGTAATTAGTGTTCCAGTACAACAAACTGAAGCCAAACTAATACAAACATGTTCAGGTGCTGACTGCCGCAGAATAATCTGCAGCGGAAGTTGTTTTTGGCTCGGCCAAGGTTGTGTGAATTCCCGGGCAGGAGAAATGGCCAGGTCACAGCTGCTGGGGGTCGGCTGAGGGGGCTGCTTCAGGATCAGGTTGCACGTTGGACCTCGGTGTCGTTAGTTCCCCAGCTTTCCTTTTGCTGCCCTCGGAACTCACGGGGTTAATCTTTTGTATCCACTCCAAATCAAAACAAGGAATCTGCCTTTCGGAGTTTTGGAGCAATGCGCTGCGCAAAAACCCTTGGCTGACAGGGCTTGACAGATGTGGCCAAGAACAGCTCGCTCTGCCAGTACATTGCGTGTGAAGACTTTATTGAGAAATAGGTTGTTTGCAATATTTGACCATGAAGCATGCAGGCCTGATTAGTATTGCTGTGTCCTTACAGACCCTTGCTGTTAATCATCCCTCCACCAAGCAGTCATCACAACCTTCCCGAACCCCAACCCAAAGAGAAAAGATCCTAGTCTAAAGCGATTGAAGTGAATTCTTGCAGATAGCAATCTGTTTACTTGGTCTGGGGAATTGCATTTATATAATAACTGGTAATTTCCAGAGGCCCAGTGAAGCCTAACTTTGAAACTATGGAGAGGTTGTTTGAAGTGTAGAATAGTGCGTGCTTGTGCTGAATTATGCAAGCTATGTAAATCTTGCCTGCTGGTCGATAATTCTGTAATTTGAAGGGAGAGGCAAATCAATCTGTACAAAACATTTCCTTTTTCATGGGGCCCCTTAGACGGAACAATTTAAGGATTTTCAGTGGGTGGAACAGACAAGTGTTGACAATTCGAGTACTGGCGTGTGAAAGAAAAATTGGTGCCATCCTTCTTCTGAATAAGTAGTTCGGCTCCTTAAAACACTGGGCCTTTTTGGGCCTCATTTTGCAGAATATGTGTGACACTTATTCAAACCTTATTGAATAAGTGGGAGTGCACGGATTATAATTTTGAGTCTCTAGGTAGGACGTGAGTATTGGATTACATGATTCTGAAGTGTTTCTTTTGCTGGCAATCCAGCCTGGTTGAGAGATCACTTCTGTCTCAACAAATGGATCTCAAATATTAATCCTTCTTCCCGCTTTATCTCTATTAATGCATTGAGTCATTGAGTAGTACAACGCAGAAATGGGCCTTTCTGCCCACCACGTCCATGCTGACCCTTTTTTTGCTCATCTACACTAACGATAAGATGCGAGTGGATAAAACTTTATTTATCCCAGGTGGGAAATTGGTCTGCCAACAGTCATAAAACACAACCAGATACATGAAATTAAAGTAAGGATTGGAAAGTCCAGGATTTGAGGATGTGCAAAGATTGGAGGGGGGAGGGAGGGGGGGAGGGGGAAGAGGGGGAAGGGGAGTCAGTCTACCCCATGACAGAAGGGAAGAGTTGTAGAGTTTGATAGCCACAGGGAAAAGGGATCTTCTGTGGCATTCTGTGCTGCAACCCCATTTGCTTGCTTATGACCTAATCCTTCTATGTCGTGCCTATTTAAGTGCCTGTCTAAATGCTTCTTAAATGTGGTGATTTTATCTGATTCCACCACTTCCGCTGGCAACGAGTTCAGGATATCAAACACTGTGTTAAAAAAAAAAAACTTACCTCTCAGATCCCCTTTGAAAGTTTAACCTCCCAAATAACCTTTTTTTTTAATGCTACTACCATGGGAAAAAAGATTTTGATGATCTATCCTATCTATGTCTCTCATAACCGTATATATTTCAAGCAGATCACCCCTCAGCCTCCTTTGCTCGAGGGAAAACAAGCCCAGCCCATCCATTCTCTTCCAATAACTGCATTCATCTAATCCAGGCTACATCCTGGTGAAAAAAGCTACAAAGTGGTGGAGTAACTCAGCAGATCAGGCAGCATTCTTGAAGAACATGGGCTGTTGCCTGACCTGCTGAGTTACTCCAGTACTTTGTGCCTTTTTTAAAACCTCTATCTGCAGTTCCTTGTATCAATATTCTCTGTATTCTTTACAGTTCAGTCACACTCTTCCTATAGTGAGGTGACCAGAACTGCACACAATATTCCAAGAGTGGTTTGACCAGTGTTTTGTAGTTTCAACATATCATTCCAACACTTACATTATGTGCGGCGACCTATGAAGGCAAACATACCAAACGCATTCTTCATCACATCAGCTATTTGTGTGGGCACTTTCAGGGAACAATGGAACTCTTAAGTCTCTCTGTTAACCAACATTCTTTTTGCCCTTCACTTTACTGAATAGGTCCTCCTTCTACTCCGCTTCCCGAAGTGCACCACCTCACACTTATGGGAATTAAATGTCATCGGGCGGCATGGTGGAGCAGCTGGACAGTTGTTGCCTTACAGCGGCAGGGACCTGGGTTCAACCCTGACTACAGGTGCTGTCTGTACGGAGTTTGTACGTTCTCTCTGTGACTTGCGTGGGTTTTCTCTGGGATCTCTCGTTTCCTCCCACACTCCAAAGACGTACACGTGTGCAGGTTAATTGGCTTGGTATCATTGTAAATGGTACCTAGTGTGTGTAGGATAGTGTTAGTGTGTGGGGATCGCTGGTTGGCATGGACTCGGTGGGACGAATCGCCGAATGGCCAGTTTCCGTGCTGTATCTCTAAACTAAACATCAGCCAATGAATATGTATGGTACCTTGAAATTTCCCACTCCACCATAAAAATCCCCTTGTATACAGAGACATGGAGATCTTCTGTCTCTGAAATAGTGTCTGGGCTGCAGACATTCGGTAGTAGAATCCTTGTGGCTCTTTCTGTGTGATTCTGTGATTCTGAAGTATTTAAAGTTGAAACCAGATTGATGAGTAAACCTGCAATGATGCACATCTACAGCTCTTTGATTAGGCCGCATTTGGAGTAATAGAATAGAATCCAATTTATTGTCATTCAAACCTAGGTTTGAACGAAATATAATTTATACAGTTTTTTTTTACATTACAAAACAATGCAAGACCCACACTTAACACAGTTTACATAAACATCCATCACAGTGAGTCTCCAACATCTCCTCACAGTGATGGAAGGCAAAGTCTTTATCTCTTCCCTTTGTTACTTCTCCCGTGGTTCAGCAGTCCAACTGCAGTGTCGAGGCGAACTGGGGCTCCAATGTTAAAGCCCCCGGCGGGCGATGGTAAATCCTGAGGCCGTTTAAGCCACGACGGGCGATGTTAGGTTCCATGTCCTTAAACCCGCGATTCCAGCGGGAGAAGTCGCCGTTGCGGAGCTCGGAAAAGCGGTCTCCCACCAGGGACCTGCGAGCTCCCGATGTTCCCGTCCACCGGGTCTGCGGCTGGTGCCTCCGAACTCCAAAGTCGGGTCGCAGCCGCGTGCCACCACAGCTCTTCTCGCTCCGAAGTTGGCCAGTTCCGCGATGTCAGTTCCGCAGGCTCTGCAACTGTAGCCCTCAGGTTAATCCCGGCCAGAGGTCGCCGCCGGCTCCACGATGTTAGGCCCAACGACATCCGAGACCCGACAGGGAATAGTCGGGTCTCCGCACAGGGAAGAGATTTAAAATGGTTTCCCCCACAGCCCCCCCACCACCCCCCACATATACACAGCTAATAAAAACTAACTCAAGACATACATTTAACAAGACAAAAATTAAAAAAGACAGACGACTGTAGTCGAGCCACTGCCGTTAGGCGCCGCCACTGTACCGGGCTGCTCTAGTTTCCCCATTACAGGAAAGATGTGGAGGCTTTGGTGATGGTGCAGAGGAGGTTTATCAGAATGTTTAATGAAGAACTGCAGATGCTGGCAAAATCGAAGGTAGACGAAAATGCTGGAGAAACTCAGCAGGTGAGGCAACATCTATGGAGCGAAAGAATAGGTGATGTTTTGGGTCGAGACCCTTCCTCAGACTGATGTGGGGGTGGGGGAAGGGGGGCAGTAGGCAGTGGGAGAGCTGGGAAGGGGAGGGGAAGGACTACCTGAAATTGGAGAAGTCAATGTTCATACCACTGGGGTGTAAACTGCCCAAGGGGGTGGTTTGGTTGGGAAGGGACAAATTGACCAGGGAGTTACAGAGCGAGCAATCTCTGCGAAAAGCCGAAAGGGGAGGAGATGGGAAGATGTGACCAGTGGTGGGATCCCATTGGAGGTTTACCAGAATGGTGCCTGGATATAAGGTTTGAGGAACAGGGTTGGATAGACTTGGATTGTTTTCTCAATGTTGGAGGTTGAGGGGAGATTTGATAGAAGTACAAAAAATGATGAGAGGCATAGATAGGGTAGACAATCAGAACCTTTTTTTAAGTGGTGGAAATGTCCAACACTAGAGGACATAGCTGTAAAGTGAGAGAGGAAAAGTTTAATGGAGGTGCTGGACAAGTTTTTTACATGGAGAGTGGTGGGTGCCTGGAACGCATTGCCTGGGGTGGTGGTGGAGGCAGATATAATAATGGCTTTTAAAGGGCTTTTAGATAGGCTTCTGGAAGTGCAGAGAATAGAGGCATATGGATCATTCAAGGTAGATGAGATCGGTTTAACTAGGCATCAGATTTGTCACAAATATTGTGGATTCTAGGGCCATCCTCATGATGTAATGTATCTTCTAAGAAGATTGTATGACACTTGTGCGGCACTTCAGGCAGGACCTCTGCTCCTGCCTCGTGACCTATCACCTTTTATCCCTGCAGTTTGAGTCTACGTGCAGTTTTGAAGGAAGGTTCAGGATGAGGAGTAATCTAATTTGACCTCACTGGTGGTCGTTGTGGTGCAGTGGCTGGAAAGTATTGTAAAGGAGGCAGTTCCCTCAGCCTATCAGGCAGTTTCTGTAACTAAGCAGACAGCCTGTGAAGCATAGTTTTACAAGAAAGTTGGCAAGTAAAACCTATTGTGTTGCTATACTACACCCACTTCTCTTCAGCAAACTTGCTGAATCACCCTGGGACTTAGATTGGATTTAAACCCTAGTTCTAAAGGACATGGTCTTCTTCCTTCTTACTCCACAGATGCTACCTGACTTGTATGTTTGCTGCCTTTTCTATTTTATTTAATGGATGTGGATCATACACTTGGACTAAAGCACGTTTGGTTCAGGCTGCATTCTGCGCGGGAGTGTAAGAAACTTTGAGTTCAGTTCACAGATTCCTTTCCCCTACTTTGCACCTTCATCAATCTCTTTGGCAGTTTCTCATATTTCTTAACATCATAGGAATCCATTTGGGCCCAACCAGTCCATACTAGCTCTCAGACCATTACAATCTGCCCCATAGTTTCCACACTTATTCCTTGCAACCTTTTCTCTTTGAATTAACCATGAATTTCCCCTAATTTTCCAGCCATCCACTCATAAACCAGGGGTAATTTACAGTAAGAATTTAAGTTACCGGCAACCTTTCGAGACATGGGGGGGGAGAACAAAGTAATACAGTCATAGGGAGAACATGCAAACTCCACACACTCTGTGCCACTGAGCCATTGGGCTGACAATTGGTGTAGTTTATTGTTTTATTCAGGCATGGTGGAGTTTATTAGGCATGGTGGAGTTATTCACAAGCACAGCGAGGTACATGTACAATGAAAATCTTGTGTGTAGCAGTATCATAGGCCTGCATACTCAGACAATGCACTAAAACATAGATTATACATGTATTACAATTAGCCAGAGAGTCATGGGTGTAAAGAATGAACAGATAAAGATTGCAAAAATAAACTCAAGAATTTAGTGCAAAATAAATTAGAAAAATAAATCTGTGGTAATACAAGAGGTGGTCTGTTGTGTTCTGTTACTGAGGTAGGATTAGAGCTGTGCAGGTTGCTTCAAGAACTTGAGTGTTGGAAAGCAGCTTTCCCCTCCAAACTTCACTGGTTGTGGGCACTCTGGTTACAGATACCTCTGCTATGGGAACAGTTTCCTGCTTTCTACCATGCCTGCATAATCTTGCATACATGGTAGAAAGCATGTGACCTGGCCTTGGCCTTTCCCCACCATGAGTTTGATGAGGTTTTGAGGACAGATTCCAGTGACTTGTGTCCGCACCATGCTGTCCTGGCATTTGCCAACTCCTTTTGCAGGTAGCCAATGTGTGTGCCAGTGCCTGTGCCTTAAGAAGTGTGACCACGTAAAAGCCTTGGGCTAATACTGCAAACAAAAATGAATCACAGATGTTTGGAAAATCCAGTTCGAATTTAAAAGAGCACTGTCCTCAACAAGATCTGACAGATGATTCTTTATTTTAGCACAATGGGTTTTAAAGAGCAAAATATTTGTTATGTCTCATGGTTGGTCGTGGTCTTTGGCTCTGTATCATGAATGGTTTTGGTCTTTCGTGCTGCTTTGTGATTTGTGATTGTTGCTATTGACTTAAGGTTTGCTGTGCCCTGCTGTTATATTCTTGCAGCAGATTGACTAAGACTAGGTTTCCATGACACTGCCATTAATAGAAGTCCAGCAACTGTCCCACAAGTAGGCCAGTGTGTGTCAGCTGGGTATCAGGCCAAACTGCCCATGAAGGTTAAACCTAATTGTTCCTCAACTTCCATCAATCATAATTATTATAGCAATAATATATCTATGGTTCTAACTGAGGTCGGGGACCGTAATGCTTCAGTTAGACATTCTCAAGCCAATTAAACCATGAAACGGAACTGAATTTGGGATCTTTTGGGCCTTGCGGCTTACTACCGTGCAGTGTGGTTGCACAAGTCCCTCTGCATCTCTCTCTCTCTCTCTCTCTCTCTCTCGCTCTGTGATCTATCTGGCTTAAACAGAGGAAGAGTCTGGCATACGTGTTAGAGCAACAAAATTGTGAGTGAGTGAACGTGTTCATGAGTAAACATGGCTAGTTTCACAACTTCCAGCAGCATTTCATTTATTGTTCTGTGATCACAATTGGACAGAGCAATTTGCTTTCTTTAACAATCATGTTGTTGAAGAATTGGCTCTGTTGGGCTGGTCCAGACATGGAAAATAAATGTTTTTTGTACTAAGACTGCATCAAGTTACAATGTAAAAATCACAATTGCATTTAAAAAGTACCCGGAGTGACATAAATATCCATAACTGCAGGGCTGTGGACCAAGAAATAGGGAGAAGTATTCATCTTAACTTATTGAGCATGGTCACAATGAACTGAGCAAACTCTTCTGTGCTCATTATGTTATCCAACCAGCAAGCAATAGATGTGACTGCACATCGGTCTGCAGAGAGCCACGCTATCTGTGGTTCACGCTATCATGAACTAAGTGATCTGAGACTGAAAGGTAAGTGTTAGTTGAGGAAGATGAATAAGGCTCTTTGAGTAGTCCTATAGAGCAGACAGACCTTGTTTTACATCTCGTAAGAATTCCTGAAGACTGCAACACAGGTGGAAAAGAAAGCTTATAAGATGCTTGCTCATTAGAATATAGGAGCAAAGAGGTTGTGGTGCACCTGTATAAGACATTGGTTAGATTACTCCAAGACTACTGAGAGTTGGGTGTTTCACCAGGGTGTTGCCTGGAATAGAGTGATTCAGTTGCAGGGAGAGACTGGAGAAGCTGGGTTTGTTTTCCTTGGAGAGGAGGAGATTGTGGGGACCTGATTGAGGTATGCAAGATTATGCAGACATGGTAGAAAGCAGGAAACTGTTCCCCATAACAGAGGTATCTGTAACCAGAGTGTCCACAACCAGTGAAGTTTTGATGGGGAAATGAGGGGGCATTTTATTTTTACATCCAGTGTGACTGGAATCTGGAACACACTGCCTGAGGGGGTGTCGGTGGCAGAGACTCCCACAACATTTAAGAAGTGTTTAGATAATCCCAGAGGCAGAGGCGGCCATGGGCTGAGTGCTAGAAATTGGGATTAATAAAGGCAGGCATGATGGCCGGCATAGGCACGTTGGGCCGAATGGCCTGTTTCCCTGCTGGATGTCTCCACGACTATGACTTCCAGACCTGGCTTCTCATGATGTGAAGCTGATTCCCATATTTCTGCCGCCACTTACACAGAACAGGCAGCACGGAGCCTGGTGAGGAGACAAAGTGGAGGGAGGAGGCACAGGATGGGAAATGCGCGGCAGAATCTGAGATGGCTTGAAGGTGTTTAGTGGCCTCAGGGAGGCTGGTTGAGCCTTTAGGTGGCAGTGGTCAGGACACCCATACAGTGTGCCGGGATCATGGAGAGGGAGAAGGTGCAAGTAAGTTGGATCCAAGTTCAGCTGCAAACAAGATAGTGAAGCAGCACACAATCAGCAGCTGGGCAGCAGTCAAAACCAGCAGGTAGAGACACAAGGCTTACATTTATAAACAGATTTGATCTTCTTGTCCGGACATCTCAATTTGCAACCCACAGGCAAGGAAGTCTATTGGAAGTGGTGTGGTGAGGGAAACATGATGAGTAATATTGACATAGAGACCTCCCAAGGGTATCCAGGAGATAATCACAGAGTAGAGAGTGCTTGTGAATGTGGGTTGAGGGAGTTCATATTGAAAAGGACACAAGGGAAAACGTCTTTGCTTTGCTTCATGCGAGTGTCATGGAATCTTTTATTTCCACCTGAGAGAGCAGTTGAAAGCCTCACCTGATTGTCAGCACTGCGCTCCGCCTAAGTCCGTCAGCTGATGTCTCTGGGGTGGGGCTTGAACCCTGGACTTTCTCGATTATAGGCTAGAGCACGATCCACTGAGCCACAGCCAGCGTCCAGGGATGGGCTTGCCATAGTGGATGGTATTTGTGGGATCCCTGAGTTGCAGAAAGTGATTGGAGAAAACAACAGTGGCAGGGAGTTACACACACAGGGAAGACAGCCCCTGCCTTTGGATAACATTGCAAAGAAGCCATACCTGTGAGAAAAACAGGAAGCAGCTGAGTCCTTGTAACCACTCACATTTAACATCAAGTAATGATCTCTCCCTTCAAGATCGAGGCTGCTTTAAAAGTACAAGTTGTTGCTTTGTTTAGAATACTCAACGCAAGCACGTTCAAATGATGTTCAGTGTCCCTTAACTGTGCGGTTTTAGTTGGATTCAGTCCTGCATTGCCCACCGCTCTCTTGCAATGTCCCATGAGGGTAGAGCTGTTAGTTTATTTTGTTCTGAATCTTTTGAACTGACACTAAAGTATTATCACAGGAGCTGTCAACCTTTCCATGTATGGCCCCTAAGGATTCCTTACAAGCAGTGGGTTTAGACAAAAACAATGTGCTGGGGCAGGTGAGGTTACCTCAAACAAACATGTCCAGATATCAGAAGTCCAAGAATTTACATTGCATGGGGTTTTAAAATAGTTATTTTCACCTCCAACCTGTTAATGCCACAAGGGAAGAGTGTGGTGATGCTGGTAAAATTTCAGGAGGATGTGGTCTCTTCTCTGGTCATACATTCCATAAGACACCTTTTACCAACTGGTACAACTTGACTCTTAACATGTTAGAGACACATGCAAGAGATAGGGTGGGAGGGAGGTGATCAAGTATTTATCTACACCTACCTTCTCATCTAAAGAAAGATGCAAAGTGCTGGAGTACCTCAGCGGGCCAGGCAGCATCTATGGAGAAAAAGGATGGGTGGTGTTTTGCGTCGGGACCTTTCTTCAGGCAAGACCTCATTTGCAAAAGGGTCCCGACCCGAAACGTTACCCATCCTTTTTCTCCAGAGTTGCTGCCTGACCCTCAGAGTTACTCCATCACTTTGTGTCTTTCTTCAGATGAGACGGTAGTGTAGCTAAATACTTGTAGTGAGTCTATAGGTTTTGATGGACACATCCAAATGTTCCATTGACCAGACCTGATATATATAGCCCAATCTGTCATACAAACATTTTTTGTGCAGCACAGTGGTAGAGTTGCTGCCTTACAGCGTTTGCAGTGCCGGAGACCCGGGTTCGATCCTGATTACGGGTGCTGTCTGTACGGAGTTTGTACATTTGTGCGTTCTCCCCGTGACCTGCGTGGGTTTTCTCCGAGATCTTCGGTTTCCTCCCACACTCCAAAGACGTCCAGGTTTGTAGGTTAATTGGCTTGGTGTAAATATAAATAGTTCCTAGTGAGTGTAGGATAGTGTTAGTGCGCAGAGATCGCTGGTCGGCGTGGACTTGGTGGGCTGAAGGGCCTGTTTCCGCACTGTATCTCTGAACTAAACTAAATTAAACCTGCCTTCTCCTCATTCACTCCTACATTTCATGCTGTCTCGGGAAAGCTGCCAACATAATCAAGGATCTGGTGTTTTAACTTGTTTCCCAAGCTGTGCAATGTATTGCCTTCCCTCACAGTGGGAAATGTGGATTCTGCCGTGTGGGGATGTTCATGTTAAATTCTAACGTGTATTATGTTCATTATTATTCGTATGGCTGTATGGTAATTCAAATCTCACTGTACCAATTGGTGCATGTGACCATAAATGTCTCTTGAACTCTCTTGAACTCTTGAGGTAGGACATTTCCACCATTTTGCCTTGAGCTCTCATTCTGTATGGTTTCAAAGAATGTCTCTAGTTTTGCCAATTTACTTTTGTATTTTTCATGACCCAGGGCTTACATGCATCCTGCCTTTGTCCCTTGGCGGTGTCTAATGGACTATTTTTAACAGGCCAGAGAAAAATATCACTGGCACTTATTCATTCACTTAGACACAGAGAGCAAATCGAATGTGACTTTGTTATTTTTCAAGAACAGACATTGTCCATGATATTTACAATAACTACAAAAGTACATGTTCTTCTCTATACTTTCCACATTGTCGCATTCCTTAAATGCATGTTTCCTTAAGCAAGGCACCCGCAATGTGCTTTGAGAAGCTATTATACATGGTCCAACACTCAGACTGGCAGGACCCTGTGTTCCTTCCCTGCAGAGCCTTTGCATTCCCTTATGGACATCTTATACTGGGCAGAGTTGGGAGATGATGAAGAAGCTCATTCTAGTCAGCAGGTTCTGGGCAAACCAAGTGGACCTTTCACCGAGTTGATGATTTTCCAGCAGCAGTTGATGTTTAACTCAGTGTATGGCCCTGGGAACAATCTGTAGATCTGAGTCCTCTGCGATGCAGGTGCTCAGGGCCAATATTGACGTAGAATATGACTATTAATTGAGGCGGTTAGGATTCAATCATGACTTACAGCAATATTGCAGTGAATAACTAAGTGGCGTCAATCTTCTGGGGGTCACATCCTACCATCTATACGTATCTGTGCATTGGATGTACAGTGCGGAGACTAGTTGCATTTTCTGCCTTGGCAGTGTTTTGCCAATGCAACAGAGTTGCTGCCCCCACCCAGAATTTATTGGGTTTCTGTGAGTCATTGTGCTGGGGGCACTCATTAGCACCTGTAACCCCCCCCCCCCCCCCTATTAGCTGTGATACGGTTCTGTGCACTTGTTTGTTCTTGTGTAAGCAGTGTTCAGGAGGCTGATATGGAAATGAAGTACTGGAATAAGTAGTTCTGTTACTCCATGGAAATGAGGCCCACAGATGAACTAGATCAACAAGGAGAATAAAAGGCCAAGAAGGCCAAAGTCGTAAGGTGCAGGAGTGCCATCAGAAATCACTTGAACTGGGCAACCAGAAATGAAGATGCTATGTGCATCTGAGGATTGGTCCCTTTAACCAAATAGGGACTGGAGCGGGTGCAGAGGAGATTCACCAGAATTTTGCCAGGGTTGGAGCAGTTCAGTTATGAGGTGAGACTGGAACAACTAGGCCTGTTATTCCTGGAGCGGAGGAGGTTAAGATGTCGAAATGATTGAGGCATATAAAATAATGAGCGGTATAGATCGAGTAGACAGCAGGAAACTTTTCTCAATATCAAATCTAGGTAAAACTCGAGAATATAGATTTAGGGTAAGGCGGGAGTGATTTAGAGGGGACCTGAGGAAGATCACTCAGATGGTGGTAAGTACCTGGAATGTACTGTCAGAGAGACTGGTGGAAGCAGAATCACTGACAACAGTTATTAGGTGTGCCAATCAGCACTTGAATCGCCCAGGCTGAAAAAGTTACAGATGGGATGTAGGATTAGTGTGGATGGGTCGAGTGGGCCGAAGGGCCTGTTTCCATGCTGTGTAACAATATAACTACTGATGTATAGCAGGTCGATTGCGAGGGAGTAATGTTTACGTGCCCTGTGGTGTTCTGCAACTTCCTGAAGTGGAAAATTAAAGTTCATGAAACAATTGTACACAAATGTTTTGTTGGGATTCAAATAACAAACAGCTGTATCACAGGGATGGATTCAGTGAGTGTAGACTGAACTCCCCTCTTCCCCCCTCCCACCCGCATCCCTCCTCCACTCCCCCCTACCCTCTCCCCCCCCCTACCCTTCTCCCCTCCCCCCCTCTCCCCCCTTCTTCCCTTCCCTCCTCTTCCTCCCTTCTCCCCCACTCCACTCTTCTTCCCCCTCTCCCTCCCCCCCCTCCCCTCATATACCCTTCTCCCCCTCTCCCTCCCTTCTCCCATTCTCCAACCCCCCCCCCCCCTCACTTTCCCCGACGCCCCCTATTTGTGGACCCACCCTGTGACAGCTAGATCCCACTAATAGTACTGCACAAAGGCCACATCATCTGTTTTAGTAATATTGACTATGGGATAAATGCAGACTTTGGGAACAACAGGGGGAAGGAAGAATATTTTACAATTGAAGGAAGAATATTTTATAGCCCATCTGTGGTCCCTAACCCTAGCCGTAACCCTAACCGTAACCCTAACCCTAGCTCTAACCCTAACCCTAATCCTGACCCTAACATTAACCGGCCGTCACCCGCAGGACAGCATACGTCAGCGTGTATGTTGTACAACTTGGTGGTTGTATGGTCGTCAGTCACTGACGCTCGAAGTCACCGGAAAAAAAATCGCAAAGTGGGACATGCCCTTAAGGAACAGTTGTGAAAGAACAGGGCCAGGCGCAAGGGAACAGTTGTTAGCTTCCTGCCCTATTATTTCATGTTGAGTTATCCACTGAACAGGAGAGGACACAGGCAGAAGGACATTCCCATCAGTGGCCAGCACCTTTCAATGTGTAAGGTGGGGGTGGAGAACCAAGCAGGGGGACAGACTGGTGAAAGGGCAGTGCTGGACTGATTGGTTTGAAAAGACCGATGGTACCCCATTGTGGGATGTTGTGACTGGATGTGCGGCGGCAGGCAGTCCAAAGGGATATTCAGAGACCTTTTGCAACTTCGTCACGCCAAAACGTGGCGACACTTGTGTACTGCCCAGCTGAGGGCTGCTGCATGATTCTACAGGGTTGTATGCAAAACAAAGCATTCCCCTGTAGTTAGGTACATGTGACAATAAAGCATCATTGAATAATGGATTGTAAACATGTACAACAGGTATTCGTTGAAAAAAAACCTGTTGATTTTGCGAAGCCTTAAATAAAACCAGCCAATGCTGGAAGAAGCAGCTCAGATCACACCCTTGGGAAGAGAAAAAGCTAATGTTTCAGGTATACATATATACCTGCAGCCATTGTGTTTTTTTCTAATCATGAAGGAGTCTCCCGAGTTAGTTTAAATTAAGTCTTGAAAGTAAAACAAACCACAAGTTGGCAAACTTTTCTCCTCTACCATTGAAGTCGAAAGGCACAAGTTGATGTTAGCATTAGGAACACTCTTTGTTGATGTGTTTGAAGTGTTTAATCATTTCTCTCACTCACTCCACTTCCATCCATGCAGCCTACTTATACTTGTTGCTTTCTGATCCACGTGGTGCCCGAGAACTCCAATAATTTCATGCAAATGCCCCACTGATACGAACTTTGGCATTGACTAATCATGAAACAGCACCCTATTGGACCTTAACCGCTGCCCTGACACAGAGCTGCCGGTTCTCTGCGTTGAGATTGATGCGAGGAGTGTCTTGGCTTTTGTTCCTCTGGCATAAGCTGAATATCCGGCAGGGGAGTATCTCAGTGAGCCTCCCGCCAGGAGTATCCCGGTGAGTGGGTCCAAGTCCTCCAGCAGGCCCAGCTCGCCCACTGCGGACCGAGGACGGAGGACCCTAAAGACATAGGCACGCCACATTTAGCACTCGTTCTACTTACAAGTTTGCAGATGACACCATGCGGTCGGCTGGATCATATACAATAATGAGACGGAGTAAAGAAAGGAGATATAGAGAACATAGTATCATGGTATCCAGGACAATATCTCCTCCCTCATTTCTCAGCAAGAGAACTTGCTGGTACCTCAAGGTAACTCAAGCTAGTTAGCGACTTCAGATAGCATGTTGGAGTATATGTCCCACTCTGCATCAATAGTTGAAATGGTTGAGAGCTTCATGTTCCTTGGCATAAATATTGCCAATGATCTGTCATGGACCAACCACTTTGAAATGACAGCCAAGAAGGCACACCAAGGAGGCTGAAGAAATTTGGCATGTATCCAATGACTCTAACACACTTCTACAGATGCATCATAAAAAGCATACTGTCAGAATGCATCAGAGCTTGGTTTGGAATCAACTCTGCCCAACACCGCAAGAAAATGCAGAGAATTGTTGATGTAGCCCAGTCCTTTATATAGACCAGATTCCCCAGCATTGACACACTCTACAGTTCCCGATGTCCTGATAAAGTGCCCAACATAATCAAAGACTTCTCCCAACCCTGTCATTTTTTCTTCTCCCTCATCCTGTCGGGCAAAAGAGACAAAAGCTTGAAAGTGTGCACCACCAGAATCAGAAAGAGCTTCTTCCCCTCTGTTATCAGGCTTCTTAACAGCCTCCCATAAGTTAAGGTAGTAGTCTGATTCAACTCTACCTCACTGTGGACATTGAACTTCCTCTCTGGAACTGGTGAGTTACAATGCTGAGAACTATATTCTGCACTCTGCATCTTCCCCCTTGCTCTACCTATAGGGTCTGTCCCACTTGGGTGACCTAATCCGCGAGTTCTGGCGAGTTTGCCCTCGACTCATACTCGCTGCTCGAGAGTGGTCTCCGCGTACTCGAGGCCTCAGCTAGGTCGCGGCAGTTTTTTCAATATGTTAAAAAATGCCCGCGAATAAGAAAAGGTCGCCATGGAAAAAATCGATACTAGGTAGGCATGTTAGTCGTAGATAATCGAGGGTAGTCGTTGATAGTCTTCATCGTTGTTGAAAGGAGGTCAAAGGGAGGTCGAAGGAGATCGAAGGTCGTCTTCACTCTCCACTATTCGGTGTCCAATTTTCCCAAAGTTAGTTGTAGCTAGTCGCAGCTGGTCTTCAACATAGTAGAAGGAGGTTGAAGGAGGTCTTCCACATAGTCGAAGGAGGTCTTCAACATGTAATTTTTTTTCAAACTCTTCTAAACTCGCCAATTAAGTTGCCCAAGTGGGACAGCCCCTTAAGGTACTTGAGTTTGACTTGATTGTATATATGCATAGTGTTTTCTGATTTTATTGCTTAGCGTGCAAAGCAAAGCTTTTTGCTGCACCTTGGTACACGTGACAATAATAAACAAAACCTAAACCTCAATGAACAAAACCTCTCTTCATGTCCCAACAACATGCCTTCATGCAAAGAATAGCATTCCCATTCATATAGTGTAGTAAAATAGCCCAACAGCCTCTGCAGTCCGTCTGTCTTTTTGTTATTTTTTGTCCCGTTTTAATGTAGTTTTTATTTATTTTTTGATGGGGTGTGTGTGTGTGTGTGTGTGGGGGGGGGTGTGGGGGGAAACTTTTAAAATCTTTCCCCTGCACGGAGAACCCGACCTTTTCCCTGTCGGGTCTCCGTTGTCGTTGGGGCTGCAACGTGGAGCGGCCTCCAGCAGGAACGACCTGGGGCTCCAGTCGCGGAGCTGCGGACCTACTCACCATCATGGAGCTGGCCGAGTTCGGAGCGGGTGGAGCTGTGGTGGCGCGCTGCTGTGACCCGACCCCCGGAGATTCGGAGGCTTACCGCAGGTCTGGCAGACAGTAATATCGGGAGCCCGCGGGTCCCTGCTGGGAGATCGCTTTTCGGGGCTTCCGCAACGGCGACTTCTCCTGCCCGAGTCGCGGGGTCGAGGAGTACCTGGAGCGGGGCCTTACATCATCGCCCGGCGTGGCTTCAACGGCTGCGGGACTTTGCTAGCGCCCGCCGGAGGCTCCAACAACAAGACCCGGAGCGCGGCCTTGCATCACCCGGCGCGGCGTTAATGGCCGCGGGACAATTGCCATCGCCCGCCGGGGGCTTTGACTGACATCGGGAGGGGAATGGGGAGTGCAGGGGAGAGATAAGTTTTTTTGCCTTCCATCACAGCGCATCTCCTCCTCGCTGTGATGGATGTCTGTGTAAATTGTGTTTTGTCTTGGGTCTTTTTTTCTTGTGTGTATGACTGTAGAAACAACATTTCATTTGAGCCTCTATGAGGTTCAAGTGACAAATAAATTGTATTGTGTATTGTGTGGTAAATATGTGACTTGATTTGACATCAAGCCACACATGAGACGAGCCGACCAAAAGCTTAATCAGACGGGTGGATTTTAAGCAGTGATTTAGGGGGGGCAACCAAGGGCATGAAATGTTTTCACTGTAGCACAGCAGATAAAAATGATCCCTGGTGAGAGTGGGCTGCCCGAGCACCATATAGGACGACTCAAACTGCCACAAGCCACAGTGAACCTGGATTGAGTTCCCTTCCTCCTCCACAGTTGTCAACTGAGGTAACCAACCTACCAGCTAGTGTAAATGCTCAGAAAGGCTCTGAACCTCTGTCGGAACTTGTATGTATCCACAGAAAGCTACCTACATACACATCCACCCCCTGCTGTTACAGGTAGTTTCCGTGTCAGATGGAACCTGTCTGGAGCCTCTGCCTGTGCTCTAACATGTCAATACTTGCCTCACACACAGGCTGTGGATAAAAGCAATGCACGCGCAGTTTGTGATCTTTACACTCTTGGTTGTCAGCAATAGTTGTTGCTTTCAGATGATTACCCGTTAAGGACGGTGTCATGTCATAACTATGTGTATAGGACGCTCCAAAAGTAATTTAATAAACTGCAGGCACCTCGTTTCTCAGATTCTAGAGTTTGCAAATTGCTTCAGTTTAACACTGAACAGAGAGGATAGCCTGGTGCCTCTAAAGGGGCTGTCCCACTTGGGCGACCTAATCCGCGAGTTCTGGCGAGTTTGCCCTCGACTCATACTCGCAGCATGGTCGACACGAGGTAGTAGGAGGTCTTTATAACTCTCCTTCATGCTCGAGAGTAGTCCCTGTGTACTCGAGGCCTCAGCTAGGTTGCGACGTATTTTTCAACATGTTGAAAAATGCCCGCTAGTAAAAAAAGGTCGCCATGGAAAAAATCGATACTTTTTTTACTCTTAGGTTTGGTCGTAGTAGGTCGGCATGTTAGTCGTAGGTAATCGAAGGTAGTCAAAGGTAGGCAAAGGTATTCGAAGGTAGTCGTAGATAGTTTTCATCATAGTCGAAGGGAGGTCGAAGGAGATCGAAGGAGGTCGTCTTCACTCTCCACTATTCGGTGTCCAATGTTCCCGAAGTTAGTCGTAGCTAGTCGTAGCTAGTCGATGCTAATCTTCAAAATAGTCGAAGGAGGTCTTCTGCATATTTGAAGGAGGTCTTCAACATATCATTTTTTCAAACTCTCCTAAACTATTCTAAACTCGCCAATTAGGTCGCCCAAGTGGGACAGCTACTTAACAGTTAATCCCCTAGAAAGTAACTTCAGCTACAAATCTACCCCATTCCTTGCTGGGCCTCACACACTGGGTGGAATTCCAATTGGAAGTAGGACATTTTCTACAATGATAATATGATATTCAGCTGGGCAATTTTTTCTCGTCAAGGGCAGTTGCTTCTCATTACTTGATACATTGCAGTGGTCCATTGCAATCTAATGTAAAAATGGTTTTCCTCTCAATTTTACAAAAAAAAATGTAATTTGTGTTTTTTCGCTGTAATTTCCCGATGAATGTCAGCGGGAAGGAAAGGCCTTATATTCCTACAGCACCTTCACCATTTACAGGAACGCATGAATCTATTCCCCTCATGATCTTACACATCTCTGTAAGATCACCCCTCATCCTCCGCTCCAAGCACTAAAGTCCTAGCCTGCCCAACTTCTCTTTATAGCTCAAACCTTCGAGTCCTGGCACCATTCTTGTAAATTTTCATTGCACCCTCTCCAGCCTAACACCATCCTTCCAATAACAGGGTGATAAAACTATACACGATATTCCAAATGTGTGGGTTATTTGTTCCGAGTAAATTACCGTGACCTATGTAGGAATGATAACTTGCAGAAATTGTTGATGAAGGAATGAATGAACGAACACCCTGGCCAAGAAATCCAGGTTTTTTTGTTGGCTTTTGTTTCGGCATTAGGTGACTGGAGACTGGCTCTTGGGGTGATGACCATTTGTAGTTTTTTTTTTACTGCGCTGGAGCATTACAAGGGAATATGGACCATGCGGTCCATGCTCCAACTGTCACATGGGCACTGGCTGAGACACTCCAGCAATGGGTTGCGAATAATTCCAATGTTTATCTTCGGACCCTGAAATGCTCTACGACTTCTCATCCGTCGAGTCCACCTCACCTCTATTTCCCTAAAGTCCCATGGAAATCGTCCAGTTTTCTGATTGTTCCAATTTACCCTCCTGCCACTGATCGTATTGGAATGTTTATATTTGCTATATTTAAGAGGGAGTTAGATGTGGCCCTTGTGGCTAAAGCGATCAGGGGGTATGGAGAGAAGGCAGGTACGGGATATTGAGTTGGATGATCAGCCATGATCACATTGAATGGCAGTGCAGGCTCGAAGGGCCGAATGGCCTACTCCTGCACCTATTTTCTATGTTTTCTATGTTTCTATGTTTAGTTTTAGTTTATAGAGATACTGCGTGGAAACAGGCCATTCAGCCCACTGAGTCTGGACCAACCCCGACACATTAACACTGTACTACACACCCTAGGTACAATTTGCGTTTATACCAAGCCAATTAACCTACAAACCTGTACATCTTTGGAGTGTGGGAGGAAACCAAAGATCTCGGAGGAAACCCACACATATCATGGGGAGAATGTATAAATTCCGTACATCAGTACCCGTAGTCAGGATCAAACCCAGGTCTCTGGCGCTGTAAGGCAGCAATTCTACCGCTTCATCACCGCGCCGCCCAAACAATGCGGTATTACAACTTGGTTTGGTAGCAGATCTACCCAAGACTGCATGAAATTGTAGAGTTGTGAATGCAGCCCAGTCCATCCCACAAACCCACCCTCTCCCCTCATTGACGGCATGTTTACTTGTGTATCTTTATGTACATTGCTCATTGTATCCATGTGCATGTGCATGCGCATGTGTTTTATGTTTGTAAGTGTGTGGCTCAATTACAATTGAATATTAGTTTGCCTAGGTAAACAAAATCGCTGGAGGAACTCAGTGGGTCAGACAGCATGTGTGGTGTGAATTGGACAGATGAAGACCCAAACTGTCTATATCCTTCCACAGATGCTGCCTGACCTACTGAGTTCCTCTAGCAGTTTTATTTGTGGGCATTTCCAGTATCTTCAGTATTTCGCCTCCATTCATTGGCCTCAGGCAGGAAGTTGGCTGGTATCCAGGATATTTACAATTAACTGTTAATTAAATGACAGTTAATGAAAAAGAAGCATTATGAAAGATTAAAACAAAATAATTGAAAATGTATATAATTACAAGGAAAGCCTCCTACATAATGTAAAATTAATGGTGGCGCTCGCAAGTTTGAATTGCCCTCTGTGTGTCTCATCTGCCAGTGTCTTTTCCCCTCACTCTGAATGTGGCAGATGCAAGATGAGCAAGGTGCATAGAGTCATAGAGTGATACAGTATGGAAACTGGCCCTCCGGCCCATCTTTCCTATACTGGCCAACATGTCCCAGCCATGCTAGTCCCACCTGCCTGCGTTTGGTCCATATCCCTCCAAACCTGTCCTATCCATGTACTGTCTAACTGTTTCTTAAACATTGAGATAGTCCCAGCCTCAATTATCTCATCTGGCAGCTTGTTCCATACACCTACCACCCTTTGTGTAAATATGTTATCCCTCAGATTCCTATTAAATCTTTTCCTCTTCACCCATGTCCTCTGTTCCTTGATTCCCCTACTCTGGGCAAGAGACTCTGTGCATCTACCTGATCTATTCCTATCATGATTTTATACACCTCTATAAGATCACCCCTCATCCTCCTGCTCTCCAAGGAATAGAGTCCCAACCTACTCAACCCATATAGCTATAGCTCACACCCTCTAGTCCTGGCAACATCCTCGTAAATCATAACTCGTAGAACTGAACACAATAGTCGAAATGCATCTCACCAACGTCTTATACAACTGGAACATAACCTCCCAACATCTATATTCAACATTCTGACTGATGAAAACCTTTTTGACCACCTTATTTACCTGCGATTCGCCCTACAAGGAACCATGCACCTAGATGCGTTACAACACTCCCCAGAGCTCTACCATTCATTGTGTAGGTCCTGCCCAAAGATCCTATAGCGGAGCAAGATAGTCCACTCCTGCTAAATGCAATGGGCTGTGTAGTACGCAACGGAGCAGAATGTCGGCCTTTTCTTCGGCCATTTCAGTAAACTCGACCCGACTTTGGTTATCCCTCTCGCATTGCCAATCAACGTTGTGGGGAAACAGTTTGTGTGTGTGATATAGGGTTAGATTCATAATTCATAATTCTGTTATTTTTTGATAATGATTAATATGTTAATAAATTATAATTCTGTTAATTTTCTTTTTTAATGTGTTTTTTAAAATTTATTTTTAAATGACTCATGTGGTGTGTTTGAGTTGATTTTGTATTACTCTGTAATTCACAACTGCGGTATTTGGTAAAATAATAGCAATATGAAGATTCCAGTTGCTCTACTCTTGGAATGTTCCTTAATGTGTTTTTGTGTCTATGGAATAGTTTTTCAATAATAAAATGGGTCTGGTCTTCCCAATAGCCAGAGAGTGGAATGAGACCTGTGTGTAACGATGGGATTATCTAAATGAAGTATTTAATAAATTAATATGTATTTTGAGCAAGATTAACAAATGATGTATAACTTAAGGAAGATTTTATTAAGCGACCATACAATTGATTAGATTGTGTAGGAAAGAACACACATATATGAATGTGATATAGATGTATATAATCGTATAACAGACACGTATATATTTCTCCAGATTTTTATATATAATGATAAACGTTTTTTCGGACTCAAGGCCCAGACAAGGGACAACATTACATAAAAATACATTGCAAACCTCCCCGCAACTTTATCCTGGCTTCCCAGCCGTGCTGATCCGGACCAGGCTCCCCACACGCTGTGGAGGGAACATAGGCATCCTTTTGCTTTTTATTGTGAGGCAGAGAGGCAGAAAGAAAATGGTCTTGAGGAGAAGATTTTTATGAGGATGCTTCTGTACCCGGCTTCCGTCTCCGCACTAGTATCTTTGCTCCGCTATAGGATCTTTGGTGCGGAGACGGAAGCCGGTTACGGAAATGGCACTAAAGATTACCCATGACCCTACTACCGCTTTTTCGCCGAGTGGACTATCTTTGTCTTCTATAGGATCTATAGGATCTTTGGTCCTGCCCATGTTAGACTTCCCAGAATGCAACACCTCACATTTTACTGTATTACATTCCATTCCATTTATGGAATTGCATATGCAGTTGGTAACGGCTGTTTTGGCTCAGCCAAATAAATAGTATCAATTGCACATTGCGATGAACCTGGTGATAGCTGGGTTTGAAGGCATGCAAAGCGCATGGGGTGAAAATGCATGCTGGCAAGAAAACAAATGAGGGTTGTGTGACTCTGACTGGTGCTTTCAGCCCAGCTTGTCCCAAAGGCCAGCAGTGTTTTACCAGGGACGTGTCTAAAATGACCAGAAGAATATACCGCCTACTTCACCTTTGTAATCCCACCAGAAGCTTCATCCAACTGGTTTTAAAGTTGGACTGTCAACAGCTTGTTACATGATAGAATAGTAAATGTTGATTAAAAAGGAACGGGAAAAGCGGATTACATAATCATCAGTCTCATTGTTAATTTTATGACTCATCTTTAATATTTTGAAGAGGTGCACAGCAGTGTTGCTTGACACATTTAATTACTGTTCATTCATCATGCGCCTGTAACCACCAATATTTCACCCGTACTGCAGTTGCATATATGATGCTCCGTTTCCCACCATCAATGATCGTTTAGTGCTTAGCTTTCAATCCAGGTGGATGGATAAAACTTTGCACAAAGATTTTAAAAACTGCCCCGATGCTGGAAATCTGGAATAAAATATGCTCGGGAAACTCAACAGCTCAAGGAAAAACAGAGAAACAGTCAATGTTCAAAACATTGCACGCTTGCTGTTATCTTTCTCGAAACATGACTGCTGCAGCTGACCGTGGGATTGATGGTATGTTCCCGAGAGCTGTGAAGGGGCCAGATAGCCTGCTCCTTCCCTTCTCCCCCTCAGTTACATTGTTGTATTTGTTGTTGTACACAGGGACAGAGACTGGGCAAGGCAGCAGGGAGCTGCCAGGAGAGGGAAATTGAGCCCCGATGTGAGAAAAGAATCAGCCTGTAAGGATGAGCGGGTAGCTTGTAATTCCCATTATCAACGTTCAGCCGAGGTTTAAGAGGCATTGTTTTTTAATGGCCTGGGCACACCTGCTGTGACATACCTGCTGACGCCTCTGTTTGCCTCTGTCTCATGCATAGGCTCGCACAGACTTGCTTGGAAGTAAACCATAGGCACCTCACTCTCCTGAAAGCTTAGAGAACAATAACCCATTGAGTCTCTTACAAAACTCTGGGGAGGAGAGATCTTGCTGTTTCTTGCATGCGTGTGCTTTATCCCATTTACCCCAGTCCGTGGGTCATACTGGTGCAGAAAACGGTGCTGGTGCGTGATTTGCTTCTTCGTCATGTTATGCAGACCACTTCTAGCCCAGCCACATCTGGTTTTAATTACTGGAACAAGTTTGTCCATTGCCTTCGTTCAGTTTGAAGGCATTTTCTTCAGCTAGAAAATTGCAGCATTTGCAGAGTGCAATGGAACAATCACACAGCTGCCAAAGCCCTGGGCACCGGGCATAAGTTTATGAAGGATGCAGGGGCTTATACATCTACCAAAGGTAGATGTAAAGTGAGTCACCTCCCTATCAGGGTTCAAGCTAAAGATATTTATACAAGACAGTGTGAACTAGCTGTTAGATATTAACGGGGTTTTATGTTTACGGGGTTTCAGACTCTTGTGTGGTAGACCATTAGGCTGGCAGCCGATGTACATTAGTTTGGCACAAAATGCTGGAGTAATTTTGGAGTATTGTTGCTAGTAACAGCTGTCAGGCAGCATCTCTGGAGAAAACGTTTCAAGTCGAGACCCTTCATCAAACTGGGTCTCAACCCCAAACACTGCATATTCCTTTTCTCCATAGATGCTGCCTGACCCACTGAGTTACGCCAGCAATTTGTGTCTATCATCGGTGTAAACCAGTATCTGCAGTTCCTTCGTATACATTAGTTTACTGTCCCGTTTCCAACTGCAGAATCTCCATGGGAGATTTTGGGAGGGAGAGCATTGCAACAGTCTAAGAGTCTGTGCCACAGAGCAAAAGGGAGAGGGGCAGGGGGCTGGGAGGGAGGTGGTGGAGAGGGGGGGTTGATAAAGTATAGTTATTTAATTGCATAGTTAGGTTCATTTGTTATAACTGCATGCACTATATATTGGAGAGTGGATCCTAATAACCTGCTGACTGATATTAAATTCCCCTCAGTTAAAAAAGCAGCAATTCCAAACTTCAGAACATTTGCGCTGAGTATAAACCATTTGTCAGCTCCTATTCTGTTGCTTCTGCAAACCATCTCGAGTTTGGCCAAGCAGGGGCCTTGAGTGTCAGATTAGATTCAGATTTGTTAATTATCATTAATATCAGGGTGTAATGAAATTCCTTGTTCATGTGAAGCTCATACAGTACACAGTATCTATGCCAATCACATCATACCACTGTAAATGCAATGCCCAATGCAAAACAGCAGAATTGTGCAAAGACTGTATCCTGAAGTAGTGCAAAAATACTGGTGTTATAACAGAATAACTGAATGAGGTAGAGTTAAGAGTAAGTGTATGTGAGAAGAGGGTGTGTAAACAAGGTGATTGGTTCAGCGGTGGGGAAGTTGCTGGTCTTAAATTTTGATGTCTGGGCTTTCAAGCTTTTGCATCTTCCCCAAGAGGTAGAAGAGTGAAAATGGAAGGTAGACAAAAAATGCTGGAGAAACTCAGCGTGTGAAACCCTTCTTCAGACTGATGTGAGGGTGGGTGGGGGCGGGAAGAAGAAAGGAAGAGGATGAGCCAGTGGGCTGAGGGAGAGCTGAGAAAAGGATGAGAAAGTAAGGACTACCTGAAATTAGAGAAGTCAATGTTCATACCGCTGGGGTGCAGACTGCCCAAGCGAAATATGAAGTGCTGCTCCTCCAATTTACGGTGGTCCTCACTCTGGCCATGGAGGAGGCTGAGGACAGAAAGGTCGGATTCGGAATGGGAGGGGGAGTTGAAGTGCTGAGCCACCGGAAGATCAGGTTGGTTATTGCAAACCGAGCGGAGGTGTTCGGCGAAGTGTTCGCCAAGCCTACGCTTCGTCTCACTGATGTAGAGCAGCTGATATCTAGAGCCACCTGGATGAAAACGGGATGGTCAGGTGGAAGGAACCCTTGATTGTACCTCCAGCCACTGTGAAGATGGAATAGATGTAGGAATTAATGAGCCTGTGATGGGCTGGGCAGTGTTCATCACTCTCTGAAGGTTTAGACGATCAAGTGCCAAGCAGTTGTTAGTTGCTGAGGTGCATCCCATCAGAATATTTCTCATAACACATCTGCTGAGGTTTGAGTGAATCCCTCGTGGACATGCTAAATCTTTTGAGATGCCCAAGAAAGCAAATACGTTGATATGGTTTGCTGATCACTGCATCACTGTGAAGGAACTAGGTTAGGATACCTGTGATATGAATGCCTAAGATTGTGAAGATGTTGACCAATGATTCAATGATACTGTATTCTTTGAGAACAAATTCTTTGTTTTTGCATACAATACACAAAGTACGCAAACAATCACCACCTATCTGGCGCTGGCAGTTACAAAGTACTCATTAGTCCCAATGGTCCCTCTTTGTTCTTGGTGGCGTCCCACTGCTGGGTCCCTCTCTGTTCTCGCTGTGGAGAAAATGTTTTGACCAATTCTGACTAACTGAGTTCTGCCAGTCAGGAAGTCCAGAAGCCAGATGCAAATGGAATCTCCAAGGCCAAGGTGCAGGAGTTTGGAGATGAGCTTATTCGATGTTATAATGTAAAAGGCTGAGATGTAGTCAATGTCCCAAATGGTGCCAGTTTCACTCCAAGAGTCCGAGGGCTGTAAAGCACTGCACCTGACATTTGCCCCACTGATGGGCCTTCTTCATTTAACACTATTGCCAGTTGACCTCACATTCTATCTTCATCTTCTCCTCAGCCTTCTCCTCGCATTGTCATCTACTGTTCACAGCAATAACTGTGCTGCATGAAATATTTGATCATCCTGGTCCACCAGCTTTAATTCATTCTTGACCTATTATCCTTTCCCAATTTCATTTGGGAAGGTAATGGTAAGCTATTTGTAAAATGCTGCTGCTGAAGCCGTTAAAGCAATGCTGTGGGCTTGATTATTGCTGCTTGATTATTGCTGTTGGGAATAATCTTATGAGGAAATAATGGTCAGGATAGGTTTGCATCTGTTGGAGTTCAGAAGAGTTATAAGGTACTTGAAATATATCAATTCTGAGGGATCTTCAGAGAGGGGGTGTAGAGAGCCTGCGACTGATTCTAAAACTATGGATCACTGGTTCAGAGCTAGAGCACCAGCATAAGACTGACATGAGGTAATATTTTTCTCAGGGTCATGGATCCATTTTGGAACTCTCTTTCTCAGAGAGAGAGATGGAAGCACTCTTTGAAATTTTTTTGAGAGATCCTTGCCAAGCAAGTGGGTGGAGGACTATCAAGGCTGGTGGAATTGCAGAGTTGAGGTTACAGTCGAATTGGCCATGATCTTCTCAAAGGGCGAGGCAGGCTCGATGGGCCGAATGGGAACATCTGCTATACTCAAGTCAGGGTGGGCTCAAGTCATGCCTGGTTGTGGAGAAGTGGCTGAGCTCCCCTTTCTTTCTTAAAGCATATAGTCATCAAAAGGATTGATGTTAAGGTTGACATTAACCTTGTCATCAAAAGGTTGGATGTTAAGGTTGATGTAGCCACTGTTTCACCGGTCGAGGAAAATTTGAAAATTGGAACAACTTTTGCTCAGATGGTAAATTTAATGGTGTGATGTTTTCTATGCATTGATTGGCTCCGGCGAGGGTTGCGATTTTCAAGGTAAATATTCAAGTTGGCATGATATTTGCTTCATTTGTTAGTAATTTGCTAAAGCAAAATAGGGCTGCTCTGTTTCAGATCTATAATTACATGAGTTGCTGCCTGAAGGAATGTTCTTGTAGTGTTTAACGCATGGAGAAACCAAGGCCATGGAGGTCGTTGGAGGTCATCTAAACTGGTCTGATGTTCTCTCAATGTGGACAATCTATGGGTAGATATCAAAAGCCATGGATGGAAAAGTTGTGGAATGGGTTTAGGTGTGAGGAGAGCTGTGTACGGGATGATCATTGGTCGGGCGCAGACTCGGTGGGCCTGTTTCCGCGCTGTATCTCTAAGCTGAAACTAAACCAAGCAGTCTCTGTAATCCTTACTCTCCGCATTGAGGAGAATTGATGGGACACTGCACAAAAATCAGAATTTTAGTTTAGTTTAGAGATACAGCACAGAAAAAGGCCCTTCGGCCCATTGAGTCCATGCCATCCCCATATGTTGACACTATCCTATACACAAGGGACAATTTACAATTTACCAAAGCCAAATTAACCAACCCACCTGTACGTCTTTGGAGCGTGGGACGAAACCAGAGCACCCAGGGAAAATCCAGGTGGTCATGAGGAGAATGTACAAACTCCGTACGGATGGCACCCCTAGTCAGGATCGAACGCAGGTCTCTTGCGCTGTAAGGCAGCAACTATAGCGCAGTGTCACCATGCCACCCCGAGTCAGACCAGAAAGAATGATGTTACGATGCATTTCTGCATGGAAAGAGAGGCAGATCTTTGAAACTCTTTACTTGTGATTGATACTCAATAATAGTTCATTTTAAATCACAGATTGGCCTTTTTTTGTTTTATTAATCAAACGCCTTAAAGGATTTGGAAAAGAAACATCTGGCGCTATAACACCCATGATCTCTGAAAGCTAGAATATGGTCAAGGGGTAACGTAGCTAATCCTGTTCTTACAGAGTTGTGCAGCACAAAAGCTGGACCTTCAGCCCAACATGGCCATGCTAACCATCAAGTACCTATCAATTTACTTATTGAATTTAGCTATCCAATCTACTAGCCCGTGGCAATTTAAGTGTCTGTTCCATATGCTTATTAAATGTCATGAGAGTTGTTGCTTTCACAACCCCCCTCAGATCATGGTTGATCTTCCACCTCAGTGCCATTTTACAGCACTAGCCTCTTATCCCTCGATTTCCTTAATGTCAGAAATCTATCGATCTCCATTCTGAATGATCTCAAGTATGCATTCACAGTGCTCAGGGGGAGAATGCCAAAGATCCACTACCTTTTGAACAAAGTTATTTATTCATCTTTGTCCCATGACCCTTGAACCAACAGCCACAGGAAACACCCTCGCCCCACCCATCCTGTCGAGCCCTGAAAGAATCATTTTGGTTTTGGTTTTGATTTATTGTTGTGATGTGGACTGAGATACAATGAAAACTAAAATTTGCATGCTGTCAATAGACAATACACAATATACAATATACAATAGACAAACAAATCATACCATATAATAAGTATAGCAACTAGTTCAAAAAAGGAAAATAAAGATAGTGCAGATTATAGTGTTACTGCTAAAGATAGACACAAAAAGCAGGAGTAACTCAGCGTGACAGGCAGGGTCTCTGGGTGACGTTTCGAGTCGAGACCCTTCTTCAGACTAGGTCCGAACCGAAATGTCACCCATTTCTTTTTTCCAGAGATGCTGCCTGTCCCACTGAGTTATTCCAGCTTTGTGTGTCTATCTTCGGTTTAAACCAGCATCTGCTGTTCCTTCCTACACATAGTGTTACAGTTACAGAGACCAAGCAGGTCAAAAAATGGTAAATTGGCAGATTGCAAATACATCTTTAGCATATGAGATATCTGTTCAAAAGTCTGATAACAGCGTGGGAGAAACAGTTTTTGAATCTGGAGATACATGCTTTCAAACAGTAGAGAGGAGAAGCGAGAATGACTGAGGTGTGAGTGATACGTGATTATGTCGGCTGCATTCCTGAGGCAACATGAAGTGCAGGCAAAGCTGATTGGGGAAGGGTGGTCTGTGTGATGGACTGGGCTGTGTTCACAACTCTCTGCTGATCCCTACAGTCTTGGGCAGACAGACAAGTTGCGATGCATCCCAATGGGATATTATCCATGGTGTGCCTGCAGAACATGGTAAGATTCGTTGGGCACATGCTGCATTTCCTTGGTCTACTGGATACAGTAGAGGGGTTAGTGTGCTCACTTCGATGTATTGTCGAGATAGTTGGATCAAGAGAAATTTGGTGATATTTATATCTGATAAATGACCAAGAGAACTCCTGGGTTGAGAGACTGTAGAGCCTCAAATATGGTTGGTCCAGGGTAGTATTTGTTACTGTTCTTGCTTTTGTTGGCTGCGGATCAGACCCTCCTGTTGACCAAAATGTATTCACAGACAGTAACTGACAAATGCCCTGAGGAGGATGAAAGGGAAATCAGCTCATTTTATCAGCCGCCCTGTGTCTGAGGTTCACCTCCTGCGAGTTTGAAGTTGTTGATTATTTTTTTACGTTTGAAAAGGAAGGAATGGAAAGAAGATACAAACATGCCAAAATACAATCAAGCTCATGATTTTAAAAGTGCTTTGGCCGTGATCAAGATTAGCAGCATTGACCACAGATCTGCAGAGACGATAAGCTTACATGTTTCAAAATCATTAGTGTCTCCATCATTTTCCTTAATTTTATTAACAGCTGTGACATTCCTATGCCCTAAAATATTTGTCTTCCCATGCCTCTAAACTATTGAACCTTCCAAAGATACAATGTGTGGGAAGAAACTGCAGATGCTGGTTTATACTGAAGATAGACACAAAATGCTGGAGTAACTCAGCAGGTAGGCAACATCTCTGGAGAAAAGGAACAGGTGACATTTCGGGTTAGAACCCTTCTTCAAACTGAGCGTCTGAAGATGACTGAAACTCTGAAGAAGGGTTCTGACCTGTAACGTCGCCTATTCCTTTTCTCCAGAAATGCTGCCTGACACAGTGAGTTACTCCAGCATTTTGTGTCTGCCTTCCAAAGATACAGTTCCACCAGCCCTGAAATGCCTCACTTGAATCATGGAGGCAACACAGAAACGAGCCTTCATTTCACTATCTCCATGCTGAAATTATTGTTCATCTACACTCATCTCATTTTCCCTCCTTTAGGACATAACCCACTGTCTTGCCTGTACAATTATCTATATAAATGCCTCTTAATTGTGATTGATGATTCTAAATTGGCGATTCTTAATTGGTGATTGTTCTAGATGACCCTACCATGGGGAAAAGACTCAGACTATTTACCTTTTCTATGGCTCATAGCCTGTTATGTATCTCTAACAGATCACCCTTCAGCCTTCTTCACTCCAGAATAAATAAACCAAGCCCATCCAATATCTCCGCATAACCAAAGACCCACAGTCGAGGCAACATTGTGATGAATCTACTCTGCACTCGCTCCCCAGCACCATATGTCCTTCCTATTATTGGTGATCAGAACTGTGCACAATACCGCGCCATCTCACTATGATTTGCAGAGTTGCCACAAAGTCTGAACATTTATATTTGATGTTCAGACCTATGAAGGCAAGAATGCCATATGCCTCTCTTTTGTCCACTATGCCATTCCTTCTGCTTCACCTGTGTTGTCACTTTTAGGGAACAGTGTTCATCAACATTCCTCAGTGCCGCGCCATTTACATGTATTTCCCTTCCATATATGCTTTTCCAAAAAATACACCATCTCACACTTGTTGGGAGGAAATTTCATCTGCCAATGCCACCCAACTTTCCATCTGATCTATATCCTGCATTTAAATGTTTTGAAATCATTTAATGAGTATGGACTGTGAACTGAGGTGGGGATTGCCTTGTCTTCACACGATCTGCACACACCCCCTGCTTGCTCACATGATCACATCTGTTCACACCTGCCCACCCGCAGTAGCACAGGAAGAGGTTAGGATGGGGTTGCTGCCTAATTTCCACAACAGCCCTGTGCTGTGAGAACAGCTAAATCCTGAAAGCTGGAACACACACCACATTAAATATCTGGAGGTGTCTGGAAGAGGCCCTGAGGAGGGCTACAAAATGGGATTAACCTCAAGTCCTTGTTGGCTAGCGCACACGCGATAAGATCATAGGTTCACAAGTTATAAGAGCAGAATTAGGACATTTGGCCCATTGAGTCCACACCGCCATTCAGTCATGGCTGATCTCTGCCTCCTAATCCCATTTTCCTGCCTTTTTCCCATAATCCTTGACACCCGTTCTAATCTAGAATTTGTCTATCGCAGCCTTAAAATTACCCACTGACTTGGCCTCCGCAGCCCTCCGCGGCAGTGAGTTCCACAGATTAACTACCCTCTGCCTAAAGAAGTTCCTCCTCAACTTTTTAATTAGTTTTTGGTTATTAGCAGGTAGGGAGGTTTTTGTCATTCTCCCAGCCTGCGTCCACTACCTGCAACCTCCGGCAACCACCTGCAACCTCCGGGAACTGCACGGAAACCTTGGGTGGGGCGCAAAGTATCCAGAGGTTTCCGTTCAGGTTTCCTAAGTGGGACAGGGGCATAACTCTAGCATTTTGTGTCCATCTTCGATGTAAACCAGCATTTGCAGTTACTTCCTACACAGAGGATGTGCAATCCTCAGGAAATATTTTTAGGGTGAAAAGGCAAGCTTGATAACTTCCACAAGAACAGACAGCTGAGTGCTCAGATAAACGTACCCTTTAATGTCTCAAAGCAAGTCTCGAAAGGAGGGGAAAGTTTTTCTACACAAACAGTGGTGGGTGCCTGGAACATGCTGCCATGGGTGGTGGTGGAAACAGATGGTGGCATTTACGAGGCATTTAGATTGGCATAAGGATATGCAAGGAACGGAGGGGTATGGATCATATGCAGGTAAATCCAATTTATTTAATTTGGCATCAGGTTTGGCACAGGCATTGTAGGTTGAAGAGGTGGTTCTTGTGGTGTTCTATGTTATAGTGTCATAGAGTGATACAGTGTGGAAAGGCCCTTTGGCTCATTTTGCCCACACCAGCCAACATGTTCCAGCTACACTAGTGTGAAAAACCCTTTGTGTGAAAAAGTTACCCCTCAGTTTCGTATTAAATCTTTTCCCCTTCACCTTAAACCTATGTCCTCTCGTTCTCGATTCACCTCCTCTGGGCAAGAGACTGTGCGTCTGATGATTTTACACACCTCTATAAGATTACTCCTCATCCTCCTGCGCTCCGGGGAATGGAGTCCCAGCCTACTCAAGCTATCCCTATTGCCCAGTCCTGGCAACATCCTCATAATGCGAACTATGTTGCATAAAACATTCATGAGAAATGCAAAGTGTGAATTGTGAATGTGTCAGAATTCCAATCAATTGTAAGACTCATTGGTGAATCACTCATTGGTGAAGGTAGAGTCATACTCTACTGAATTGACAGTTGTGATTTGTTTGACCTGTGGGCATGACCAATGCATGCATTAATTTACTCTTTCAGAGTAAAACAATGCCTCATGAAGCATAGTCAGTCGTGCCCTTCACATCACTATTTCTTGGGGGAAACTATTATTACACTATATTTGTTATTTATATAACTTTATTTTTTCTCTTCCCCGTTATGTACTATGTATTATGTTTACATATTCACATATTCTGTTGTGCTGCAACAAATAAGAATTTAATTGTCCCATCCGGGACATATGACAATAAAACACTTGACTTGAAATTCCTTTATTGTCTACTCCTTTTCTAAAGCACCCTTTTGTTTTTGTTTTTGCAGCCAAAATGAAGAAAAACAAGGCCGGCTGGATGCCAGACAAGCTCGATAACTTCCACGAGAACAGACAGCTGAGTGGTCAGATGAACGTACCCTTATTTTCTGAGGGAGAATTATTGTTGGAGGTGAGGATTGAAATAGCTCATCCATGGGGTGGATTATCCTGGCATTTGCTTCTCAGCCCTTTAGTAGTAAGAAGGGAAATGTGGGTGGTGGGTAAGTGTAGTAGAGGAACCAAACGTGTCTGGGCAGCAGTGTGGGCAGGGGATGAGGTGATACTTGATGTCAAGGCTGTTGACCATGCACAGACCTTAGAGTACAGAGGCAGGCCCATCCGATGCAGTGACAAGGCTGGTGATTAGCAAAAGACCTGCCAGAGATGGACAACTCAAAGACAAATATAAGCCAGCTATTTAGAAGGTTGATAGAAGATACACTGGGCAGGAAAAAGAGATTGAGAGAGAGTGCTGACGAGCGAGGTTTGGTTTTCTCTCCCACTTTGAAAGAGTTGCATAATGGTGTTAGATAACGAAAGGCAGATAAAAAACATAGAAACATAGAAACATAGAAATTAGGTGCAGGATTAGGCCATTCGGCCCTTCGAGCCTGCACCGCCATTCAATATGATCATGGCTGATCATCCAACTCAGTATCCCGTACCTGCCTTCTCTCCATACACTCTGATCCCCTTATCCACAAGGGCCACATCTAACTCCCTCTTAAATATAGCCAATGAACTGGCCTCAACTACCCTCTGTGGCAGAGAGTTCCAGAGATTCACCACTCTCTGTGTGAAAAAAGTTTTTCTCATCTCGGTTTTAAAGGATTTCCCCCTTATCCTTAAGCTGTAACCCCTTGTCCTGGACTTCCCCAACATCGGGAACAATCTTCCTGCATCTAGCCTGTCCAACCCCTTCAGAATTTTGTAAGTTTCTGTAAGAAAGGTAGATGCGACGGTATTTAGGATTATACAATCCCTCCAGAAATAGTTGATTAATTAATTGTGTGGAATGCTGATGGGGGTGTTGATGTGAATGGGAGGTTTGCAAAATGGAAGACCGCTTGCTGCAGTGGTTGGAAGGTTGGTCCAGACTCCAGGGAAGTATGTTGTGTGCAAATTGATCTACATTATGAGAGGATAGAAAGTGACCCTGACTTAAATTAGCAACATGAAGGTTTAGGTTTATTATCATCACATGTACTGAGGTACAGTGAAAAGCTTTGTTTTGCATGTTATCCACACAGATCAGATATACCATACACAGATACAATCATTTCAAACTCAAATGCAATAGATCGAGCAAAGGGGAAGATACAGAGTGCAGAATATAGTATTCAGCATTACAGCCCATTGTAGTGCTTCATTCATAGACAAAGTCCAAAGTCTACAATGGGTAGACGTGGATCAGCCAGCATCCCAGCTGATGGATGAACCATTCAGAAGCCTGATAACAGTGGGGAGGAAATCTGTTCCTAAGTCTGGTGGTGTGTGCTTTCAAGCTTCCGTACCTTCTGCCTGACAGGAGCAGAGAGAAGAAGAAATTACCAGATGGGACAAGTCTTTGATAATTGTGGTTGCTTTTCCAAGGCAGCGTGAAGGGTAGATGAAGTCAATGGTGGGAAGTCTGGTCTGAGTGATGGACTAGGCTACATCTACAACTCGCTGTAATTTATTGTGTCTTGGGCAGAGCTGTTCCTAAATGCAAGCTGCAACCCAGCAATATGCTTTCTATAGTGTAGAAGTCTGTAAGAGTCACTGGAGGCATGCCAAACTTCCTCAGTCTCCTCAGGAAGAGGAGGCATTGGTGTGTGTACTTGGCTGTCATATCAATCAGGTCCATGGCAGATCATTGGTAATATTAACACCAAGGAACTTGAAGCTCTCAACTATTTTCATTTTGACACATTGGTGCTGATTGGGGCATATACTACACCATGCTTCCTGAAGTCAATAACTAGCTCCTTTGTCTTGCTGACATTGAGGGAAAGGTTAATGTCCTGACACCAGGTCACTAAGTTCTCTATCTTCTTCCTGTGCTCGCATCGACATTGTTTGTGATTTGAGCCACCACAATGGTGTCATCTACAAACTTGTATATAGAATTAGAGCTGAATTTGGCTCTGCAGTCATGAAGCATTCAGGAAGCATATTAGGGAACTGAGAACGTATCCGGTGTTGCAGGGCACCAATGTTGAGAATTGTTGTGGAGGTGATGTTGTGATAGGCTCCAGGAGCAGAATTAGACTATTCAGTCAATTAAGTTTACACTGCCATTCAATCATGGCTGATCTATCTTTCCCTCTCAACACCATTCTCCTGCCTTCTCTCCATAACCCTTGACAACCTTACTAATCAAGAATCTGCCAATCTCCACCTTAAAAAATATCCATTGACGACCTCCACAGCTATCTGTGGCAATGAATTCCACAGATTCACCAGCCTCTGACCAAAGAAATTCCTCAACTCGATTCTGAAGACCTCCACTGATTGAGGTCTGTAATATGCTTTTCTGACCTCTGGTATTTTACTCTACCTGTTTTACATGTGTATGGTTTGAATGTACTCTTGTATAGTATGACATGACTGGATAGCACGCAAACAAAGCTTTTCATTGTATCTCGGTACATGTGACAATAATAAACTGGCATGAATACTAATACCTCTTTGTGATAGCCTTCATCTCCTCCAAGTGAAGACTGGGCAGTGAGATTGATGGCCTGGGGGTGCAGAATACAATGCTTATATCTGAGTAATATCTCAAGGAGGTTTGCAAAGAGTGTGTCTCTCTGGTGCCATCAAGTCCAGGGAGGTGCCCTGCCTGATGCATGGGAATGTGGTCAGGACTGGAGAACTATGCTGTTTGTGGAGCTCTTATCAGCCTTAAGTGTAAAGAACTCTGCCAAGTGTAGGGCCTGAGTGTTTTGAATGAGACCAAAAATAGTCTGAGCCAAGAAGGTCAAGTTATCTTGGCATTGATGGAGAGTTTAATGGTGCCTTCCCATGCTTGAGCTGTTTCAGAGAGCCGAGAGCTATTGTTTGGAAGGAAAAGGTTCGCTTGCGTGACTTGGGGCTGATTTTATATTATTTGCTGGCAATTTCTTCTCATATTGGAGCAGCAGCAGAACAAAGCAGCCATTAATTGTGTGGGATTTTTTTCACCAGCATTGATGGCGTTGCACAGGGCAAAGTGTTATTTTAAAGAATGTGTTTTTTTTTTAAATCTAAGGACTGGATCACCCTGCACGAATAGGCAGGGTACAAGAAAAGTTGGCAAAAGTCTACATTCTGCTTTACTGTTGGGTGTAAAAATTAGAAGCATTTGCACAGTCCTGCAAGATATTCCGAAGTTTAGATGAGCTCCGTTTCTCTTTATTAATCTGTAAACACTTGGGTCTTGTTTACAACGTGCTTGGGAGTTTTGCTGTTCCAAGAACAACCAGCAGCCTACTCTCCCCTGCAGATGGTGGGCACTCATCATCTTAGAAACATAGAAACAAAGAGAAATAGGTGCAGGAGTTGGCCATTCGGCCCTTTGAGCCAGCACCGCCATTCAATATGATCATGGCTGATCATCTAAAACCAGTTCCCCGTTCCTGCTTTTTCCCCATATCCCTTGATTCCTTTAGCCCTAAGACCAAAATCTAACTCTCTTTTGAAAACATCCAGTGAATTGGCCTCCACTGCCTTCTGTGGCAGAGAATTTCACAGATTCACATCTCTCTGGTTGTATGAGTTTTTTCCTCATCTCAGTCCTAAATGGCCTACCCCATCTTCTTAAACTGTGACCCCTGGTTCTGGACTCCCCCAACATCGGGAACATTTTTCCTGCTTGCATTTTTCCTGACCAATTCTTTAAGGATTTTATATGTTTCTATAAGATCCACTCTCATCCTAAATTTCAGTGAATACAAGCACAGCTGAACCATTCTTTCATCATATGTCAGTCCCGCCATCCCGGGAAAAAACCTGGTGAACCTCCGCTGCACCCTCGATAGTAAGAATGTCCTTCCTCAAATTAGGAGACCAAAATTGCACACAACACTCCAGGTGCGGTCTCACCAGGGCCTTGTACAACTGCAAGAGGATTTTCTTGCTCCTAAACTCAAATCCTCTCGCAATGAAGGCCAACATGCCATTAGCTTTCTTCACTGCCTGCTGTACCTGCATGCTTACTTTCATCGACTGATGTACACGTATTGTTGTACCTCCCCTTTTCCTAATCTGACACCATTCAGATAATAATCTGCCTTATCATGCTTGCCACCAAAGATAATCTCATATTTATCCACCTTATATTGCATGCATCTGCCCACTCACCTAACCTTTCCAAGTCACCCTGCATCCACATAACATCCTCATTGCTGCTCACACTACCACCCAGCTTTGTGTCATCCGCAAACCTGGAGATGTCACATTTAATTCCCTCATCTAAATCATTAATATATATTGTAAATAACTGGGGTCCCAGCCCCGAGCCTTGCGGCACCCCACTAGTTACTGCCTGCTATTCTGAAGATGACCTGATAATTCCGACTCTTTGTTTCCTGTCTGCAACCCAGTTCTCTATCCATATCAATACCCTACCCCCAATACCATGTGCTCTAATTTTGCACACTGGTCTCTAGTATGGGATCTTGTCAAAGGCTTTTTGAAAGTCCAAATACATCACATTCACTAGCTCTCTGAATCTGAATCTGAATCTGAATTCCTTTATTGTCATTCAGACCTTTTGGTCTGAATGAAATTTTGTGCCTGCAGGCATACATATAGTAACAAATAACAAAAACACACAATATACACAAATTAACATCCACCACAGTGAGTTCACCAGGCACCTCCTCATTGTGATGGAGGCAAAAGTCTCTGTCTCTTTCCTCCTTGCTCTCCCTCTTTCTCTCTTTATCCTCTCTTCCTATCCTCTCTCGCAACCTCCCTCTCACCATCCTTACTCTCTCTGCCCCTTAACTCCCCACACCCTTCACCCCTCCATCCCCCTCCATATTTCTTCTTTCTCTCCCCCTCTCTCTCCTCCCTCTTTCATTGCTCCTTCTCTGTTGCCCTTGCTCTCTATCTACCTTTCTCCTCTCTCCATGCCTCTTCCTGTGTCCCTTTCTCCCATTCTGCCCTGTCCTCACTTCCCATCTCTCTCCCTAACTCCCTCCTCACTCTTTCTCTTTCTCTCCCCACTTTTCTCTTTCTCCCCTTGAGGACCTCACTATATAATCATATTTTATCATTTAAAAATAAATTGGATAGTTATATGGACGGGAAAGGTATGGAGGGTTATGGTCTGAATGCAGGTGTATGGGACTAGGGGAGAATACGTGTTCGGCACGGACTAGAAGGGTCGAGATGGCCTGTTTCCGTGCTGCAATTGTTATATGGTTATATGGTTATATAATGTTAAATCATTAATGTTCAGTTTAGTTACAGAATGTCACTTAGATTGGAAATCTTCCTCACATGGTCGATAAGCTTATCTGGATAGCAAATTGAAATGCCCTTGAGTGTGGCGTTCTTCAGTGTGATGGTGCTGTGAATGGAGCCTTGATTTACATCACCATCTGGCCCAGCCTTGACCCACCAATTCTTGGTGCTCACATTCTGTCCGAGTGTTACATTTCTCACCATAGATATGCTGAAAAACAAAATCACCCAAATTTGTTTTAAAAGGAGGTTGGGTTGGACGAGGATAGGAAGCAGGATTCTCCAGGCACCAGTTAATGGACAGATAGGTGGGAGAATGGGGCGGCACTGTGGTGCAACAGTAGAGTTTCTGCCTTACAATGTCGGAGACTTGGGCTCGATACTGACTACAGATGCTGTCTGTATGGAGTTCTTACGTTCTCTCTGTGACCGCGTGGGTTTTCTCCGAGATCTTTGGTTAACTCCCACACTCCTAAGACATTCAGGTTTGTAGGTTAATTTACTTGGTGTAATTGTAAATAATCCCTAGTGTGTGTAGGATAGTGTTAGCGTGCGGGGGTCGCTGGTTGGCGCAGATTATTTGGCCTATGGGGCTGTTTCCGTGCTGTATCTCTAAACTGAACTATCTCTAAACTGTCAGGAAACCTGGCGTCTTGCCATGGAGGCGGGAGGCATGTAGAGGAAGACTGGCACAAATCTCTGCTCAGATACAGAAGCCCACCCTCTGTGTGTGAGAGAGGTGCCCTCCTTTTTCCTCGCAACATTTGACATCATTTTCCATCACAGCACCAGCCACATCGGATGGCCGCTTCATTGTGTGAGCACGGGTGGTCGTGTACTCTCGTGAGTTGATGAGGCCTTGCATCGCCTTAGCTCTAAGGTGCTATGCTGAGCTCCGTATTGTTCATTGATTTGCCTGCCCTGCACATGTGGTGTATGGGGCACATGCAGCGGATTCCTATGGACTCCTTTAGCAACCAAACAAAAACAAGCTCCAAAAGTTCCCAAATCCAATTCCAACCCATATTTTGTCTGTCATTTAAGCATGGTAAAAGATTTATTCGTTAAACATTCACTGGCTCCATCGTGGTCAGCTTTGTGGTCCTCAGTGCCATTAGCTTGTTTTGTGGTCCTCAGTGCCATTAGCTGATTTCAGGTGATGTGCTCAGTGTCACAGTCCAGTTACTTATGCTCCTGTGTGCTGTTTTCTAGGCTCTGAATGGCTTTATTCTGGTTGTCACCGCTGAAGGATATGTGTTTTACGCATCCTCCACCATCCAGGATTATCTTGGCTTCCACCAGGTGAGTCTAATATGCACTGCACGAACGGGCCTCACCATTGTGGGCAGCACAGTGGCGCAGCGGTAGAGTTGCTGCTTTACTGCGCCAGAGACTCCGGTTTGATCCTGACTGTGGGTGCTGTTTGTACGGAGTTTGTACTTTTTCTCTGTGACCCCATGGGTTTTCTCCAGATGCTCCGGTTTCCTCCCACATTCCAAATACTTGCAGGTTTGTAGATTCATTCACTTCTGTAACTTGTCCCTAGTTGTGTAGGGTATGAAACTGGAATAACATAGATCTAGTGTATGGGTGATTGTTGGTCGGTGTGGACTTCATTTCAGATTTCCAGCATTTGCAACTTTGTTGATTTACAAATTCAGACTTTCTGACTGTGTAATGGACAAGGATGACTGCATCTAAGGAGCCCCATGCACTTGTGGTGAAGACCCCTATGTTCACGGTGTAGTTCAGAGCCATTGCCAAGGACACTGAACTTGGAGACTTAAGTGATTAATTAATAAAGCTCACTTCCCCAGACTAAGGGCTTAAACTTTAAGGTGTTAGACAGGGAAAAGTGTTTAGGTACTCCAATAGACATTTACCGGGCTTATGCCTGGGATGAGAGTGCCATCCATCCTATTAAGGGAGGTCGGGTCTCGTATTCCAGGATGTTTAGAAGAATGAGGGGTGACCTTATTATAAAAACACAAGATCCCAAGGGACCTTTCCAAAGGATAGATGTGGAGATGTTTTCACTGATGGGAGGGCCTTGAATGCGGGGACACAGTTACAAGATAAGGGACCAGTCAATTAAAACTGAGATGTGAAAAAACATTTCTCGAGGGGGTGGTGGTGAATCTCTGGAATTCTGTGTCCTATGGAAGAGAAGGCAAGGCCTGGTCTGATCAGCCATGATCACATTGAATGGCAGGGCGGAGGGAATGTAGACTATTAATTGTAATAAGGCTCTATGTGAAAATGCTGATGGATAGGCAAAACACATTTTCATTGCCAATCTTTTAATTCCATCAACTATCCAAAATCCTCCATTTCCAGGCACTGTGTCTTGGAAAGCTGATGGCTCAGCATGGTGTCCTGGACTGACCTTCTGCTCTTGTACATTTACTGACGTGCTTTTGCACCAGGGGCGGAAATCCTGGGTGGGACAGGGGGGACGGGACGGCCCTCCATGTTTGAGAGGTGGAGGACATCCCCCCCCACGTTTTTGTAATCCGGATTTTAAAACCCGGTGAAATCTCCGCTTTCCGCGAGACAGTTGGGGTGCGACTGATGATTGAGGGCGCCGATTGGACGAAAGAGACGTCGGCCAGCAGGCAATGGGGGCGGGACATGATGATTCAGCACGATCATTGGAGGAGGGAGACGTGCCAAAACACTCTTGGCACAGACCGCAGCCAGGATCAATCACGGCTCTCCGGCGCTGTCCCGCCCCCACCCGAGTTGCCCCCCTCCCCACACCCGAGGGTGGCCAGAGAGGTCGGAGTCAGACGGGAGCTGTGCCCCCAGGCCCACAGCCAGCGCAGAGAAGCAACGCTAAACCCAGCTCAACTCTGCCTGTCCCACCAGGTTAACCTACAGCCCTGCCTGGGCTTGCGGGAAATATGGCCCAGGTTTACAGCCAGCACTGAGAAGCAGCGCTGGTGTCCTGTCAGTCCAGGCAGGGAAGTAGGTTAACCTGGCGAGACAGGCAGAGTTGAGCTGCATTTAGCGCTGGATTGAGCCTCCGAAGCCTCGCGCGTGTGTGTAAGTGTGCGCATGCACGCGCAGCCGCCAGGAAATTGTGTTCCCCCTGTCCCCCGGTCCCTTCCATATTTTGATAGAGATTGCCGTGCCTGCTTTGCACAGTAGTCATGAGCCATTGTCAGAGCCACTCTGCACCACTGATTTATCACACCATTACCTGGGATCAGGATTCTTTGAATGAGAACAAACTGAGTGAGATTGACTAAATTTGGAAAGGAAAGATGAGAAATGATATAATTGAAAGAAAAGGTCCCGGAGGGTGGATGCACAGAGAATGTTTTGTCCGGTACCCGGATGTGGCGTCGAAGAACGAGAAGCCGAGGCAAAGAAGTCGAAGCCAAATAGCCGAATGGAAACGAAGCCGAAACGCCAACGAACCGAAAGAGCGGGACGCCTAAAAGCCAACTAACCGAAAGGCTGCGTCGCCTAAAAGCCAATTAACTGAATGCTGCTCTGCTGAAAAGTCAAATAACGGACATGATGTCGCCGGGGGGGTGGAACTTGTCAGCAATAGTTCCAGACCCCCGTGTCCATCACATCACTGGCCGGTGGAGACAGGAGGATGGGTGTTAATTTCCCACACAAGCCATTATTTGACTTTACAACAGAGCAGCATTCGGTTAGTGGGCTGTTAGTTAGACGACTCAGCCTTTGGGTTAGGTGGCATTTCGGCAGAGCGGCCAGTCGTGAGTTTGCTTTTAGGCGACGCAGCCTTTCGGTTAGTTGGTTTTAGGCATCTCGCCCTTTCGGTTCGTTGGCGTTTTGGCTTCATACGCTTTCGGTTATTTGGGGTTTCGGCTTCGTTTCCATTCGGCTATTTGGCCTTGACTTCTTTGCTTCGGCTTCTCGTCCTTCAACGCCACATCCGCACACGGTTTTGTCCAGGTGAAATGTTGAATATGAGAGGTCATAAAATAAAAGGAATGGGGAGACATGTTTTTTTGCAGGGATTGTAATTCACTGGAATTGCTGTCCACATGAACCCGAGTCTTTGCATCAGTACGCAGTTCCATGTCTGCACCATCAGTACACAGTTCCATGTCTGCCCCATCAGTACACAGCTCCATGTCTGCCCCATCAGTACACAGCTCCATGTCTGCACCATCAGTACACAGCTCCATGTCTGCACCATCAGTACACAGCTCCATGTCTGCACCATCAGTACACAGCACAGCTCCATGTCTGCACCATCAGTACACAGCTCCATGTCTGCACCATCAGTACACAACTCCATGTCAACGTATCAGTACACAGCTCCATGTCTGCACCATCAGTACACAGCTGCATGTCGGCACCATCCGTACACAGCCTCGTGTCTGCACGGTCAGTATACAATCCCGTGTCTGCATCATCAGTACACAGCCCTGTGTCTGCACTGTCAGTACACAGCCCCGTGCCTGCGTGTCACTACATAGCTCTTTCACTGTACAGTCAGTACACAGCCCCATGTGTTTGCGTGCCAGCACACAGTCCCTCTCCCGCCATCTCTCAGCAGGCAATTCAGAGAAGCATTTCCTGAGAGTTGGAAGGGAAACTTTTTTCACTTGTTGCATGTCACAGGCGGGCACATGAAGCAAACAGAGAAATGGAAACTTCAAACTGAGTCTTGGTTCTCCAGCATAAGTGTTATGTCAGGGTATTGATACTTCACATTCCTGCAGTGGGAATGATTAAACCCCAGTGGTCCAGAGTAAACTGATACCGACCGTTCGATAAGTTGGCACTGCGTGGTATAGTAAAGCTGTGTGCTTATGATGTTGCTTCACTTATTTAGTTTGCTGGAAGCCCCTCATACATTCCCCACTCCCTGCTGCTGTGCTTAAGGAGCATTGACAGTGTTAAAGCAGTGCCAGGAAATGAAGTCTGCTCAGCACCTTCTGATAAACCAAATTTTAATGGGAAACTTCTGCTTTGGTGCTTTGACTGAAGTTGTATCCTGGCTGTGTGGGAAGACGGATCCTATTTGTGGTTACTTGTCCTAGGAGGGAGCCTCGTATCCAGTATCAACAACGGGCCTCAACCCGTAAGGATGTTCAGGATGGAGCGTGGCACGTGCATGTTCGTGTGCGGATGATTGATGGCTGATTCAATAAGCACTCCTGGAGTTCGGGAATGTTTTCCAAGTTTTTGAGGGCACCATCCCAAGGTGGGAAGGCAGGGCTCATGCTGTTAGCCACATGGCCAGATCCAAGTGTAGCTGCAACTACAGATCATATGACAGTTCACAATGGAGCCTTTCTCTCCACAACAGACCAACTGTTCCAGTGGCAGAGGTGGAGGGTGACAAGGTTTCAACGAGAGCCATTGACTTCCTCACCATTGCTTAGGCCTGTGCCAGAATATACAGTAGATCCAGGACACTTGTGGAATGAGGCAATGATATTTTCATCTGCAGAAACTCAGCGGGCGAGGCAGCATCTATAGAGCGAAGGAATAGGCGACGTTTTTCTTTATTCCTTTATTCTTTATCTGTGTACTGTGGATAGCTTGATTGTAATCAAGTACAGTCTTTCTTTGACTGGATAGTACACAAACAAAAGATTTCCACTGTACCTGTACACGTGCCAATGATAAACCAATCTAAACTAAACTTAAATTTCCCCTCTCACTTTAAGCTTTTGCTCTCTAGTTTTAGAATATTCTGATCTGAGGCGAAGACTGAGCATTCACTTTATCCACGCCCCTTATGATTTTGTATACTTCAATAATGTAATCCCTCAGCTTCCTATGCTGCAATGAAAGAAGTTGCAGTCTATCCATCCTTTCCCTCTAACTAAAGCCCGTAAGTCCAGGTATCATCTTGGTGAACCTCTTTTGCACTATTTCCAAGTTAATGCCATCCTTGCGTGAGCACAGTTGAGTTGCACACAGTACTCCGTGGTCTTGCCAGTGACTATACATCATGATGTCCAACTTTTGCTCTCGGTAACTTTCCCAAAGAAGGCAAACATTCCACACATCACACCTTATTTATCTCATCCGCCCATTTTTAGGGAATAAGGCCACTTTACTCCAAGATCTTTCTGTACCACAACACTCTCCAGGGCTCTACCAGTTACTGTGCAAGTCCTTCCCTGGATTAGGTATATCAAAGTGCAACACCTCACACTTGTCAGAGTTAAATTTCATTTGCCATTAATTGGGTCACCTTACCACAACTAATCCACATCCTGATCTAAATTAGGATATCCTTCCTCACTGTCCACTATTCCACCAAGTTTGGTGTCATCTGCAAATTTACTAACAATGTTAACTACGTTGTCATCCAAATCATTAATGTAGATAACAAATGAGTGGACCCAGCACCGTCTCCTGCGGCTCTCCATCGGTCCACAAGCCTCCAATCAGAATAAGCAACCCTCCAAAGCTCCAGTTGATGGCATCAATTCCCATTTGTAGAATCATATAAATGTCCATTGACCTTGAGGTTGAATGCTAGCTGTCTTTCCAATTGAAGCATGTCTAATAGAATTTGAGTCATGGAAGCACAAGCATCAGTCACACCATTGTGTAGATTGCATGCTGTATTTGGAGGAGCAGAATATATTGAACGACTTTAATATCACAACGTTTAAGAAACATTTTAACAGGTACATGGATAGGACAGGGTTAGAAGGATGTGGGCCAAGGTGGGTAGGTAGGACTTGTGCAGATGGGACATGTTGGACAGTGTAGGAAAGATCAGCCGAAGGGCCTGTTTCCACAGTGTGTGACTATGACCATTTATTAAGGAATAAGAACCATCTGCTGTAGAGATGTGGAAGAAGGAACTGCAGATGCTGGTTTAAACCGAAGATAACTCAGGGGGACAGGCAGCATCTCTGGAGAGAAGGAATGGGTGATGTTTTGGATTGAGACCCTTCTTCAGACTGCATTCTGAAGAAGGGTCTCAACACGAAATGTCACCCATTCCTTCCCAGAGATGCTGCCTGTCCCGCTGAGTTACTCCAGCTTTTTGTGTCTATCTGCTATAGAGATGTTGCATGCACACTGGGTGCTCCTCAGTGGTGCACAGTGGTCTCAGTTCGAGCAGTAGGGATGGGGGCACTTCATGCAAAGTATCTGAGGGTGTACATGTGGATGTCCGCTACAAGTCAGATTGCACAGTTGTGTTGCACCCTGTGGCTGAAAAACGTAAAGAATGACCATGATGTACAGCACCAGAAACCGTCAGCATGTAGTGATCATTGAGAATAGATGAGAGAAGCACATAGTCCCTTCACTTTATCATGTTGACGTTATACCTCTTCTGCACTTTCTTCCTGCTTTTCTCTCTTACCATCCCCCTTTTCTCTCTTTCTCTACTTGTTCTTCTCAGCCTCTCCACTCCCCCATTTATCTACCCCTCCGTGCACCCATCCACCTCTTCCTTTCTCTTTTCCCACTCTTCCCCACCCCTCATTTTCTCTCTTCCTCTCCTCTCCCACTTTCTCTCCTTTAGCTCTGCCTTTCACTTGCTTCAACGGTTCCTTCCATTCTTTCCAACTATCCCCTCTGTGTCCAGATCTCCCCATGCACCTTCTCACCTCATTCCACTGCTCTCAAAGTTTTGTTTCCACTTTACTGCAGCTGTGGGACCCAATTCTAATCCTGTTGTTCATTCAACTTGCTGTCCTGTAAACAGGTTATAAACCTGAAGTAAGAAGGGACCCGACCTGAAACCTTATTTGTCCATTTCCCTGCATGGTTGCTGCTGACCCGCTGTGTTCCCCCAACAGTTTATTTCTTTGCTTATAAACACGTCAGTTGTGGGAGTGCTTATTATCTCTTGAACTTCGGAATCCCAATTCCCCTCTCTCCATCCATGCCTCTCCTCTCAGGGCCCAGCACATTGATCCAATCACAAAGAAAGCTCAACAATGGCTGTACTTCCTCAGAAGTTTGAGGAGATTTGGCATAATGCCAAATACTCTGTATTATATACACTCGGGTGTATGGTGGAGAGCGCACTGTCTGGATCATAGATCGTGGCCTGATTTGGTAACTCGAATGTGAATGAAGGAGTTGCAGAATGCTTTGGACCTTGATTGGTCCATCACGCGTATTTACCTGCCCATTATTGTAGGGAGCTAGAGGAAGTGCTGTATCAAATGGCGGCTAATATCATCAAATTCCCACCATCCGGGCTATGCTCTCACCTGGTTGCTACCATCGGGAAAAAGGCACAAGAGCATGAGAACCGTGACCTTAAAGTTCAAGTCCAGTTTCTTCCCATCAACAATTAGGCTCTTGAATCACCCTGCACAAACCTAACCGCAACCCTACTTCCACAACTATTTTGAACCTTGTTTATGTTGTGCTAAGTACCTCGGTTTGCACTATTATGGCCTGGTTACCTAGTATTACTGAAACATTATTGTATTATTAACTGTTGTACATTTATTTGTGGTGTCATTGTGCTAATGTGCTTACAAAGTAAGAACGTCTTTGTTCCAGTCCTGGTATATAAGAAAATGAAAAACACGTGACTCTCCTTCCATCCAATCTCATGAGGGTTATGAGGTCACGGTGGCGCAATGGTAGAGTTGCTGCCTTACAGCAAATGCAGCACCAGAGACCCAGGTTTAATCCCGACTACAGATTGTTTGTACGTTCTCCCCATGACCTGTGTGGGTTTTCTCCGAGATCTTTGGTTCCTCCCACACTTCAAAGACGTACAGGTTTGTAGGTTAATTGGCTTGGTAAATGTAAAAATATATATTGTCCCTGGTGGGTGTAGGATAATGTTAATGCGCGGGGATCATTGGTCGACGAGTACCCGGTGGGCTGAAGGGCCTGTTTCCGCGCTGTATCTCTAAACTAAACTAAACTAAAGTAAAGGACCTCCCCTTGCCATTACTGCTTTACAGGAAGTGTCACAGCTGGCGTCCTGGTGCCATCGCAACAACCTGGAGCTCAATGCTCTTAAGACAGTGGAATTGATAGTAGACTTTAGGAGAGCTCCCCTTCCCCTCACCCCACTTACCATCAACAACACCACAGTCACATCTGCGGAGTCTTTTAAGTTCCTGGGAACCATCATCTCCAAGGACCTTAAGTGGGGTGTTACCATTGACTCCACAGTCAAAAAGGCACAGCGGAGGATGTACTTCCTACAGCAGCTGAGGAAGCAGAATCTGCCACAGGCAATGATGGTCCAATTCTACACAGCCATCGTAGAGTCTGTTCTCACCTTCTCCATCATGGTCTGGTTTGGCTCAGCCACCAAGCACGACACCTGGAGGCTGCAGCGAATCGTCCGATCAGCAGAGAAGGTTATTGGCTGCAACTTTCCCTCCATTGATGAACTATACAATGCAAGGGCCAGGAAGCGAGCGGACAAGATAATCTCTGACCCCTCTCACCCTGGCCACAAACTCTTTGAATCACTTCCTTCTGGAAGGCGACTCCGGACTGTCAAAGCTGCCACAGCCAGTCATAAAAACAGTTTTTATCTACTCAACAGCCAAAAATCTGTAGCCTCCCTTTGATCTGGTATTTTGTTGGTTCACATGCTTGATCAATGGTGTTTTATCATCAATGTTGTATTATTATTAATGTTTAGTGTTTTCCGAGTCATTCATAACTGTCACTGTATGTCATGTTGTTACCTGTGGGCGGAGCACCAAGGCAAATTCCTGGTATGTGAATACTTGGCCAATAAACATAAACTTACTTAATTTACTTACTTACTTTGATGAATAATGCCACCCAATGTTCTATATATATACATTCTGATTGACTGGTTTTTACAGTTTCAATCTGTTTTGTTTGTTTAGGTTTCAGTATTTCCAGTTTCTCATACTAGTTCTATACGAGCTCTAATTCTTTGTTCCCAGGAATGCAAAGAATTTTTGGTGCCTCTGCTTGGTTCACAGCTGCTATTTATTCTCGGCCCCTGCACTGTCTGACCGGTTGATTGACTTGATGGGATTATTCTGTTCTTTTCCAGTCGGACGTGGTGCACCAGAGTGTGTATGAGCTAATCCACACGGATGACCGGCCCTTGTTTCAGCGGCAGCTCCACTGGGCCCTCAATCCACCCGCGTGCCAAGATCCCAGCCCCCACACCGACAGTGAGTTATCGGCGAATTTTACACATCAAAACCTTATTTTGTACTCATGGGCACTCTTTCCCATGTTACACATGGTGGGAACACTGCCAGAATGTGCATGAATAATTACATAGACATAATCACATAGACACAAGGAACTATATATCAGTCTATAACCAGGAACTATAACCAGTCAGTGCGGGTTGGAAACAACACCTCTAACATGATCTCTCTGAGCACCGGCTCCCCTCAGGGCTGCGTCCTGAGTCCTCTGCAGTTTACCCTGATGACCCACGACTGTTGTGCCAGGTTAAGTACAAACCACATCATGAAGTACGCAGATGACACAACAGTGGCAGGCCTTATCCGGGACGACAATGAACTGGCTTACAGGGAGGAGGTGAAACAACTGGTGGACTGGTGCAACACGAACTATCTGATCCTGAATGTTGGCAAAACAAAGGAGGTCATCGTTGACTTCAGGAAAAACCGGCACAGTCACACACCACTACACATTAATGACAACGGTGGAGTTGGTCAGTAGCACTAAGTTCCTGGGGGTGCAGATCACTAACAGTCTGACCTGGTCACAAAACATCGCATCACTAGTTAAGAGAGCACAGCAGTGTTTGCACTTTCTGCGCTGGATGAGAAGAGCTCACCTCCCCCATCCCGTCCTCACCACTTTCTACAGGGGCACCATAGAGAGCATTTTGACCAGCTGCATCTCTGTCTGGTTTGGGGACTGTAAAGCCTCCGACTGGAAGTCCGTGTAGAGAGTGGTGAGGACGGCTGAAAAAATCATTGGGACTTCTCTTCCTTCAATCCGGGACATTGCGTGCAAACGTTGCTTGTCCAAGGCCAACAACATTATAAAAGACCCCACACATCTCCATCATGGACTGTTCAATCTGCTGCCCTCGGGCAAAAGGCATCGTAGTACCTGTATAAGGAGCAGAACGTCAAGGTTTTGAGATGGGGAAGGTTTTGTAGAATAATGATGTATTCTGCAATATAACCATGTCGACGTCTCAAACATTGCACTTCATTGACCATAGAGTTTGGTGATGTCATATGGAAAAATACGAAAGCTTTTCTTTGCTTGAGGAAGAAGTTGAGTCAGGTGTCCGGTTTGTTCACAGTTTGAGGATATAGCTGGGAAGGCTCGCAATTTTTTATTCCTAATTTGTAATTGACCCCAAGAAAGTGGTATTGAGCTCCTTTCATGAATCATTGTCTGAGGGCGTTAAGGTGTTAGACAGAGTGCAGGAATTGAGCCATCAGTATGTTAGAGGGAGTGTATGCCTACCAAAAAAAATGTCCATTTATATTTTCATAGGTCTTCCAGGACATCCCAAAACATCTTACAACCAAGTAGCATCTCTGTTTGGAACTGTTGTCACTGTTGTAATGTCACAAATACGTCATTCTTTCTTCAAATAGCAAGCCCTCATTACAGCAGAAGTGGAAGAACGGATAATCTTGTTCGATATTTGAGGGATTAACATTGGCCATTGAAATGTGGCAGAATATTACTGAGAAGTGTCCACACCCTACTTAGCAAATTGGATTTGAAGTTTTGTCATTGGAATGTCACGTAGCAAAGACCCAATTGTACTTCCCGTTGGAGGCTCGTCCTATGAGCAGCATGATATAATTTATTTTTGTAGTTTACTCAATATATACTAATTGTATGAAAGGGGCACACAAGCTGGGCACCCGTTTGAGCATTTATTCAGCTGTGATATTGGAGTGATTTTTATATCTTTTTATCCATTTGACTTGCAGTACAATTGTAAATATCTTATGATCTAGAAACACAGAAACGTAGAAAATAGGTGCAGGAGGAGGCTTTTCGGCCCTTCGAGCCAGCACCGCCATTCATTATGATCATGCTGAACGGCCCAAAAATTATAACCCGTGCCTGCCTTCTCCCCATATACCTTGATTCCCCTAGTCCCTAGAGCTCTATCTAACTCTCTCTTAAATCCATCCAGTGATTTGTCCCCCACCACCCTCTGTGGCAGGAATTCCACAAATTCAAAAGTTTTTTCTCACCTCAGTCGTAAATGGCCTCCCCTTTATTCTAAGACTGTGGCCCCTGGTTCTGGTCTCGCCCAACATTGGGAACATTTTTCCTGCATCTAGCTTGTCCAGTCCTTTTATAATTTTATATGTTTCTATAAGCTCCCCTCATCCTTCTAAACTCCAGTGAATACAAGCCTAGTCTTTTCAATATTTCCTCATATGACAGTCCAGCCATCCCAGGGATCAATCTCATGAACCTATACTGCACTGCCTCAATCACAAGGATGTCCTTCCACAAATTAGGAGACCAAAACTGTACACAATACTCCAGATGTGGTCTTACTAGAGCCCTTTATAACCGCAGAAGAACTTCTTTACTCCTATACTGAAATCCTCTTGTTATGAAGGCCAACATTCCATTAGCTTTCTTCACTGCCTGCTGTACCTGTACCAGGACACCCAGGTCTCGCTGAACCTCCCCCTTCCCTAACCTAACCCCATTGAGATAATAATCTGCCCCCTTGTTTTTGCCGCCAAAGTGGATAACCTCACATTTATCTATATTATACTGCATCTGCCACGCATCTGCCCACTCACTCAACCTGTCCAGGTCACCCTGCAACCCCCTAACATCCTCTTCACAGTTCACACTGCCACCCAGCTTTGTGTCATCCGCAAACTTGCTAGTGTTGCTCCTAATTCCCTCTTTCAAATCATTAATATGTATGGTAAACAGTTGTGGCCCCAACTCCGAGCCTTGCGGCACTCCACTCGCCACTGCCTGCCAGTCTGAAAAGGACCCGTTCACTCCTACTCTTTGCTTCCTATCTGCCAACCAATTTTCTATCCAAGTCAACACCCTACCCCCAATACCATGTGCTCTAATTTTAGTCACCAGTATCCCATGCGAGACCTTATCAAAGGCTTTCTGAAAGTCTAGATACACTACATCCACTGGCTCTCCTTCATCCATTTTATGTGCCATATCTTCAAAAATTTCCAGAAGATTAGTCAAGCATGATTTCCATTTCATAAATCCATGTTGACCTGGACAAATCATTTTACTGCTATCTAAATGCCCCATTATTACCTCTTTAATAATTGACTCCAGCATCTTTCCCACCACCGAAGTCAGGGTAACTGGTCTGTAATTCCCCGTTTTCTCTCCTGCTCCTTTCTTGAAAAGTGGGATAACATTAGCTATCCTCCAATCCACAGGAACTGATCCTGAATCTATTGAACATTGGAAAATGATCACCAATGCATCCACTTTTTCTAGAGCCACCTCCCTGAGGACCCTGGGAGGCGGATCATCCGGCCCAGGGGATTTATCATCCTTCAGTCCCATTAGCCTACCCAATACTATTTCTCGCCTAATGAAAATTTCTTTCAGTTCCTCTACCCCCTTAGATCCTCTGTCCTCCAGTACATCTGGGAGATTGTTTGTGTCTTCCTTAGTGAAGACAGATCCGAAGTACCTGTTCAACTCTTCTGCCATTTCCTTGTTACCCATAATAATTTCACCCGTGTCTGCCTTCAAGGGACCCACCTTTGACTTTGCTACTATTTTACCCTTAACATATCTAAAGAATCTTTTACTGTCCTTCTTTATATTCCTGGCCAGCTTTCCCTCGTACTTCATCTTTTCAGCCCGTATTGCCCGTTTTGTTTCCTTCTGTTGTCCTATGAAAGTTTCCCAATCCTCTGGCTCCCAGCTACTCTTTGCTGTGTTATACATCTTTTCTTTTAGTTTTATTCTATCCCTAACTTCTCTTGTTAGCCACAGTTGCCTCCTACTCCCCTTGGAATCTTTCTTCCTTTTTGGAATGAAATGATCCTGCATCTTCCGGATTATGCCCAGAAATTCCTGCCATTGCTGTTCCACCATCATTCCTGCTAGGATCATTCTCCAGTATACCTTGGCCAGCTCCCCTCTCATGCCTTCATAGTCCTTTTTGTTCAACTGCATCACTGCCACTTCCGATTTAACCTTCTCCTTCTCAAATTGCAGATTAAAACTGATCATATTATGATCACTACCTCCAAGTGGTTCCTTTACCTTGAGTTCTCTTATCAAATCTGGTTCATTAGACAACACTAAATCCAGAATTGCCTTTTCTCTGGTCAACTCCATTACAACTGCTCTAAGAATCCATCTCAGAGACACTCTACAAACTCTCTTTCTTGAGGTTCTGAACCAACCTGATTTTCCCAGTCTACCTACATATTGAAATCCCCCATCACCACAGTGGCATTACCTATGTTACGTGCCAGTTTTAACTCCTGCTGCAACTTACACCCTACATCCGGACAACTATTTGGTAGATAACACCAATTAGTGTCTTCTTGCCTTTACAATTCCTCAACTCAATCCACGGTGACTCTACCTTGTCAGTCCCTATGTCTTCCTTCGCAAGGGACTGAATTCCATCCATCACCAGCAGAGCTACCCCCCTCCTCCTCTGCACACCTGCTTGTTCTTTCTATAGGATGTTTAACCCTGAATATTAAGTTCCGTCCCGATCCTCCTGCAGCCACATCTCAGTAATCCCCACAATGTCATATCAACCAACCTCTAACTGAGCCTCAAGCTCATCTACTTCACCTCTTATACTTCACGTATTCATATACAATACTTTTAATTTCTTACGCAACTCACCTTTCACATCGATCCCTATTACACTTGGCCATACTCTCCTATCCCTTTGTGAGATTTCTTTCCCGTTAATTGTGGGGTCATTAACGATCCCTTTATTCTCTTTCCCTTTAACTCCATCCTCGACTATCCCATTTGACACCACTCACCACCACCTTATTTAGTTTAAAACCACCTGTGTAGCAGTGGCAAACCTGCCTGCCAGAATGCTGGTCCCCCACCTGTTAAGGTGCAATCCATCCCTTTTGCACAGTTCCCACTTACTCCAAAGCAGATCCCAGTGGTTTAAGAATCCAAATCCCTGCCCCCTGCCCCAGTTCCTAAGCCACACATTCAGGTCCTGTATATCCCTGTTCCTGCTCTGTCCAACACAAGGAACTGGAAGCAAACTGGAGATAACCACCCTGGAGGTCCAGCTTGTCAGCATTTTTCCCTAACTCTCTAAAGTCACGCTGCAGAATATTCATCCCCTTCTTTCCAACATAGTTTGTGCTGACATGCACTACTACTTCCGGCTGTTCACCTTCGCCCTTGAGGATTTTCTGCACTCTGTCCATGACATCCTGGATCCTGGCACCAGGGAGGTAGCACACCATCCTCGAATCCCGTCTGTTGCCGCAGAAACCCCTGTCCGTACCTCTCACAATGGAGTCTCCAACTACCACGGTGTTGCCTGACATCGGCCTCTTTGGTTTTGCCTCAACAGCACTTTTTGCTTCGCAAGCCAGTCCGGCGCTCAGTGTGTTAACGTCTTCTGTCCTGACAGCTTCTAAGTGGGTGAACCTGTTCTCAAGAAGTACAACACCCGGGGACCTTTGCATTCCATGTTTCCTTCCCTTTCTTACCGTCACCCACCTTCTCTCTTCCAGTACTTTAGGTGCAACAATCTTACTGTAGGACTTGTCGAGGAACGACTCAGTTTCTCGGACAAACCTGAGGTCATCCACTTGCTTCTCCAGTTCCCCAACACAGTCCTTCAGGAGCTGTACCTGGATGCACTTCTCACATTTGTAGCATCCAGAGGCACCAGCAGTGCCCTTGACCTCCCACATCCTGCAAGCATCACACTGAATCAGCTTGCTTGACATTTCCTTCTTTGGTCTCTCCCTCTCCAGCGTTTGGTGTGGCGTCCTCCCTCAGCCTACTCGCCGAAGAATCACACTTTTCTCACAAGGCACTTCCCGCGACAGGGCCACACCCCTTGGGCAAATCATGCTTGTAGCAGATGCTAAATTGCCCTATTATCCAATTTACCAATCTTCCCAACTAATTGTTCAGCCAATCCCCACACTCACTTCTGACCTTCCTTCCTCTGATGAGCATGGAAGTATGTGCTTCTGCATTACTCCAGGTTATAACATTGAGAAAACCGCAGGGTGACTTGGATAGGTTGGGGGAGTGGGAAGATGCATGGCAGATGAAGTTTAATGCGGATAAATGTGAGGTTATCCACTTTGGTAGCAAAAACAGGAAGGCAGATTACTATCTAAATGGTGCCAGGTTTGGAAAAGGGATCTGGGGTTTCTTGTACATCAGTCTTTGAAAGTATGCATGCAGGTACAGCAGGCAGTGAAGAAAGCAAATGGCATGTTGGCCTTTATAACACGAGGAATCGAATATAGGAGCAAAGAGGTCCATCTGCAGTTGTACAGAGCCCCAGTGAGACCACACCTGGAGTATTGTGTGCAGTTTTGGTCCCCTAATTTGACGAAGGACATTCTTGCTATTGAGGGAGTGCAGCGTGGGTTTACAAGGTTAATTCCCGGATGGCGGGACTGTCATATGCTGAGAGAATGGAGCAGCTGGGCTTGTACACTCTGGAGTTTAGAAGGATGAGAGGATATCTCATTGAGATTATATAAGATACTAGACTAAGTGGCACCCGTTGGGTCCCAGTATCACACGGGAGGGCTGGTCACCCAATGCAATATTCCACCTCTCCATCAATTCCAATATTGCTCACCAGTGGGGGGGGGGCTTTCTGTTGCGCTAGTATGGGTGTTGTGGGCTGAAGGTACTGGTTTCCAGCGAGATAGTATAGACAATGTGGGCCAAATGGATTCTTGGGCTGTCAGCTCAGTCACTGAGGCCTGGCAGCACAGTGACTCGGGGCTGGCAGCTAGGAAACTGCCAGCAATTCTGCCCAAAACAGGTGACAGACTGTGAGAGAGAAGGGGGAGAGGGTGGACTGAATGGATTATTGGCCTGGCAGTTCATTCACTTACGGCTGTTGTGCTGGCAGTTCACTCCATCACCCCTCCTCCCTTCATTCCCCCCCACACTCCTTGTCATTCACACACACACACATACAGACTCATCCACACACACACACAGACTGATTCACACACACACACGCACAGACTCATACACACACACACAGACTGATTTACACGCACACACACGCACACGCACACGCACACACACTCACTCACCCACACATTCACTCACCCACACTCACCCAATACTAAAATGCCAAGTAACTTCAGAACGTGTTGAATATACAGTGTGTAAAACAAATGTTTAAAGCCTCCTGTAGACGCTGCTGGTGATGAAGCAAAAACATGCTTTAAATAACGTCCAACAAACACACTCACCAGAACAGAGCATTTTAGAACCATATTAGGGGCACTCTCCGTGGAATAGACGTGCGTTCAGTGTTATTCGCAGCTCAGAGAGCCGTGACCCTCTCACTTCCCCCATCTCGCAAAGACTGAGTGAGGCACGACACTTCCGGGTGTTATAGTCCCTCCCCCTGCCGCCAGCGGGGGCAGCAGTGAGAATGGCGATTAAAAAAAAAACGTTAATATCTCCCTGATTTTTCATCAATGGGAAGCGACCTCCTGTCCAGTCCAGCGGAGGGGTACTTTGAGTGAGATGGCCAAAAATTATGGCCGTATGTGGCGGCGTTCTCTCGGAAATCACAGCACAGTAAGTCAAAAACGGTCAAGATCAGACTTTTAGTAATATAGATAAGATTGTTAAGGGCTTGGACACGCTAGAAGCAGGAAACATGTTCCCGATGTTGGGGGAGTCCAGAACCAGTTTACGAATAAGGAGTAAGCCATTTAGAACGGAGAATCACTTTTTCTCACAGAGTGGTGAGTCTATGGAATTCTCTGCCTCAGAGGGTGGTGGAGGCAGATTCTCTGGATGCTTTCAAGAGAGAGCTAGATAGGGCTGTTATAAATAGCGGAATCAGGGGATATGGGGAAAAGGCAGGAACGGGGATTGGGGATGATTGGGGATGATCTGCCATGATCACATTGAATGGCGGTGCTGGCTCGAGGGGGCCAAATGGCCTACTCCAGCACCTAGTGTCTATTGTCTATTGTCTAAAACCCTCATATTGATGGTATGGCCAGGTTTAAATGGTTCAGACAAGTAACAATTATACAATAAACTAATACTTTTATTCTATCAAAGATTGCTGAGACTGAAAATTTGAAACAAAAGCATAAAAATGTTGGAAACACTTAGCAGGTCAGGCAACACTGCCAGAGAGAGGAGCAAAGTTTGTATTGAAAATCACGAGAAAGAGAGAAAACTTAGTTTTAGTTTGCATAGAGATTGAGGAGGGAAGGAATTTTTAAAGTTTTTGTTTAGTTTATTGTGATGTGTACCAAGGTACATTGAAAAGCCTTCATGTTCCATGCTGTCCAGTCAGTGGAAAGACTTTACGTAATTACAATCAAGCTGTTCACAATGTACACATACAGGATTAAGGGAATAACGATAGTGCAAGTCTAGTAAATTTCGATTAAAGATAGTTTGAGGGTCTCCAATGAGGTAAATGGTAAACAAAGGGTTGTTGCTGGTTTGATATGGCTTCAGCAATAACTCCTTTGACCAGGAGGAAAAGACTGGAAATGGTTCACATTTGCACTGTGAAATCAGAGTTGTTGCCAAGTTTGGAGATAAGAATGCAAGGATGTCTTTGGATTATGCAAGAATGCAAGGATGTCTGGATGTTTGAAGAGAATCTTTGCTTGGTTTATGAATTTCTCCCATCATTTTTTCATCCAACATAATTAATTTTCCCTCCCATCATTTGGAAAATGTTGAAACTGGAAACCCTTCATCTATGGCACTGCAGTAAGTGATACCGGGCAGAATTCCCTGCCGCTGGTGGATGGCACATCTTTATGTCTCTCTGGTTTCCATGGGGTTCACGCTGGTGAAGCTGGTACGGTTTTAAGTGCCGTCATATGAGGTGCAGCCCTACTGCTGATGTTTCTCTATGTCTGTGGACATGCACCAGGTCAGGTCAGAGTGAGCTGCATAGTTCTGGCAGGAAGAGGGAAGTGCGAGAAAATGACTAAAATTTGACAGTGAGAGAGAAATGTGCATCTCTTCCATAAGGATAACCCCTTCATGAACTACATATTACAGACTAGTTTATTGTCATATACATCAGGGTGCAGTGGAATTTCTTGTTCAGATAAAACTCATAAAGTACATGGTAATGATATAAATGATAATAAATACAATGACAAGTGTAAAACAGCAGAGCAGTGCAAGATTTTTATGCAAAAATCCTGACGAGTGCAAAATAATATTAAAGTGAAATGATGGAATAATCAATGAATTTAATGGCGGCATGGTGGTGCAGCGGTAGAGTTGGTGCCTTACAGCTCCAGAGACTCAGGTTTAATCTTGACTACAATTGCTTGTCTGTACGGTCATTGTATGTTCTCCCCGTGACCTGCGGGGGATTTCTCCAGGAAGCTCCGATTTCCTCCTGCACTCCAAAGACGTCCGGGTTTGTAGGCTAATTGGCTTGGTATAAATGTATATTGTCTCTCGTGTGTGTAGGATATTGTTAGTGTGTGGGGATCGCTGGTCTGCACGGACTCAGGGGGCCAAAGGGCCTGTTTCCATGCTGTATCTCCAAACTAAAAACTAAGTAAAAGTAGAACCACCGGGAATGTGGTTGAAAGAGGTGATTGGTCTAGGAGTCTGTTAAAGGTCAGAAAGACACTGTTCTTGTCTGGACATCTGGGCTTTCAAGCTCCTGTATCTTCTCCCAGGAGAGAAAAGGGAATGGTCAAAGTGATGGGCATTCCTGACTCTTCCAGCTTAACAAAGGCCATTGGAAAAACAGGGCAAGTCCATCACATCTTGTTTAGATGAAATCCTTTTTGTGTAAGCAGTTTTAAACACTATCTAAAACATCTGTGTATTTTAAGCCATGCATTTGATTTCATAGTTTTGTATTATATTTAACCCTCTCCTTCTGTTTCACCACCCAGCTATTACAGAGGGCAGCAACCTTTGTCCCACTGTTATCACTTATGATCCTCATCAACTTCCTCCTGAGAATTCCTCTTTCATGGAGAGGAATTTTATATGCAGATTCCGATGTCTTTTGGACAATTCGTCAGGCTTCCTGGTATGTAAATTAGAATCAACTCTGTTCTCCTGTGCTTTTCACTTTCTTTTCAATGTCTAGCAGTCTCTTGCAGAAGCGACCTAAGATTTATTCATTGAAATTGCTTAACCCTCACTCCAGATGGAATAGCATCAACGTCACGTGGCACAGAAACAGGCTCTTCAGCTCACCATATCCATGCCAACCATCAGGCACCTTCCTGAATCCCATTTACCAACACTTGGTCTGTAGTCCACTCTGCCTTGGCTTATCAATAACAGGAAAATCTCTCTATAATGGACCACAAGGAGTGAGGGATGATGTCCTTAATGCTGATTGTCCGCTTTCACCGAGTGAAAAGTTTAGGGTGCTAAAGTTTAACCTAAGGCCAAGAGGGACGAAATGTGGCTTTGGGTTAAACAAGCGGGGATTCACAGGCCATGCTTCCGGCCCCACAAGTGGTGCTCCAGGGACGGGTCCGGTACTCATGCGCCTTCATGCAGCTCGCTCTGTCTGCTCTCACAACCGTAAACACGCCACGTGATGCCAGCTCAGTGGCAGAAGTGGGAGGGCAGTGCAACGGAACCTCGGTCTGCAATAACCAAAATCCACTATATAGGGGTCTGTTTACCTTAACAAGGAGTGATGGAAATAATAGCACAGAACAGATACTTCCACCCACTGTTACATAAAGAGGCAGAGACCTTGTTTGCTGGTCCATGTGGGTACGAAACAATGAAATGCCATGAAATCTAATGAGTATGTGTGTGTTGCCTTCTTCACAAGTGAAAGAATTGCATTTACATAGCATTTCTATTACTTCAGAACATTCCAAACTACTGAATTGTTGACACTATTGCAGTGTAGATGACGTGACGGCCAGTTGGTACACTGCATGTCGGCACGGTGGCACAGCGGTAGAGCTACCGCCTTACAGCGCCAGAGACCCGGGTTTAATCCTGACTATGGGTGCTTGTATGTACCAAGTTTGTACGTTCTCCCCATGACCTCTGTGGGTTTTCGCTGAGATCTTTGGTTTCCTCTCACACAGGTTTGTAGGTTAATTGGCTTGGTATAAATGTAAAATTGTCCCTAATGTGTGTAAGATAGTGTTAATGTGTGGGGATCGCTGGTCGGTGTGGGCTGAAGGGTTTGTTTCCATGCTGTCTAAACTAAACTAAACTAAAGTCCCACAAATGATACTGAGTTCAAGATAAATTCCATTGTTTGTTGATTCGGGCACATATATTGGTCAGAATAGGGGTAATTCATCTAGCCTTCTTCTAAACAATGCGATGGGATGTTACATCTCCACTTAGGACAGCGAATGGGATGGCTGTGCCCAGCGCACCCTTTGTACTGAACTCGAGTTTCAGCCTAATTTCTGTGCTCATGCCTCCGGTTGGACCCTTGAAAGCTCATTCTATTGCCGATGAGTAGAGAGTGGGGCAATGAGCCACAGTTGACATGTTGGCAGGGATCAGGTTCATAGGTTATAGGAGCCAAATTAGGCCATTTGTCCCATCAAGTCTACTCTGCCATTCTATCCTTCCCTCTCAACCTCATTTTCCTGCCTTCTCCCCATAACCCCTGACACCCGTACTATTCCAAAGATTCACCACACTGGATGTATCGCCTCGCAGCGTGAGCCTCTCTTGTTTTGACGGAACAGTTCGGTTGGGGAGTGGGTGGGGGGGGGGGGGGGCGAATAGGGATGAGATGGGGGTTACTCGTGCACCCACCACATCGGCTCCCTCTTATCTATTGATTGATTCCATCCCATTTGCAGACGCTGAACTTCCAGGGACGGCTGAGGTTCCTCCACGGACAGAACAGGAAGGCTGAGGACGGCACTCCCATCCCACCGCAGCTGGCTCTCTTTGCCCTGGCCTCTCCCCTCCAGCCCCCCTCCATCCTGGAGGTCCGGATCAAGACTCTCATCTTCCAGACCAAGCACAAATTGGACTTCACTCCAATGGCGTGTGACACCAAGTACGTTGTGTCGGTTGGGAGTTGGGTAGTTTCAAATTCTACCACATTCTCTCACCTTTGTTACATTGAAGTTCATCCTGGCAGCAGATGAGTCTGATTGTGGGGACAAGCATCCTCTTCTTCTTGCTGCCTGCGTGAGGCACTCAATATGTTAGCTCAGGGGGGGGGCACACTGTCTCAGTAGGGCGACGGATCAAACTGACTTCCCGCTGCACGCTCCATCAGCATTCCATTCCATTCCATGCGTGGGTGTACTCTGGTTTACGCACCACATCATTTAGCTGCTATGGTCTTCCTTGGCTGCTCTCGCCACCACTGGCGACACAAACTCTCACTGGTTTATAGTGGCAGATGCTCACCATCCCTCAGTGCCCACCCACTCTGCATGGTGAAGTGCAGGCAGCTTCTGCCGAAGCTGGTAGAGCCGGATAGGGGGACTGGTTGAGCTGATAACGGAACAGGAACACTGGCAGCAAGAGTTTAGGTGGCACGGTAGAGACACTGTATTATACAAATCCAGATATCTAGGTTCAGTCTCGGCCGGATGCTTACGGTGTGGAGTTTTCATGTTCAACCTGACATGGCATGGATTTCCCTTGGATACTCTGGTTTCCTCCTATATTCCAAAGACGTGAGAGCCTGTAGGACAACCAACCATTGTAAATTGCACATTGTAAGGGGGTGGTAATATCTGTGGTCGATAGGAATGTGCGAAGAATAGATTATAGGGAAAATTAGTGGGGTTAGGATTACTTATTTGGGGCAGTATTGCCAAAGGGCTTCCTATATCCTGTAGCAGTTGCTGTTTGTAGATCAGCAGGGAGAGTTCTTGGTTTCATCTTCAAAACCTGAGGCAAATAGTTAGATCTGCAGCCTCGTCTCTACCCTAGCAAGGCACAGCAAAGGGATCTTCAGTAGTGGGTGAGCTAAGGGCTGGTGACCGGGCAGCTGTGCACTGGGTCACCTGCTCGCATGTGTGCACTGTTTAATTATGGGCTGTTCTTATTTCATTGTTACAGGGGAAAGTTTGTACTGGGCTACACGGAAACCGAACTGTGCATGCGAGGCACCGGTTATCAGTTCATTCACGCGGCTGATATGATGTACTGTGCTGACAATCATGTGAAGAGTGAGTATAAGTACCTTCTGGAAACCAGTCCCTTCAACACACAACATCCAGATTAGCACTCCAGAAAGCTCCCCCCCCCCCCCCCCCCCCCCCCCACAGGCCTCCAATATTGGAATGTTGCGTTGGGAGACCAGCCCTCCTGTGTGATGCTGGGACCCAACGGGTCCCACAACCATATAACCATATAACAGTTACAGCACGGAAACAGGCCATCTCAGCCCTACAAGCCCGTGCCTAACACTTATTTTCCCCTGATCCCATCTACCTGCACTCAGACCATAACCCTGCATTCCTTTCCCATCCAAATACCTATCCAATTTATTTTTAAATTATAAAATCGAACCTGCCTCCACCACTTCCACTGGAAGCCCATTCCACACAGCTACCACTCTCTGAGTAAAGAAGTTCCCCCTCATGTTACCCCTTAGTCTAGTATTTTTCTATAAATATCGAACGCTAAGTTTTATGGATCGTTCTCTTTGGATTGATTACATCTGATCTATGCAGGGGGTGGGGGGGAGGGGTTGGTTTAATAGATTCACATTTCCGGAGGTACACTAAAAAGCTTTGTTTTGCATACTATTCAATCAGATCAGATAATACTATACATTGAGATGAAGACACTATCCGCTTTCTAATCGTGTTGTGTTCTGTTTCAGTGATTAAAACCGGGGAGAGCGGGATGACAGTGTTCAGGCTGCTGACCAAGCAAAACAGTTGGGTTTGGGTCCAGGCCAATGCCAGGTTGGTCTACAGAGGAGGCCGGCCCGACTCCATCATTTGCAAGCAGAGGGCCTTGACGTAAGTGCAGTGTCCGCAGGAGCATTTTAGTTTGATTTGCATGGGCGCAATGCTCTTGAGGCTCCTACTCCATGCGGTGTTTTTGTTAGCTTGGCACTGCCCACTGTCAAAGCATTTACCTCGACAGACCAATACTTGCTTGATCCTTGCAACAGTTAAACCAATTGCACTGTCTATCTTCATCCCAGGTGTTAAAAGATATTGTCTTTTACATGTCTTTTGCTCAATTTCTGAAAGTGACACATTTCTGAGAAACATATTGTTATTTCCCTGAGAGAAGTATATAAAATTAGCAGAGGGATAGACAGTCACAATCTTTTACCCAGGGTGGAAATATTAAAGTTTAAAAGAGATGTGCTGTGCAAGTTGTTGTCACAGAGCGTGGTGGATGCCTGGGACATGCTGCCAGGGGTGGTTCTGGAGGTAAAGATGATTGTGGCCTTAAATAAACTTTTAGATAGGCACATAGGTACGCATGGAATGGAGATATATGGATCACATGAAGGCAGAGTTTAACCTGCCATCATGTTCGGCATGGACATTGTGGTACAAAGGGCCCATTCCTGTGCTGTACTGTTCTATAATCTATGTTCTATTTTGAACAAAGAGCACCGAGTATTTCAATACACGCATGAAGAATGGTGTGCTATTAATTATATCAAAAGTTAGCTTTGTAAATCGATCACAAGTACCTTAAAGAGTCAAAGGCATTGTGGCAAGACTTAGTTTGGATGTTGAAGAATTATGTGACTAGGTGACTTTAATAAATAATTTTTGCTTTCCTTTCTTTTATCTCTTGCCAAGTAAAACTTGAAAACCTTTGCAACTGAAATAGGATCCAACCCAGACCTTTGCTGATGGTTTAACAGTTGAGCAATGGGTGATTGATGTGTCCACATTGGCAAGTCCCAGTGCACCCTTAATTTATTCTGCTAGGGCAGTGGTTCCCAATGTGGGGCGTACGCCCCACAGGGGGGCAATTTGATTTTTAAGGGGGGCAATTGAGCGCGACTGAGGAGGTCTGGGTCCAAATTTTCGATTTTTATTTTTTTGGACTTTCTATCAGGTAAACATATGTAGTTTATGTTTCAGATGTTATTTTGAGTAAATAATTTTTTGGGGGTAAAAAAGGTCTTTATTGTGTAGTTATTACATAATCACCACAATGTTCTTTTGAAGCTTGTTTAAACCAAGGTATTGGCGTTTTAAGCTTCTTCAGCTGAAACGGAGTTCACTTTTTAAATGATAAGAATTATATATCACCACATGGGGGGGGGGGGGGGCATCAGGATTTTAGAGGTGATTAGGTGGGGCATGGCCAAAAAAAGGTTGGGAACCACTGTGCTGGGGAGATCTGAGAGTGTTGGCTGCGATGGTCCTGAAGCAGGAGCAACATACAGTACCTAGTTGTTGGATTATCACTCGTAAGGGATGCTGGAAAATGGCTGGCAGCGTTGCCGTGTGGCCTGCCAAATATGACTACACGCTCTGTGGTTGATAATGACTCCAGTGGTGCCCCTGCTGCCAGCTTTCCATAGAGACCCCCTATTTAAAGGTCCGTTAGTGAGAGAGAACAGCAATGTCAAGCCAGATACAGGAAGCCTCCCTTTCTCCTGACATTCCTGCCATGGTCTCAGGATAATAGAAAGCCAGTAAGGACTGAGATGAGGAGAAATGTCTTCACTTGGGATGGGAAGGGTTAATGTGAATTGTTGTAGTTCTCTGAAACAGGAATCTGCACGCCCAGTTAATCAGCAGTGGGTTGGATAGGTTTTTGAATTGAGGGCAAGGGTATTTCACTGGTTGACCGGTTTGTGGTAGATGATCAGATAGCCTACAGAATGGTGGCCCATTCTTCCCTGGACAATCAACTCCTCCAAATACAAAAGGGCACTACCACAGCATTATTACCACTGGGTCACCCTGGGTCTGAACCTTGACCGTGGTAACCATTCTTGTGCTCAACCTTATTAACAGCAGGGTCAAGGGAACTGCAAATCATTTTCCTTATCTTTATCCCCAGGAATGAAGAAGGTGAGGAGCACTTGCGTAAACGATCCATGGGGGTCTCCTTCAGTTTCGCCACAGGAGAGGCCGTCCTGTATGAGAGCCACCTGTTGCATTTGGATCCATACTTGGTGAAAGGGAACGGTGTCAAGATTAAGAAGCCGAACTGTGTGGAGCAGAAAAATGGGGTCGATCCTGACTCTCTCCTGGGAGCCTTGATGACTCAGAACGTATCTGCATACGCTTCTCACCAGGAACCGGAGTTTAATGTGGACAGCGCCTTCACAGATGACTTTGCCATTCTGAATGTACCTGGGGACTTCTGCCAGATCACCAATGGTGTCAAGAACGATTCCAAACAACAGGAGGTGCTCCCAGGCCCGGATGACCCACTGGCAACAATTATGGATATTCTGTCGGAGAAAAATATCAATGAAAATAACCTCTGCGACACTCTCCAGAACCTGGATGTGGACGTGGAGCAGGCAGAGTTGGAGCAGTGGGAAAAGGCTTTAATGAAAATGGACAGCAGCTCTCCCATTCCAGATGATCTGAATGAAATGTTCACCACAGATTTTATTTTGTCATGTGTTGAGGACATGCTATCAAACAACAACTCAAAAGCTAATGAGTTTCCACAAGTTGGGCTGGACTGCACAACAGGAAACGTAATTGATCCAGCTCAACAAAAAACATTTAGATCCATAGAACGTAAGCCATTTGGATTTAATACCCAACACCCAGTAATATCCAGCTTCCAAGGCACAATGATAGCTGGTGTCCAGAACCCAGTGTTGGCTGGTACACCGAACTCAGTAATGGCAGGTACACATAACTCAGTAATGGCTGGTGCACAGAACTCAGTAATGGCTGGTGCACAGAATCTGGTGATGCAGAACCCAATAGTTGGTTCCCAGAACCCAATAATGGTTGGAACGCAGAACCTAGTAATGGCTGGTGCCCAGAACCCACTGATGGCTGCTGCTCAGAACTCAATGATGGCTGGTGCACAGAATCCAGTGATGGTTGGCATTCAAAACCCAGTGATGACGGGCACCAAGAACCCACAGATCACTGCCTGTCAAGCCCCAGTACTGCCAAATCCTCAGAAGGCACTAGTTTCTCAGCCACTCTACACAACATCATTCCGGCCTCTAACTGCACGATGCTCCGACCAGCAAAATAATATCCAATCCAGAAATCAGAATGCGCTGGGATCTTTCCCACAAACATTTTCTGGATTGAACTCGGGTAGTCCTTTGGCATCTGATACACTGAGCCCCATTTCACATGGCCCTCAAAAACCACGCAGGACTGCTGCACTGAAGATGAGCAGTGGAGTGCCAGTCAACATGCAGCAAAACCACATAGGGAGTGTGTCACCTGTACTGATGCTACAAAGGGATTTGCAACAGTCCTTGCAGCAGAGGCCCGAGTATTTGGGAGTCAATGGGCAGCAGGAGAGGTGCTCTGTAAGTTTAGCACAGCAACAATTCTCGCAGGGGGCAAAGCTGCAGAATGAGGAGCGGGTTTCCAAGCAGCCATATGCGCAAGAGCCCATGCATCACCTCCTGCCACAGTCTTCGTACAGTTTGGTGCAGGACACCACGGACAAGGTTTCCACTGCCACTTATCTGGATCAGAGCAACACCAATTGGCTTCACTACAGCTGCAATCTGGCTGTCGACCAAAGGACCTCAGTGAACCATCTCCCAGTGAGGACAATGACTAGCGGCAGCAGCAGCTGCATGTTTGCCTCATGTGAATACCAAAGTTGTGCACCAATTACTAGGAATGGACTGTCGTTCCCAGGCATTGACAGCACCGTCCAGAAACCTCCATATAGTAAGGTTAAGATATCTCCAAATCACAGTCCTTTGCGGCCAACTTGTTACTATGAGAACGAGCCGGCTAATTCTCTGGTGGGGCCCTCAGTCATGCCCAACGGGGAGCAGAACACTTATCAATCTTCCTGTCAGTTTGAGCCAAATTTCATTCATCTGTTGGGGAATTCTGTCTGTGAAATTCCAACGGGTCCAGTCTCCTGGAAATACAACAATCAGTTCAAGGTGAGGACCAAATCTCTGTACAGCTGGTAAACCAATTGTATCCAAGAATGATTCCGCTCAAATTAAAATTTGAATCACTTGAAGATGTTTGGCCCGCTGAGTAGTTTCTCGTGGAAGTGTGTATCCCTAAAGGAGAGTCTGGGACCAGAGATCACAGCCCCAGAATAAAAGGATGTACCTTTTGGAAGGAGATGAGGAGAAATTTATTTAGTCAGAGGGTGGTGAATCTATGGAATTCTATGCCACAGAAGGCTGTGGAGGGCGTCAATGGATATTTATTTGGCAGAGATTAATAGATTCTTGACTGCTCCGGATGTCAGGGGTTATGGGGAGAAGGCAGCAGAATGGGGTTGAGAGGGAAAGGTAGATAGATCAGCCATTATTGAATGGTGGAGTAGACTTAATGGGTCGAATGGCCTAATTCTCCTCCTATAAACCTATTAACATGAATTCACACTGGAGAGAAGTGTACTCTGTTACATTGTAAACATGCAGACTATTGTTTGCCAGGAGCTGCTTGGCTCTCAGATCTATGCTATAAAAATTGTCTTTTTTTTCCTGAAAGCCACATATTTATTCTGAGTGTCCACTGACAACGACAGACCATATTTAGTGACTGTATAATGAACAGAGTTTTGCCTCTATGATTATATCTGAGTTTTAATTCAGGGCAGCAGATGGTAGCTTGGGTGCTGAAAACAGCCAGGCACGGAAATTGCTAGAAAAACATGGGGAGGGGGGACCGGGGACACAATTTCTTGGCGGCCGCGCGCATACGCACACTCACACACACGAGGCTTCGTAGTCTTCAGCCGTGGGCCCTGTAGACGGTAATTAGTGATGGGTGCCTGTAGTCACCGAAAAAAATCGGGGAAGTGGGACAGGCCCTTTAATTTCCCATCGAGTCTTCAGCGCCCACTAGTCGAGATGCAGGTGCTTTGTGATAAAAGCATTGAATCTTTTTCCTAAGGCGGATTTCATAGAAACATAGAAACATAGAAATTAGGTGCAGGAGTAGGCCATTCGGCCCTTCGAGCCTGCACCGCCATTCAATATGATCATGGCTGATCATCCAACTCAGTATCCCGTACCTGCCTTCTCTCCATACCCCCTGATCCCCTTAGCCACAAGGGCCACATCTAACTACCTCTTAAATATAGCCAATGAACTGGCCTCAACTGCCCTCTGTGGCAGAGAGTTCCAGAGACTCACCACTCTCTGTGTGAAAAAAGTTCTTCTTATCTTGGTTTTAAAGGATTTCCCCTTTATCCTTTAGTTTGCTACATTTCCTTCTGAAATGTAGCAAACTGTATTGATCGTGATTGACTCCTGGTGGCTATTTATTTCAAGAGTTAAAACATAATGGCAAGTATTATAAATGGTACATATAAAAGAAAGCTAACAAACCAATGAAGAAACCATCATTGTTGGTAGAATTTTCAGCAGCACTCATCACCTGTTTGTCCTCTGGTTTAATCGGGTGCCATCTGTGTGGAGTTTGCAACGCGTCCTCCCTCCCTCACCCCCCCCCCCCCCTCCTGTTTTGATAGGTGGAGGACGATCCCCCCCATTTTTTGTAATCCTGATTTTAAAACTTGGTGAAATCTCCGATTTCCGCGAGACAGTGGGGGTGGGACTGATGATCGAGGGTGTCGATCCCCGGGAGAAGCAGTGCTAAATCCAGCTCAACTCTGCCTGTTAACCCACCAGCCCTACCTGAACTTACGGGAATAACGGCTCAAGTTTACAGCCAGCGCGGAGAAACAGCGCTAGCTCCACGGCTCCAGACTGGTGTCCCGTCAGTCCAGGCAGGGCTGTAGGTTAAGCCGACGAGACAGGCAGAGTTGAGCTGGATTTAGCACTGCTTCTCCACGCTGGCTGTAAACCTGGGCCGTCGTTCCCGTAAATCCAGGTAGGCCTGGTACGTTAACAGGCAGTGTTGAGCTGGAGCTTCTCTGTGCTGGCTGAGGGCCCGGGGGCACCACTCCCATCTGACGTTAGGATTATTTAAAACTCCAAACATTAAGATAGACCCACAGTGCTGCAGTAACTCAGATGGTCAGGCAGCTTCTCTGGAGTTAAAAGATAGGTGACGTTTCGGGACCCTTGTTCGAACAAGAAGAAACCTACATGGTCAGAGGGAGAATGGGCAAACTCCACACTGAAGGCACACAGTCAGATTGAACCCGGGTCTCTGACGCTCTGAGGCAGCAGCTCTAGTGGTTGAAGTTTGAAGAAGGGTCCTGACCAGAAACGTCACCCATGATTTTTCTCCATATGATTCCACAACACTGGCGGCAAACTAACTTTCCAGAAACTGAATGGTATGCATATAATAATGTAGCAATTCACGCTTTATAAAAGCTGTTCTCGATTGTTAGTAATCACATTCAATTTAACAGGTAATTTCTTTCAGCGATGCACAAGACAACAACATACCTGTTCACAATTAAACCAGAGGACAAACAGGTGATGAGTGCTACTGAAAATTATACCGACAATGATGGTTTCTTCATTGGTTTGTTAGCTTTCTTTTATATGTGCCATTTATAATACTTGCCATTACGTTTTAACTCTTGAAATAAAATAGCCACCAGGGGGTCAATCAAGATCAATACAGTTTCCTACATTTCAGAAGGAAATCCACCTTAGGAAAAAGCTTCAATACTTTTATCACAAAGCACCTGCATCTCGACTAGTGGGAGCTGAAGCCTCGATGGGAAATTAAAGGGCCTGTCCCACATCTCCGATATTTTCGGTAACTACAGGCACCCATCACTAATTACCGTCCACAGGACACACGGCTGAAGACTCCGAAGCCTCGCGTGTGTGTGTGTGCGTATGCGCGCGGCCGCCAAGAAATTGTGTCCCCCGGTCCCCCCTCCCCTCCCATGTTTTTATAGCAATTTCTGTGCCTGGCTGTTTTCAGCACCCAAGCTACCATCTGCTGCCCTGAATTAAAACTCAGATATAATCATAGAGGCAAAACTCTGTTCATTATACAGTCACTAAAATCGGTCTGTCGTTGTTAGTGGACACTCAGAATAAATATGTGGCTTTCAGGCAAAAATCGACAATTTTTATAGTACAGATCTGAGATGCAGTAGATGAGGTTGGAAGAGGTGCAAGTGAACCTTTGCCTCACCTGGAAAGACTGTTTGGGTCCTTGGATGGAGTTGAGGGGGGAGGTAAAGGGACAGATGTTGTCTCCTGCGGTTGCAGGGGAAAGTACCTGGGGAGGGAGTGATTTGGGCGGGAAGGGACCAGTTGACCAGGGAGTTTCGGAGGGAATGGTCTCTACGGAAAGCAGAAAGGGGTGGCGATGGGAAGATGTGTCCAGTAGTGGGATCCCGTGTAATGCTTTAGGATGAGATCAATACTGTGATGAGCTGAAGTATTTTCCTCATAGCAGGTCTTTTCCATTTTAAATGACTCATTCTTTGATCTCAATGTGCTATTTGCTTTTCTTCCAGCAGGGAGAAGCTCTGAATTGAGGGAACGAAACGTTGGTGTCTGGGCCGTCCTCTGCTTGTATGTGATTGGACTGAGGAAGTCCAATACAATCTTTTTGGACCCATGGTGCAGAAATGTTTGACAGTGTTTGCTATAAACCGGACTTTCAAATAAAGGAGAAAGTAACTGAAGTTGCAAATCCAGTGTAAAACAATGCTGTTTATCGTTAGCATTGGTTTATCCACATGTTTTATGATTGATTTTTTTCTATTGCTCTGTACAAAATATTAACTTTTATATTTTTATATCAAACGCGATGTAAATCCTTTGTATCGATGTTGCTCATATTGTCGCGAGCTATGCTCTTCATCTTTTTTGACAAGATGATAGTTTTAAAGCTCACTGATGTGTTTGTGTGTGCTTTGTTCATTGAGGACCTTTTAATGAAGGAGATGTCTAGAGGGTCTCTCCCCAAGAGCAGTCTTCCCCTTAGTATACTTTAACTAAGTGCTAAGTATTAATCGAAAAGCAAAGACATTTACCTTTGAGCTTAAAAATCTATGTACTGAAGTGCTGTAGCAGGCAGATATCACCCAGGTGGGTGACAGTGAGACATCGGGTTGGAGTTCGCTCGGTAAAACACTCAATCTTCTGAAGTTGAAGCTTTTTTTAAAAGAACAGAAACATTTCAACTTTTTAAGCTATTTATGTATTAAATCAATACCCCAAAGATGAGAATTGTGTATAACGTAGTGTATGAGAAAGATTGTGTTTTGATATGACATGTGTCACAATAAAGAACCTATCTGTTATTCTGCTGTCTGGGGTACCAACCCAGACTCTTTTCAGCTGTGTGCGTGATACTATTTCCCAGTCAGTTTATTTGCTGCCTTTTACTAAAATGTTATCCTGTTTTATAAGTGTCTAACACATTTAGCTGTTGACAAATTGTATTGTTTTGCTTAACATTAAAATTCCTTTCGGGGAGGTAAACCATAATTCTTTACTTATTTAAAAAGCCTTTTCCTTTTTTTCATATGTCAAAAAGCAGAGCGCATTGGTTCAGTAAATCCCTCCCTCTGAATATACATTTAAAAAGCCTTTACTCCCCATCCCACACTTTATTTTCTTTGTTTTCCTTTTAACTCTCTCTACAATCTGCTGGTTTTGTTTCCCTGCTGATATATGTCGTTAGGAAATTGTCTGCTTACCAGTTCTCAATGGGAGATCTAAAACATACAGTGTTGGCAGGCAGTGTCATACGTTGTGGAGTCATAGAAAGACAGCGAGGAAACAGGCCCTTCGGCTCATCGTATCCATGACGACCATCAAGCACATATTGACACTTCTACAGTAGTTCCATTTTTTAAATTTACCCCACATTCTCTTCAACTCTCCCAGATTCTACACATCGGGGCCAATTTACAGCAGCCAATTAAGACACCAACCTAAGGTAGATACAAAGTGCTGGAGTAACTCAGCGGGACAGGCAGTATCTCTGGAGAGCAGGAATGGGTGACATTTTGGCTCGAGACCCTTCTTCTCGACCCGAAACATCACCCATTCCTTCTCTCCAGAAATGCCGCCTATCCTGCTGAGCTACTCCAGCATTTTGTGTATACCATCGATTTAAACAAGCACCTGCAGTTCTTTCCTACACAAGCCACCGACCTACACGTCTTTGGGATGTGGGAAGAAATCGGAGCATTCAGGGAACAACTATCCAGTCACATGGAGAAAATGCAAACTGCCATGCAGAGAGCACCTGAGGTCAGGATCAATCTGAGGAAGTGGCTCTACTAGCTATGCCAGTGTGACCCTGTCCTAATGTCCCCAGACATTTTCTGGTTGCGAACAGCTGCTGCATAGATAGGCTGGACCTGCCAGAGCCAAGGAACACCAAGGCCAGTTGTAAGTTCCTTGACCACTGGCCTGGCAGTGAGGAGGTTACCCAGGGCAGACTGGGATCTCACCTATTACCTGTCGCATGCATGGTCATTCCTTCTCTGATCCCTCCGTGCATTCCTTCACAGTGTGTGCAATCAAGCAGCTTGTGGACAAGTGATTAGGTGTTGCTGGAGACAGCTGATAGCATGGCTCAGAGTAACAATGGAATCTTGACCCCGAGAGTAACTGAGCACTGTGGTGGAAGAAGGGGTCCTCTTCGGGGTTTGTTACTGGCCATGAGGTGCAAAGAGATGGCTGGTGCGTTATTGCATTGGGTCATAACATCTAAGCCCATACTGCAGTGAGATACAATAAAGGATACTTGTTGATTATTGAGAGATTACTGTTAGCATTGATACAGAGGTATGACAGGCAATGGTAATTGTCATAATCTGGGAGTGTACATGGAAAGGAGAATTTGTCGTTACACTGGAGCGCAAGAGGTTGAGGGATGACCTGATGGAGGAATTTAACATCATAAGCGACATTGAGTAGATAATCAAATTACTTTTCCATGATGGGGATTATCAACATAAGGGCTCACAAGTTTAAGATGAGAGGAAGCAGTGTTAAAGCGGGGTCTGAAGGGCAATTTTTTTTTTGCCCAACTAATGGTTGATACCTGGAATCTGCTGCCAGAGGAAGTGGTGGAGTCCCATACAATTACTATGTTTAAAAGGCATCTAGACAGGCAATTAAGAGATTTAGTCATTGAAGGGTACAGTCCTAATGTGGGCTGGGGTCAGTGAAGATAAGCAAAAAGGTTGACATTAGTGTAGTGGGCCAAAAACCTTCCCTGTGTTAAAGATAGACAAAAATAGCTAGAGTAACTCAGCGGGTCAGACAACATCTCTGGAGAAAAGGAATAGGTGACATTTTGGGTCGAGACCTTTCTTCAGACTCAATATGTGACATTTCGGGTGGAGACCCCTCCTCAGTCCGAGCTATATGACACTGACACTTTATGTTCACAGCTGTAGGGATTTGTGTGTATGTTACATCATCTAGGCAGTTCCAGAAGGATGATAATTATAGGGTTGCAAAAATAAATACAAATGAAAAGTCCTTGGAAAACCTGGCATCCTTTATTTCACTCTCTGCCTCTGTGCTCTGACATAGAGATGTAACTCCCAACATAGCTGTTTTGCTGACTAATATCTGGAAATGCAAAGGCATATAAGGCACTTTGTATTGAGATACATATTGATATGTGTTATATTTTGAGCATTTGTGATGGTGATCATAACTCCATATGTTTTAAGATTGTTTTGAATAGGATCTGGAGCTTGCAAGAAGGTATAACATTGGACTAGGCACATTACAATGTTTGTTGTCAGTCTGAAGAAGGGTCTCGACCCAAAATGTTACCTATTCCCTTTCTCCAGAGATGCTGTCTGAGCCGCTGAATTACTCCAGCCTTTTGTGTCTGTCTTCAGTGTAAACAAGCATCTGCAGTTCCTTTCTATGCAACATGTTTGTAGGCCTGAGCTTGGGAGGGCACATTGGGAGCAATTGTTTTAATGTAAGTCCACATCCTACATGGGAGTTATTTAAAACCCAGTTTTTTGACTGGAATGTTCCAGTCATGAGGAGGGGTAAGGATGGCAAAGTAAGGGAAGCTTGCTGGAAATAAAACACCATGAAAAGCTTGTATATTTAGTAAAAAAGGAAAAGGAACTGGATGCAAGATTTAAGAAGATGAAATCAGACAGGGACAGAGGAATATAAAACAAGGAGAGAACTTAAGAAAATGTCATGGATTTTTATACCTACATTAAAAACAAAAAGGTTAGTGCGAAGTAGGTAGGACAGCTCAATGATAAAAGATGGAATGTGTGCTTGTAGTCAGGGGATGTAAATGAGACACTAAACAAGTAGTTTGCATCTGTATTTACCAAAGAGAAGGACATTGAGGGTGGTGGAATGGAAGGACAGCTTGTGATTAAGAAGGTGGAGGTGTTGGGGTTTTTGAAGAGCATTAAGGTGGATAAATCCCCAGGACACGCTGGGATCTATCCCGGTTTTTTTGAGAGATGCAGGAGAGGAAAATGTAGGAGCCTTGACAAAAATCTTTGCATCTTCTCTTGCCACAGGCGAGGTTTCGGAAGACTGCACAGTAGCTAATGTTCTCAGCTAGGTTACATTTTGGGTCTGGACCATTCTTCACACTGATTACATTGGGGGGGGGGGGGGGGGGTGTGGGTGTGGGGGGGAGGGGGGGGGTGGGGGGGGGGGGGGGGGGGGGGGGTTGGGGTTGGGGGGGGGGAGAAGGAGGGGGGGGGGGGGGGGGGGGGGGGGGGGGGGAGGCTGGGGGTGTCATGACAGTGAGGAAAAGAAAAATGGGTGCACGGTGGATGTCGTCTACATGAATTTTAGTAAGGCATTTGATTAAGTGTCCCATAGTTTGATGATCCAGAAGATTTAGATGCACAGGATTACCTTTCCTCAATTGAGAACTTTAACTTGTGGACCAACCCTGTCGTTATCCATAACTATTTTAAACCTCACAGTCACTTCAGTCACATGATTTGCCCATTTACATGTCATTTTTTCAAACTCTTCTAAACTCGCCAATTAGGTCACCTAAGTGGGACAGGCCCTTTAGGGTTAGCTTGTGATTTTACCATGACTTCAACATCGGTGTGCACACCATTCCCTGTGCAATGCTCCTTTTGCATGGGGCTTTGTATCTATATGCTTCCTTTGAGAGCATTATGGTACTAACTGGTATGATACTATGGCCATATTGTACTGAAGATGAGCATTGTAAAGTGTTCCTGGGACTACATAACCTTAATCTGGCCAATATAATACCTGTATGTGTGAAATTTGCATAAATTAGCCCTAACCCTAACCCTAGCCCTAGCCCTAACCCTAGTCCTAAACCTAACCCGAGCCCTAGCCCTAACCCTAGCCTTAACCCTAACCGGGCATCACCCACAGGACAGCATACGTCATAGTGTGACAGGGCGAACGACATGATAAGACACCCAGATGTTGCCTGAAGAGTTTGAACATTCCAAAACCCAGTGGCGGCAGGGAGACACCGCGCGTCACAACACGCGTCACGTCCCAATCACGCCACGACAACCTCTTTTCAGGCTGTCACCGAAAATATCGCCCAAGTGGGACAGGCCCTATACAGAAAAGACCTTTCCTGCTTTTACCCTCAACCTGCTTACCCTCGTTGCTGAAACCTCTGGAGCCAGACCTGTCCCACTTCGGAAACCTGATCGGAAACCTCTGGAGACTTTGCGCCCCACCCAAGGTATCTGTGCGGTTCCCGGAGGTTGCAGGTGGTTGCCGGTGGTTGCAGGTAGTGGAAGCAGGTAGGGAGACTGACAAAAACCTCCGGGAACCGCACAGAAACCTTGGGTGGGACGCAAAGTCTCCAGAGGTTTCCGTTCATGTTTCCTAAGTGGAACAGGTTAACTCATACACAGCACTTTGACCTCTACATAGCCTTTGCTAAAATGACCTCTCTGAGGAGGAGGTTGTATCTCAGTCCCAGCTGCTCGGGGGCTGGAAGTTGAGGAAATAGATGATTATGGAAAATAGATTTACTGGAAATGTCAGCTACAAAGTGGAGGAAGACACGATGTTAATCTAGGTTGTTTTTTTTTAAATCGCCCGACAAGTTCGGCGCTGGAGTAATTTTAAAATCAGCTTCTAAAGCCGTCAACGCCGACAATGGGGACGGATTTCACGTACGGGACAGGTAAACGAAAACCGTTTATGTATAAATGTGCTCCTTAAGATGCCTTTAATTCACATTTTAAGTTGCGAAATGGTGATTTAGTCCCCATACAAACCGGCAGTATTTTTCCTGCCGATACGGGTCTAAATTCACTGTAAACAGCAACGTTACAATTGATCGCGTTCCAGAAAAACCCACGCACAAGATGATTTAAATGGCCATTAATTTACAGGTTTTAAACATTAAATTCCTTCCATTTGGCCTATAAATCCATGACAATGAGATTTAAAAATTATGTTATATTGTGAATTATTGTGTGAATGTTATTTGGACACTTAGGCTATTTAAAAATGTTAATCTATTCTTAAGAAATTGATAGATGTTTAGATCTAGTCACGAAATTGAATTTTGTAATTAACTACAATTAAGTAACTAACTAATGATATGCTTTAATTTCAAGTCATCTAAGTAAGATTGTTTCATATTTGTTTCAGAATACTTCAATCTATAATAACTGAACATTTCTTTCAGTTCTCTTAATTTTTAAGAATGTTATGGGCTTTTTACTGTCCTCGATCACAGCTTTTGTGTTAAGTCAATGGAAAAGCAATAGGGAACAAAATGTTAATTTCCGAGTATGAAAATTGACATAACTTTTTTAATACTGAAGATTTGAAAGTGAATTAGGTGTCAAATTAAACTTATTTTAATGCTTTATCTGATGGGATAAATTACAGACTTGATTTCTTAAATTTCAAAATGTTGTAACATTGCTAGTTAATCATTGCGGGCATGGTATAAGGGACATGATGGAGGAGGGAAGGTCTGGCAGGCTGTGGGTGGGAGGGAAGAGGACAAAAATGGGTCGCACTGAGTAAAGGGAGAAGGAAGCAGGAGAGATCGCATCTCGTGCAGGGTGAGGGGAAGGAGGAATCTCCTGGGGTGGAAAGTGAGGTGGGATGAGAACGTCTCGGATAATTGCAGCTCTAGACAAGTTGATCCACGGAGACGCGCTCCGGGCTGGTCACGCGCTGCGGCGGCGGCGCGCCTGGCGAGAACGCGCTCCCCTGGGCTGCGGGTCCGGGCGGCGGAGCGGGCAGTGGACAGTGGTCTGCGGGCAGCGGGCAGTGGGCGAGGGAGCTGGCAGCGGGCAGCGGGCAGCGGGCGAGGGAGCTGGCCCTCCTGCAGCCATGTACGCGGGACGGAAGCGGAGGAAACCGGTGCAGAGGAGGTGGGTGCGATCGGCGCCAGGACGGCGGGGACTGGCGTGTGCGGGGAAGGAGTGGGTGCGGGAGGCAGGGGTTGGGTGCGTGGGGGAGGGGGTTGGTGCGGGTGGCCGCCTGGGTGGGTGTCGAGGGGCATAGGCTATGTACCGGCTCGGTGCAGGGGTGCATAGGGGCGGATCCAGGCTCTGGCACTGAGCGGGGTGGGTAATGTAGGGCTAGTGCACATCCTGGTTTGGGTCTTTATGTGTTGGAAGGAATTGCAGTTGCTAGTTTAAACCTAAGAGAAACACAAAATGCTGGAGTAACTAAGCGGGACATGCAGCATCTTGGAAAGAAGCAATGGGTGATGTTTCGAGTCGAGATCTGTCTTCAGACTAGTCAGGGGAAATGGAAACGAGAGATATAGACAGTGATGTAAAGAGATATAGATTAAATTAATGAAAGATATGCAAAAATGTAACAATGATAAAGGCTACAGGCTCACCTAACAAACAGCTAACAATGGCCTGTTTCCCTTTATCATCGTTACTTTTTTTTGCATATCTTTCATTCATTTGTTCTATATCTCTCTTTACATCACTGTCTGAAGAACGGTCTCGAACCGAAACATCACCCATTCCTTCTCTCCAGAGATGCTGCCTGTCCTGTTGAGTTACTCCAGCATTTTGTGTCTATCTTATGTGATGTGGTGCAGAGTACTGTCATTTGTGTTATGGCATTTAATATGGACCTGGCCCTGCTCGATGTTGATGATTAGTCCTATCTGTGGAACACTAATGCAGCCTGTCATGAGGATTAATATAATCTTACGGGGCAATTAATGCAGACCATGGATTGCCATTTAACTGAGTCTTCAAACTCTGAATTAGCTGTCAGACTATTTTGTGAAAGTGTATTGATTTGTAATGTTATCTTGTTTGGCTTGTTATCAGTGTGAAGCCAGTGAATGTTGATGGAATCAGGTCCAATCCGTCAAAGAGGCACCGGGACCGGTTAAACTCAGAATTGGAACGCCTTGCGGGCTTGCTCCCTTTTGCCGAAGATGTGACCTCCAGCCTGGACAAACTCTCTATCCTCCGCCTGAGTGTCAGCTACTTGCGATCCAAAACTTTCTTCCGGGGTGAGTTAAAAGTTGTGGGGAAATGATGTGGGCAATGACGAGGAGCAGCGATCCTTGCTCAGGAGTATCTCTAGATGACCCACAATGCAGGGATGAATGGAGCAGAGCGTAGGAAACGGGGGCATCTATCGTGTGCAGACACTAACATACTTCACATAGCACATATTTATATCCCGAAATAATTCCCAATGTTACAGCAGTGGCTGCACTTCAGAATCACTTCATTAGATGTAGCATGTAGATATTTGGACAGGTACCTGGGTTGAAAAGGTTTAGAGACATGTGGGGCAAACGTGGGCAAATGGGTCTAGCTTAGATGGGGTATAGAAACATAGAAACATAGAAATTAGGTGCAGGAGTAGGCCATTCGGCCCTTCGAGCCTGCACCGCCATTCAATATGATCATGGCTGATCATCCAACTCAGTATCCCGAACCTGCCTTCTCTCCATACCCTCTGATCCCCTTGGCCACAAGGGCCACATCTAACTCCCTCTTAAATATAGCCAATGAACTGGCCTCAACTACCCTCTGTGGCAGAGAGTTCCAGAGATTCACCACTCTCTGTGTGAAAAAAGTTCTCCTCATCTCGGTTCTAAAGGATTTCCCCCTTATCCTTAAGCTGTGGCCCCTTGTCCTGGACTTCCCTAACATCGGGAACAATCTTCCTGCATCTAGCCTGTCCAACCCCTTAAGAATTCTGTAAGTTTCTATAAGATCCCCTCTCAATCTTCTAAAGTCTAGAGAGTATAAACCAAGTCTATCCAGTCTTTCTTCATAAGACAGTCCTGACATCCCAGGAATCAGTCTGGTGAACCTTCTCTGCACTCCCTCTATGGCAATAATGTCCTTCCTCAGATTTGGAGACCAAAACTGCACGCAATACTCCAGGTGTGGTCTCACCAAGACCCTGTACAACTGCAGTAGAACCTCCCTGCTCCTATACTCAAATCCTCTTGCTATGAAAGCCAACATACCATTTGCTTTCTTTACTGCCTGCTGCACCTGCATGCCTACCTTCAATGACTGGTGTACCATGACACCCAGGTCTCGCTGTATCTCCCCCTTTCCCAATCGGCCACCATTTAGATAATAATCTGCTTTCCCGTTTTTGCCACCAAAATGGATAACCTCACATTTATCCACATTATACTGCATCTGCCAAACATTTGCCCACTCACCCAGCCTATCCAAGTCACCTTGCAGTCTCCTAGCATCTCCTAGTATCTTGGTCAACATGGACGAGTTGAGCCAGGGGGCCTGTTTCCCTCTTCTCCCTTTCTCGCGTTGTTGCAGTAAGTATTCATTGAGCTTTGCATCATCGTTAACAAAACTTCTTTGTTCTTTTTTTTTGTTTTTTTTTTTTGTTTATTTTATTAGAAGTTAATACAGCACAAAACAGTACAGTGGCACCTAATTTTAGGTGCCAACTATGTAATACCGTAATCCATTCTATGTACAACCTCTAGTTTTATGTTATAAGAAAGAAGTAAGCAGAACAAGAAAAAGAAAGCAATAGAAAGGGGAAAAAGTGGAAAAATAGATGGTAGAGAGTAGAAAAACGTGAAGTGTGTATATAAAAAATAAAAAAAGGAAGAGAGAAAGAGGAAAGTAGAAATAGAAGAGAAGGCCCCTTAAAAGAGAATTTTTCAAATCTGTATTCGGAGATGTAGCTCTATCCGCGTCATGAACTGAAATCAGCAATCCTTACGGCACCGCTGCATCACATGATTCCAAAAAGTCGATGAAAGGAGACCAACTCTTTAAGAATTGGTCATATTTATCTATTAGTCGGAGTCTCATTTCTTCAAGGCGTGCTATGTCCATCATATTCCTAATTCTTTGTTCTTAATAAATAATAATAATAATAATGTTTTGTTTATTAATTTAACATATTAATTAACATTTGCATGTAAATATGCGAGATTGTAGCCAATCAGTAGCTAATTTCCGTCTTTAGTCCCAAGCAAAGGTAGGTGAAGTGTCTTGCCCAAGGACTCTTAAGTATATCTCACAGACCCTGGAGGGTATATTTTGAAAGAACTACAATGTTTTCGTGTTAAATAAAACTTTCCTATTTTTAAGAAAGGAAGTAGGGTCGCATTTTTGATTGTTTTTTAATTTTGGTACACATTAATTGTGGGAAAGTATTTTGCCTTGGAGGGGAGAACCAGCTTTTAGATAAAACAGTTTGAACAATGCATTGCTTTAGCAATATGTTTACTCCTAGTGCAAGGGATAAGTTATATGAACGGGAAGGGAATGGAGGGTTATGGTCTGAGCGCAGGTATATGGGACTAGGGGAGATTATGTGTTCGGCACGGACTAGAAGGGTCGAGATGGCCTGTTTCCGTGCTGTAATTGTTATATGGTTATATGGTTATAAGAGAAAGTGAGTTCTGTTTTAAAATATTGGAGCCAATATGTTGCGGTGAACTGGTACCTCCCCACTTTGTTGCATTTTTAAAAGTGGGTGGTTTGTTTTGATCTGAAGAAGGGTCCCGACCCATAACGTTACCTGCCCATTCTCTGCACCAATGCTGCCTGATCCGCTGAGTTCCTGCAGCACTTTATATTTTACTTTGCTTTGACATTCTTGCCTATGGAAGCTTGACTCGGTGTTCTTTCTTTTGTTGTGGAGGTGTAAAAATGAACAACTATTTGCAATAATGCAACATGCTTCACTGGTATAAATGATACATTCAAACTCTCTTTAAATATTTATATCCAATAATGGTAATCATTTCAAAATATCAGTTCATCAGGGGCCCTGGTTTTGTTCTGTGTATTGAATCGATGGGAAGGAATTTTATTTCCACTTTAATTAATGGAATGCTGTTGAATGTATATATATTTTTGATCTTGCCTGGATGCTTGGTTCCTGTTCTGGCGCACTGCAGGGTTTCTACCCTATGGCAGGCATTAATAATTTAAAGGAGTGCTATTTAAAGAATTTATAAAATGGATGGAAGTCACCACAAATACTTTTTGATTGCCTGTATGATTGAGGTTGTTAGGGAAGCCTGCCTAATTATTTTGTACTTCTTTGGGTATATGGAATCTATGGATTAACCATATTTGTATTTGTCTTTTTTTTCTTGGATTTTCATGAGCATTCGAGCTAGAGAACAGGCATCTTCTAGGCGGGAGGATGGAGAATTCTGCACTTGCTGATTTTGTTCCCTTTAAGACTGTGACAGATGTGTTTTTTGAAAAAAATATTGTGTTGTATGGATGGAAGTGAAGTTTAAATAATGGATCTTATTAGAACATTGAGTGCAATTGTGGAAAAGCTCTAAAATTGATTGGAATAATCAAATGTTTGATATATCCAAACGTCCAAATGTCTGTGATGGACATTTCAATTGTCTGTGATGTATCTCAAGGTGGGAGCACATTACACTTTGCAAATTGCATGTACATTGCAGAACTGTCGATTGATTGCTTGTCATTTTCAAATAAGTTGTACATTTACTTCTCACTAACTTTCAAAGGAAAGCTGGAAAGCTGCAGCTGGTTATGTACTTCAAAGCAGTCCTTGGGTAAGTACTAACTCGAAGATAGTCCTAACGATGCCAGGTTTACCAAGCTTGGATTCTTAACTAGAGAATAAATGGTCTTGTGCTGATTATTCCCAATGCCCCTAAGGCAAGTTATTCCTTTGTAAGATTACCACTTTACATTCTCAAAAGTAATTGAACCTTCATTTAATATAGAGCCCTGTCCTATTAATTACATAATACCCTGCCATGACCTGTCTCCTTTTTAAGAGGTGGAATGTAATTCTAAAAATGGCATTCAAAGTCTAGGAATTAAGGGCCTGTCCCACTAACGTGACATTTCAGCAACTGTCTTCGACCTTCAAGTTCGAGGGCACTCGCCTGAAAAACCTCGAGCTGGATCGACCGTCAGCGATGAAACTGGGAGCCGGATCGACCGTCTGCGCGCACACATACATACACACACACATACACAAACACATCGCAAAGGCGGGGGCCAGGGAAAGCGGGGGAGCGCTGTCTGAAATTTACACCCGCGATGAACAGGAAGGTAAAAGACGGCTGGCACAGTTATGGTAAGTCCTTTAGAGAGCGCAGAGAGGTGGGGGGGGGGGGGGGGGGGGGGGGGGGGGGGAAGAGGGGGAAGAAGGAGGGAGAGGGGGGGGAGACACTTTTATGAAGCCAGACAACTTTTGATAAAGTTTAGCGGACATTTAACATTACCGGTCGGTTTAGCTTTTTTTTCTCAACGAGCTTTACCTTCGACTATCTTTGAATACCTTTGATTGTCTTTGATTACATACGATAGCATTACGACCTACTACGACCTACCTCGACAGCCTACGAGTAAAAAAATATCGATTTTTTTTCCATGGCAACCTTTTTTTAAATTTGGAAATGTCACCAGCTTTCTCTTTCTATTGGAAAAAAGCAGGTTGACTGGCAGACTGTAATCCCCAGAACACTTCCGTAAATCAAAATACCACAAAACAAAGATGAATTAGACTCTATTTTGGTGGATTTGCCAATACTTGTTAACAATTCAGTCAGCTTCCAGTTAGCATGTTTAAATCGGAGGCAGCGTTTGGTATAAATGCACCAGTACCAACAGTTAATGACCCTGTTTCACTGTTTGAGGAAATGATCAGAATTTCAAAGCTCAAAAAAAACTGCAACTTAGCTTTTAGTTTTTAATGATTTCCTGTAAAGTCTGAGAAACAACTTCTTGCTTAGAAATCCTTCTTTGGGGAGAGTTATTCTGAATTATTGTATTGCTCTCACAATCTTGTTTGATTTCGAAATTATTTCACTAATCTTCTGCCAATATCATAATTCCTACCAAATCCCATTCACCCCTGTACCCCCACATCAGTACTAACATTTGACCCGTCACAGCCACCTGCAGTCATGATTATCAGTGATGCCTTGTTTGGTCGCTTCGTTTTCTGAGTTCGCTTTATCCAACACTGCGTATCCCCAAGTTTCATCATTGCACCCTTGGCAAGTGTGTCTTTTGCTGTGTAGCATTATATGCAAGAGTTCTCTCCAGAAAACTGTAATTCTCATAGTCTCTCCTCTGACATACTTCTATTAGTGGTCCCCATCTCTTTTGATTTATAAATGTGTCATTTTCTTTGACTGGTATTGGGTGATTATATACGAATAGATTGTTGCTTGGGATTTATTGACTGGGCGTGAACTTTGCTTAATGTTTTTTTCATAAACAGAGGTGTGCTATTGAGAACTTTATCTATTTTGTTGTGATGTTGATTGAGTGAAACGGTTTCATCTGACTCCACAGAGAAGTCACTTGCTCTGCCAAATATTGCCCAGGAAGACTGTGTCAATGTTGCCCCCGTTAATACAATAGGGAGATTCACCTGAGAATTAGAAATACTTTGGAGGGCTACTTGCATGAAGGCAGGGAAGCTAGGTGAAGACAGGAAAGTTGTGTTTCCAAGTATGTTTTGCAACATATGAGGAATTTGATTTGCCGTACAGTCATACCAATAAAAAGCAACAGAACATCCAAAATATATTTTAACATGAATATCCACCACAGTTACTCCTCCACATTCCTCACTGTGATTTCTTGGAATGTATGCGGGATAGTTTTCTAAACCAACATGTAGAGGAACCAACGAGAGAGCAGGCTATTCTAGATTGGGTATTGAGTAATAAGGAGGGTTAGTTAGCAGTCTTGTTTTGTGTGGCCCCTTGGGCAAGAGTGACCATAATATGGTTGAGTTCTTCATTAGGATGGAGAGTGACATTATTAATTCAGAAACAAGGGTCCTGAACTTAAAGAGAGGTAAATTTGAGGGTATGAGACGTGAATTGGCCAAGATAGACTGACGATTGATTCTTAATGGGTTGACGGTGGATATGCAATGGAAGGCATTTAAAGACTGCATGGATGAACTACAACAATTGTTCATACCAGTTTGGCAAAAAAATAAATCTGGGAAGGTAGTGCATCCGTGGATAACCCGGGGGTCAAATGAGATGGAGGAACTGAGTGAAATCCAGGTTAGCCGGGAAGTGGTGTTAGATAACTTGAATGGATTAAAGGCCGATAAATCCCCAGGGCCAAATAGGCTGCATCCCAGAGTATTTAAGGAAGTAGCTCCAGAAATAGTGGATGCATTAGTGATAATTTTTCAAAACTCTTTAGATTCTGTAGTAGTTCCTGAGGATTGGAGGGTAGCTAATGTAACCCCACTTTTTAAAAAGGGAGGGAGAGCAGGGCTCTCGCTTCACTTTATTTCCCTGTTGCCAGCCGGGCAACCTTGGCAGCTTTTTAGGTTGCCAAATGACATTTTAAATAGTCATTTAAGATGGCTTGCATGACTCGTGCTCGGACGAAGTGCGTAGTTACCAGTCAGAATTATGCTCAATGAAGCATTCACATATTATTTCTGATTCAAATAAAGTCACAAACTAACATATTCACCAATCAAGACATGATATATACCACAATGACATGCAGCAAAATTATAATACGGTATCTCAACTCTTTTTACACATTGCAATTAATGCAATTTTTATTATTTCTTTCCACTTCCAAACAAAAATGTGGTTGGATTATTCAGCGTATGATCAACCTGTGTCAATAAATCCTGGATCTTGATAACATATATGCTTAACCATGCACACTACAAGCATGTTTTCTGTGAAGGACCGAAAATTATCATGACATGGCCATAGCATGGGTCGTTATTGCTATTGGTACAGAAACACTCTCGCTTCCCACTTAATTTATCCACCACAAAATATACAGGTTGCAAGAAATTTTCTAGAGGCATTTTATAATAATAGCTGACAAAACTGACTATACCCATCTGACAGGTTAAACATTACACTAACTAACAAGAGATGGCCAAAGGACATAAATGCAGCAAATGTTTGGTAATATATTTAAAGGCGTCAAGATGCCACATTACCAGACATTCAGATTAGATGTATGTGGCAATGAAGATACCCAGTTTGTAAGCACCATTAAAAAAAAATTTGTTGATAAACGCTTTTTCCATCATTCCCACTTCAGAATTAAAGTTAAAATTTCAATTGAAATATCTCCTGACCAAATTTGTGATGTATATGACTGACTGTAGAAGTAAAACCTGGATAAATCCAACGTATAGTTGTGAATGTTGCTCATTAAGTAACTACAGTACTGATACTCCATATTAACATCATTGATTTGCCATTAAAATTAATTCTGTAATAACATGTCAGTGACAATCGAACACTGGGGTTTTAATGTTTCATGTGTTCACAATTTAATGAATCCATCTTTATGGATCAAAACAAATAATAACATTGGGAATTAAAACATATTTGATTGCATTCCGTTATCAAACAGTCAATGTTAGCTCTGAAGACATTTACAGCACAATAGGGTTGGGGGGGAGGGGGGGGTGTATATGAATCAGTGCAGGATGGATAGATGGTGGTGGGGGGGGGGAGGGGGGCTTGAGAAGGCAATCAGCGTGGATTGGATGGATTGAGGCAGGGGAATTAGTGAGTGTTGGTTGGAGTAGGTAAAATTGTGAGGGGAGAGCGCGGGGGATGTCAGGGGGGGTTGAATGGGGGGGGGGGGGGGATCTGTGCAGGATGGATGGGAGGAGCAGTGCAGGATGAAGGGGTGACGGTACAGAAAAGGGGCCCCAAAAATGGCTTTGGCGAATCGGATTTAAGAAAATCCCTGGGCTTTTTATGTCTACATTAAAAACATTGGGGTTAACCAGCAAGACAGTAGGACCACTCAAAGATAAAGGAGGGAATTTGTGCTTGGAATCAGAGAGTGTAGGTGAGGTCCTAAACAAGTACTCTGCATCTATTTTTATCAAGGAGAATGACATAGAAAATAGGTGCAGGAGGAGGCCATTCGGCCCTTCGAGCCAGCACAGTATTGTGATCATGGCAGAACGTCCCCAATCAATAACCCGTACCTGCCTTCTCCCCATATCCCTTAATTCCACTAGCCCCTAGAGCTCTATCTAACTCTCTTAAATCCATCCAGTGATTTGGCCTCCACTGCCCTCTATGGCAGGGAATTTCACAAACCCGGAGGACAGTGACATCAATGCATAGAATACTAATATGCAAGGACAGTTTGAGATTAAAATGGAGGAGGTGTTGGTGCTCTTGAAGATCACTACAGTTAATAAATCCCCAGGGCATGATGAGATCTATCCCAAGTTATTAAGAGGCAAGGAAGGAGATGGCAGGAGCCTTGATATGAGAGAGAGGGCCTTTTTCATTGTGGTTTCGCGTGTAAACTAAACCATCCCGATGGGAGAAATTCAGTGGACAATTACTGACCTAATATTTGACTAATACTGAAGTTTCCTCAGCAGTTAAGGCCAAGGTAAGATTTAATTTATTTTTGATGTCATAAAGCATGCTGAGGTGTTCAGCACAATGCAGTTATGTGGATCATCAACTTCCCTGCCACTGGGAGGTGACTGAGACAGAAATTAAGCCTTCTGTGGAAGAGTGGGACTGGTTCTGGGAGCAACAAAGCATTACGAGCTGAATTACATTGTGCTATACATTTGTGTGGTCCTAAATAATCATTTGATTATTAATGATTTATTTGTGTAATAAGGGTTGATGCAATTCATTAAATTAAACTAAATTGCTGCTTTTATTCTTAACCCATGGGCACAGTGGTTTGCAGATTAACAGTTCATGTAGAAATTTGGTGCAGTGCTTGTCCTCTGACACTGCTTGCTCTGCATTCTCTCAGCCTAGCCACTTTAATGCATCCCTATGTTTGTTCTCTGGTAAGTTGTGGTGAAGATGGAAGGGTGCATGGGCGGGGATGAGAGAACAAGCAGTGGATTTTGCTCTGAGAGTTGTCAAGAAATTCTTACACCCACCATTGCTCCAGCATTCTCTGTCCGGCACATGTGTTTTCTCTCGAAGAATAGAAATGGAGTTATGGAACATGCTTCAACAGAATGGCCTTTGGCATAGAATAATACAAATGGATCCAAGAGGGAATTGGTTGGGAGAGACTTTGACGGGTGTGACGGGGATTAAGGTGCATCATTAGAGAGGGGCTTGTCGGGGCGAATGGGTTTTTGTTCCCTTTACAAAAGGTCTGTTTTGCCCAGCAGTCTGCCACGCTCACTTTCAATTCACTGAGGCAACAAGATTCACTGACTGAAAGATAACATGAGGAGCAAAGCCATGATCATATTGAATGGCGGTGCAGGCTCGAAGGGCCGAATTGCCTACTCCTGCACCTAATTTCTGTGTTTCTATGTTTCAAAGGGAGAGAATGAAGCTTAAAGCATGTGCTGCAATAAAACAGAAACATTACACGACTCTTCACAATAACATGGCACTTCAAAGGAATAGTGAAAAATGGACGATATTAGGACAGGAGACCAAAGGCTTGGACAAGGAGAGTGGTTTCAAGGAAACTGCAAGTTCCCTTAGATAAGCCTGATAATGGACGAGTTAATCCAATTCCCAGTATTCTATGTTTCCCTTATTTGCAGGAAGTAAAATACAGATGCTGTCCATTCAGTCCATGACGTCTGCGGTAATTCTTTGCAATTTGTTGAAAATCCAGGGCTGATCAAGGCAAGAGTAATCGGAGATAAATATAAAGTGCTGGAGTAACTCAGTCCGTCAGGCAGCATCTATGGGGGAAAAAAGGATAGGTGACGTTTCAGATTAGAACACTTCTTCAGATTGAAACGTGGGTTTCACCTATCCTTTTTCTACAGTGATGCTGCCTGATGTGCTGAATTACTCCATTATTTTGTGTCTATCTTTGGTATAAAACTAGCATCTGCAGTTCTGTGTTTCGACAAGAGTTACTCAAATGTGTTCTAAGACTGCTGAACAAAAGGCATTGTTAAATAACCCGCTGTATCTCAGACGTGTGAGAATTATTTCTTGTAATCGGTTCCTCTCCAGCTAGAGTTGTCAGGAACAGTTTTGTTTATTGGTAGCTGAGTGAATTTGCATTTATTTGGTTTGGGAAATCTTCTGATCATCTGTTGATTTGAGTGTCCTCTGTGCAACAGCAGTGTGGGGACATGGCAAATGTGCAAAGTGCTTTTTCTTGGGAGGTGTTTGTGATCCTAACTTGAATGAGAATTTAAACTGAGATCCAAGAACATAACTTTCTTACTTTGGTTTTCAATATCCTGCCTAATGAAGACCAGTAATCCATGTGCCTTCCAAACCACATTGTCTACTGGTGTTGCCGCCTTCAAGTATCTTTAGGTTTGTACATCAAAGTCCCTCTGTTCTTCAATATTTCTAAAGATCTTGACTTCCATGGTGTATGCACTTGCACATTAGTACTTCTAAAATGCATTGCCTGACATTTGTCTGAATATCTGGCTGTTGTAAAAGGCAAAGTTTAAATGCAAGTTTGTCATTCTTATTCTGCTTGTGCTTTGCACTGAATGAGGACCAAGTGTGTGAGAGGTGAGACGGGTGGTATTGTGATGCAGATAATAGAACTGCTGCCTTCACAGCACCAGAGAGGGTGGATAGGTTAGGACATTTTTCCCTGGAAGATAGGAGACTGAAGGAGACCTCCGGCTGAAGGGGTGGCACGGTGGCGCAGCGGCAGAGTTGCTGCCTTATAGTGCCAGAGAACTGGGTTCGATCCTGACTATGGATGCTATCTGTACGGAGTTTGTACGTTCTCCCCGTGACCGGCGTGAGTTTTCTCCGGGAGTTCCAGTTTCCTCCAGCACTCCACAAATGTACAGGTTTGTAGGCTAATTGGCTTTGTAAAATTGAAAACTGTCCCTAGTGTCGTAGTTCGTGTTAGTGTGCGGGGATCGCTGGTTGGCGCGGACTTGTTGGGCTGAAGGGCCTGTTTCTGCGCTCTATCTCTGAACTAAACTGAATTATAGAGGTTTTTAAAACATGAGGGGCAAAGATTAGGTGAATAATCGCAAACTTGTCCTCAGGATCGGGTAGTTAAGAACTAGAGTGTATAGTTTTAAGGTGAGAGGAGAAAGATTTAAAAATGACTTAAAGGACAAGCGTTTCATGTAGAGAGTGTTGGATATAGGAAACGAGCTGCGAAAGGAGGTGGTTGAAGTGGATGTAATTACACCATTTAAAGAGCATTTGGACAGGTGCATGGATGGGAATGTTTTGTAGGAATATGGGCCAGCATAGGCAAGTGGTACTAACTGCATTAGTTGCAGGTGCAGCAGGCAGTGAAGAAAGCGAATAGTATGTTAGTTTCATAACAAAAGGATTTGAGTATAGGAGCAGAGAGGTTCTACTGCAGTTGTACAGGGTCTTGGTGAGACCACACCTGGAGGATTCCGTACAGTTTTGGTCTCCTAATCTGAGGAACGACATTCTTGCCATAGAGGGAGTACAGAGAAGGTTCACCAGACTGATTCCTGGAATGTCAGGACTTTCATATGAAGAAAGACTGGATAGACTCAGCTTGTACTCGCTAGAATTTAGAAGACTGAGGGGGGATCTTATAGAAACTTACAAAATTCTTAAGGGGTTGGACAGGCTAGATGCAGGAAGATTGTTCCCGATATTGGGGAAGTCCAGAACAAGGGGTCACAGTTTAAGGATAAGGGGGGAGTCTTTTAGGACCGAGATGAGAAAAATATTTTTCATACAGAGAGTGGTGAATCTCTGGAATTCTCTGCCACAGAAAGTAGTTGAGGCCAGTTCATTGGCTATATTTAAGAGGGAGTTAGATGTGGCCCCTGTGGCTAAGGGGATCAGGGGGTATGGAGAGAAGGCAGGTACGGGATACTGAGTTGGATGATCAACCATGATCATATTTAATGGCGGTGCGGGCTCGAAGGGCCGAATGGCCTACTCCTGCACCTAATTTCTATGTTTCTATGTAAACTAATCTAACTCGACAAGTCGGGCCGAAGGGCATGTTTCTGTGCTGCATAGCTCTATGACTCAAGGTTCTATTCTGACTTCCAGTTTTGTTAGCGTGGAGATTGCATGCTTTCCCTATGCCCGTGTGGTATTTCCCTGGGTGCTCTGGTTTTGGACACGTGGGTTGGTAAGTTAATTGGCTACTGTAAATTGCTGTTAAGTGAGTGAGTGGGTGGGAGAACTTTAGGGATTGATGGGAATTAGATGATATCAGTGTAAATGATAGGTTGGTGATCAACGTGGGCCGAAGGGCCTGATTCTATGACTGAAATAAAATGGGCTCATAACGAGGCAGCAGGGTGGGGGGAGGGGTAAAACAGGGAGGTAATGTGTAATGGGAAAGGGGAGGCATTGGAAATGATTCAGTGGTCATGGAGTTTGTTGATGGCAAAATGAAAATCTTACAGGCTTGAGCCTTCAAAATAAAACGCTTTACTTAAATGCAGCTTCATGGCTTTGACAGTGAGGATGTAGACACAATTCAGCAGCTGTCCTCTTTTTGGCAATGATTTTATTGATTAGTTCACTACCTACATTAAATGGCAGCATGCCTTGTCGGCACTGAGTCTGTCAGATCAAATTGTCTTCTTTTGCTTTGGACAGAGAGGTGATCAGGCAAAGGGTTGTCGATAACCTTCGTTCTGAGTTTACAGCAGCAGCACCTGAATGTGGACATGGGATGTTGGAAGGGCTAGCACTGTGTTGGCTGTCTACTTCCAATGCCTGAATGGATCTGGGAGACAGTTTACCATGGTTATGCTGTCGAGCTTGACCTTGATTCCATCTCATTGCTGCTGTGAGCAAGGAAGAGCATGGAAAGTTCACCAGTGATGTAACCCAACATTGTTTGAGTTTGTATGAAACAGTGTTTCATACGAGATTGATGAAATAATCAAGGCTGATTGCTTTCTCAATGAGTGGGAGGCCCTGAACCCCCTCAGCCGGTGGTGCATGTCAATGCCCAAAGTCTTGTCACATCACACTGCAACGTACGTGGTCCTTAAAATGTTGGTAATTAGATGTGATCAATTTCATCCATCTCAGTGACAGTTCTCTGCTCCTGGGTCTGGCAGGGTGAGTAATGGAGCTATCGGGAAAGCCACTGTGTTGTCAGTAAAATTTCAGCAGCGCAATGCTGGCTATGTGAACTTTTCACTGCTCACTGCTCTGCCCCACTGTTGATCTGGATTACAGTGGGAGAGAGTGCTCTCCGCTGTGAATTGAAGCAGTGATGGGTGCACCATTGTGACTTGCGGAACAGTTGCTGCTGAGAATCGCTGAGAGAGTTCGGCTGGGGGTACAATGGTAAATGTTAAACTGTCTGGGGCGTCTTGACTTTCTGCCTATGTTACAAAGTTACTTTTGTACGTTGAAAATACTTCTATGTACCTTTTGGATATTTCAGTCAGTGGTGCTATAGAAATGCAACAAAAACAAGAAATGCAGGAAATACTCTGCATCTGTGGAGAGAGAAACGGTGTTTATACTTCCGGTAGAAGACATTGCAACAGAACTGAGGACGAGAGGAAATGAATATCTGAGGAGAGAGAAATAGGCCCGTGACCTTCCAACAATGACCTGAATCATTAACTCTATTTCTCTTCTCAGTCGGGCCTGTTAAATGATTGCAGCACTTTGTGTTCAGAAGGGATATTGACTTGCTCTCTTCACAGCCAAAGCCCTGGGAAGTTGGAGAAAAGCAGTCCACAGGGATGCCATTGGTACAACTTCAGTACCCTGGGAGCTGCTGATTGGAAGGCGGGATTGCTGCCCAGTTGTAGAGATAAAAACTAGACCATCTGAGTGGACCTGTTGGCTTTTGAGTGGAAGCTGTGATTCATTCTGTCCAATGAATGGTTGACAAAAGTGAAAGAAGGAGATTGCATCTCTTAAATGGGGGCAGAAAGAAGGGGAACTAGCATTGAGTGGATGGAGGGGAGACGGGAGAGGGTCATTTGAGCCAGCTTCATTGGTTTATTTGGAACAATTATCAAAATGTTCTCAGTGGAATGGTAAGTCTAAAACTAGAGGGCATAGGTTGAAGCTGAGAGGGAAAAGATTTAAAGCTTCCATATACCGACCCTCCATGTGGAAAAATATGCCCCTCTGGGCTCCTTTATATCTTTCCTTTTTCATTTTAAGCCTATGGTTTCTAGTGTTTAGATTCCTCTACTGTGGGTGAAAAGATGGTGGCTATTCAATCTATCCATGCCCCTCATGATTTATGAACCTTGAAAAGATCATGTCTCAGCCTCCTTTGGAATAGTTCCAGCCTCTCCTTACAACTTGAGCCTTTGGTGCCGGTAACACCTTTATGAATCTTTTTTTCACCGTCTATGGTGCAATCACATCCTTCCCATATCTGGGTGACCAGAACTGTGCATGATATTTCAAGTGCAGTATCACCAATGATTTGTAAAGCTATAACATGACATCCCAACTCCTGTACAGAATGCCCCGATTGATAAAGGCAAGCAACCCTGCCAATAGTGTCAATATCGGCAGGGAATACTCGCCCTTTCCTTGAACAGTTGAATAGCAATGGCCAAGAAAGCACACCAACACCTCTACTTCCTTAGAAGGCTTGGGAAGTTCAGCATGTCCCCAACAACTCTCGCCAACTTCCTGAAATGTGCCATAGAAACCATTTTACGGGAATGCATCATAGCATGGTTTGGGGACAGCTCCATCCAAGACCGCAAGAAATTGCGGAGAACTGTGGAGGCAGCCCAGACCGTCACACAAACCAATCTCCCTTCCTTTGACTCCATCTACTCTTCAAGCTGCTTTGGCAAGGCCACCAACATAACCGAGAATGAGTCACACCCTCTTCTCCCTTCTCCCATCAGGCAGGAAGTACAGAAGTGCGAAAACACACACCTCCAAATTCAGAGACGGTTTCTTCCCTGCTGTTAACAGGCAACTGAACCATTCTATCACTAACTAGAGAGTGGTCCTGATCTGCCTGATCATATGAAGGGACACAACGGTTCCTCTGAATGACATTTAATAACTTTGAGCAACTTTAATCCTTTTTGTTCTTCCTACTGAGATTAGTCATGCATTTGGTCATCACCTTCTTGCTTATTTACTGGTAATTTTTTTGATGCATTTTTGGGATGGAAGTTCATTCTCAATTGGTTATCCTGATTGTACAATGTAACATTAAAGAAGGGTCATGACCCGAAGCATCACCTATTCTTCTTCTCCAGAGGTGCTGCCTGATCCCTGAGTTACTCCAGCATTTTGTCTCTATCTTCTGCATGTTTTACTCTGCTTCTGTATTTTGGAAGTAAAGACCCATATGTAGCCGTGATGATATTACTGGTGAATTTCTGCACCTTTTTATCTTCCCCTTTTATCTTCTCTCATCTGACTGTGGATCATTCTGACCCAAAGAACTAAGTAACAAATTGAATGGAACCTCACACTAGGCTAGTAATGTGTTCCATCTCATATGCCCGAGTTGGGTTAGGCTTGATGTAAATTTGATCTGTGTGCTACTGGTTTGTTACACCCACTGTACCTTCTGTGTGATCCTCATTTCTGAAGTGTGACATCCACCAGGAAAGGGGAGGATTACATTCCAAGATTCCCAAATATTTTTTCCAATAATAAATCTTTGTTTTTCTTGTGGCCTTTTTCTTTTGCTTTCCTTGGTCGTCCCTGCTCTTGTGTATGGACTGGAGAATTCCAAACGTTCACAAACTTCTGAGTGAAGGAATTCTTCCTGACTGCATTGAGGGGCCTCGGTGTGAGCAAGTTGGAGGTGAATCTTCATATGGTGGGGTCGCACTGTGCCTGCTGGTCTTATCCTTGGTGGTAGAGGTCGTGCATTTGGAGTGTGTTGGAGTGATCTAGGCAAGTATTTGCAATGGTAGAAGGAGTGAATGCTTAGAGAGATGAGTGAGGTGTCAGTCAGTCAAGCTCCGGGATGATGTGTGGCGTTGTTAGAGTTGTTGGAGCTGCATTCAGCCAGGTATGGGGAGAGTATTCCATCATGCTTCTGCCTTGTGGATGGTAGCGAACACCATGAAGCATAAATCCCTGCATTTGGATCTGCAAGCAGATGTGCCCATCAGATGGGTGAAGCAGGAACGAATTATATTATGCAAGTTTTGATTGGAATGAAATTAATTACCAGCTGAATTGATTTTGTTGGTGGGAGTGTGGGATGCAGTGTTGTAGCCTTTGCTAATTAAAGTTGGGCTTTTGACTTGAAATGTCATGGAGCCGTGCAGCTTGGAAACAGGCACACCACGACCACTTTAACCTACAGGCAACCACCAGTCAAACCTCTCATCCTGTGCTTTGCTGGTAGTCTTCTACACTCAGTTGAAGTGGCCTGATGAATGGATCCCAGGAGAGCAGTCCAAATGGGCAAACTTGGTCTGTGCTATAGTCTTGCTGGAGCTGCAAAGGTTAATCCCGTTCCCTGCTTGCTTCTACTGATTGTGCAATTTTCTTGGAATTTCATAGTCCTGAGAAGCCTCCCGAGACTTGGTTCCGTGTGCCTCTTTCAGCTGTGTGTAGAGATAGTGTCTCTGCGCTCATTCCAGTTTCCTGTCTGCCGAGCAGTCAGAAAATAAATCACGCAAGTGCTCGTCTGTAATATTTGAAATCAGATCAGACTGACAAGTGAAACAAATGACCACGAGTTAGTGTGCGGAATGTTATTTTTGCATAATTACAGACTTCCCTATTTCCTGACTCCGGGAAAATGGAACTCCCTTCAAGTGGCCGTCCCTTGTGTGGGAGAGAGTTCAGCCAGTACCCTGGGAGCATGAGTGCAGGACTGATCCACACTCTCACCAAGGCCACCGACGGATGGATGTGTACACTGTCTGGCCAGGGTTACATTCGGACACTAAAACACGGTCAATAGCTACTGCCCACTACACCTTGCTTTCCTGAACCGTGTTGCGGAAGCCCCAACCCAGGCTTGCTATCATCAGTTATCAGCTCCCATGCAGTAATATAAGTTCACAAGTCATCGTAGAATTTGGCCATTCTGCCGATCGGGTCTACTCCGCCACTCAATCATGGCTGATCTCTGCTTCCTAATCCAATTTTTCTGCCTTTCCAGTCTCCCCATAACCCTTGACACCTGCTCTAATCAAGAATTTGTCTATCTCTGCCTTCAAAATATCCACTGACTTAGCCTCCACAGCCCTCTGTGGCAATGAGTTCCACATTATTAGTTCCAGAAGCTTCTCCAATCAGCAGGACAATCCCTTCATGGGCCACGGGAGGCAGTTCATAAATTCTTGGAGCAGAATTAGGCCATTCGATCCATCCAGTCTACTCCACCATTCGATCCATCCAGTCTACTCCACCATTCGATCCATCCAGTCTACTCCACCATTCGATCCATCCAGTCTACTCCACCATTCGATCCATCCAGTCTACTCTCCACCATTCGATCCATCTAGTCTACTCCACCATTCGATCCATCCAGTCTACTCCACCATTCAATCATAATCTCTGACGCCCTTACTCATCAAGAATCTCTCAAATAAATTCCTCACATCTCCTAAATCCCTCCCCACCTATGTCCTAAGACACGCTCTTCTTCCAGGCCCCCACTCCCTCATCTTCACTATGGATGTCCAGTCACTCTACACCTCCATCCCCCATCAGGATGGCCTTAAAGCCCTCCATTTCATCCTCGACCGCAAAACCAACCATTCCCCGTCTACTAATAATCTCCTCCGCCTAGCAGAGCTGGTCCTTATCCTCAACAACTTTTCCTTTGACTCCTCCCATTTCCTCCAAATCCAAGGCGTAGCAATGGGCACTCGCGTGGGCCCCAGTTATGCCTGCCTCTTTGTAGGGTAGGTTGAACAATCCTTGTTTGATACGTAACGTGGCCCTGTCCCAGAACTCTACCTCCCCTACATTGCCGACTACATTGGTGCTACCTCCTGCACCCATGCAGAACTTACCGGCATCACCCATTTCCCCACCAACTTCCATCCGGCACTCAAATTCCTAAGGACCATTTTCCGACCCCACTCCTACCTACTGTTTCTCCAGACCTCTACACCATCTCCCATCGGAGGCCTAACAGACTACTGACCGACATCGACCACAAACCCAACCACTCCCATGTCTATCTGAATACACTTCTCCCACCATGCTTCTTGTAAGGACTCTCATACCCTACTCCCCTTTGACTCCTCCCATCTACGCCACATCTGTAGGCGGATGAGGTGGCACAAACGCGGGCATCGGAGATGTCCTAGTTCTTTAGGGAGTGGGGGTTCCCCTCTTCTATTATAGATGAGGCTCTCACCAGGGTCTCCTCTATATCCCGCAGCTCCGCTCTCACTCCCCATCCCCCTACTCGTAACAAGGACAGTCCCCCTTGTCCTCACCTTCCACCCTACCAGCTGTCGCATATAACATATAATAGTAAGATTAAACGAGAACTTACCAGTTTGAAGTTTGATCTGTATTTTATGAGGAGTTACGATGAGGGATTACGTGAAGAACCTGTTCAGCACGCATGCGCGGCATACTTCAAAGCAGCGGTGTGGAATCACAGATAGACACAGTTATTGAAGTAAACATAGTAAAGATAAGGAGACATCAGTTTATGAATTTGACCCATATTATTGAGGGTGGGAGCGGATGGCACGTAATCCCTCATCGTAACTCCTCATAAAATACAGATCAAACTTCAAACTGGTAAATTCTCGTTTAATCTTACTATTTTACTTTGGAGTCACGTGAGTGACTTCGTGAAGATTTCAAAGCTCTGTGATTTCAAACCGTGTAACAGTTATTACTACATCACTGCCGAAGTCTTTGAGGGAGGAGAGTGTGTTCCTCGTAATCAACCAATGAATCTGTTGTGTAGAAAAACACAATGGTATTTTTTTTAACAATAACAACAAAGAAATTAAAATTGCTCCCCTGGGCTTGAATTAAATGTTTGCAGTCTGGAAATCTTTCCTGCAAATAAAACAGGTTTTGCCAACGGCTTATTATAAAATTTCTGAACTGTCTTTCCCCCCACCATCCTGCTGTAGCTAGGATGTGGTTTATAGGCACGTCCATTCTTTTAGCCGTCGAGGTGGATGCTTCCCTGGTGGAATGAACTTTGTACATGTTAGTTTTTATCCCAGCAGCTTTTAGCACCTGCTTGAGCCATCTCGAAATGGCTCATCACCCGACCATAAGGTTTTTTATGACTGACCCACAAGGCTTTTCATCTCCCTCGAATATTTTGGTTTTGTCTATGTAGGATAATAGGGTCATGGCACATAACCGTGTTTCTGGCGGGTAAGCACGGAATTCCACGACTGGATTAGGTGTTCCTGGTCTGCTCTGTTTGATCATTCCCTGGACAACGACAGAGATCTGGTCTGGAGCTGTGAGCATGGTGTCCAGTCACAATAGGTGTAGTGACTGGACCCTCTGTGCAGCTACAAATGCCATCAACATGAGTGTTTTGAGCATAGATGGTTCCAGGTTGAGGGATCTGGCTGGTGGCCATCCCCTGAGGTATGTCAGGACCACACTGACATCCCATAGATAGGTGTACCTTGGTCTAGGGGTTTAGAGTTGTAAATACCCTTCATTAGTTTGACCACCAGCTGGTGGGACCCCATGGCCTGTTGTCCTGGAGCTGGTTTTGAAATAGACAGGCAGGGCAATTCCAGCTGTGTTGGTGGCTCTGTAGCTGAAGTCCTTCATCATGGTGAAGGTTCACCAGGAATTCCAGTACGTTGGTAACTGTAGCGGTTGAATAGGTGGTCCCTGTATCCAAGCAGTACTTCTCCCATTTTTTGATGCTGGACAAGTGCTGTTTTTTAGTGGATGTTCGGAGAGATGCTGACATGGTGTCGATGGTTTGTTATTATAATCCCAGTCCCAGAAGTGGTTTGTGCAGAATCTGCAACCCAGGAGTTAGATTTTTTTCATGACACGGGTGGCTTGTGCCCGACACTGGGTGTTAACAGCTCTGGGTCACTGGGGAATACCATCGGAGTTTCAACAACCATGTCATGGAGTATTGGGAACCATGGCTGTGTAGGCCAGTCGGGTACTATCAAAATACCTGAAGCAGAGTCCATTTGTACTGTGCGTAGTCCCCGACTGATGAGGCAGAAGGGAGGAAATGCATAGAAGAAGAATTTCCCCAATCCAGCGCGAACGCATCTACCGCTGCTGCCTCAGGGTCTGGTTCCCAAGCGACTTACATAGGTACCTGGTGATTTAGCCTCGATGCAAATAAATCGATATCTAGCGTGCCATATTGCTTGATACCTTTTGTGAAAAAATGTTTGGGGGTTTTAACATCCATTCGATGTTGTCATTAAATTTACGTGACCTGGTGTCTGCCACTGTATTTAGCTTACCTGGCAGGTAAGTTACTGATAGCCAAATATGTCTTTGGACACACCATTGCCAAATTGTGTTGACCAACTTGTCGCATGATACCGATTTTATGCCGCCCATATGGTTAATGTAGGCCACCACCGTAGTATTATCTATTTATAACCATACATGCAAGTGATGCATATTTATGCATATGCTTTTAAACCATAAAAGTCACCCAACATCTCTAGATAATTAATGCCCAGTGTAAGTGGTAACGATGATTCTGGGTTAGTCCATCTACTACTTGTGCTGGATATAGAGTTAGTTGCTCCCCAGTCTTGAGCACTGGCATCTGTTTGGATAACTGACGTAGGGTTAGTGATGATAATAGGCTGAAACTATGTCAAACGTTTTTTGCCCACCACTGTAGTTCTGATATTACTTCAGTGGGTAACTTCATGAAACGATCATAATGACCTGTATGTCGTTTTTGGTACAAAGGTCCGAATTATGTAGCCGGAAATGCTGCTACCATTTTCCCAATTACTCTGTTACTTGTCGAGTAGTTGGTAGTTTGTTGACCATTAAATTGTTGCATGATTGTGCCAATTCAACTATGTTGTCTCTTGGCAATGTTACAGTCACGTAGACTGAATTAATTATGAAGCCCAAGTAGTCCATGATAGAGGATGGCTTCAACTTAGATTTATCTGGATGTAAGACAACCCCAGGGTTTCGAATAACTGTTTGGTAGCTAAACAGCTAACAAAGTCAAATTCATGGTCTTGCCTACCATTTAGGATATCATCAAGATATGCCATGACAATATGTTTTTGTCTTCTGAATATTGCCAGAGCTGGTTTTAGTGTCTGGGTGACACTCTTGGGCTGATATGAGCCCATTGGGTAACGCTTTAAACTGCTATAGCTGCCCCATCCAGGTAAATTTCAGGTATCTGCGATGATCCTAGTGAATGGTACTAAATAGTAAACATCTTTAAGATGAATGCTTGCCATGAAGTATCCTTTGGAATTTAGTTGTTTGGCAGTAACAACCGGTTCCATTTTGAAATGTATATACTTAACAAACATATTTAGTGAAGTTATGTCAATGATGATGCGACATCCACCATCTTTTATGGGTTTAGTGAATATGTTTGATAAGAATTGCAAGGGTTCAGGTTTTCCCATGATACCCTTTGTAATTATTCTCACCAGTTCAGCTTGTCCCTCTTGTTTCTTTAACGGAGAGGGGAAAAATACCCTCTGGGGTGAATGTTGACCTGGTGGCAATTTTTCTAGAATGAATTGTATTCACTAATGCCATTGAGTATATACTGATCACTTGTGATAGACTCCCATGTGGTAGTATTACTCTATATACTGGTAGGAACCAGACCCACCTACCTCCATGGTTATGGGTATTCTTCTGTTTCCTGCCGGTCCAACTAGTGTTACACGCCGTCTGACGTGGCGGTGACGTTGGGGGGTGGCACATTTTCCATGGGGTCCGCTCTGGGCCCTGGTCTAAATAAGACTTTCGGTGATAGATGCGGACCCCGAGCTTTCATCAGTCCGATATGGTAGACGTTGACTGATGGATGCGATAGGGTGCTGCTGCGTAGGAATTACTGTTTTTGGTTACTCGTCCCGGCCCTGCCCTCATGAGCCGAAGGTTTTGTAAAACCTCTTGCATGTCCTTCATATGCTTTGTGAGGTTATTTCCCCAAAGAGCAGTGGGTCTGGCTCAGTGGCTGGGGTTTTGCACAACCCCGCAATGTAGGATTTTATGGCAGGTCTTATGACTTGTTTACGAAGGTTGTGGTCTCTCCGTATTTGTCCATGGAACGAGGAGAAAAAACGATGTGATGGCTGTCGTCAGGCTTTTAACGGCCTCCTGCACGTGGGGTTTCCACGTAGCTGTCCACCACACCTAGCAGCTCTTCCTGTTCCTGCACCCCTTGCATACTCCCGAGATCTTCAGCCATTGCCCCTGTTCTTGACCAGCCCAGTCCTGGTCACCAAAGCTATCCTCTGGAAAGGAGGAAGCAATGGACAGTGCACAAGGCACTGTGGAGGGAGTGCCTGACCCCCCTCTGCGAGAGCGCCCCTCCTGGGGTGCACCTCGCTGGAGCTCCTGCTCCAAGAGCCGCTCCATGCGGCTCAGGCGGCTGTCTCTCCCCCGCCTGGGTGGAGAGACGTCCCCGTCCGATAAGTCGGAGCCACCGGCCGGAAAGCCTCTTCCTTGGCTTGTACATCCAGCCCGCTGCTCAGGCGCTAGCGGGGCTGGGCTCGGTCACGGTGTCGGGGTAGCGGACCGCCCGGTAAGCGGTCCTACCGCCTTGTTGCTGCCCCCGCGAGATGAAACGCTCCTCCGTGGAGTCGAGCGGGGGCAGGTCTGTTCAGGCGGCTGTCTTTCCTCCCGTGCGGGTGGAAAGACATCCCGTCCGATAAGTCGGAGCCACCGGCCGGACGCCTCCGTGGCGTTACTTCCAGCCCGCTGCTCAGGCGCTAGCGGGGCTGGGCTCGGCGCGGTGTCGGGATAGCGGAGCGCCGGGTAAGCGGTCCTACCGCCTTGTTGCTGCCCCCGCGATGGAAACGCTCCTCCGTGGAGTCGAGCGGGGACAGGTCTGTTCCGTTGCTGCCCCCCCCCCCCCCCGATGGAAGGCTCCTCCGTGGAGTCGAGCGGGGGACAGGTTTGTTGCAGAGCCTTTCTTCTCTGCCGGACAGCAGAAGGCTCCCTGTGAAAGAAAACTGACGTCAGCTTACCTGACGGTCCGTTCTTTCACCTCCATAGCGGGAGAGCCTGACTCCCGCTGTGCCGCTGTTGCTCTGCTGGACGTAATGCCGCGCATGCGTGCTGAACGGGTTCTTCACGGAATCACTCATGTGACTCCGAAGTAAAATCCTCCAACATTTTCGCCATCTCCAACGGGATCCCACCACTGGCCACATCTTCCCATCTCCTCCCCTTTCTGCTTTCTGCAGAGCGTTCCCTCCGTAACTCCCTGGTAAATTCGTCCCTTCCCACCCAAACCACCCCCTCCCCTGGCACTTTCCCTTGCAACAGCAGGAAATACTACACTTATCATTTTACCTCCCCCCCTCGAAATGGAGGTTCACCTACATCCCGCTGTTTCAGGTGTCTACTTCTCTACATCGGTGAGACCAAGCGCGGGCTTGGCGATCTCTTCGCCCAACACCTCCGCTCAGTTTGCAATAACCACCCTGATCTCCCAGTGACTCGGCACTTCAACTCCCCCTCCCATTCTGAATCCGACCTTTCTGTCCTGGGCCTCCTCCATTTCCAGAGTTAAGCCCAGCTCAAACCCCCTCTGGCAGCATGTTCTAGATAGCAACTGCTCCCTGCGCACAAACAACACAACTGGCCCCCCAGATCCAGCTCTTGTGGTTTCCACTTTATGGAACTGAATGCTCTGCTGAAGTACTTGTGTAGAAAGGAACTGCTTTACACCGAGGATGGACACAAAATGCTGGAATAACTCAGCGGGTCAGGCAGCATCTCTGGAGAAAAGGACCTATTCCTATTCCTTTTCTCCAGAGATTCTGCCTGACCAGTTGTGTTACTTCAGCATTTTGTGTCTGTCTTCTGCTGAAGTACTTTTCTGGCTGTAAAATGCACTGGAATATCCTAAGGATGTATCAGGTGTTGTGTAAATGTAGGTTCTGACTACGATCCTGACTACGGGTATTGTTTGTTCAGAGTTTGTACATTCTCCCCATGACCGCGTGAGTTTTCACCAAGAACTTCGGTTTCCACCCATACTCCAAAGATGTACAGGCTTGTAGGTTAATTGGCAAGGGTATAATGGTAAATTGCCAAAAGTATGTGTAGGGTAGTGTTAATGTGTGGGGCGTGTGGACTCAGTGGGCCAAAGGACCTGTTTCCGCGTTATACCTCTAAACTAAAGTAAACTAAAGGTAATTTGTGTTTTCCCATTATCCACATCATTGAGGCTCCATGGTACCTGAGCTGAAAGCAGAATGGCCAACCCTATTGATTTATTCACTGCTTTCCCCACCCCTCCTCCTCTGGCTGCTGAGTAATAAAAAGTTAATTGGCTCATGTGTCCTTTTTTTTTTAAGTACCACCATATCTACGAGTGTAACCATTCTATTTAACAATGCAGAATTACCTAAAGTGCCTGACTATTGTGCAAGGAGCAATTACTTGGGCCTCTGCCAGAAGCCTTAATGGTATGCAACAGCGTAATCCAAAAGCCTTCGACATTATCTCTGCTCAGAACTTTTTTTAAACAATGGGCTGGTTTATTTTGGCTCGGCACCATTTCTTTGTTGGAAATTAGCTGCAGAATTACTGCTAAACTCAATAATTGGCAGCCCCATTGCGTGTGTAGAGGCGCTGAGAGCTCTCCTGCCAAGAAAAGGTTATGAAACTTAATAGTATTGCCAGTTATTTTTTCCTGCCTTTCTCTTCCCCTCCACCGCCCACTCCCCAACCCCAGTCTCGACCTCGAGTGAACCTCAGAGTTTTTGATGCCAATTAAGGGAAAGTAGTAATGGTCAATGGGCAAGCACGGCCTTTTACAGTGGGCCATATCACAGAGTGGCACGGGTGGGGGACTGTTTGGTGAAATTTGACAAATGTAAAAAAATTGTACTGAAAAAACTTGTATAGTCTCCGAAAATGTCGGATGAATTTTGTTTGTTTGAATGGTTCAGGAATTGTATATATTTATCAATTGAATAAAGTCTATTTTGAAATTTAAAAAAAAATCACAGTGCGTGCTAATGGGTTTGCCTTTTTTGTACATCAAATTATCACCGGAAGTCCACTTTAAATGTGCTCATTTGCAAAGAATGGAAGGGGCGGGGTAATCCTATGTAGCATCTAACCCACTGCACTGTTGCCTTAGAGACGTCAAGGGCCACATCCTTTTAGTGTGCACTGGCACCATTTGGTGACAGTCTAAGTACAAGAGAATGGGGTGGAAATCTTGCTGGGACCTGGTCATCTAACTTTTAAACTGCCTTCCGTGTTTTGCATTGTTACAACAGTGGTGGGGCTAAAGCGACCCGCTGCATGGATCTTGGGGGCTTTCCAGGGCTATCCAGTCTGCCTGAAAGCAGGTTCTTCAAACAAATGAGCACGTAAGACCTTTCAGAATCCAGTTTAACCCCGATAATACCACATACTTGGAATACAGTGAATCTCCATTAATCTAGCACACTTGGAATATGATACTTGGAATGGCTGCATTAGCAGTTTTCCAGACTGTTGGATGTTATTTCCATTGTATCATTCAATCTCATATTGTGTAATTTTTTGAGAAATAGTAGAAGATTGCTTTACCCCAGACTGGACCCCCAAATTGGGTTGATGAGGCAATGGTTCTAGAATTATTTACATGACTCGGGTGAACACATTGAGGTGGATTGATTGTCTTTGCTCAGCTGTCTCTGAACAGTGGTTTGATGAGTATAGAAGTTGTGGGGTCATGTCGCATTTACATAAGATGTCGGTGAGGCTACATTTAAAGTTTTGTGTTCAATTTTGGGCATCATGTTATAAGAAAGATGTTGACAAGCTGGAAAGGGTGCAGTGAAGATTTATGAGGAAATTACCAGGACTCAAGGGCCTGAGCTGTAGGGAGCAGTTGAGCAGGCTAGAACTCTATTCCTTGGAACGCAGGAAGATGAGCGGTGATCTTATAGAGGTGTACCAACCTGTGAGTGTAATAGATCGGGTAAACGCACAGAGTCTCTTGCCCAGGGTAAGGGAATCTGGGAATAGACAAAAAATGCTGGCGAAACACAGCGGCTGAGGCAGCATCTATGGAGAGAAGGAATAGGCGACGTTTCGGGTCGAGACCAATCCAAGGTTTAAATTTGGGAGGTGGAGGTGGAGGGAGGGGGGGGGGGGACAATTTAATAAGAACCTGAGGGGTAACATTTTACACATAGGGTGGTGGATATATGGAACGAGCTGTTGGAGGAGTTACTATTCGAATGTTTAAGAAATATTTAGATGTGTGTATAGATAGGATATGTTTAAAGGGACCTGGGCCAAATGCAGGCAGGTGGCACCAGTATAGATGGGACATGTTGGTTGATGTGGGAAAGTTAGGTTGATGGGCTTGTTCCACACTTGTATGACTAATACCAATTACACAGGAAGATCTTGGTAATGTTGTGCTCATGGATGGCTGGTGGTGGGGAATTCGCATCACACAAACCAGCCACCCTTCCAATGACTCAATTTACATCTCGTGCTGCCTTGGCAAGGCCACCAGCATAAAAAAGAACGAGTCTCACCCAGGGTTAGGGTTAGACGTAATTGCTAAAAATCTGTAATTACTTGTTTTTGGGGTTGGGTGTTTTTAAAGAGTAGAGAAAACTGACATTTCTTCTGAAAAAAGTTTGCCCTTGCTACAGCCTCCTATGTCACCAGCTGTGCCTGTGGCAGTATCAGGACAATGGGTCAGTACTAGGTACCATAACTCTTCCCAGTAAGTTGAGGATGGTATTATTTCACTGCTGCTCTACAAAGCTCAGCATACCCCTTCCTCTCCTCATTGGCAAATGCTTGTAAAGACTATGTACTGTATGAATTATGGCCATCAAAAGTTCTGATTCTTGTAGCTATTTGTCAACAGGGACCTTTATTGCTGACTCTTTAAGGGACTGGAAAGGTCAGAGCACATTGTGCATTTTCATTAGCTACATGACAGAAAATGCCAGTTGAATGTGAATAGACTTCAAGCGACGTTGAGAGCAACTAAAATTGGAAACTTGTCTGAGTGCATCAAAACCAAGAGCGACAGCACTCAGACCTGTCCCAACAAATTAAATCACAGTCTGCTGAACCCTGTCAATGGGAATATCTAGAAATCTATAAAAAGGCTTCAAGTTACTCTATGACAATGTTTAATATGTTTTATTTCCATTTAATATGTTACGGGAAGGGAATTATTTTAATTTGCAATGCAGAACAGACCATTCCACCCAACAACTCTCAATATCTTTCCTGATACTAGCAGCCAGAATGTGAATGTTATCAACCAAATGTCTGGCTGGCCATTTAAAAATAAAAGCACCAGCACCTTTTAATGTAGTAAAACATCCTGAGGCAGTCGCTTTCTTGCTTTCCTCTCCAATGCATCCCATTTTCACAGAATATTCTTTTATTCCTTTTTCCCTTCTCTGCTTATCTTCCCCTTAAATGTATTTATGTAAACAAAGATAGGCACAAAAAGCTGGAATAATTCAGCGGGACAGGCAGCATCTCTGGAGAAAAGTAATGGGTGACGTTTCGGGTCGAGACCCTTCTTCAGACTGGTTATGTAATTCATCTCAACTGGCTGGTACTGTGGTGTGTAGAAAGGAAAGATGAGAAGAAGGGTCCTGACCTGAAATGTCACCCTCCATTTTCTCCAGGGATGCTATTTGACCCACTGAGTTACTCCAGCGCTTTGTGTCTATCTTTGGTACTGTGATGCAGCAGATCCATATTCAGTCCTTATCAACCTTTGAGCACTCGCATAAACAATTCCGCTTTATTCTTCTCACGATCCCATCAACTCAACCCCAGTTTTTAGCATTCACTTACATATAAGTAGCAATTTAAAGCGGCTTGTTAACCTACCAACCCATACGTCTTTGGGATGTGGGAGGAAATCAGAGCTCGCTGGGGAAATCAGCGTGGAAACGGAGAATGTGGAATGTTTCCTTGACAAATAATGTATCTTAAATCTTCAACTGAAATAAAAAGAGAAAATACTGAAAAAACTCAGCAGGTCAGACACAGTCTGTGGAAAGAGCAACAGTCAATGTCTTTGGTCAGTGATTTTATTTTGGTTAATTCTCCATGTGCTGTCTGATTAAAACATAATTGCTTTGAAGTGTAATGGTTTTTATAAACATTTACTGTTTGAAAGCAATTCGAGAATTGATGATAGAACTGGTTGGGCTAAACAAAATGTGAATTGTGTGTCAGATCTACATAAACTGGTTGAACAAACGCTGACCAAGGGAGAAGTGTTAGACATTCTCGGCTTGTATATTTTTGCAGATCTTCCTACCATAACACAACATTTATTATCTCTGACCGCTTCCCACGGAAGGAGGTGACAGACTGCCTTGTTGAACTGCTCCCATCCCTTCAATACAATGGTGTGAGATTAAGGACTTGGAAACCCAGCAGAAAATGGAGGGGAGATTCTGCAAGGTGTCACTCCCAACAGGAAGCGAATCCCCAGGGACAGTCTTATAAAACTGTAGACATGCAACTGTGACTTCAGGAACTTGTACATTCATACATGATGTTCCCACAATTTCCCACATGGTGCTCCCTGTAGCTAATACTTTCCTTATGAGAATAAATAGGCACTGTTATTCCAATAATTATTCTGATATATCATCTACAGACAGCGCCTGAAGTCAGCATTGAACCTGCATCTCTGGAATTGTGAGCTAGTGGCTTTACCAGATTTGCTCCTTTGTCTTTGATATAGAAATTAAGCCTATGGATGATCCTTGGTCACAAGGGTGAGTTATGGGAGGATCGTGGAATGAATTGGAACTTTTGCAACAGGAAGAACGAAAAAATCCCAGTGTCTCAATAGCTGAATTCAAGAGAGTTCTGTAGCATTAAATGCTAGTGTTTTCAAATGCGAGGCATGGTGGGTGAGGACTAAAGGAGGTTGTGCATTAACCCACACTTTGTGTTAAGATGCAGGAGTTGTGTGTGTTTAACAGCAGGAGGTTATGGCAATGTATGCTCCTCAGCCAGTGCAGCAAAGAGGCCCTGCGTGTTGGATGCTATCGCTGAATTCCATTTGCTTTGAATGGGACTCTGTTCTGTAATCCCTTCCCATTCTTTCACTTGACATTACATGCCCTCCCTGGTGTTTAATGGTCTGTATGATTTTCATGTAGTGCTTAGAAGAGCCTCGTATATAATTAGGCATTGGAAGCTGCTTTCTAAGTGGGAGTGACCCTTGTCAGAATTGAATGCCACCACTTGCTGTTAGATTATCAGTACCAAAGGTTAAGCCTGCTTACTGCTGAGCATTTGAAAATGAGCAGGACCTTTCTGAAAAGCTGAAGGCGGTTCAGAGAGTCTGCGTTTGCCACAGAAAAATTGGAGTAATAATGGCATATTGTCCCACTGCAAATTGGAGGAGCAGCACCTCATATTTCGCTTGGGTAGTTTACACCCCAGAGATATGAACATTGACCTCCAATTTCAGGTAGCCCTTGCTTTCTCCCTCCTTCCCCTCCCATCCCAGCTCTCCCACAGCCTGCTGCCCCCGCCTCTTCATTTCTTATTTCCGCCCCCCCACCCCACATCAGTCTGAAGAAGGGTCTCGACCCAAAAGGTCACCCATTCCTTCGTTCCATAGATGCTGCCTCACCCGCTGAGTTTCTGCAGTTTTTTTGTGTACTTTCGATTTTTCCAGCATCTGCAGTTCTTTCTTAAATATGACATATTGTCATGTCAGTAACCTACTATCCCCTGTTCAGATTTGCGCTGTCTGGTTGAAATTGACGAGTCATCCTTAAATACAGGAGAGGTGCCGGAAGACTGGAGGGTGGCAAATGTTGTACCTCTTTTCAAGAAGGGCTGCAGGGAAAATGCTGGGAACTATAGGCCGGTGAGCTTAACATCTGTAGTTGGTAAGTTACTGGAGAGTATTCTGAGGGATAGGATAGACAGTCATTTGGATGGGCAAGGGCTGATTAGGGATAGTCAACATGGTTTTGTATGTGGGAGTTTGTGTCTCACAAATCTGATTGATTTTTTTGAAGACGTGACCATAAAGGTTGATGAGGGCAGGAGCTGTAGATGTTGTGTACATGGACTTCAGTAAGGCGTTCGACAAGGTTCCGCATGGTAGGCTGCTCTGGAAGGTTAGATCGCATGGGATGCAAGGAGAGATAGCTGATTGGATAGCAAATTGGCTCAGTGGAAGGAAGCAGAAGGTAATGGTGGAAGGCTGCTTCTCAGACTGGAGGCCTGTGACTTGTGGTGTGCCTCAGGATTCAGTGCTGGGCCCGTTACTATTTGTCATCTACATCAATTATTTGGATGAGAACATACAGGATTAGCAAGTTTGCAGATAATACAAAGGTTAGTGGTTTTGCAGATAGTGAAGATGGTTGTGAACGATTTTAGCAGGATCTGGATCGATTGGCAATGTGGGTGGAGGAATGATTGATGGAATTTAATATAGAGAGGTGTGAGATTTTGCATTTTGGGACATTGAACAAGGGCAGGACCTACACAGTGAATGGTAGGCCTCTGGGTAGTGTTGTAGAGCAGAGGAGTCTAGGAGTACAGGTGCATAGTTCCTTGAAGGTCGAGCCGCAGGTAGATAAGATGATCAAAAAGGCTTTTGGCACTTTGGCCTTCATCTGTATTGAGTATAGAAGATGGGAGGTCATGTTGCAGTTGTATAAGACATTGTTGAGACCATATTTAGAATATTGTGTTTAGTTCTGGACACCATGTTATAAGAAAGATATTGTCAAGCTTGCAAGGGTTCAGGAACGATTTACAAGGATGTTGCCAGAACTAGAGAGTGGTTATAGGGAGAGGTTGATTAGGCTGGGTCTCTATTCAATGGAGCGCAGGAGGATGGGGTACAGGGAGGATCTTATAGAGGTATACAAAATTATGAGATGGATAAATCAGGAAGATGCACAGAGTCTTTTTGCCCAGAGAAGGGGAATCGAGGATCAGAGGGCATAGGTTCAAGGTGAAGGGGAAAAGACTTAATAGGAATCCGAGGGGTAACTTTTTCACACCATGGGGGGTGGGTGTATGGAATAAGCTGCCAGAGGAAGCAGTAAAGAAACAGTCAGACAGGTACATGGATAGGACAGGTTTTGAGGGATATGGACCAAGCACAGGCAAGTGGTACTAAGTGTAGCTGGGACATTGTTGGCCGGTGTGGGCGAGTTGGGCAGAAGGGCCTGTTTCCACACTGTATCACTCTATGATTATCGTAATGTTACAGCTGGACAAAGGGGTTGTGATCATAGAGGTAGAGTATGCAACATGGAACCAGACCCTTCGGCTCAACTCGGCCATTCTGACTGATATATCAATCAATGTTATCCAATTTACTTGTATTTGATTCATAATGTTTCAAACCTTTTCTATCCACGTACCTGTTCAAATGTCTTTAAAATGTTATTGTACCTGCTCTATCATTCATGTTTTATAAACCTCACTTTAACATATAAAGTTTAGGTTAGAGATACAGCACGGAAACAGGCCCTTTGGCGCACCGAGTCCTCACCGACCTGCGATCCCCCCACATTAACACATCCCTACACACACTAGAGACAATTTACATTAATACCAAGCCAATTAACCCACAGACCTGTACGTCTTTGGAGTGTGGGAGGAAACCGAAGATCTCTGAGAAACCCCATGCGGTCACGGGGTGAACGTACAAACTCCGTACAGATAGCAACCATAGTCGGTATCTAATCCGGATCTTTGGCGCTGTAATGCAGAAACTCTACAGCTGCACCACCATGCCTTCAAGGTTATCGTTCAACTGTAAAACATGTACAAAAATGACAAAATAGGGTGGAAGTGGAATCGAAAATCCTGGAACAGATCCTTCAATACCAAATAAAGAAAAGATCACTGATTGATGGGACTGTAGCCTAACCCCCAAATTCTGTGGGTGGGCATTTTGAGAAAGGATTGAGGTCCTCAAGCCTGTCCATCGGTTGTACACTGAAACCGTGTGGAAGTGATGGAATAACCAACCACCTCACAAGCTATCCTCCCATCCCCTCCACGTCTTCCTGTCAGTGAGTGTGACATTCTGAAATGCTCACCTTGATATATCAGTCAACAGCCATCTCCAAACCCCCAAAATGGAGTGAATGCCAGTCAGCCTAATTCCCCAGGGACTGCTTTGGGTGAAGATAATAAATAATATTTTATAAACGAGCCCAGTAGGCTATCCGTCTGTTTCATTGAGCAGCGGCCAAGGTAAGGTGTGAACTGATTATTCGCAGTACTGAAGGTGCATCATACACAATCTGCTGATGCCATCTGTATCGTTTCTGATACTACAATGAGGACTAGTAAACAAGGTCTTTGTACACAAGCTTGTATTCCGGCAACCCGTCATATGGCGCACCATCAATTATACATATCAGGCTATTCATCCATTATACAAAGACTGCACATTAATGGGCACTTCTGTTTTCATTCCAGATTGAATGAATAATGTATTGTTCAAATAAATTGAATTTACTTCGTGTCTTTAGGAGAGTTTATTAAACAATCCACTTGACCTGTTCAAACACATGAAGTATCCAAAATCTTCAACGGACTGCAGTGCTAATGCAGGCTTAATTATGCTGGCCTACTTGTGGGTCACACTTTTAACTTTGAAGTGGGAAAACCCTTGAGGATCTCCGAGCCCCCCTCCCTCCCACCTCAAACCCTGGTGCCAGATCAAGGACATGTATGTTTCACACCATTCTGAAGGAGAAGTGCCGACTGACACTGCTCTTTGCATTGTCGATGGTGCTTTGGCCTTCAGTTACCAGCAATCAACATTGCACTGTTGGAAGAGGGGATTAAACTGCAGGATTCATCAGTTCACTCACAAGATATTGAAAACCGGTAACAAAAATGTTCTGTTTCATGTCAGCATTAGTGAGTGAGCGGAAATAATTTAATGTGAACATGTTTAATTTAACATGCTAATTTAAATTAAACACCACTGGCCAAGTGAAGGGTCATAGAGTCGTACAACACAGAAACAGGCCCTTTGGCACAACATGTGAATACTAACCAGCAAGGACTGTCTATACTGATCCCATTTACCAGCATAAGGCCTTGGTGATTCAAGTGCTCGTCTAGATCCACCTTAAATGATGTGAGTCTCTGCCTCCACCAAAGGCAGTGGGCTCCAAATTCTACCCATTCTTGAGGGGAAGAATGTTTTCCTCAAATCTCCTCTAACCCCTAACCCTAAAGAGATTTCCGCTGGCTTTATGGGGAAACTGCTTCTATGGGGGGAAAACAATCACCATCTACCCTATCTGTGCCTCTCAGAATTGTTATACCTCTATCAGATCCCCCTCAACCGCCGCCACTAAGCAAAACAAATCCAGCTCCTCCAGGATTGCCGTCTAACTGAAACACTTCATCCTGAGCACCATTTTGGTGAATATCCTCTGCACCCTTCCCAATGCAATCCTATCCTTCCGATTGTGTGCTGATCAGAACTGCACACATATTTCATCTGTGGCCCAACCAACATGTTATTTAGTTGCATCATAACCTTCCTGCTCGAATATTTGTCTGAAGAAGGGTCTCGACTCGAATCGTCACCCATTCCTTCTCTCTAAAGATGCTGCTTGTCCCGCTGAGTTACTCCTGCTTTTTGTGTCTATCTTCAGTTTAAACCAGCATCTGCAGTTCTTTCTTACACTAATATTTTATGCATCGAATACAGAAGCGAACATCCCATATGCTCTCTTAACTATCATCTGCTTTGGCTGCTGCCTGCTCGGGTCCTTGGGCTTTTATATCAAGGTCCCTCTGTTCCACAATATTCCCTGGTGTCCTGCCATTGTGTATGTTTTATCTTCTTTAGTCTTTGCAAAGTGCATCACCTCACACTTGTCAGCACCACTAAGCTTGAGGTTTTCCGACCTTTCCTGTCCATATCCTTATATGCATCTGTGCTTGTTTAATCTATACGCCAATGCTCAGTGAACCACACTCAGTAACATCATGATTTTAAAATTCACATCCCTTAAATTTAATGCCTAATGCTAAAATTCTTTAGCTTTCTCAGATCTTGGAATTCTACATTTGAGGTCCATTGTTCATTGCTACTTTTAATTGATGCACCAAATGGCATTTTGAGGCATTTCCTAAAGCTCACCTTTTGACAAGCTCCTGGCAACCTGTCCTGATACCACTTGGTGTGAAGGTTTGCCAACTGCAAGTTTTAGCAGTGAATGATAACCTCCAGAGATTCGCTGCAAAGCCTTGCATTGATCATTTGAGGGCACAAGTCATAGAATCTGGCACAAGAAGCAAACTGCCGGAGGAACTCAATAGGTCGAGCAGTATCTATGGAGGGAAAGGAATTGTTCAGGTTGGGATCCTCCATCAGGACCAAGAGGGGAGGGAGCCAGATTAAAGAGAAGAAGGGAGTAATGAGAATAGGGCTTGTAGTGACAAGTGGATCAAGGAGGGTTTGCACATGGTGGGCAGATAGAGCCAGATGGAGTTGGGAGATGGGGGTCAGGTGGGCAATTGGTGGAAGCAGTCAAGGAGAAATTAAGGGATATGGAGGTGGGGTGAGTAGGGCGATGACACCCAAATTGGAGGGTGATGTGCAGGAAATTTGAGGTCTTCTTCCAATCATTGATTGGAATGGCCATCCTACTGAGCGAACAACCGATCTCTTTCTTGTTAATGGATTTACTGGGTTGTTGGTTACAAATTTGAAACTGAAGGGTTAAATAGGTAGCAATCAATAAATACTGTCCTGGTCATCCAGCAGTTTGAATATGGATAATTTAACCATTACATAACAATCTAGTAACAGATTACACTGGTAATTAAACATGTCACCATAAGTCAGTATTAACTGGTACTGAGTTGATTATAGTGGCAGCTGAAGTCCAAGAATATTACTGTTCTCGAGCACAAATGACCTTTTATGAGCTGGTGATCTTCTTTCCCTGAGGCACAGATATTAGTTCCTGTCCTTGGCAGTGAGATGGGTGTTGCCTCCTCGCCTGTTCTGCTTGAACGCGGTTTCAGTGTGAGCATAGCTTGTCCGGTCCATCACTCTCCTCAGTCTTCAACTCCTGTGACTTCTCCCTCCTTGTAGATACAGCCTTGCGGCCCAACGTCGCAGTTGTTGTCTTGCGGTGCCATAGACCTGGGTTCGATCCTGACCACTGTCTGAATGAGTTTGCACGTTTTTCCTGTGACCTGCGTGGATTTTCTCCAGGTGCTATGGTTTCCTTCAACACACCAAAGATGGACAGGTTTGTTGGTTAAAAGGCTGAGGTAACATAGTAAATTGCTTAGGTGAAATTGTAAATTGTCCCTAGTTAGTGTTGGATAGTGTTAGTATGCGGGGGTTGCTGGTTCGGCGCGGTGGGCTAAAAGGGCCTGTTTCATAGAAACATCGAAAATAGGCGCAGTAGTAGGCCATTCGGCCCTTCGAGCCTGCACCGCCATTCAAGATGATCATGGCTGATCATCCAACTCAGTATCCCGTACCTGCCTTCTCTCCATACCCCCTGATCCCCTTAGCCACAAGGGCCACATCTAACTCCCTCTTAAATATAGCCTCAACTACCTGCCGCGCTGTAATTCTAAACTAAAAAAAATTAAACAGTTTTAATTCTTGGGCCAAAGTGCTATCAAGGGTGCTAGAACTGACAAGTAAGTTTATACCAAGAGCAGGAGTGGGTAATCGGTAATTTAAGCCTACTCTGCCATCCAGTGAGATCAAGGCTGATTTCCTGCACTATTCCCCTCGCCCTTGATTCACTCAATATCCAGAAATCTCTGTCTCTACATTTGGGTGCACTCATTAGCTGAGTCTCTCCGTTCTCCAAAGTAGTGAATTCCAGATGTATGACTATGACAATGACCTGATTGTGCATTCTGGTTTAAATAATTTGTATAGTTTGCAACTGTATAGCAGTTGGTTTACGCATTGCATGCGGGTTATCTGGGGGAACTCAGAGGGTCAGGCAGATATGACGCAGTCCAGCATGAGTACACAAATGATTGAGGGGTGGGGGCACATGCTTATAAATACCAACATACACACACACACACACATACTTCAGCCAGGGGGCCTGTAACCTCTAAGTTGCTAAATGAATGTACGTTCATTGAAACTAAATATACCATTGTTATCAGCTTCATGTGGTTTAAGACAAAAACATTATAGTAAGTGTGGTGTTTTATCATGGATTGCAAAACTACTTGATAGTTTTTCTGTGAAATATGAGTGTATTTTACTTCGGAGTCACATGAGTGACTACGTGAAGAAACCCGCCAGGACGCATGCGTGTCATATCGCTTTCACGCTTGCGAAACGACAGGCGGGGTGGAGCGTTCCCCCGCAGCGGTAAGTTTGAAACCGCGACCTGCAGGTAAGTGATTTACTATGCGGTAGTGTTTGTCCCCGCGCTGTTTTACACAGGGGGGGAAGCTGGACAAAATAGTGTCCACAAGTGCTGCGAGTGAAGCTGGCTGGGGAGGACCACGAAGTTGCAGGAGCCAGCAGCAGCTGAAGGCACAAGCCCCGTAAGCTGTGCCGATTTCTGATCCCGCGCCGGCCAGAACACGGCCGGGCGGGAGACTATTCAGAATGGGGCCGTCGACTTTTGACAAGTCGATAACGGCAGGAGGCGGGGTGGAAGGACGTTCCCCCGTAACGACAATTTAAACCAGGACCTGCAGGTAAGAACTGCGGTCTTTTTGTGTTTTCCCATGCTGATTACAGGTGGAGAAGACAAGGTCTGCGACAAAGCTGGTGAGGGAGGACCGCGGAGCAGCGGGCAGCCAGCAGCAGCCAGCGGCACTCGGATCACCGATAGTGGGATCAGCTGTGCCCGATGTCGCCTCCGCACCGGCCAGATCCACGCGGCCGGGCGGTAAGGCTAGACACAAAAACAAACAAGGTCGTGGACTCAGAGGAGTCCGACTTTGAACAACCGCGGGCGGCCAGCGACCGAGAGCGCTGGAGCCGGATGGAGCGGTGTATGGAGCATTTGCTCCAATGTGACAGACTCCGGGAGATGGAGTCGGGTCACTGTGGGCCCTATGATAAACCCACAGCAGTACCTCTTGAAGGGCTGCACAGTGCTTCTACCTCATCAGAGGGGAGCACTGCGGGTCAGTTCTGGGCTGACCTGGAAGAGGGGTCCGCAGAAGGAAAGACAAGTGTGCAAGGGGTGCAGGAACGAGAGAACCTACTGGACTAATAAAAGGGACTCCAACAAAAACCCACTACAGCCAAAGACAGCACCCCTACGCACCCACCAGCAGAATTGGTGAAAGCTCGAAGGCCCGGTACTCAAAACATGAGTCTTTTTTAGGCCATGGCCCAGGCCGGCCTTCTTGGAAGATGCGGGGACCTCCAACGCCAACCAAACTGAAAATCCAGACACCAGCGCAACAACAGCAGTGACGAACCTACAAAAAGAAGTAAACCTGCCACTGGTAACTATGGAGGTAGGTGGGTCTGGTTCCCTACAAAATACAGGGAGCATGGAGGTTGGGGAGAAATTACACTCTTTTCTGAATGCATGGAGCATGTTAACAACCGATACTTACATCTTAAGCAGTATCCAGGGATATACAATAGAGTTTATACACAAGTAAAGCCCTCCAGTTCAACATATACCAAACCGAATGTTCGTGCTTTCTGATAAAGAAAAATCAAAAGCGCAAGCTGAACTGGAGCGGCTTTACGTAAAAGGTGTAATTGAGAAAACTCAACACGAACCATTAGAATTCGTGTCCAATATATTTACCAAAAATAAAAAAGGTGGTTGTCGCATCATCATAGATCTGACAAAATTGAATACATTTGTATAATATGCTATTTTACCCATTCTAGGGAGACTAATCACCACCCCCCCCCCCCCCCCGGACACTTATTATTTTTTTATTCAAATCGTTTGCTATGTCGCTCTTCAAGGGAGATGCTAAATGCATTTCGTTGTCTCTGTACTGTACACTGACAATGACAATTAAAATTGAATCTGAATTTGAATCTGAATCTGATATAATATATTCACTTCAAAATGGAAACCTTTGTTACTGCTAAACAATTAATTTCCAAAGGTTACTTCATGGCCAGCATCGATTTAAAAGGTGCTTACTATTCAGTGCCTATATGAGGTGACCACAGATGTTACTTAAAATTCAACTGGATGGGACAAATCTGGCAGTATAAATCACTGCCAAATGGTTTATCATCAGCCCCAGGCTGTTCACAAAAATTTTGAAACCAGCCCTAGCGTTTCTACGGAAACGTAAACACATGGTCATGGCATATTTAGATGACATACTCATTGTGGGCAAAATTTTGGAATTGGCCAAACAAACTGTAACAGCCACAAAAAAGTTATTTGAAAAACTGGGATTTATTATCCATCCAGTTAAATCTAAACTAACGCCTTCCACTACTATGGACTATTTGGGGTTCACCATTGACTCAGTTCACATGTCGGTGACTCTGCCCAAGGGAAAGGCTAGAGATTTAATAGAGGCTTGCAATAACCTCATTGACATTAGCAAACCATCCATCAGATTGGTAGCAAAAGTAATTGGCAAAATGGTGGCTGCCTTTCCAGCCACACAATTTGGACCTCTACATTACCAAAATTTACAGAGAGCAAAAATACAAGCACTCAAAATTAATGCAGGTCACTTTGACAGACCTATGAAACTACCAATCAAAGCTAAAATGGAACTAAAATGGTGGATAGATAACATCTGGCTTTGTTCCAATCCAATCATTGTCAGAAACCCTTCCATGGTACTACAAACTGATGCCAGTGCACTTGGGTGGGGAGCCACCGATACCATGACCAGCTGTGGAGGTAGATGGACTGCTCAGGAGGCATCTTTATTACTCACACTGGGCATAAACTACCTGGGAATGTTGGGTGCATTCCATGGCCTAAAGTCATATTGTACTGGGTCATATCACCAGCATGTTAGACTACAGATAGACAATGCCACCGTGGTAGCATACATTAACCACATGGGTGGAAACAAATCAACATCATGTGACAATCTGGCTAATACAATTTGGCAATGGTGTACCCAGAGAGATATTTGGATATCAGCCACTTACCTACCAGGAAGACTAAATTTAGTGGCAGACACCAGGTCCCGCAAATTTAATGAAAACACCGAATGGATGTTGAATAAAAAAGTATTTGCTGATATTACAGCAAAATATGTAACACCAGATATCGATCTATTCGCATCCAGACTTAACCACCAGTTATCAAATTATGTTTCATGGGAACCAGACCCTGGGGCAATGGCGACAGATGCATTTTCGCTGCATTGGGGGAAATTGTTTATTTACGCATTCCCTCCTTTCTGCCTCATCAGTCGGGTATTAAGGAAAATACAACAAGACTGCGTCTGGTATTTTGGTAGTACCCGATTGGCCTACTCAACCATGGTTCCCAGTGGTATTAAACATGGTATTAGAACCATGTATCACCATCCCACATAGACCAGATTTATTGCTACATCCCGTAACAAGGGATAGCCACCCATGCCATAAACATTTGAACTTTTTAATTTGTAGCGTTTAAAAACACCTCTACTACAACTGGGACTGACGGACCGAACAGTGAACATGATCTCGGCGGCCCAAAGACAGTCAACCAAATAACAGTATCTGGTCTATATCAGGAAGTGGGAGATGTACTGCCATAAAAACAACATCACCTACAGAGACATGAACATCCCGTCTGTTCTGGAATATCTGGCAGGCCTCCACTATGATGAGGGGCTCAGTTACAGTGCCATCAACTGCGCCAGAAGTGCCCTATCGACTTACCTATGGCAGGGGACAGAGCGTTACACTGTTGGGACTCACCCACTGGTAACAAAACTTATGAGGGGAATTTTTAATACTAATCCCCCAAGAACCAGGTACTCCCAAATATGGGATGTAAGTATTGTCCTGAAGATGCTCAGGAATTGGTATCCAGCAACAGCTCTGTCCCTACACAGACTGACATTAAAAACAGTCATGCTAATGGCATTGGTCACGGCACAGAGGGTACAGTCACTGCATAAACTAAGACTGGACAACATGACTTCCACAACAGAAAATATTACGTTTCATATCTATGAATTAGTAAAGCAGAACAGACAGGGATCAGCAGGCCTCAATATACAATTTAGGTCATACCCAACAGATGGCCGTCTGTGTATAGTAAGGCATCTGTTGTTATACATGGAGAAAACGAAAATCCTAAGAGGCAATAAGAAGGCACTTTTTGGACAGCCACAAGCAACCACACAAAAGAGTGACGGTCCAGGCCATCTCAAGATGGCTGAAACAGGTGCTAACACAGGCTGGGGTGGATACTAATATTTTAAAATCATATTCCACCAGGGCTGCAGCTACATCGGCAGCGATACAGTTGGATGTACCAATGGACCAAATCCTCAAGGCAGCAGGATGGTCTGGGGGAAAAAAACATTCCAATTATTTTACAACAAACCAGTAATGAAACCTGGAACGTTTGCAGAAACAATTTTAAGTTCTGTAAATTAATTTAAACCCATAAAAAGATGTTATAATTTTATGATTTCAATGTCGAATTCATGTCCAAATTATGTTAACACAATTCCTCCTACAGTCATCAAGGCAGACGTGATGCATGGACTCGTTTCCACGGCATGAAATCACAGAGCTTTAAAATCTTCACGTAGTCACACACGTGACTCCGAAGAAAAATAGTAAGATTAAACGAGAACTTACCAGTTTGAAGTTTGATCTGTATTTTATGAGGAGTTACGATGACGGATTACGTGCCCTCCGCTCCCACCCTTGATCATATACTTAACTGGTATCTCTTCTCTAATCTTACTATGTTTAGTCATTACAGTTATCTGTGATTTCACACCGCTGCTTTGAAGAATGATACGCATGCGTCGTGGCGGGCTTCTTCACGTAATCCCTCATCGTAACTCCTCATAAAATACAGATCAAACTTCAAACTGGTAAATTCTCATTTAATCTTACTATTTTTGCTGGAATATTGGTAACTGATTTGTGGAATCGGCAGCAGGGTTGGTATTGTGGTTAATGCTACTGCCTCTCAGCTCCAGAGGCACTGGTTCGATCCTGGCCTCGGCTGCTGTCTGTGTGGAGTTTGTATATTTGACTGCTTGCATTTCCTCTGTGCATACAGATATCCTCTCACATCAGATTAAAGAAGCTCTATATGCACAAGCTATCAGTGGGTGGTTGCTGAATGAGTTGATTAATTATTTTGTCAGTCAGTGCACCTGGCTCATTGGAACATTGCTAATGCGTTGTATTTAGAGTTTCTTTTGGAATTAGTTTACAATCCATGCATCTCATTTGATAAGGTCCCACATAGGAGATTAGTGGGCAAAATTAGGGCACATGGTATTGGGGGTAAGAGTGCTGACATGAATAGAAAATTGGTTGGCAGACAGGAAACAAAGAGTAGGGATTAACGGGTCCCTTTCAGAATGGCAGGCAGTAACTAGTGGGGTACCGCAAGGCTCAGTGCTAGGACCGCAGCTATTTCCAATATACATCAATTATTTGGAAGAAGGGATTCAAAGTAACATTAGCAAATTTGCAGATGACACAAAGCTGGGTGGCAGTGTGAACTGTGAGGAGGATGCTATGAGAATGCATGAGGATGACTTGGACAGGTAGGGTTAGTGGGCAGATGCATGGCAGATGAAGTTTAATGTGGATAAATGTGAGGTTATCCACTTTGGTAGCAAAAACAGGAAAGCAGATTACTATCTAAATGGTGTCAAGTTGGGAAAAGGGGTAGTACAACGGGATCTGGGGGTCCTTGACAGTAAGGCCTTAGGTTTGCTCAAGTTTTAGATTTTGCATCTAGTGCACAATATATTAGTACCAACGAGTGTTTTTCTTACATTAATTACATCATGGTCTAGGTTGACAATTCAAATGACCAAGAAAGTTGCAGAAAGTTGTGGCTGGTAGGTAATTGGTCTATGGTATTGATCGCCAGACCATTGAAGGGACTTACAGGAACCACTGCCTCAAGAAGGCAGCTAGTACCAAAGACCCACAGCATCCTGGCCACATTCTTTCAATACAATACAAGGGTTTATTTGTCACATTGCACAAAAAGTGCAAGTGAAATGATACGTCAGCAGCGATACAGTGATAAAGGGCACACACAAAAACACAATAAATTTTTAACATAAACATCCACCACAGCATTCATCACTGTGGTGGAAGGCACACAATTTGGCCAGTCCTCCTCCATTTCCCCCCGTGGTCGGGACCTCAACCCTCCGCTGCCGTTGCTGCGGGCGTCCAGATGGTAAAAGGACAAGGTACAAGTCCAGGTAAGTCCAGAGTCGGCTCCTCCCCACCGGAGACCGCGGCTTTTAGTTGGTGCAGGCCGGCGGCCGAAGATTTAAAGTTCCCTCCACGTCGCAGCCGTAAGCACCGCAGTCTGCAGGGCCGGCGGTCGAAGCTCCCCTCCAGGGGTGATGTAAGTCCATGCCGGACCCGCGGTAGAAGTTGGCCGCGGGCCGGCGGTGGAAGCTTCTTCTTCCCCCCGGGTCCCCCACGAGGGATCCCGGGCTGTAGACGCCGCGCCAGCTGGAGCTGTGCAGACCGCGGCTTCAGGCTGCTGTCTGCTGCGGGCCAACGGAACGGAGCGCTCCCCTCCAGCGAGCCCCAGCTCCGTGCTGACAGTCCACGCTGCACCCGCCGCCGGAGTCCCGAGCCCCGGGCGCATCTCCGGGAAAGGCCGCGCCGATCCTCGCTGTTAGGCCACGGGGGAGGCGACCTGGAAAAAGTCGCCTCTCCATGGAGGAGGCGGCCGAAACGGTTTCCCCCTCATCCCCCCACACCACCCCCCACACAAAACACACTAAGAAACATTAAAAACAGACTTTAAGACATATTTAAAAAATTAAAAAAGTTGGAAAGACTAACACGCTGCTGACAGGGCTGCTGCCAGTGCAGCGCCCCCACCGGTATATTTCACTGCTGCCTTTGAGAAGAAGATACCGATCCAGGTTCAAGAATAGCTTCTACCTATCAGTTATTCGATTCTTGAACCGAACCTAAACCTTACCTCAGCACCAAACTATTATAGACTTGTCACTACAGGTGCACAACCTTTTATCCGACAGCCTTGGGACCAGACACTTTTCGTAATTTGGAATTTGTCGGTCTTCGGAATGGAAATTTTTTAGCGTAGATTTTAATGGCTGGCTCAGTGGTAGAGTGCTCGGCTCATATCCGCAAGGTCGCGAGTTTGCGCCTTGATCCCGGCAGTTCCTCGGTCGCGAGTTTGAGTCTTCAGTGTAGTTTTTTTCTTGCAGAATAAATGTCTGTATGAAATGCAGTGTGTTGAATGAATTCCTGAATTTGTAAATGTGACCGCAGCATTGAATCACCTCCCGCACTCATGTCACCCTAGCGGGGCTACATGCCCTAAGGCGGCCTAAGGCGACATTTTCACACTCTTATATCCGTGTGCAGCAGAGGCGCCAAACGTGAGCTTTGGTGTGCAGACGACATCCTGGAAAAAATGTCTGGTTTCTTCCAGGTAGGCGATATACCCTCCCGCGCAATATACCCTCCACTTCTCTTTTTAGTTCCCCTTTCTTCCAGGACCGACCCGAGGTTCCGCTGTCACCTCTGCTGGCCACCCTCGGTGAACGCTCACTCAACTTTGTCTTGGGATTCCTACTCTCCCGCGCAATATACCCTCACCTTCTCTTTTATGAATGGGGATTTAGTTCCCCTTTCGTCGAGGACCGACCGGAGGTTCCGCTGTCACCTCTGCGGGCCGCCCTCGGTGAACGTCCTGTCTCCCTGTCCCTGGGATAGCAGGGGGCGATCAAACAGCACAATACCCCCCTCCCCCCCCCCCCCAACTCCAGAGGAATCCGCTCCCCGATGGGCCGCTACGGCGACAAGTGGCAGTTCGCCCACAGCCCGAGCTGCGCGACCTCAAGAACAAGACGCACCTTGCGCACCATCAGTTTCTGCCCCTCTGGAGTTGGAGCGGGGCTGGGCTGGAGTTGTTGATCTGGGATCTCCGTGCTTGCAGTGGCCCTGGGGGTCGGTGTCCCGATGAGGGGGCACAGCTCGGGCTGTGGGCGAACTACCACTTGTCGCCGTAGCGCCCACCGGGGAGCGGCTTCTGGTGGTCCCGATGTCTCCCGCTAGTTTGCAGTTTTCCTCTGGAGTTGGAACGGGGCTGACCTGCTGCTGGCTGTGGGTCTCTGGGATCTCCGTGCTTGCTGTGGGCCTGGGGGCCGGTGTCCCGTTGGTCCTGATGTCTCCAGTGACTGGCATTGCCGACGTGAAGACAGTGCAAAGCCCCCGCGCCGGTGCAATGCACGGGGAGCTGGAGAGGGGAGGGAAGGGGTCACACACATGGCCGGGAAGCAGAGGGGTGTAGGTGGGGTGAAACTGAAGGGAGCGACAATCTGCAGCTCCCTGCCCGCTGAGTTAAAAAAGTTCCCACGCAAGACTGACGATACACTGTGTATCGTGAGTCTACCGTGGGAACTTTTTTAACTCAGCGGGCAGACAGCAGCATATTGTCAATTATTAACCCTCCCGCGCAATATACCCTCACCTTCTCTTTTATGGATGGGGATTTAGTTCCCCTTTCTTCGAGGACCGACCGGAGGTTCCTCTGTCACCTCTGCGGGCCGCCCTCGGTGAACGTTTTCAAGGACCTTTTTTCAAGGACTGAAAAAATGTCGCTATTCGGAGGTTTTCGTTATTTGGATCTTCGGATAAAAGGTTGTGCACCTGTACTGAGTTTGCACTACATACTTTGGCATGCACTATCATGGTCTGCTTTACCTTGAATAACTAATTTAGTGTATATTTATGTGTTGTAAGGAACTTCAGATACTGGTTTAAACGGAGGATATATTTATTTGTTGTACTGTTATTTAATATGCCTGTAAAGCTGTAAGAAGTACGAATTTCATTGTTTTGGCCCCGGTGCACATGGCAATTAATCACACTCTTACTCTTATTAGTCTGGCGCCTTTCCAAAGATATTTCTTAAGTTCTGCAATTTGAAAAGCAAGCTAGAGAACAAGATGATTTTAAGATTCATTCTTGCGTCTTGGCCATTGACAAGACCAGCATACATTGTCTCCCCTGGTTTTTCCATTTAAGGTGATGGTGAGCAAATTTTAATTTATTTATTTATATCCTGATACTCTCACCTCTGATAGGACTAGCATTTATTGTCCAACCCCAGCTGCCAGTGAGGGTTGTAGCCTTGAACCCACATTCCTTCTGATGAAGCTATTCTCATGGTGTTGAGTGGTCGGTAGTTCAAGGATTTAGGCTCTGCAGCAATGCCAGGTCAGGTCGGGGAGTTCTCCTCGCCACGGGTACCATGTAATTCCGTTATACCTGCTGCATGGTCGGATAGTCGGCGACTAAACTGTCTCCCCCACCTGGTTTGCCAGGTGAGGAGAGGGCTGTGGATCCCCAGCGAGACCAAAACCAAGACCTGCCAAAAGGCGGATGAGCTCCTAGTGAGCTAACGGCCATCCACACTTCAGTAGAAGTTGCGATCACTGTCGTACATAGCATTGTAAGGCACCGTGCCCGTTGATGTTTTCAACGATGATGATGATGAGCAATGAGGGACCTGTGACTGATTTCCCAGACAGGATTGGGTGCCACCTTGAGAGTGAGCTTCAAATAATGGTGCTCTTGTCCTCCTTCACAGAGTTTGTCTGTTTGGGAGGAACTTCTACCTTGCACTGTGGAATTATTGTTTTAAAGCTGCTCATGCAGAGCTATGTAATGTAGTCAGCCCTGTTTATGGTGGAGGCATCGCACTACTTTATTAACACAATAAGAAAATAAGAATAAAATCTTTGTTCCTCTTTAATTGTCAATAAAGCTTTTTATAAAGAGTTCTAAATACCAGCTGATTTCCACTGTCTGAAGGTAACGCGCATCATTGCCTGTCACAGGCCAGTTGCAAATCCCCACACATCCTTCTGAGGCAGAACTGTGAGAGGCAGGAGGAGGAAGCCATAATCATTCCTGCAGCTAATCCTCAGCAGGATGAGCAGATCCGATGTGACAGCTTCTGCTGATATGGACTCCAAGCAGCTTATAGTGAGATTTGCACAAAATGCTGGAGTAACTCGGTGGGACAGGCAGCATCTCTGGAGAGAAGGAATGGGTGAAGTTCTGGGTCGAGACCCTTCTTCAGACTCAACCCGAAACATCACCCATTCCTTCTCTCCAGAGATGCTGCCTGTCTCGCTGAGTCACTCCAGCTTTTTGTGTATATCTTTGGTTTAAACCAGCATCTGCAGTTCCTTCCTACACATTTCTAGTGGGATGTAGAGGGTTCACAGCTGGTTTTCTGATGTAGCAGGTATTTGGTTCTTTGGCTGACCAAAACAAAAGACACTTTTTCTTTTCCCGACATATCTGTTTCTCTCTCTCCTCCCGCTATGACTTTTTGCTCTCGCCTGTGTACTGTGTTTATATGTCTGTTGTCCTACTGCAGAAGAATTTCATTGCTCCGTTTCGGGACATGTGTCAATAAACCACTCTTAACTCTAGATTCTCTTGACGACGAGTGGAGTGAATGAATGATAAAGGGCGTGAGTGAGGTACGAGTCAAAGGCTGTTATTTCCTGGTTGGTGTTGGGATTTTTGAATCTTGAATACAGATGGAAGATTTACATCCACCAACTATCATCTGCTTTTTGTATAACTTTTCAGAACAGTATCTCCCTTGGAAAAGAAACCTAGAATTGATGACACTGTCTGCTGGGCAATAATCAGTGGTCATTGCAATGGTTCACAAATTATTGCTGTTTAGTATGTCATTCATTTATAACTCAAGAGGTTTGCCACATCAATACCGCTGAATCAACAGATCTCAGCTGACACTGGGGTTTCAGACCAGGTGATTAAACCAGGAGGGAAGGTTTAGGAAGAAAGGAGCTGTGGGGGGGGGGGGGGGGGGAGGGGCGCCATCTAAATTCACATGTACAAAATGGACATGGGCAAGGTACCGTGGAACTCAGCTGCTGGAACTGGTATCAGTGTTCTCAGCATCAGACAGGGACACCAGAACAGCTGTGGAGCAGGGTGCTGGTAGGGATGACACTTAGCTTGAAGCTTTTAAGGCCAGTAATTGCAGCATAAGCAGACAGTGTGTTAGGTGAGGCGAGGAGTTGCAGTTTAAATAATTAAATCACAGCTGGTCCATTTTCACCCTCAGAGGTGAACTCCGCACATATGAAGAATTTCCCTTATAGCGTTTTTGCTGTGCTTTGGCAGAGTACATTAACAATGCAGCGAATGAACAGCGGAGTGGGTTGTAGGAAATGGAACATGCTTACAGTGATAAGGGTCGTGGTTTTGCCGTGTTACAGGCTTGTGATCATCCTCTGACAAATCCCACCTCTTCATGCCAGTTATACACCAACACATGTGAAGAACCTACCACTCAAATTAATGGCACGAACATTTTGCTATGAACCCATTTTCAGCAGAGAATGTGGTGGAAAATGCAGCCTTTTCACATGATTATCTCTACATGTTTTTATAGTTGGGTTTAGGTTTATTATTGCCATGTTTACTGAGGTACAGCGAAAAGCTTTCTTTTGCATGCTATCCAATCAGATCAGATAATACTGTACTTAAATACAATCAAACTCAAGTACAATAGGTAGAGCAAAGGGGAAGATACAGAGGGCAGTTCTCGGTATTGTAGTGCATCAGTTCCACTGATGAAGTCCAATGTTCGCAGTGGGGTAGAGGTGAATTGGAGAGTACCCTAGCTGATGGAAGGACCGTTCAGACTCCTGTTAACAGAGGGGGAAGAAATTGTTCCTGAGTCTGGTGGTGCATGTTTTCATGCTTCTGTACCATATACCTGATGGGGAGCAATCCCTTCCCTAAACTTCCACACCTAAAAGCCCACTAATCTCATCAAAAATAACTTGGAGGCAATACGTCAAGTTTGTTGTAACCAGTGTTGTGTAAAGTTCTAATTTAATGACCAAACATCTGCCATGGCCTCTAAAGGCAAGCATGCCAATTGCCTCCTTCACCATTCTATCCATCAGGTGTTGCCTCTCTCAGGGAATGCTGGACTTGAACCCCCAAGATCCCTCTGTTCTTGCTTGTTTATATCACAGGTGTTCTATCCAATGATTTGTTGTTGAGTTATCCCTGACAATTGCTTTTATTTGGTTTCTACTTGGGACAGTCATGTAAATGGATTGTCAAAAACCACAAAAGACCTGAGATGAAAGGATACAATTAAGCAGAAAAACCACACCTCTCTCCCTCTATTCTCAAGGCTTGCACATTTCATGATGCATGGAGCCCTCGGGGCATGCTGTGATTCCTTTGGTCGGCTTCTGGGTTGTGAACCATGCAATTCTCCGGTACAGCTGTCTGCATGGCGACCTGGACCAGTTTCTGAAGGCAGATACTGCCACCCTGGAGGCATTGCACCACAGGACTCGGAACTGCAAATACAGATTTGTGACGGGGCCAGGGCCGGAGAGAGATACGATTAGGCTGGAGAAATTTTGTTTTGACAAGCATGGTCAAGATGGGCCAAACAACCTCCTCTTGTGTTGTAGATTTTCCACAATTCTATGTCCAACATGGCTGGAAAAAGATGCTAAGAAGATTTTTGACCATATGCTCGGTTAAAGACAGAGGTTTGAAGGAGTACCTTAAATACATGAAGAGTTGAGGCTTGGAGCCTCTGCCGCTGAGGACATAGCTGCTACTGGTGGAGCACCAAAGTCCAGAGATGATCAAAATAGAATGGCACAGATCTTTTGACTAGTGGCAGGGATGGATTTCAGTACAGGGAAAGGAAGGCACATGGTCATGGAGCCCATTAAAAAAGAGGACAGGATGTTGAATGTTGTTTCTTACTATGAGCCAATGTATGTCAGTGAAGGATTTGGTCAACTCCACAAATCAAGTTGAGTTTATTGTCAGATGCAAAAATACGGTGCATTGCAGGTACAATGAAAGTCTTGCTTGCAGCAGCATCACAGACACATAGACTCAGATAACCCACAAAAAAATAAATCAGATATAAATTATAGAAAACAATGAAAAGAAAAAAGGTACAAAAAACAAGATATTAGTACAACACATATTTAGAAACAAGCCCATGATCGTGCAAGAAGAGGCCCGCTGTGTTCCATTAGATATGTAGGATTAGAGTGTGCTGATTGGTTCAAGAACATGATGGTTGCACCATAAGCCCTTGTATCAGATTACGGCCATTCGGCCCATTGAGTCTGCTCCGCCATTCGATCGGGGCTGGGATATTTTTTCCCTTAACCGTATGCTTCTGCCTTCTAATGATTTTAGTAAAGTACCCACCTGGCCGACGATATCAACGAGAAGAGGGCATGGCCCAGGTGGTGGGGATCCTCAATGATAGATGCTGCCTTCTTAACACTTCGCCTCATGTATATGTTTTCAATGGTGAAGAGGGATCTGCCCATGATGGACCGGACTGAGCTGTGTCTAATACTCTCTGCAACCTCTTGCCTTCCTGTGCATTGGAATTGTCATATGAGGCCATGATGCAACCAGCCAGGATACTTTCACTAGTGCATCTGCCGAAGTTTGTTGGACTATTTGGTGACTGTCAAACCTCTTTAAATTCCGAAGAAACTAGATGTGCTGGCTCACCGTCTTCATGATTACATCCATGTGCTGAGCCCAAGTCATTCAAAATGTTAATTTCCTGGAAATTAAAGCTCATTCTTAGGGTGTTGGTCTATTTTCTCCTGATTGTGTCCCTATATTTTGGAGGAAATCAGAGCTTCCGACAAGGCTTTGCTGATGCTGCAATTGGCCTCAGGGTGTTGAACAGGGTGAATGAGTGTCTCACACCGGAGTATAGAAGGTTAGTGGGTAATCAGATTGAGATTTTTAAAATGATTAAAGAATTGATGGGGTTAAACTGAGACAAACTATTTCCTTTGTCCAGGCGAAAGGGATATCTATCTATCTATCTATCTATCTATCTATCTATCTATCTATCTATCTATCTATCTATCTATCTATCTATCTATCTATCTATCTATCTATCTAAAAGTCTGTTCATGACCGGTTTTGGCTTTCTGTGCTGCGATTTCCGAGAGTATGCCACCACCTACGGCTGTCATTTTTGGCCACCTCGCTCAGAGCCCCCCTCCGCCGCATGTATGCCGAGGATTTTTCCCGTCGATGAAAATTGACAGAGATATTAATGTTTTTACAAAATTCCCCATTCTCTGTGCTGCCCCTGCTGGAGAGAGGGGGGGGGACTATAAAACCAGGAAGTGGTGTGCCTCAATCAGTCTCTGGAAGTGTTGTGCCTGAATCAGTCTCTGCAAGTGGTGTGCTTCAATAAGAGCTCTGAATGACACTGACAAATGTCTACAGCACTGTGACTACCCTTAATTTGGTTTGAAAATGAAAATATGGTTAGAGGTAAAAAAGCACTGCCTGTAAATTGTTGTTTGGGTTTGGGGGGAGGGGGGGTAGTTAGTGTGTGACGCTGCATGCCGCCTCCCCCCCCCCCCCCCCCCCACAACCGCACGTTGGGGGAACAGACCCAACAGGTCTGCACTTGGTCTAGTATATTACTAGAACTCTCATCTTGTTTGTTTCTATGTGTGTCTGTGTGTGGATGTCTGTGTATGTGATCCTGAAATTACGCCAAAACGGTACATGATAGCGCTACAATTTTTGGGCCACCGTACTCACAATTGTCCTGTGTGTTTTCATCAAGTTTCGTTCAGATTGATGTTATATTTTACGTTATTCACATTTTTAACTTTACAAAATCCAGTTTGAGAAAGAATCACTTGAACACCTCAGTGGCTGTTACAGCTATGACGTCACAATGGGATCTCATTTACATAAACTGCCAGTGAGCAGTGCTTCACCCGACAATGACATTAATATGGGATCTCATTTACATAAACTGCCCGGGAGGGAGGGAGCGAGGTTTTAAAAAAAATAATTATTTTAATCAAATTCTTGGAAGGGGGTTTCATTTCCCAAAAAAAGTGGTTTTCATTGAGGGGCGGGGTGGAATAGGGGAGAGTTTTCATTAACCAAAAAAAAATCGAGATTTTCTTTGTGGAGTGGTGGGATGAGTGGGAAGGTGAGTGCCGACGCCGCCCCCCCACCCCCCCCCCCCCTCACGTGGGGGCGATTGATTGGTTCCGGGTAGTGCCGATGCCACCCCAACATGAGGTTTCATCTACAAAATAAAATGCTGTTTTCATTGGGTGGGGGGAGGGGGTGGGATTGGGGGTGAGGTGAGCGCTGACTCCGCCCCACCCACCCCCCACGTGGGGAAGATTGATTGGCTCCGGGGAGCGTCTGCGCTGCCCCCAACGTGGAGTCCATTGATTGGCTCCTGGGAGTGCCGACTGATGGTAGGGGAAAGGTGAGCTAGGGAGAGGTGAGGGAGGGAGTGGTGAAGAGGAGGAGGAGATATGTTATTTAAACTGTGTTCAGTGGGGGAGTGAAATAGCAGAGAGGTTATGGAGGGAGGGAGGGAGGGAGTCGATGAGGGTAGGAGGAGAGGGGAAAGAAGAGGGAGGGTGAAGAGGAGGGTAGGGAGTGCTGGGGGATGAGGGGAAATGAGCCGCGCCTGCAAAGTTGGGGGCTAGAGGTGAATGGTGGAATATTGCGTTGGGGAAACGGATTTCATTGGGGGAACGGATGAGTGTTGGAATATTGCGTTGGGGGAATGGGGCCCAATGGATCCCACTTGGTCTAGTATATTACTAAAACACTCACCTGGATTGTGATTCTTTCTGCATGCATGCGTGCCCATGTGCTCCCGGAACTACGCCAAAACGGTACACGATAGTGCTACAATTTTGGGACCACCTTACAATTGACCTGTGGTGTGTTGTATCGAGTTTCGTCAGATTGATAGTATATTTTACAAGTTGTTCACATTTTTAACTTTACAAAATCCAGTTTGATAAAAATCACTTGAAGTTGCAGTGGCAGTTAGCAGCTATGATGTCACAATGGGATCTCATTTACATAAACTGCCGACTTAACTTTTCACTGTAAAAAATCCAATTGCACTTGCTGGCCCTGCTCGTTACAATGTTGCAAATCACAGGACACTGAGTCCTGGCAGCAAGTGCAATTGGATTTTTTTTAAATGAAACGTCAATTTAAAGTTTAAAAAGAGGGAGGGTGAAGAGGAGGGGGAGGGATTGCTGGGGGATAAGGATTGGAATATTGCGTTGGGGGAACGGATTGCGTTGGGGGAACGGGTGAGTGGTGGAATATTGCATTGGGGAACAGGTTGCTTTGGGGGACCAGGCCTCCTGTGGGGGCTATGGGTGAGTGGTGGAATATTGCGTTGGGGGAACAGGTTGCGTAGGAGGACCAGACTTCCCGTGTGACAGGGACCCAACGGGTCTAGTTACCTTTAAAAATATGGTGGGGCTGTTGAGGGAGCTCTGGCAACAGACTGTTCTTTACAAACAAGCGTTTGGAAATCTCAATTTCTTCTCCCTGCTCTTCAATGCTGTAAGACTTGGAGTAGATTAAAATTAAGAAGATTAAGACTGGTGTATTTTTATCTGGCATGGATGTTACAAGTTGTAGAGATACAGAGGTAAATGGATTTAGAAATGTCTGTCATAATCTTAATGAAAGACAGAGCAGGATCAGGGATTGAATAATCTCTTGCTACTCATGTACTTGCATAAAGAAATGGACGCACCTGTTTTGACTTAATTTTCAAATAATTTGTATGAACAGAGAGGTGTTTTTAGGCCCAGATTTACAGATCGTCGTGTGCGATCCAGTAAGTTATATTCCAAAAGTAAAATACTTCAGGTCCAGGAGATCTGAAACAGAAATAGTAAACAGTGCTGTAAATAGTCCGCAAGTCGGGCAGCATCCGAACAATCGTGCTGGTAGGAGGTCATTAATCTGAATGTTAACTGAGTCTCTCCACAGATCATTTTCTGTTTTTATGATCATAAGTTGTAGATTTGGTTGCAGGAAATCTCAAAGCAACAGAGGCTACATTGAATGAGTGAGCAAAATCATGGCCGATAGGGTTCATTGTAAACTGGCGGAGCAAAGAGGCTCACCATCCGCATGGGCAAGGACCCTTAGTGCCCATGTGGGCAAGGTGCTTCGCTAAAACCAATAGCTTGAACTTGTTTGAGCCTTCACTCTCCTGACATGTGCTTTGTGAATGGCAGATGAACTCTCAAGTGTCGGGATGTGAGTCTCTCACCTCATGGTACTCAGACTTTGACCTGTCCTTCCAGCCACTTCATGGTCACTTCAGCCACTTACATGGCCATGTTCAGTGGTGACCCCCCGCGAATGTTGATGACAAAGGATTCGTTGACCGTAATATTATTGGATAACAAAGTAGAAAAGTAGAAGTTCTTTCACCCTGGTTATTCTCCCTTTACACAAACCAGCTCACATCCCACCACAGCTCCGTCAACCTGTACAAGTACGCGGACGACTCAACCATCATTGGATTCATCACCAACAACCAAGAAACTGAATACCGTGCACAGGTCAACCAAGCAGTGACCTGGTGTACAGACCATGATCTCTTACTCAACTCATCAAAAACAAAAGAACTCATCATCGACCCAAGACGCCAGCCATCCCCCAAAACTCCTGTGCTCATTAAAGGTGAATCCATCTCCATCACTGACACATTCAAACTCCTTGGAACCCACATCAGCAACAACCTCAAATGGAGGACAAACGCAGACCACATCTATGGAAAAGCCCAGCAAAGACTTTTCCATCTCCGACAGCTCAGGAAGTTCAGAGCAAGGTCTCATCTCATGCTCCGCTTCTATACAGCCATCATCGAAAGCATCCTCACTTCATCCATCACAGTCTGGTTCGGCAGTCTCGACTCACTCTCCCGGAAGAAATTACAGCGCATCATCAACAGAGCATCTAAAATTATTGGCTTACCCCTACCATCCCTTGAATCACTTTACCACAAACGGACATTACACAGAGCCCGCAAGATCATCTCTGATCCTACTCACCCTGCACACTATGCCTTTCAGCTACTGCCCTCTGGGAGGCGCTACAGGACAATTGCCTCAAAAACAAACCGCTTTAAAAACAGTTTCATTCCCACTGCAATTAACATTTTAAACTCTGTACGGTGAGGAATAAGAATAAGCATGGCCCTTATGTATTATGTAATGCGTCTGTTTGTATGTATATCTATGCTATATGTTTAATGTTTGATGAAATGTTGGAACCTGTACCGAGCTGTACTGATAACAAATTCCACCAGCCTGGCTGTGTGGTCATTAAAATACAATACAATACAAAATACAATACAAAACAAGATCAAAACGTCAATTTGGAATTTTGTTCTTTGTCTCCATGTATGCAGCAGGACCTGGGTGACATTCACGTATGAAACCATACAATTACCTGCGAATAACACAATCACAAAGGAGTCTACCCCCTGGCCTTTGGTATCCAAGGGATATGGGCAAAAAAGTCGAATTGGATGATCAGCCATGGTCATGTTGAATGGCGGTGTTGGCTCGAAGGGGCAAATGACGTACTCCTGCACCTATTTTCTATGTTTCTATCCAATGCATAATAAGACGGTAATAATGTGCATGTGGAAAGGAAATCTGAAGACCAGAATAGTAGAGCACATGAATAGGCCCTTCGGCTCACAATGTCCATGCTGAACACGATACCAAATGAAGCTAATATCCTCTGCCTGCACATAATCCATATCCCTCTATTTGCTGCATATCCATGTGCCTATCTGGAAGTCTCTTAAATGTCACAATTGTATCTGCCTCCACTGTCAACCCTGGCAGCACGTTTCAGGTGCCCACCACTCTGTGTAAAAATCTTGCCCCGCACACCTTTTCCCCTCTCACCTTAAAGCTATACTCTCTAGTCTTCAACATTTCTATTTATGCTTCTCACAATATTATATACTTCTCAATAAAATATAGAAGCCTCTGCTCTCCATTGAAAATAATCCATGTTTGTCCAACCTCTCCTTCTAGCTAAGTCTTTAATTCCAGCAACATTCTGCTAAATCTTTTCAGCACCCTCCCCAAAGTCCCCACATTTTTTCTGTCATGGAGCGAAGTAAATTGCAACCAATACTCCAAATGCAGCCTAACCAAAGTCTTACCATGATGAAAAAAATGCAACTAAAAAGCTTTTTTTGTATCTCGGGTACATGTGACAATAAACTAAACTAAACATGACTTCTACACTTTTACACTCAATGCTCTGATCTCGAACGACAAGCATACATATTCCTTCTTTACCAGTCTATCTACTTTCAGGGAATTATGGACTTGGATCTCTCTGTATACCAATGCTGTTAAGGGTCTATACTTTCCCTTTCATTCGACCTTCTAAAGTGCCTCATCTCATCCTTGCTCGGATTAAACTCCATCTGCTATTTCTCCGTCCTTTTCTGTAGCTGATCTATATCCTGCTGCATACTTTGATCGTCTTCCTCTGTAAAGAAAAGAGCGAAATGAGAGTGAATTAAACCTGGCATTCAAAGAATCTAGTATGACTTGAGGATATGCCACAGATTCTAACAGTCAGTAAAGTATTTTTGGAGTGACTCCACCATTGCACGGTGGAAAATTAGCAGCCATTTGAGCGCAGGCTTCCACAAACAGCAATTTAATAATGTTTAAATGAACCTTCCTAGTGATGTTGATTGGATAGGACTGCAGAAATAACTGGCACAGCTCTCTGAAATTGTGTGAGAAACAGAATGTGGGGCTATTTAGATATTGTGATAGTCAGGACTTGAGGCCCTTCTGGATTTAATAGAGGAGAATCATTGAGCATTTCGCCCTGAGTGGTCAACGTGACTAGTTCATCAGTGGAATTGATAGTAGGCTTTAGAAGAGTTCCCCATCCCCTCACTCCCCCTCCCCTCACTCCCCCTCCCCTCACCCCCCTCACCATCATCAACACCACAGTCACATCTGTGGAGTCTTTTAAGTTCCTGGGAACCATCATCTCCAAGGACCTTAAATGTGGTGGCTACCATCGACTCCACAGTCAAAAAGGCACAACAGAGGATGTACTTCCTGCGGCAGCTGAGGAAGCACAATCTGCCACAGGCAATGATGGTCTAATTCTATACGGCCATCATAGAGTCCGTCACCCCTGTCCCTGCCCCTTCCTTTTCTCTCTCACCCCCCATTCTTTCCACTCTCTCTTCTCTGTTCCCCATCTAGTCTTGCATCTGTTTCACTCCTCCCCCTCCACCTACATTCCTTTCTCTGGCTTTGCAAATCTTTAATCCTTTTGTCGCACACAACCTGTTTTTTCATCTCTGGGCCTTCGTCCAACCATCTGCCTATCAAACCTCCCCCTCCCCTGTGCTCACCTGTTTCCTGCCAAGCTTTGGCCTGCCCGTCCTCTCCTCCTGCTTTCTCTTCCTGACCCCAAAACATCGTCTATCCATGTTCTCCGGGGATGCTGCCTAATCTGCTGAGTTCATGTTCCTTGTTTCTGAATTTTAATGAGTGTCAGGAGCAGGCCAAAGTCTGAAGAAGGCCCCCGACCCAAAATGTCATCTATCCATGTTCTCTGGGGATGCTGCCTAGTCCGGAGTTCTTGTGACTTGTTCCTGAATTTTAATGAGAGTCAGGAGCTGCCATTGGCCATTGCTCCAACATCAATTCAATTCCAGATTGAGAGGCAAATGGGACGAGCTCAATGTAAGCAATTTGGTGGGCAGAGTTGGGTTGGACTGTTTCTACGCAGTATATGTGTAAAGAAAGTTCATGAACACATCGTGTCTTTACTACTAGTTTATTGATAATACACAAACATTACTGCCCTAGCTGTACGTGGTCTGTCACCGGAGCTAGAGAGAGATCAATGGGTGGGGAGGTTGCAATTATACTTCTAATAGGGGGAGTGGTTAGTAGTGGTGAGGTCACTATGTTAAAGGTACATGCACTAGTCATCTACATCCTTCCCTTGGAAACAAAGCAATACAGCAGTGACTCATCGACCACGTCTCATGCGCTACAAGCAGGTAAGCAAACAGTTAAACAGCTAAGCGAAATCACCATAGCGGACAGGCGGCTTAACCAGCCTGCCGGACCGGGTACGTAGTTCGCCACCTCCCCCCTCTGCAGGAAGAGCAGGAGCCGGAACCGGGGCGGGTGAGCGAACCGGGGAGCCAGGAGGAGAAGGAGTTTGCGGAGGCAGAGGAGGGGACACAGTCGCAGTGGCGGGTGGACGGGCAGGGGAACGAGGGCTGGACGGCGGAGAGGGTGGCTGGACTAGCTGAGAAGGCAGGGAGCGAGGCATGCGTGGAGCCGCGGGAAGTGTAGCGGACAACGGAGGGGAGAAAGGGTCGGCAGGCGGAGGTGGGGGCTCGTTGAGAAGCAGCAGATGTTGGCGGGACCGGCGGTAGATGGTACCGTCGTGGTCGACCAGGTAGGACCGCGGCGAACCAGCATCACTGACGACGGTGGCGAGCTTGGAGTGACCGGAGGTGGTCTGCATCCGGACGACTTGGCCGGGAAATAGACGCGGCAGGGGACGGCAGGACCGGTCGTGGGAGCGCTTTTGCACTTCGTGTTTGATGGCAATGCGCTCCTGGACAGCAGCAGGCTGGAGGACAGAGGGCGCGAGGGACTGTTGGGTCACAGGGAGCGGAGGTCGCGTTGTGCGAGCCATCAGCCGCTGAGCAGGCGAGCCCAGGGCAGAGTCGCGGGAGATGTTGCGAAAATTGAGGAGGGCCAGGTAGAAATCAGATTCAGACAGTCTGCAGTGCTCCAGCAAGTCCTTAGCACTGCGGACAGCGCGCTCCGCCAGGCCGTTGCTCTGCGGGTACTCGGGACTGCTGGTATAATGCCGGAAGTTCCAACTGGCAGCGAAGCTCCGAAACTCGGCACTGGTGAACTGGCTGCCGTTGTCAGATTGGAGGCTAGCTGGGGAGCCGAAAGTGGCGAAGTGGCGGCGCAGCTTCCCGATGACGGCCGAAGAGGTGAGGGAGTGCAGTTGGTCGACCTCAAACCAGTTGGAATAAGAGTCAACGAGGACGAGGAAGTGTTTGCCACGCCACTCAAAAATGTCAGTGGCGACGGCCATCCAAGGCAGTTCAGGGGCAGGCCGTTGCAGAAGCGGCTGGCGTTGCTGATGGGGAGCGAGGCTATTGCAGGTAGCGCAGGCGGAGACCCTCTCCCGGATGTCTTGGGCCATGCCGGGCCAGTAGAACTGACCCTGGGCGCTGGACAGAGTGGCCTCGGCCCCAGGATGACCGTTGTGGGCTGTTTGAAAATAGTAATTCTGGTCTCCAATTGGAGGCGTGGGTTCGTATCCCACTTCTGACACCATGTAAAGAAAGTTCATGAACACATCGTGTCTTTACTACTAGTTTATTGATAATACACAAATATTACTGCCCTAGCTGTACGTGGTCTGTCACCGGAGCTAGAGAGAGATCAATGGGTGGGGAGGTTGCAATTATACTTCTAATAGGGGGAGTGGTTAGTAGTGGTGATGTCACTATGTTAAAGGTACATGCATTAGTCATCTACAATATGTCTCTGCATTTCTCATAACACTGTCTCTGCAGGGTGAAGGTGCCATGGGGTCCCATTTTGACATGTTGACTCATCCTGCCTGCTCTGCATCATGCACACAGGTGCCCTTGGGTCCCATTTTGTTCTTAAATTGGCCTGACGGTGAGTGGGGATTTCAGATTAGTCCCAGTGAGAAGGTGTAGGCATTGCCGTCATTCATTGCAGGTTGCAAGCAGCACAGAAGTTCAGTGGACTGAAAGGTCCTGATGTGCACAGCGGGGCTTTAGTAAATATTATGTTTGTGTTAAACCCATTATTGTGCTTCATTGCAGTTGCCTTCAAGAACCACAGCTGTAACAAGATAGCCGATGGATATGGTAACCATGGAAATGGGAAGATGCCTGGTTTGGTGGATGGAATTCTACCAGAGGGAGAACTTTTACTGCAGGTGTGTCTCTATGGTCAGGTCGCTGGCTATCTCTTCCCTGATGTACCCCCCCTCAATGCTAAGATCCATTCCATCTTCATTCCTCCCTTTTGAGTGTTAAAGAGCTCTGACTGTAATTCCAAGGCACTGATTGAGCTTAGCAGACGATGCCCAGACTTACGATTTATTCTCAGCGTCCAAGGGCAAACTGGGGCATACCCGTTGAGCAAGGTGAGGAGAGAAAGCTGAGGAGGTCGGCAGCAACGCCATGGGATCTGGACTCTGGCTTGCTCGAGAGATGATCAATTGTGACAGTTGCACTTTCAATGAGTTTGAGAGGACCCATTAGCACTGCTCATCCGGGGAAGTGAATGACCCTCATGTTTTGACATGGCAAAGCTACATCACATCGGAACTAAACTCCCTTACTTTTGCAACTAAAATCAATTCATCTATAACCATATAACCATATAACAATTACAGCACGGAAACAGGCCATCTTGGCCCTTCTAGTCCGTGTCGAACACTTACTCTCACCTAGTCCCATCTACCTGCACTCAGACCATAACCCTCCATTCCTTTCCCGTCCATATACTTATCCAATTTATTTTTAAATAATAAAATCGAACCTGCCTCCACCACTTCCACTGGAAGCTCATTCCACACAGCTACCACTCTCTGAGTAAAGAAGTTCCCCCACATGTTACCCCTAAACTTTTGTCCCTTAATTCTCAAATCATGTCCTCTTGTTTGAATCGTCCCTACTCTCAATGGAAAAAGCTTATCCACGTCAACTGTCTATCCCTCTCATCATTTTGAAGACCTTTATCAAGTCCCCCCTTAACCTTCTGCGCTCCAAAGAATAAAAACCTATCTTGTTCAACCTTTCTCTGTAACTTAGGTGCTGAAACCCAGGCAACATTCTAGTAAATCTCCTCTGTACTCTCTCTATTTTGTTGACATCTTTCCTATAATTTGGCGACCAAAATTGTACACCATACTCCAGAATTGGCCTCACCAATGCCTTGTACAATTTTAACATTACATCCCAACTTCTATACTCAATGCTCTGATTTATAAAGGCCAGCACACCAAAAGCTTTCTTTACCACCCTATCTACATGAGATTCCACCTTCAGGGAATTCCTAGATCCCTCTATTCAACTGCATTTCTCAATTTGTTACCATTTACCATGTATTGGTAACAAACCTATTTTGGTTTGTCCTGCCAAGGAGTAGCACCTCACACTTATCTGCATTAAACTCCATCTGCCATCTTTCAGCCTACTCTTCCAAATGACCTAAATCTCTCTGTGGACTTTGAAATTCTGCTTCATTATCCACAACACCACCTATCTTAGTATCATCTGCATACTTACTAATCCAATTTACCACACCATCATCCAGATCATTGATGTATATGACAAACAACAGTGGACCCAACACAGATCCCTGAGGCACTCCACTAGTCACCGGCCTCCAACCTGACAAACAGTTATCCACCATTACTCTCTGGTATCTTCCATTCAGCCACTATTGAATCCATCTTGCTACTCCACTATTAATACCCAACAATTGAACCTTCTTAACCAACCTTCTATGTGGAACCTTGTCAAAGGCCTTACTGAAGTCCATATAGACAACTTCCACCGCTTTACCCTCATCAATTTCCCTAGTAACCTCTTCAAAAAATTCAAGACTAGTCAAACATGACCTTCCAGGCACAAATCCATGTTGACTGTTCCTAATCAGACCCTGTTTATCCAGATGATTATACATATTATCTCTAAGTATCCTTTCCATTAATTTGCCCACCACTGATGTCTAACTAACATGTCTACAATTGCTAGGTTTACTCTTAGAACCCTTTTTAAACAATGGAACAACATGCTCAGTACGCCAATCCTCCAGCACCATTTCCGTTTCTAATGACATTTGAAATATTTCTGTCATAGCCCCTGCTATTTCTACACTAATTTCCCTCAATGACCTAGGGAACATCCTGTCACGATCTGGAGACTTATCAACTTTTATATTTTTCAGTACTTCCTCTTCTTTGATCCTCATAGTTTCCATAGCTACTCCCTTACCTCACATAATTCAATATCCTTCTCCTTGGTGAATACCGACGAAAAGAAATTGTTCAATATCTCCCCCATCTCTTTTGGCTCTGCAGATAGCTGTCCACTCTGACTCTCTAATGGACCAATTTTAACCCTCGTTATCCTTTTGCTACGTCATTTCTTCTTTTAGCTTTTCTAATTTCTTTCTTAAGATTATTTTTACATTCTTTATACTCCTCAAGCACCTCATTTATTCCATGCTGCCTATAATTATTGTAGATCTCTCTCTTTTTCCGAACCAAGTTTCCAATTTCCCTTTAAAACCATGGCCCTTTCCAATTATTACTCTTTCCTTTCAACCGAACAGGGACATAAAGATTCTGTACTCTTAAAATTTCACCTGTAAGTGTCCTCCATTTCTCTACTACATCCTTCCCATAAAACAAAATGTCCCAATTCACTCCTTTTAAATCCTTTTGCATCTCCTCAAAGTTAGCCTTTCTCCAATCAAAAATCTCAACCCTTGGTCCAGTTCTGACCTTCTCCATAATTATATTGAAACTAATGGTATTGTGATCACTGGACCCGAAGTGCTCCCCAACACATACCTCCGCCACCTGACCTGTCTCATTTCCTAACAGGAGGTCCAGCACTGCCCCTTCTCTAGTAGGTACCTCTATGTATTTCTGCAAAAAACTATCCTGCACACATTTTACAAACCATCCAGCCCTTTTACAGAATGTGTTTCCCAGTCTATGTGTGGAAAATTGAAATCTCCCACAATCACTACCTTGTGCTTACTACTAATATCTGCTATCTCCTTACATATTTTCTCTTCCAATTCTTGCTCCCCATTAGGCGGTCTATAATATGCCCCTATAAGTGTTGCTACACCTTTCCCATTTCTCAGTTCCACCCAAATAGCCTCCCAAGACGAGCCCTCTAATCTATCCTGCCAAAGCACTGCTGTAATATCTTCCCTGACAAGCAATGCAACACCTCCACCTCTTGCCCCTCCAATTCTATCACACCTGAAGCAACAAAATCCTGGAATATTTAGTTTCCAATCACACCCATCCTGTAATCATGTTTCACTATCGCCACAACATCATACTTCCAGGTGTCAATCCAGGCTCTAAGCTCATCCACCTTTCTTACAATGCTCCTAGCATTAAAATATACACATTTAAGAAACCCATCACCTCTTATTCTCTGTTTATTATCTTTTTATTATTTCTCCCCTACATGTTGGGTCTGTGTGCTTCCCTTCTCTGCCTCCTGCCTCACACACTGTTTACTAGCTTTCTCTATTTGAGTCCCTCCCCCCAACCGTATCTATCTTGGAATCTAACGGCTTTAGTGGAGGTGCTTTTATATTTTATTAATTGAACATTATCCTGACTCTTCTTCCATGATGTAAGGTTTTTTTCCCTTCCACCTCTGTCTGATTAACTCTTTTTTCCCCCTGCTCATGGCATACCTTCCCTCCTAGATCCTCCCTGTGTTTGTAGGCCTCTGGTATGGATTCCTACACTTTTCATAAGAGGAGTGAGAAATATTCTGCTCATTTTTAAGCATTTCCTCTCAAATTTGACAAGGGAACAAGAGGAAAGTTTCAGAACATCTAATTAACCACAGTAGATAACAAGAACTGCTGCTTTCGATATCTCCATCAGCAATGAACTATTGTGGGCAACGCTGCATTTCTTCAACATTGTTTATGACTTAGTGTGGGAAACAGGAGTGGGAAGAGCCACCTTTACCTGTTCTGCCATTCAATAAAATCACCATCTCACAGCCGCTTGTCTGCCCAGCATCTGTATCCCTTTGACCCTATCAATATCTACCTATCATATATATGATTTATGTAGGAAGGAACTGCAGATGCTGGTTTAAACTGAAAATGCTGGAGTAACACATCGGACAGGCAGCATATCTGGAGAGTAGTAATGGGTGACGTTTCGGGTCGAGACCCTTCTTTCTGCATATATATTTTATCTTGTTTTGCACCAATTCAAATATTGAAGCCCATCCCAGCACAGTGTGGAAGAGGACATGCGATAGACAGCAGATGGGGAGTTGGCATCTGAGTAGACACAAAAGTTTCCAGCTATTTGACGGTCTTGGCGGAGGTAGCCTCTAATCAATCACCATGCCATCAGGTTTAAACAGCTAGGTGCTTTTAACAATGCTGTTCGCTGTCGATCTGGAGACAGAGGAATGTGAGCAGATATTTCCTCTGTGTGTTTTTGCTTGTACTTACCGCTGATCCACCACAGAACCTGTGATCCACCACAGAACCTCTGGAAGCTCCGAGGACACTGATTGGGGTCACTTCTACCCACTCTGGTTGCCTGCTGCTGGGTTTGAGGACCCACCTCATGGAGAGGCCCTTGATGGAGGGGTCACAGGCTGGGTTCAGATCCAGTTATAGTGCATAAGGGTGACAGGAGGAATGATGGGTTCCTGTTGCCTCAAGTAAGCTTCACAGGGCAACTGCTCTCACCGTCTGAGGAGACAACTTGGGACTGTAAATGTCCAGGGATGTTGAATGTACTTGTCAAATGCTTTGGGTCAGAACTGAAGGGTTCCTCACATTCACCCTCCATCCCTACAATGGAAAGAGTTCCTGTTACTCCTGGAGTCTTGGTGGTATTAGGAAGAGGTGGAATGCAGAATGCTGTGGGCCACCCTTTCGACCTGCATTTACAAACTGCCATCAATGCAGGACGTGGGAGTGGCTGTCACACAACAAAAGGAAGCACTGCGTCGAAGAAAGTTCCTTGGGTTGGAGATGTAAACCAACACCAGAAGATGTCAAACAGAGGAGGGCAGCGGTTTTAAGATAAGAGGGGAGGAGGCTTAAGAGAGGTAGATCTTTCACACAAAGGGTAGTTTGTATCTGGAATGAACAGCCAGAGGAGGTGGTGGAGGCAAGGACAGTAAGAGCATTTAAGAACCATCTGGCCAGGTGCATAAATGAGCAGGCCATGGGGGGATATACAATTCAGGTAAGTGAATTGTCACAAATGGGCATGATAGTCAGTGTAGACATTGTGGATTGTAGGGTTCATTTTCTGTGCTGTACAACTCCATGACTTGAAGATCTGCCCCTAGTGTGAATTTTAAAGAGTCCATAAAATCCTCCAGTAACATTCCATCCTCGATCAAAGTCATCATAACCAGATGATCTCTTTGCCGAAACAATATTGTATCTATGAGTTCTTATAATATGTTCATTATCCACCCTTTCTTATCTATACACTATGGTGACAAGTTAATTACAATTCCCTAACAGCAATGATGTACAGAAGCATCTGGTAGCTGAAGACGTGGCCACAATTAAAGCTGAAGTCATAGAGCGATCAAAGTTGGATAGGCCCAAGATCCAGAATTGAAGAAGTGGAAAAGTCCAGGAAAGTTGCAGTGCAGACAGAGGTCCGAGAGAAAGACAGCGATAATGCTGTAGATCCTGTAAGAAAGTTATTATGATTGTGATTTCTCTGTGGAAATTTGCCATACTCTGATAGTCAATAATTAGATTAGAACAGTAAACAAGTATTTTTTACAGGAGAATATAAACCATGTAGAAATCTGATATGTAAACGTGTTTTAATGCACATTAACAAAACTAAACAGGAATCATTCCATGAAATTTTGCTTTAAAATGATATGTTATTAATAGCAAGAGGGTAGAACTTGGCAGTGAACAAAAATGATTTGACTTGTCAGTTTTGGCACCACTTTTGGAAAAAAAACATATCCCTTGTTCTTCCCTTCCCCAGGCTCAGCTTTATTTTGCCACATTCTGATTTTTTTTTAAATTACTGTAAGAATTCTCATGATTGAACTCTGTGCCAAGGAGAAACTTGGGATAAAAGAGATGCTTTTACTGGTATGAGACTTACTTGTTGGTCAAAAGGCTTTGTGACTCATGGCATTTATAATGTCCGAAGATTGATGAGGGTGATCTAGAAGATTGAAAAGTCACAACTTAAAGCAGTGTTGAAATGTATTTTTCCTGCTCTCTTTTGCTGCCTCTCCATTAGTAACCGCAGTTAGTAATTGTGTCTGCGGTTAGAGGAATACCTTGTACAGCAAACAGGCAGTCTTGAAGTGGCTGACTTCAGAGAGTCTAGTGCCTAGAGTCATTAGCAGTAAAATAAGTCGGATCTTTCTTGCCTGTTCCTTCCATCGGGCGTTGTGGATTGCAGAACATTTGTTGTAACCAAGTCCTTCTCCAAATCAAAATACCACAGATGCTGGAAATCGGACGTAAACACTGCAACTGCTGGAACCACTCAGCAGATCAGTCAGCATCTGCAGAGAGAGAGAAACAGTGTTAACGTTACAGGTCAAGGACACCTTGACAGAACTGGGAATATTCAGAGAGCAATTCTGAGATTTATTTTGTGAGACCTGAGTTATATTGAGGCCAGATCATTGAGATGAGAGTTCTGATGCAGTGTTTCGATCTGAAATGTCAACAGTTCTTTTCTCCCCACAGATGATATCTGATACACTGAGTTCCTCTGGCAGACTGCTTTAGACTCCAGCATCTGTAGTATCTTGAGTCCTCAATGAGAACAATTTTTGTTCCAGAAAGCACGAGTGATGAAGCATTTTTGAGCATTGTGCCAAATGTAGCAGTTTTTATTCCCGGATTACTTAATGAAGAAACTTGAATTTCTCAATTTGTCATTGTAGGATTTGAACTTGCTTTTGTATTGTATTGTATTGTATTGTATTCTTGTATTCAAATTTTATTGTCGTTGCTTCACTTTGAGACAACGAAATGAATTTCCCGTACAGCAGTATCGTTAAAAAAAAAATCACAAGAAAAATAATAAAAATAAATAATAAATAAATAATAAAACATATTAAAAAAATAAAATTGAAATTGAATTAAAAATTTAACAAAAGCACAAACACAAAAAGTCCACAACACAACATAACATAAATGGCACCCAGGTGAGGAAGGCACCATAGTCCAGCCAGCCTCCCCTCCGTGTCCATCCGTGGTCGGGGCCTTCCGAGCACCTGCAGTCGCCGCCCCCGGGTGGCCCGATGTTCAGGCCCTCACGCCGGGCTGGTGGAACGCTGACGCCGAGCCCCGACGGTGAGCATCCTCCTCCTCAGCGGCCCGGACCTTCTGATCAGCCGCCTCCCGCTGCCGGAGTCTGCAGCTCCTGAGTCCACAGGTCGAGCTGGGCAGAGTCACAGGACCCCGCGCTGTCCATCAGCGCCGCCCGCGTTGGGAGCTCTGCAAACCGCAGCTCCTTGATGTTAGTGCAGCAGGTCCAGCACTCCGGGCTCCAGACGGCGACCCCCGGTAAGGCATCGCCAGCCCCGCGATGTTCCAGCGCTGTCCCGCCGCTGCTGGAGCTCCGGTCGATCCCGGCAGGAAAGGCCGCGCCAATCCAGGTAGGTAGACGCGACTCGAATAATAGTCGCGTCCTCACCAGGAAGCGGCTGAAGGACGGTATCCCCCGCACCGTGCCCTCTTCCCCCACATAAAAACACAAAAAAATACACTTTTAACATAACAAAATAAACAAAAAAAACAAAAAGATACCGGGCTGTAGGTGGAGGCTGCTGGCACCAACGCCACCGGAAGTACAAGAATTTTCTCTGGGTAGTTAGCAAAAATTCTGTTTTGGTAACATATATTCTACCATACCCATCTCCAGCAGTGAACCCATTTTGTTGAACACAGGGTTGCTAAGACCTAGGGTGGCACTGTGGCGTCACGGATAGAACTGCTGCCTCATAGTGCCGCAGACTCCTGACTTATGGTACTGTCTGTGTAAGAGTTTGCATGTTCCTCTGTGACATTGTGGGTTTCACCCGGGTGCTCTGGTTTCCTCATATATCCCAAAGACACGCAGGTTTGAAGATTAATGGACATCTGTAAATTGCCCCTAGTGGGTAGGAAGTGGATGAAAAAATGGGAGAACAAAGAACAAGTGCTGACGACTGATCGATGGTCAGTGTGTAATCGGTGGGCTGAAGGGCCTGTTCCAAGTTGTATCTTTCAATTCAATTCAAGAAATAGAAGCAGGAGAGGCTATTTGCCACTTGCAGTGCAGCTGCTGCTGGCGCCAATGATGGCAGCCCCGGTGTACTGCTCCTTGCTGTATTGTATGTGTTTGTTCGTTTGTGTTGTCTGTGAAAACCCTATATTATTAATGTTTAGTGTTTTCTGAGTCATTCGTAACTGTCACTGTATGTCATGTTGTTACTTGTGGGTGGAGCACCAAAGCAAATTCCTTGTATGTGAATACTTGGCCAATAAACTTACTTACTTCCAGGAGCCTGTTTCTGGTTAACCTTTACAGCTAACAGCTTACTTTTATCAAAGATATAACTAACTATAAATAAATAGTAGAGGAAAGTGTTAGACAAATAAATTTCACAGTAGCTGAACATAGATCGGATACTGGCTAATGAAATATATATAAATATACAGATATAGATAAGCTAACGGGTGAAATTTAACTGAATTTGAAATGGCACCGCCTTCTTAGGGACAGAATAATAAAAAGAGCGGAGCTAACAGTATATCATCAATTTCGGAAGTCGAATAAATGTCGGACCCCACAGACGTGTGGGACACGCATTACAGTGTCGAACACTTCAGACACTGTAATTTTATCTGTCAATTTAAAAATAAAATCACAATATGTCACTATTATGTGTTTTTTTTTCAAGGAAAATTGCAAAAGGGATCCACCAAGGAAGTTAATAATATAAACGCCCCCCAATTATCCAGAGTCCTGAGGTACGGATGCACCGTAATAAATAAAGGTACTAAAATCAGAGAAAATGCAAGATGATAAACAGAAGAAAATGGGAGGAATCACACTATGTAGCTGGAATATAAGGGGTATTAATGAACCAATTAAAAGGGGCAAAATACTAGCTCAGTTGAAATCATATAACACGGACATTTCTTTTCTACAAGAAACGCACCTTAAACATCAAGACCAGATGAGATTAAGGGCGAAATGGATAGGCCAAACATTTCACTCCTCATACACATTGAAATCCAGAGGCACCGCAATTATTATTCGCAAAGGAATACCATTCAAATCAAAGAATATTATATCAGATAAGGAAGGGAGATACCTTATAGTCACAGGAGAGATTTATGCTACGCCAATCACCTTGGTAAACATATACGCGCCAAATTTTGATAATCCTCAATTTTTTAATAAAATTCTGAATAAAATCGCAGAATCTAACTACCAAAATGTTATAATTGGAGGAGACTTCAACTGTGCTTTAGATCCGTATTTAGATAAATCGACGCAAAAACAAAGAGGTAATATGAAATCTAAAACTAGGGAACTCTTAAATACATATATAAAAAATACAAATATAGCAGACGTTTGGAGGATCGCGAACCCGACAGGAAGGGAATACTCGTTTTATTCAATGGTGCATAAAACATACTCACGTATAGAGTATTTCCTAGTGGATTCAAAACTAATCCTTTATACTCTTAACCCTAAATACCACACCAATACGATTTCAGATCATTCCACGCTATCTTTTGTTTTAAAACTGGAAGGAATCTCTACGAACAAATCGTTCTGGAGGTTTAACTCGCAAATTTTGAAAGACCCACAAGGGAGTATATATCTAAAAAAACAAATGGATCTATTTTTTGAAATAAATGATACATCAGATATTTCGCCTACTTTATTATGGGAATCCTTCAAAGCATTTATTAGAGGAGTCATTATCTCGTATCAAGCTTTTCAAAACAAAAAGAATAAAAATGAACAAAGACAATTAGAAGAACAAATCAGACAACTAGATATAGATAATGCTAAAGATCCAACTATGGATAAACATAATAAAATTTTAATTCTGAAATTTAAGCTAAATAAATAACTATCAGAGAAGATTATAAGATTATTCCAAATTACCAAACAAGAATGTTTTGAATTTGGGGATAAACCCCATAAACTTTTGGCACGCCAACTGAAAAAACGGGAAAAAGATCATGCAATTTTAAAGATTAAATCAGATAGAGGAGAATTATTAACACTACCTAATGATATCAATAAAAGATTTGCTCAATATTATAAGAACTTATACACATCGAAAACGCTAATAGACAATAATAAAGCTTTAGAATTTCTGAACGATTGTAACCTCCCAAAACTAGAATTGAAAGAACAAGAGGAACTGGGAGCACAAATTACAGCTAAGGAAATAGAAGACACAATAAACACACTTAAGAACGGAAAAACACCAGGACCAGACGGATTCAGTAATGAATTTTATAAATGTTTTTACGATACAGTGACCCCACGTCTACAGAAAATGTATACATTTGCTTTTAAAGAACAAACCTTACCTGAAACACTAGCAGAATCAACGATCACACTAATACTTAAAAAAGATAAAGATATAGAAGAACCAGGATCATACAGAGCTATTGCATTGTTAAATACTGATCAAAAAATATTAGCGAAAATACTAGCTAGAAGACTAAGTCAATATGTCAGTAAATTAATAAATAAGGATCAGACGGGATTTATACCTAAGAGACACTCATTTAATAACCTGAGACGTCTGCTTAACATAATGCACTCTCACAAATCTCAAGAACAAGAGTTATCTATCATTTCATTGGACGCAGAAAAAGCGTTTGATCAAGTAGAATGGGATTATATGTTTAAAGTACTGCAAAAATTTCAAATGGGAGAGAGCTTCATCGCATGGATAAAATTATTATATAATAAACCCACGGCTAGAATATTAACTAATAATATACTATCTACGAAATTCCAATTAACAAGGGGCAATAGACAAGGGTGTTCATTATCACCGCTATTATTCGCTCTGGTAATTGAACCTTTAGCTGAAAAAATTAGAACACATCCTGACATCTATGGGTATAATACAAAACATTCAAATAACAAAATATCCTTATACGCAGACGATGTATTACTATATATCACACCCAAAACCCCAAATCAGTATACCAAACATATTAAACCTAATCGAGGATTTTGGATCTTTCTCAGGATACAGAATAAACTGGAACAAAAGTGAAATTATGTCGATAAAACCGAAAGACTCAACACATCTTTTGAAATTCCCCTTTAAAATAGCTACAGAAAAATTTAAATACTTAGGAATTGAAATCACTAGAAATTATCACGGTATGTTTAATGCTAATTACAGCCCCTTACTTAAGAAATTAAACAATCTAATTAAATTCTGGAAAACACTGCCGATGTCTTTAATAGGTCGAATAAATGCTATCAAAATGATATTTTTTACCACAAATCCTATATTTATTTCAATCAATTCCAATATATCTTCCAAAATTTTTTTTCAAAAAATTAGACTCAGACATCACAAACGTTTATATGGGATTATAAATCCCACAGAATACAAAGAGCACACCTCAGTAAACCAAAAGAGATGGGTGGTCTAGCGCTACCTAACTTTATGTACTATAATTGGGCGGTAAATATTAAAAATATGATTCACCTGCTGGACAACTCTGCCCAGCAGGTGGACTGGATTATAATGGAGAGAGAGGACTGCGCTCCTGGTAATACAGGAGCGACTCTCCTCTCACCAACGAATTTGAATAACAAACAGTATAATAAAAATCCAATGATACATAGTACAATTAGAACTTGGAAACAAATAAAACAGAACTTAAAATTAAGAAATCTATCTCTGCTAATGCCAATAGCCAATAATCCTTCGTTTAAACCCTCAATTATAGATAAATCGTTTACACAATGGGAAAGAACGGGAATCAAAACGCTCGGAGACCTGTATGAATTAGGGAAATTATTACCATTTCAACAATTACAACAGAAATATAACTTGAAAAATAATCAATATTTTAAATATCTTCAAATCCGTGATTATCTGAAAAAATATACAAAAGACTATTATAATATGCCCCCAGATTTATTAGATGAAGCCATGAAGATAAAGGCTGAATCAGCAAATCTAATATCATACTTATATAATATTATATTGAATATAGAAATACCTACAACAGATAATATTAGAAGAGACTGGGAACAAGAACTAGCTATAAAAATTTCAAAAGAGAGCTGGGATAAACACTTATTATATGTGCATAAATGCTCGATCAACGTACGACATACTCTAATCCAATATAAAACATTACATAGACTATATTATTCAAAAACTAAAATAAATAAACTTTTCCCCAATGTCTCACCCATTTGTGATAAATGTCAGTCACAAGAAGCTAACATAGCGCACTCTTTTGGTTTCTGTATAAAAATTCAAAAATTCTGGAACTAAATATTTGAAATCTTTACAAAATTATTTAAAACAAAACTACTACCCAAAGTAGAATGGATCATTTTTGGAATATCGGAAGGTAACCCAGAATTAAATATGTTTCAAAGGAACTTACTTAATTATGGGCTAATAATGGGAAAAAAGCTCATACTTAAATTTTGGAAAAATGCTCCAATTCCAACAACAAAAATGTGGATTTCAAACATGTTCGAAACACTACACTTGGAAGAGATCAGACTCCTCCTAGCAGGCAAAGCAGATCACTTCCAAAATACGTGGTCTGCATTTATGGAACTATTACAAGCATAAGGTGCAATAATAAGTTAAAACATAAAGGCTACCAGGACCTGGTAATGGGGGGTATAAAATAAATTTTTAATAAAAACACGGTTGGTATATCCTTTTTTGCGGAGTTTTGTGTTACAATAGAGCGATTGATTTTCCTTTCTTCTTTTTTTTCTTTTCTTTCTAGGGTCTTATTTCCTTTCTTTACTTCCTTCTCTAATTCCTTCCCTAAGGGGTTCTCTTCTCCTAACACTTTCCTGCACCTTCACGATTCTTGCTTACTTTCCTTACTTCTTTTATTTCTATCTTTTTTTAAAGCTCAAAAAATGAAGTGGTACAATATAATGTAATAAGATATATGCGATGTATTAATGTGAATTTCCTGTACCGCTAATAAAAATATACTTACTTACTTACTTACTTACTTACTTACTTACTTACTTACTTACTTACTTACTTACTTACTTACTTACTTACTTGTATGCCCAGTGCCATTTCCTCCACTATCCCCATGCCCCTTGATCTCTTGTTATTAATGAACTTCTTCTTCTTGCGTATGGCGTGCATAGCCTAAAGTTGGACAACTTGGTCTATTTGATCTTATTTGATTGTGCAGGTCGGGTTGATTGCATTTGTCGAAACAGGGCGGACCACGTGAGGGTTGCAATCTTCCACCCCATTAATGAACTCTGTGACCTGGTCTCTACTGTGTGGAAATTTACAAATGTTCGCCATCCTCTGTGCGAAGAAAGCACCCCTTTATTCAGGCCTACTCACAATGCTTGTTCTAGACTTTTTGTCAGAGGGAAATATCCTCCTATTAGTCAGGCCACCTCCAGGTGCTATCACTTACATACACACTACGGGCAATTTACAGTGGTCGATTAACCTACTAATCTGCACACCTTTGGGATGTGGGAGGAAACTGGAGCAACCAGGGTAAGCTCAGAGATAAATACAAAAAGCTTGAGTAACTCAGCGGGTCAGAGAGTATCTCTGGACAAAATAAATAGGTGACGTTTTGGGTTGAGACCCTTCTTCAGTCTTGGGTTTAAACCAGCATTTGCAGTTCCTTCCTACTAAGCAAACGCACAGTTACAGGGAGAATTTGCAAACTCCACACCCACAGCACCAGAAGTTAGGATTTAACCCAGATCTCTGGTGCTTAGAGACATCGGCTAGACCAGCTCTCCAACTATGCCACCCCTACATTTGAACCCACAACACCATTGAACCCGCAGTGGGCCTTGCTGCATTCCATCATCTGCACAGAACCCTGGAAAGTTTGGTTTAGTTTATTGTCATATGTATCGAGGTACAGTGAAAAGCTTTTGTTGCGAGCTAACCAGTCAGTGGAAAAACTATGCGTGATTACAATTGAGCCATCCATAGCGCACATGTATACAATAAAGGGAATAATGTTTAGTTCAATATAAACATAGAAACATAGAAAATAGGTGCAGGAGTAGGCAACTCAGCCCTTCGAGCCTGCACCGCCATTCAATATGATCATGGCTGATCATCCAACTCGGTATCCTGTACCTGCCTTCTCTCCATACCCCCTGATCCCTTTAACCACAAGGGCCACATCTAACTCCCAACATCTAATATAGCCAATGAACTGCCCTCAACTACCTTCTGTGGCCAGTAAAGCCCAATTAAGGATAGCCCCAGGGTCTCCAATGAGGTAGAAGGCAGCTCAGGACCACTCTCTAGTTGTTGAAAGGATGGTTCAGTTGCCTAATAGCAGCTGGGAAAAAACTGTTCCTGAATTTGGAGGCGTGCGTTTTCACACTTCTGTACCTTTTGCCTGATGGGAGAGGGGAGACTCTTTCTTGATTATGCTGTTGGCCCTGCCGAGGCAGCGTGAAGTGTAAATGGGAGCAGGCACGTGCCGTGAGTAATTACTCAGGGTAGGCAGTCAGTCGGCTTTAAAAAAATCTTAGCCTGCGCATGCGCAGATTGTATGCGCAGACCGTAAGCTGTCAGTCGACTTTTATAAAGTCTTCAAAAGCCAAATCTCTTACTAAAGTACCGTATTTCCCGGCAATGAAAATGCACCCCATTTTGAGTTGCTAAATTTTGAAAGAAAGCTGGTGGGACATAGAATTTATCACGCTCAAAAAAATTAAAATAAAGAAAGCAATTTGCCCAAGACTTCCAAATCTCCTCCAGTCTGAATTACTGAATGGGTGGGGGGTGGAGAGTGGCAGCAGGTGGAGAGAAAAACGGGAGCACACTGGGACAAGTTGAATCAGTTGTGATCTTATTGAATGACAATACTTCAAGGGACCATCTGGGGGGAGAATTTATTTCACCGCATGTGGGGAGTCTAGCCACGGGTAAAGTTGTGGGGAGGGCAGGAGCATTGAGAAGGAGAGGGTCGGGGATCATGCCAGTAACTCACTTACCGTTGCCACCGCATTGTGGCTGGGGAGGGAAGCAGCTCCGGTGGCTGCGAGTGGCCTGGGGACCGGACAGCGGAACTGGACGCCACCTCAGCGCCTTCTGCAGACCTGCTCACCTCTGGCAGTGCTCTCCGTCTGAACATCTCCCACCTGCCACTCATCGGCTTCGCTCATGTCAGCCACTTCCCGCAATTCCTTAAATTCCGAAGCCGAGTAACCTCAATTGGTCCCTTGATTGCGTTGTCGGAATTTAAAGATTTGCGGGGACCGGCTGACATGAGTGAGACCGGCAAGCGGCAGGAGGGAGGTTTTCAGACGGAGAGCACTGCCAGAGGCAAGCGGGGGCCGGAAGAAGGAGCTGAGGTGGCGGCCGGTTCCGCTGTCCGGCCCCTTGCAGCCACCCGAGCTATTTCTCCTCCGGCCACAATGCAGTGGCTCCATGCCTGGAACGTCGTGGCAAGTGAGTTGCTGGCATGATCCCGACTCCCTCTTTCTCAACGCTCCTGCCCTCCCCGCAACTTTACCCCAGGCCGGTCTCCCCACACGCTGTGAAAGGAACTCTCCCCTCCCCAGCGTCGCTGTCATTTTACAGCCACTTCCCATCAGCTGCCAGCAATGAGGGATAGACTTGGCTCTCCCTCAGTACAACATCGTTCTTGATGTTGCGTTACTGAGGGATAGCCAAGTTTATTTTTCTTGGCTAACAACCTTCCAACTTCGGCTTCCAAGACACATGTAAATTTTCGTGCCTTATTTTTGTGCAAAAAATAGCGTCTTCATTGCCGGGAAATACAGTATTTAAAAACATATAGCACCAAGAAATTTACTTACCACATCATTTGTACACAAACTCCATTCTTCTCTCTCTGTTTCTTAAGATACTCTTAAGATAATGGCAATCCATGTTTGAAAAAAACCGCCAAGAAACTTGCGCTGCGCATGCGCAATACTGCAAAGGCAGAATTTCAGCTGCCTTCAGTACCCTGGAAATTGACGGCTTGAAGCAGCGTCGACGGCATGTCAGCTGCACAGACCTTCGCATGTTACATGTACTGCGGATGAAAGGCACGAAGAATTATGCCTACCTAAGAGATCGATCCTATGCCTTTACTATTTATATTTAATAATTATCATTTTATTATTTTAGTCGGGGTAGGCAGTGCCCACCTTGCCTACCTTGACGGCACGTGCCTGAATGGGAAGGAGGTTGGTTTGTGTGATTGAGGGAATTGTGTCATCACCGTCAATCAGCGAGCAACAGTGGAATCACTGTCGCCCTTGGATTTAGCCATTGGTCTCATTGAGCCATTGAAGTGCGAGCATTTCAGGCTGAAGGTCAGTCTATGCCTGTCAACAGAAGTAAAAAGTGGAGAGATCCATGTGGATTGAACAGTTTCCAGCGCTCCTGCACAAATGCACCGTCTACTATAAGCTTTAGCGTGATTTCCCCTGAACGGATGGGTTGTAATAAAGTAGTCGAGTCAAGTCACATTTATTTATATAGCACATTTAAAAAACATCTCTCGTTGGCCAAAGTGCTTTACATTTGTTATAAGAATAGTATAATAGTGGTTGCAATGGATGGTTCTGACTGAAAATTCATGAGTGGAGTGGAGTTGGTGCCGGAAATGAATTTCTCTGAAGCAGAGGCAGAACTATCAGAGTTTCTAACCTCTGGTCTGTGACACCCCATGTTGTGAACTGCCGTTTTATCACGTTCCTGTGATGGCCTTATTGCAAAGGTCAGTGAAAGCGTTTTGGTGCGGTGTGTTAACAGGTGTGTAGGTACAGTCAGGATGCCAGGCAGTGAATGTGTAGGGGTGGAATGTCTGAAAGTCTGATCATAGTTGAAGGAGGAATGTTTGATCATAGTTGAAGGAGGAATGATGGACCAATTCCCAATAGCGCCCTGAGACATTTAATATCGACACCTACAGGAGATGTTTAGGTTTTTAATCAACACTGCATATCCGTGCACTGGAGTACACTGGAGACTCGCTACGAACCATGGCTCAATGAGCAACCTCACTCATAAAATCCCTGAATCAATTGTGCCTTTATGCACAGCTGCTGTCTCTCCATCCAGCTCCAACCTGGATCCCACACAGTTGTCAATTCATCTGATCTGCACACCCTTCAACCAAAGAAGGAAGCTCAGGTTCAGAAATGGAGATCAGACTGGGTTTCCACAGCAAACTGCTGCTGCCATCCTTGCAGCCCCTAGCTTCCTCGCTGCTGATGTGGTCAAATATATTTTGTCATTACAGGATGCAAATCGTTACCATGGGAGTACCTGTTTACTGGAGGTTACACACTCACAAGCACTCCTCTGTGACCACCATTCATCTTCTGCAGCCACAATTGCAGTGTTAAAGATTCAAAAACATTTAACATTGAATAAAATAAATATATACTTTAGTCCCGGCTGAAAATCGTTTTTTTTTTCGGCAGCCAGCCTGCTGATACCACTCTGTGGGTGACTTCTACACGCCCAAGACTAGAACCAAACTGATGCCTGATTCACACAATTATGTACTGCTTGCTGATGTTGGACGGGTATCTCAGATTGATGTCTAACACTCCTCATGATTGTCACATTTCCAAATATTTCATTCACGTAATTGTTGAATTGAACAATTTAATTTTGCCTCGACTTTTGTTTCCAGATTTCATTAATATTAATCTTGGTTTGGGTTTCTCTTTCAGGCTCTAAATGGATTTGTACTGGTTGTCACAGCAGATGGGGTTATATTCTATGTCTCTCCGACAGTCCAGGACTATCTGGGATTTCACCAGGTGAGCCTGAATGTGCCCTGTTCTGTTCTTTGTATTTTAACGGGCCCTGTCTTGTGTGGAGTTTGCCTGTGACCGTGTGGGTTTCCTCCAGGTACTCTGGTTTTATCACACATCCAAAAACGTGCAGGCTGGTAGGTTAGTTGGCCTCTGTAATTTTCTCCTTTTGTGTGGGTGAGTGATAGACTCAGGGACAGTTGTGCGGAGAATACAATGGGTTCAGTGTGGATGGCAGCTGGATGGTTGACATTGACTCGGAGGGCTGGAGGGCCTGTTTCTAGGTTGCATGCGTCTAAGCCTGCAGATGAATAGTTTTCCTAGGATAGGAATTTCCGAAATGGAAGCAGTTATATATTTTCAATGCGTAGGAAGGAACTGCAGATGCTGGTTTACACCAAAGAGAGACACAACATGCTGGAGTAAACTCAGCAGGTCAGGCTGCATCTGTTGAGAAAAAGAATAGTTGATATTTCAGAGTCATAGATACATAATAATAATAATATATTTTATTGTCATTGCACATCAGCGCAACGAGATTTAGTATGCAGCTTCCAACCGATGTAAAAGAAAAGTAAAATAAATAAATAAACTGTGTGACGTGACCATCCGAGGGAGACAGTCCAGGGGGGATGGGGGGCACTCAGCAGGGCCGGTTCAGAGCCGCTATAGCTCTGGGAATGAAGCTGTTTCTGAGTCTGGAGGTTCGGGCGTAGAAGGCCTTGTAACGTCTGCCGGAGGGAAGTAGTTCGAACAGTCCGTTACAAGGGTGGGAGGAGTCTTTATGGATGCTGACGGCCTTCCTGAGGCACCGTGTGTGGTAGGTGCCCTCCAAGGCTGGTAGCTGTGTCCCAATAATATTCTGCGCTCTGTGGACGACGCGCTGAAGAGCTTTCCTCTCCGCCTCCGTGCAGCTGAGATACCACACAGAGATGCCATACATTAATATGCTCTCTGGTGCAGCGGTAGAAAGTTGTCAGCAGCTGTTGGGGCAGACCAGTCTTTTTTAATGTCCTCAGGAAGAACAGTCATAGATAATAGGTGCAGGAGTAGGCCATTCGGCCCTTCGAGCCAGCACCACCATTCAATGTGATTAATGTACTTCCCCTTTTCCTAAACTTCGAGACCCTTCTTCAGATTGAGAGTCAGGGGAGAGGAAAACTAGAGTAAGTAAAGGTGGAGCCCACAGTGGTCCATTGTTGGCTGTGGAAGAGGTGATATGAAGGATACCAACAGGGGCAGGATGACTCGGAAGGGCGAGGGATGGAGAGAGAGAGAGAATGCTAGCGTTACTTGAAATTAGAGGAAACAATATTCGTACCGATGGGTTGTAAAATGCCGGAGCAAAATATGAGGTGTTATTCTTCCAATTTGCATGTGGACTCACTGACAGAATTGAAGACCAGGAGAATTGATATGACTGAAGAATTGGGATTGGGAGAGACTGCAGGGGAGACAAAGGAATGCTTGCGACTGAGGGAAGGCATGAGATTAGGTGAGGCTGAATGGAGGTTGGGTCATATTGAATGGCAGAGGCAGCCTAATTGGATGAAAGCCCGCCAGCCACTGCTATCTCTTTGTTGTTACGTTGGGCAACTGTTCAATGTCAAACCTAGTTTCCAATGTGCAAAGTTTTGGGTCTTTCTTTTGCCAGACTGATGTCATGCACCAGAGTGTGTTCGAGCTGATTCACGTCGAAGACCAGCAAGAATTCCGCCGGAACCTTCACTGGGCCTTGAATCCACCGGCCGTGAACAAGGCAGACAAAGGTAGGCCAGGCAAGTGGGGGGAACGTATGTGGCGCGTGCTTCCTTTGTTGGTCCAAATGATGGTCCAATTCTATACCGCCATCGTAGAGTCTATCCTCACCTTCTCCATCATGGTCTGGTTTGGCTCAGCCACCAAGCACGACATCCGGAGGCTGCAACGAATCCTCCGATCAGCTGAGAAGGTTATTGGTTGCAACCTTCCCTCCATTGACAAACTACACTGCAAGGGCCAGGAAGTGAGCGGATAAGATAATCTCTGACCCCTCTCACCCTTGCCACAAACTCTTTGAATCACTTCCCTTCTGAAAGGCGACTCCAGACTGTCAAAACTGCCACAGCCAGACAAAAAAACAGCTTTTTTTCCATGAGTAGTAGCTCTACTCAATAACCAAAAATCTGTAGCCTCCTTTTTTTCTGGTATCTTATTTAATTCACATGTTTAATCAATAATGTTTTATTATTAATGTTTTATGTCTCATTCCTAACTATCACTGTATGTCATGGTGTAACTTGCGGGTGGAGCACCAAGGCAAATTCCTTGTATGTGAATACTTGGCCAATAAACTTAATCTTATTTCTTAACTTATTGTTCTGAGGCACGGACGTCCATACATTGAGAAGGGTGGAAAAGCCAGATGAGGGCGCCCAAATGTGAGCGAGAGAAAAGGCTGTGAATCATTAGATGGGGATGAAGGGAAAACTGAATACGATGCTGGTATTGAGAGGGATTTTGAAATCCACAAAGCTAACACACAGGTGCAGCAAATAGTTAGGAAAGCAAACCTTAGGTTAGTTTGCATTGCCAATAGATTGGATGGTGAGGGTAAAGAAATCTTGCTTCATTTCTATAGGGATTTGATGATACCATAAGCTGGAACGCTGAGCAAAATGATGCCTCTTGTACAGGGTGTGGAATGAATGTTCATGGATTGGGCATTCACCACTGAGGGGAAGTTCGGTAACCAGACCTAAATTTATGCAGCTCAGCAGATTAAGAAGCAGATCATATCAAATAATTAAGAGGCTTCACTGGGTAGATGTGGCGTTAATGTTTATTTTAATCAGGATGTCTGGAACGAGCAATTACTGTTTCAGAATAAGGAATTAGCTGTGTTGGGTTGGAAGTGAGGAATGAATAATCTGTTCTACGGCTTAAGGATACAATACTAATGCGGGAAGACAGTACAATCTGCAACCCCGTGAGGCTAACTGAGCTCGTGTCACAACCACTGAATTATCTGGGCCTTTAACGTGCAGTTTTACTGAAGTGTTGTCTAGTATCAGAAGCAACATTTGGTCCATGTGATTCACTGCACCAGCTTTCTCACTGACCTGCTGTGCCATAGATCCTCTCTGAATGTAATTGTACTTCATATGAGAGACTTGACCTGCAGAAATGAGTGACATTATAACAAATATGCTTTGTGTTCTTTTGAGGATTGAAGTCTACGGAACCAAATTTCAACAAACAGCAGGTTCATTGTTCATTTTGCACAATTAATTGGGGACAAAATGCTGTTTGTATGTAATTTGACCATAACAGGACTGAGGATGAAGTTGACCGAGCCAGTGACGCACCTTAGGTACAAGTCAACATCCTCAGTGGTAACTCGCAGTGCCTGATGCTCTCTTCATTTGATTGCCAAAATATGTTCTTATCAGTGTTAAACATTGGAGGCCATTCAAGGTATTCGCTTGAAAATTCATAGTGGAGGGGCACTGGGCCAGTTAGATTAGAATTACAATCACCCTGTTAAGATCACCTATCCCTACATTAATCAAGACTTTAGGAAGGAGCTTTGGTATTGGGTGTGTCTTCTTGCACTGGGTAATGTTTACCAAGGTTGGAACAGCCCTGGTAATCACATTCCTGCCCAACAGTGGATTTCCCATTGAGGACATTGCCTCGTATTCAAGGTGTGTTATTGGCAAGGTCAACTCCAACCCCAGGTCTGCTGTAAGATCTCCATGATTGCACACCGGAGATCCTGCTGCCCTGTGCTACCCACGGGCTCTCTTAGGAAACAGGGCACGCCTGAGCAATTAATCTCCTGCACCAGGAGAATTGCTCTCTGCGTCTCTCATGGGCAGCGCAGTGGACCAGCTGGCAAAGCCACTACCTCACAACTGTAGTGACCTGGGTTTACTCCTAGCATTGGGTACATCTATGGGGAGTTTGCACATTTTCCCTGTAAAAGCATTGATTTCCCACGGGCACTTTGTTTTCCTCCCACATGACAAAGACAGTTAATTCATAGAAACATAGAAACATAATTCACTGCCATAATTTGTTCCCACTGTGTGGGTGAGTGGTTAAATCTGGGGAAGAGGGGTGAATGTGGAGTGGAACACTTTTCTCATTTATGCCTCATTTTCAATGCCACCTTCAGGTGAATGGGTTGCATCTACATCTGTAATTCCCTACGGTCCTGAGCAGCTACCACCAGAAAACACATCATTCTTTGAGAGGAACTTCATCTGCCAGTTTCGCTGTTTGTTGGATAATTCATCTGGCTTTGTGGTAGGTTGCTGTTTTCAATAATGACATAGGAGTGATATCGTGATTTTAAAAAAATGTAGTAACAAGCATTTGTAAAATCTGTCTCCAGCATGAAACAGCTAAGTTTCAAACTTGCATAGAAGTAGGTAATGGTCATTGGGCACAGAAACAGATTCTTGGCCATCGTGTCCATGCCAGCCATTGTGCTTATAATAGTCCCATTTAGCTGCCACATGCCTTGGCAATTCAAGTGCTCACCCAGATGTTTCTTTAAATGTTGTGAGAGTCTCTGCCTCCTCTACCCTCTCAGGCAGTGCGTTTCAGACTCCAATTACCCTCTGGGTGAAAGATTTCCCCCTCAAATCCCCTCCAACTTCCCACCAGTCACCTTTGTACCAATGTCCTCTTATTTTAAACACCTCATTCACTGTGTCATCATAAGGATTGCAGTAAAGTGGAATACTGCAAGCTGACGTTCATTTAGTTCAGCACTTGTGTATCTTGGAAACCTTGTCGCCTTTTCTGTGAGTCTGGGAGTGAAGAATGGGATTTTACTCTTGCTTCCAATATCTGAGCAGCAAGCTTGATGTTGCAGTACAATACTCGGGGAACGTGACCTTGTGTTATCATGATAGTCCGAGAGCTTGTGAACCAGGGCTTTTACTGCTGAACCTGCTCATTCCCATTTATGGTAAAGTACCGTGGAGTGGTCTGGAGAAGAGCGAGTTCCATGTTGCCTCGACCAACAAACCTCATCCATCTGTCGGTGTTGATGTTGGTTTCTTATTGTCACATGTACCGAGTTAAAGTGAAACACTTCGTTCTGTGTGCTTTCCAGTCAAATCATATAATCCATGAATACAATCAGACCATACACAAGTTCAACAGATGGTGCAAAAAGAGCAATGAAACTTATTCCAGAATATAGTGTTACAGCTACAGAGAAAGTGCAGATAAAAAATAAGTAATGAGGTAGATTGCGAGATTGGGAGCTTTGAGAGGTCTGTTTCGTAATCTAATAACAGTGGGGAAGAAGCTGTTCTTGCATCTAGTGGTACATGTTTTCAGACCAGGGTGTCTCTTGCTCTGCATCATCCAGTTACAATGCCCTCCATAATGTTTGGAACAAAGACACAATTTTTATGTATTATTACTGGGCAGTGCATATTAAGAATATAATTTATTGGCTGGATAGTTCTACCCAACAGACAGAATGGATAAAAATGGAGAAAGAGGATTGTCATCCTTGTAATATAGGAATGATCCTCTTCTCCCCGAAAAAAACTGAATAACACAATATATAAGAAGAACCCAATTATATATGGTACAATAAGAATTTGGAAACAAATAAAATTATCTTTAAAATTAAGAAATTTATCATTATTAACGCCAATAGCGAATAACCCTTTATTTAAACCATCTCTTATTGATAAAACATATAACCAATGGGAAAGTCTTGGAATTAGAAGGATCGGGGATATGTACGAAATGGGAAACCTACTATCATTCCAACAATTACAATTAAAATTTAAACTGAAAAACAACCAATATTTTAAATATCTTCAGATGTGCGATTTCATGAAAAAGTATATACAAGGATATCAAAAAATAACTCCTGAATTATTGGAAGAAGCAATGAATATTGAAACTGACTCACAAAAATTAATATCATATTTATATAGTAGTATTCTAAATATAGACCTATCATCGACAGAGGTACTTAGAGAAGAGTGGGAACGGGAACTAATGATAAAAATTACGAAGGTTACATGGGAAAAGTACTTGATATATATTCACAAATGTTCGATTAATGTAAGACATAATCTAATTCAATTTAAAATTTTACATAGATTATAGTATTCAAAAACAAGATTGAACAAATTTTATCCAAATATATCACCCATTTGTGATAAATGTCTATCCCAAAACGCAACTATAACACACTCCTTAGTTTCCTGCATAAAACTTTATAGATTTTGGAGTGATATTTTCGAAATATTTACAAAATTATTCAAGATAAGAATGGAACTTAATACTGAAATGATTATATTTGGAGTAATGGAAGATGGGAATAAATTGAACACATCTCAAAATTTATTTTTTAACTATGGTTTAATAATAGCAAAAAAATTAATACTTACATTTTAGAAAAATACATCAATACCAACGCTTAAAATGTGGATTGCAAGTATGTTGGACACCGCACATCTTGAGGAAATGCGATTCCTCCTAATGGATAAATCAGACCAATTCATAACGAGTTGGTCTCCATTTGTCGTCTTTTTGGAATCATATGGTGCAACACAATTTTAAAAACTGTTTCAGGACTGGATGAGGGTTGGTCAAGATTATAAACAATGATCTCCTTACCCTTTTTATTAAAAAAAAATGTATGTCCTATTTTTTTTTTTTTTCAATTTTCTTCACTCATTCGTCTTTCTTCATTTTCTTCACACACTATATATCTCATGCTTTTCTATCCTTTACTATCTAATTTATTTTTCTTATTCTAATCTTTCTTTAATATAACAAAAAAAATAAGAAGCTGTACATAAAATGTATTATGAAAATATATATTAGGCACTTTGGCCATATGATTGTACTTATTTCTAATAAAATAAAATATTTTTTAAAAAAAAGACACGTCATTTATTTATTTGCCTCTGTACTCCAAAATTTGAGATACGTAATAGAAAAAAAAATCACATGTGGTTAAAGTGCACATTGTCAGATTTTATTAAAGACCATTTTTATACATTTTGGTCTAACCATGTAAAAACACAGTCTTCCCATTTCAGGGCACCATAATGTTTGGGACACGTGGCTTAGCAGGCGTTTGTATTTGCTCAGGTGTGTTTAATTACCTCTTTAATGCAGGTATAAGAGAGGTCTCAGCACCTAGTCTTTCCTCCAGTCTTTCCAGTCTTTGGAAACTTTTATTGCTGTTTTGAAACATAGAAAATAGGTGCAGGAGGAGGCCATTCGGCCCTTCGAGCCAGCACCGCCATTCATTGTGATCATGGCTGATTGGCCCCTATCAATAACCCTTGCCTATCTTCTCCCCATATCCCTTGATTCCACTAGCCCCTAGAGCTCTATCTAACCCTCTCTTAAATCCATCCAGTGACTTGGCCTCCACTGTCCTCTGTGGCAGGGAATTCCACAAATTCACAACTGTTTGGGTGCAAAAGTTTTTTCTCACCTGTCTTAAATGGCTTCCCCTTAATTCTAAGACTGTGGCCCCTGGTTCTGGACTCGCCCAACATTGGGAAAATGTTTCCTGCATCTAGCTTGTCCAGTCCTTTTATAATTTTATATGTTTCTATAAGATCCCCCTCATCCTTCTAAACTCCAGTGAATACAAGCCGTCTTTTCAATCTTTCCTCATATGACAGTCCCGCCATCCCAGGGATCAATCTCGTTTATCATGTTTATCAACATGAGGACCAAAGTTGTGCCAATGAAAGTCAAAGAAGCCATTATAAGACTGAGAAACACGAATAAAACTGTTAGAGACATCAGCCAAAACTTAGTCTTACCAAAATCAACTGTTTGGAACATCATTAAGAAGAAAGAAAGTACTGATGAGCTCACTAATCGCAATGGGACTGGCAGGCCAAGGAAGACCTCCACAGCTGATGACAGAAGAATTCTCTTCATAATAAAGAAAAATCCGCAAACACCTGTCCGACAGATCAGAAACACTTCAAGAGTGTCAAAATCTGACAGTGTGGATTTGTCAATGACCACTGTACGCTGAAGACCACATGAACAGAAATACAGAGGCTGCACTGCAAGATGCAAACCACTGGTTAGCTGCAAAAATAGGATGGTCAGGTTACAGTTTGCCAAGCAGTACTTAAAAGACAACCACAGTTCTGGAAAAGGGTCTTGTGGACAGATGAGATGAAGATTAACTTATATCAGCGATGGCAAGAGCAAAGTATGGAGGAGAGAAGGAATTGCCCAAGATCCAAAGCATACCGCCTTATCTGTGAAACATGGTGGTGAGGGTGTTATGGCCTGGGCATGTATGGCTGCTGAAGGTACTGGCTCACTTATCTTCATTGATGGTACAACTGCTGATGGTTGTAGCATAATGAATTCTGAAGTGTATTGATATATCCTATCTGCTCAAGTTCAAACAAATGCCTCAAAACTCATTGGCCGGCAGTTCATTGAACAGCAAGACAATGAGACAAACATGCTGCTAAAGCAACAAATGAATTTTTTAAAGCAAAAAAATGGTAAATTCTTGAGTGGCCAAGTCAATCACCTGATCTAAACCCAATTGAGCATGCCTTTTGTATGCTGAAGAGAAAACTGAAGGGAACTAGCCCCCAAAACAAGCATAAGCTAAAGATGGCTGCAATACAGGCCTGGCAGAGCATCACCAGAGAAGGTACCCAGCAACTGGTGATATCCATGAATCGCAGGCTTCAAGCAGTCATTGCATGCAAAGGATATGTAACAAAATACTAAACATTACTACTTTCATTTATGACATTGCGGTGTCCCAGACGTTATGGTGCCCTGAAATGGGGGGGACTATGTATAAACATTGCAGTAATTTCTACATGGTGAAACCAAAATGTATAAAAATGGTCTTTATTAAAATCTGACAATGTGCACTTTAACCACAAGTGATTTTTTTCTATTACAAATCACAAATTGTGGAGTACTGAGGCAAATAAATAAATGATGGGTCTTTGTCCCAAACATTATGGAGGGCACTGTACAATAAGCTTAATGGATATCAGAGAGTACATTGAGGATTGTGGAGGGACTGTGGTTAATGCTGTTGAACTGCAGTGATGGATTATCAGTGACATCTGCCCAGCCTGAAGGAATTTGAACCCTGCATGTTGCTGTTCAGGTCAGATTACACAGTGTTTATTCCTGGGAAAATAGGCAACAGTTGAGACATACATTTTTTGCCTCGGGAGCTCAGAATACACGAACGGCAGCTCAGAAACTCGGGCCATAACCCTTGCAGTTTTGTTGCAGGATCTCCAAAGCAGAGATGCACATTGAAGCATCCTGTGCAGTGCTGGCCATTTTTCCTCTGGCCAGAACTTCCCACAGTGAGTTAGTGCTTCAGTGTTACTTTACGTCTTGGTAACTATGTGTACTTTATTTTGTGAATGCTTGTCACCTTAATCTGTCAAATGCATGCAGGAGACATAAAAATGTATTTACCAACCCCTCTCTCGAACAACCCCCTCCATCTTAGCTGTTATTAGTAGGATTTAAACATTCTATAATACTTAATCAGAATGAAATTCCTTTAAGAAAAGAATGATTAAACCAAATTGGTCCGAATAAAATTCTTTACCATTTCTTTTAGCATGCAATATTTCACTTCCATATACTTAAAACAAACAGATGCTAGAAAAGTAACAGGATAAAAAACTGTTAATTGACAATTCACAGACAATTCATTAGGTAGCTCTTATTTTGGGGTGAAACATTTGTCCATTCATCACAATCCAATATAGTTTAGCTACATGTATGATTGTGGCTTTTTTGGCTTTAAGAGGTGTCTGCAGGTCAAATGATGAACAATCACCTGGAGGAACTCGACAAGGTGAGTAACATCTATGGGGGGTTGGGAGACGGGGGAAGGAATTGTCAACGTTTCAGGTTGAGACACTGCATCAGGACTGAGAGTGGGAAGGGAAGGTAGCCGGTGTGAAGAAGGGGAGATGGGGGCTAATAGGTAACAGGTGGACCAATGAGAATGGTAGGTAGATGGAGCCAGGCTGGGGGGTGGATCTGGTGAGTCAAACAGTTGCCAGTCATGGTAGACCCTGATTTAAGAGCATTTATGGCGTGCATGAAATAAGGCAATTCGAATGTTCGATTCACCATCTTGACACGTTCAGTTGTCATTTGGAACATTATTTGATCACCCTGGTGTCTCCCTTCTGATTATAAACTATGAAGACAAGGAACATAAACAGAATCCTTTCAATCTAAAAGGAAATAGCTGGCAATACCATCCAGATGGTAATCACAAATTAGTCATATCAACTGAAAAAGGGCAAATCTTTCAACAAGTCGGTGCCCTTTACAGGATTTGGTGGCAACATTTTATTTCAACATCTCCATCAGCAGGACAGCACTGAGGTGTTTCACTGACACTGTTTCATGACCTGACGGCTTCAAAAGAGCCATGGGAATTTTATGTATAAACTCTGTTGGGATATTTCCATCAAGTTAGATGTGTTTTAGTATCCCACTCTCTCACTGTTTTATTCAGCACAGTTTGTTGTTCTGTCTTATATTTGCACCACCTGCTTCTTGCAAGTGTGATGGAATGTGGAATTTATGTTCTGCTATGAACAGACTGCAATTTGCTCTTGACCTTCCTGTCAGTCGTGCTCCATTTTCACTGCTGTCCCCTCAAGCTCTCCACCTTGGGAGAACTTGTTCTACAAGAACGTTTGCAGTGGTGAGCACATTGGGCAATGTTTCAGAGTAATACCTACTTCAGAAACCAATGTAAGGTGTCTTACATTCAGCAGTCCACTATGGGAAAATAGTGCTCCATTGGTATAGGACTGGAGATGGGGAGGAGTCTACAGAACCCTCCCCTGATTCTTGTCCCCAAATAGCAGTTCAAATTGTTTCTATTGAGAAAGCTCTTGTGTCAGAATAAATAAATTAATTAATTATATTATTATTTATGTTTAGTGTTTTCTGAGTCATTCATAACTGTCACTGTATGTCATGTTGTTACTTGTGGGTGGAGCACCAAGGCAAATTCCTTGTATGTGAATACTTGGCCAATAAACTTTCTTACTTTCTTACTTACTTACTTACTTTCTTACTTACTTACTTACTTACTTACTTACTTACTTACTTACTTACTTACTTACTTACTTACTTACTTACTTACTTACTTACTTACTTACTTACTTACTTACTTACTTACTTACTTACTTACTTACTTACTTACTTACTTACTTACTTACTTACTTACTTACTTACTTACTTACTTACTTACTTACTATCCACACCAGCCGTAAAAGCTAAATACTACTCGTGAAAGCACAGAGATGTTTTCTCAGTCTCCAGTTTCATAGGGCACAGAATTTTATCAGAAATTGCAGTAAACATGGTTTTAACAATAACATTCACCATTGACAATGCTGCAAAAATTATTTGAGAGACTATTGGTGAAGACAAGGGTGGGGAAAGGATTATAACAGTACTATGAGTTGATTGCAGGCTTCTGATTGTGACTTCAGGAATGGAAAGCCAAGGATCCATGAACCTGTACTCATCAATGATACAGCGTCAGAGAGAGTCAATGTCTTCAAGTTCCAGGGCATGCACATGTCTGATGATCTGTCCTGGGCCCAGCACAATGAGGCAATCACAAAGAAAGCTCATCAATACGTCTACTTCATAGAAACATAGAAAATAGGTGCAGTAGCAGGCCATTCGGCCCTTCGAGCCAGCGTCACCACTTAAAATGATCATGGCTGATCATCCTCAATCAGTACCCCGTTCCTACTTTTGCCCCATATCCCTTGATTCCGTTAGCCCTGAGAGCTATATCTAACTCTCTCTTGAAAACATCCAGTGAATTGGCCTCCACTGGCAGAGAATTCCACAAATTCACAACTCTCTGGGTGAAAAGGTTTTTCCTCATCTCAGTCCTAAATGGCCTACCCCTTATTCTTAAACTGTGACCCCCTGGTTCAGCACCCCCGAGAACACTTTCCCAGAAGTATGAGGAGATTCAGCTCTCGTCAAATAGTCTGTTGAATGTATACAACTATGCAATGGAGAGCACACTGACTGGTCGTCTCATGGCCTGATTTCGTAACGTGAACACCCACGAAAGAAGGAGGTGGCAGAGATTTCCCTGTGCATCATGGGTATTGAACTCTCCACTAAAGGATCTACTTTAAGAATGCATCTTATATCATCAAAGACCACACTACTCTGAGCACACGCTCATCTTGCTACTATCAGGAAGAATGTACAGGAGCCCGAGAGCCGTTACCTCCAGGTTCACGAACAGCTTCTTCCCATCAACTATCAGTCACTGAATCAACATGAACTGCTCTATCCTACCCACAACCCTACCTCAGCAACGACCTACTATGGACTGTGCTTAAGGTTGCACAATGCACTTGCACTTAAATGGTTTGATTATCTTGTTTCAGTGATAATTTATTGTATATTAATTTGTGGTGTTGTTACATTAATGTGCCTGTAAAGCTGCAGCGAATAAGAACTGCTCCTGTTCCAATATTATGACAATGAAACGCTCCTGACATTGGACTCGGCTAGCAAGGGAGAAGTGGACAAATGCACTAAGGAGAGACGGGAGAGGCTGGTTTTAATTGGAATCTTTCATTCTCATGTAGAATAGGAATAACAGAGCAGCCAGATCAGAAAAGTGTAAACATTTGGTGTGCGCATGAGTTTGTTTTCTGGAGCAGTTGATTGGAAAGATGTGCAGGCTATGATAGACACTGGAGTTTCTTGTCACACATTGTCATCATCTCTGATGTGCTGAAGATAGACACAAAAAGCTGGAGTAACTCAGCAGGATTCTTGTCTCGACCTCGACATACGTTTCTATGATAAGGGACGATCAGCCACGATCACAATGAATGGCGGTGCAGGCTCGAAGGGACGAATGGCCTCCTCCTGCACCTATTTTCGATGTTTCTATGAAATGTCATCCATTCCTTCTCTCCAGAGATGCTGCCTGTTCTGCTGAGTTACTCCAGTTTTTTGTGTCTATCTTGGTTTAAACCAGCATCTGCAGTTCCTTCTTACACATTTCTGGGTGAGCTTTCAGTACTGTCAACTACTCCAGTATGCTGTCATCTGCTCAGATCAGTTCTATGGACACAAAGCAGAGCAAATCCAACCCAGGAGGTGGAGTATGTGTTCAGCATGGAGCTCACCAATAACTTACTCACACTTGCATTGTTTGGGTTCCATCAAGGCCAATCTTCAAGGGACCTTGGTCCAAATAATGAATGCAATCGGTAATGCAAGAGGTAAGGCAAGAGTGACCAACCACCACCTCCACTTACATCAGGTCACAGGTGTGGCAGCAAGGGTACTTTGATTGATGTCACAGGGGCATAAAATTGATGTCAGAACGAACATTTTCAAATCCTAATTTGAGGAAGGATATTCTTGCTAATGAGGGAGTGCAGCGTAGGTTCACGAGGTTAATTCCTGAGATGGCGGGACTATAATATGATGAAAGAATGGAGCTACTGGGCTTGTACTCACAGGAATTTAGATGGATGAGAATGAATCCTATAGAAACATATAAAATTATTAAAGGATTGGACACGCTAGATGCAGGAAACATGTTCCCGATGTTGGGGGAGTCCAGAACCAGGGGCCACAGTTTAGTAATAAGGGGTAGGCCATTTAGAACTGAAATGAGGAAAAAATTCTCCCACAGAGAGTTGTGAATTTGTGGAATTCTCTGCCACAGAAGGCAGTGGATGCATTTAAAAGAGAGTTAGATAGAGCTCTAGGGGCTAGCGGAATCAAGGGATACAGGGAGAAGGCAGGAACTGGGTACTGATTGTGGCTGATCGGCCATGGTCTCATTGAATGGAGGTGCTGACTCAAAGGGCCGAATGGCGTACTCCTGCACCTTTTTTCTATGTTTCTAAAAGTACAATAACTGCCCATTTAATTAGCACTCCTCTCATTACCTTAAAATTTCCCTTCACTGTAGTCCCAAGATAGAATGCCATTCACGATCAGCATCCTCTCCTGAAGCAGCACCCCAGTATTGAGGCCTTGGTGAACTCTGGTGAACTCTGGCAGCAGGGGACATTGCTTACATCTAAAAACTGGAACATGCCAGGAAAAATACAGCAGATTTTTATTCCAGCACTTTCTGTTTTTATTTGAGATTTCCAGCATATGCAGTTGTTTTTATTTCCAACTTTGTTCACATGTCTGACACATTTAGGGTTGCCAACTTTCTCACTCCCAAATAAGGGACCAAAAGTTGAAATAAGGGACAAATTCCCGACGGCAATTCGTTGACTGACTCGGCCGTGGCTGGGTGAATGATGAGTTGGCACGGGTGCTGGACTGCACACAAAGCCCAGCCGGCGGGCCAGCTGAGGAGTTTTGGCCTGGGTGCCGGACTTTGCGCGCAATGTCACTCGCAAAGTCCAGCATCACATCCAACTCATGAACCGACAATCGGCCATGAGAATGAGCGGTTTAGGTGTAGGCGGTCAGCGAAAGTCCGAAGGTCGGACAACTGACCGGGCTGCCGACCAATGGGGCAGCGGGTGAGGCGCTGCTGCTGCACTCCATGGGATGTAGTACCTCGGGACAGGTGAGGTGGGGCCGGACGCAGTGCTCCTACCCGACAGTCCCCTCGACGCGAATAGTAGCAGTCAAATACGGGACAAGGGCGGTCCCGTATGGGACAAACCAATTTAGCCCAATATACGGGATGTCCCGGCTAATACGGGACAGTTGACAACCCTCGACACATTCCAAGCTTCATTGTGGTAAGAGATTGTGAGGCAGATAGAGATGTTTTCAAAGCCTTTGTGATGAAGTGTAACTGCCTCACCAAGCTATGGGAATCCCTGGGGTGCAATGATCAAAATGTAGTGGAGTGGTGTCAAGGATGTGGACTCCATTTTTTCAGGAGTGACCTTAAATCCAGCGGAAATGGTGTTGAGGAAGAAGAAAGAGGAAAAGACAACGAGGACAGCAGTGAATAAGCAAGTGAAGAATGCTCTCCCACACTCCAAGGCTTCCTTGACAACACTGTCCCATCATCCTCAGCCACTTCAAAGGATGAGGGCTTCAGGCAGACAGAAATGCCGTAACACATATTCCTGAGTTGGAAAATGCCATTCCTCATCAACACTGGGTCCAAATCCTGGAACTTTCTTCCCAACAGCACATTGAGAGTTTTTTCAGTGAGCTTAGCTTTTCAAAAAGGTGGCTCAGCATCACCATCTCAAGGGCAATTTGACATCATTGATGGCCATTCCCGATTCTGACTGACGTTCTCCGACGTGAAACACTAATTCTGGTTCTCTCTGCTCAGTTGCTGCCCAACCTGCTGAGTGTTTCCAGCATTTTCTTTTTATTACACTTTCCATTTTTGAGTAAACATAATGTGAATTCTAATCACTCACATCCTAGAAGTAGTAGTTTACTTTAAAAATCCTCAGAATGTAGTGACCACAGACTTTATAAATTGCTCATAACTTAAACCTTGGATCCTTGACAGTATTCTGGTGACTCTGTGTACATTCCTTCAAGACTGGTATGTTCTTTCTGGAATGGGATGCAAAGAGGTATACAGAGTGTTCCTGATGAGCTCCAAATGATTAAGATGAGGAGCATTCAATTGGTTTAGTGTGATACTTTTTGAACAAATTTCATTTTAATACTCCCCTGTAGACCCAAAAAAATCTCTGCCTGAGTATGTTTAATGATTCGTCTCCACAGGCTTGACAACGGCAATTCTAAAGACTCAATTCTCAAGAGAAATCCCTCCTTGTTTCTGTTTACAATATGCAGCCCCTTACTTTGAAACTGGTGCCCCCCTTATAGAAGGGGGTTAGGGCAGAGATATAGATCAGCCATGATAGAATGGTGGAGTAGACTTGATGGGCCGAATGGCCTAATTCTACTCCTATTCCTTATGACCCTCAGTTCTAAACACTCTCACCGGGGGGGGAAATCCCACAGCTTCCGCAAAGAACTTGCACCGTACATCTCAATAGACAATAGATAATAGGTGCAGGAGTAGGCTATTCGGCCCATCATGACGGCATTGCCATTAAATGTGATCATGGCTGATCATCCACAATCAGTATCCCGTTCCTGACTTCTCCCCAACTCCCTTACTCCGCTATCTTCAAGAGCCCTATCGAGCTCTCTCTTGAAAGTATCCAGAGAACCGGCCTCCACCGCCTTCTGAGGCAGAGAATTCCACAGACTCACAACTCTCTGTGTGAAAAAATGTTTCCTCATCTCCATTCTAAATGGCTTATCCCTTATTCTTAAACTGTAGCCCCTGGTTTTATAGCTAAAATAAAACAATTCCTCCACTTTGATGACCTCGAAAAGATCATCCACACATTTATCTCCTCCCGCCTAGATTACTGCAACTCTCTTTACACTGGCATCAGCCAATCTTCTTTGTCCCGCCTGCAACTGGTCCAAAATGCCGCAGCGAGACTCCTGACGGGCACCCGAAAAAGGGACCACATCACCCCGATCCTGGCCTCTCTCCACTGGCTCCCTGTGCGGTTCCGTATACATTTCAAGACCCTCCTCTATGTCTACAAAGCCCTCAATGGGCTTGCCCCCTCCTACATTAAAAGTCTTCTCACCCACCACTCCACCTCCAGGTCCCTCAGATCGGCCGACTTGGGGCTGCTGAATATCCCGCGGTCTAGGCATAAGCTTAGGGGCGACCGCGCCTTTGCGGTTGCAGCTCCTAGACTGTGGAACAGCATCCCCCTTCCCATCAGAACTGCCCCCTCCATCGACTCCTTTAAGTCAAGACTAAAATCTTATCTATACTCCCAAGCCTTTCCTGACGTCCACTGAGCGAGGGCTATATGTATATATGTATGTAGTTTGTATGTTTATACTATTCTTGTAACAAATGTAAAGCACTTTGGCCAACGAGAGTTGTTTTTTTAAATGTGCTATATAAATAAATGTGACTTGATGACTTGACTTGGTTCTGGACTCCCCCAACATCAGGAACATGTTTCCTGCTTCTGGCGTGTCCAAACCCTTAATAATCCCCTGTCATCCTTCTAAATTCCAGAGTATACAAGCCCAGCCGCTCCATTCTATCAGCATATGACAGTCCTTTAAACTTTGCCCCTCTCACCTTAAAGTCATGCCCTCCAGTATTTGATTTTTCCATCCTGGGAATAAGGCTTTGACTGTCTATACCTTGCATAATTTCATATGCTTCTATCAAGTCACCCACAACCTCTGGCATTCCAGTGGAAACAAGTCAGTCAGTCTATCATAAATCCCACTTTCTTTTTTACCCCCTGTCAAACTTTATTGAATGCCTTCTGGATTTATAAGTACTTGCTTAAACATTTCAATATGATCAGATAGATGCAATAACCTTCATGCATTTATGTTGGCTCTTTTAAATGAGCTCAAATTTCGCTTAAGTGCTCTGTCTCTCTTATCCTTAATTATAGATTCAAATAACATTTCTGGAACTGATGTTAGGTTAAGTTTCATGAATGTTCTTGCAGAAAGGGACAGAGAATCCTTCTTCAAATATTGTTATATTTCTAATTTTCATTCTAAAGGGACAGTTCCTAAAGCAAGAGAACTTTGGAGGATAACCAAAGCCCCTACTCCCCACAGTCCTAAGGTCCACCTTGTGAGCTGAGCAGTTTGGTCTCAGGGAAAAGTGTCATACATGAGAGAATTGAGAGGCAAAGTCCACATTTTATCCCTGAGACCCACTTGGATCTGAGGTGCCTTTGGACAGAGAAAAACTCAGACATGCGTGGTGACATATAGCAACACATATCGACACCCCTCCCACAACTACTGAGTCACACTTCCGCCTCCATGTCTCACACCTCTAATTGCTGACCCTCATCACAACTTATCCCCAGCCTCTCTAGTAACCTTCCAACTTGAACTGTCCCAGTATTCACACCCTCGCCTCCCAACCCTCGCTGATTCCAGCCACTGCCCCTTAAAATCAAAAACACCACAAATTGTCTACTGATGGCTCCTTTCAATTTCTAGGCAAGTGTCTTTAGCTGGAAATTCCATCTTCTCGAGTTAATTGGTTGTACTGCAATAAAAATGTAGAGTTCCATGAATACTATTTTCACCAGTTCTTGAGAAGCGCTCTAGGCTTGATCCTGTATCAGATTAACATAGCGTCCATGTAGATCGGTTTGCTGTGAGACCATCTGTAAAGAAATAAAAGAAGTAACATAATAAAAGAAACATTCATTCATAAAACAAAGCAACTACAAGAGGGACAGGATTTAATATGAGCCTGAAGGCCAACTTTTTCACTCAGAAGGTGGTGGGTATATGCATTGAGCTGCTAGAAGAGGTATTTGAGGCAGGTACTGTAACAGAATTTAAAAGACAATTGGACAGGTACATGGAAAGGAAAGGTTTGGAGGTAAATGGGTGAAATACAGGTAAATGGGACTAGCTTAGATGGGACATTTTGGTCGGCATGGATGAGTTGGACCAAAGGGCCAGTTTCTGTGCTGGATGAATCTAAGCAAACACATTTCCTTCTCCCACTTGCCAAAATAAGAGAAGAGAAAAGATAGCTAAGAAGCACGAAGAACGGTAGTGAAATCAAATGCAGCTACCCGCCCTTTTCAAAGAGGAACAGTTTTGCATGCGCAAACATTCAGTGTTGATCCTATCACTTTCATTGCAGCTGTGTTAGGTTAACATTGCCCACCCCCCCCCCCCCCCCCCCCCCCCCCCCCCCCCCCCCCCCCCCCCCCCACCCCCCCCCCCCCATGAGTTGACTCTCATCTGCAAGATGTGTACTTAAACACAGGTCAGACTAACCTAAAGCCACTGTACTACGTAGCATCTTCATCCCAGTTCTGAGTAGATAGATTTCCATGAAAGTACACTGAATGATATAATGGGTAATTTGGAAGTCTTCTGGTACAGATGTGGGGCAGAGCAGTGGGAGCTTCATTGTCCATCTGAATGTGCAATATTCGACCTGGGAGTGCTTAAAAGTCAGCACAAAGTGTGAGGAGGATAAATATGCCAGTGCTCTAACAGTGCTATCCATAATGAGTTGTGTCAACAGCTAGACCCTGGCAGGGAACAATTGTCATATCAATGAGATATTTCAAGAGCCAATGAGCCGAACCGTATGATGTTCATGGCTTTTCACGTATGCACTTTACCGTTTGGAGAATGCACATACAATTCTGCGGTGGTGCTGTGGGAAAACATTGGGCTTGTAAAAGCAACTTGTAAAATAATTCCCATTCCACCTCTCAACTACGCTTTCATTGATGATTCAGTGGTGGAGAGAATTAGCTTTCAAATTCTTGGGAGTTAACATCCCGGATGACGTGTCTCAGTCTCAGCAAACAGATGTAATCATGAAGATGATGCACCAATACAGTTCCTGTCTTAGAAGTTCAAAAGGATTTGACATGTCACCTAACACTCTATCAAACTTCTGCAGATGTACTGTAAAAACTATCCTGACTGGTTGCCTCATGGCCTGTTATCGCAGTTCCAATGCACTGGAGCGCGTGAAGCAGCAGAGAATGGTGGACTCAGCCGGTACATCATGGGCACAGCCCTTCCCTCAATCAAAAGCATCCACCAAGAGGCACTGATTCAAGAAAATAGCATCTATCATTAAGGATCGTCACCATCTGGATCATGCCCTCTTCTTGCTGTTACTATGGGAAAGAGGTACACAAGCTTGAAGTCCCACACCACAACTAGTTGCAGGAACAGCAACCTCCCTACAACCATCAGGTTCTTGAACCAACCTGCACAGCCCTAATCCTACCATTGCAACAAAACAATATAGACCACATGGTGCACGGCCATGGACTGGTTTTCTAATTGTGATTTGAAATCATTTTCTACTCACGGGCTTGTCGAATTTATGAGTAATTTATGTATAATGTATGTTTTGTGTGTTGTCTGAATTTATGTGCCTTCGATGCTGATGCAAGTAAGATTTTCATTGTACATGCATCCAACCGCCAATAACAATAAAGCTGATTTGACGACTTCCTTCTAGAATTCTATTACTGGGTATCTGTATTTAGGTGTTCAGCATATTCATTTTCATCTCCACGTTTATTTTTCCTCTTTATTTTTACTACCAGGCTCTCAACCTCCAGGGACGGCTGAGGTTCCTCCATGGACAGAACAGGAAGGCTGAGGACGGAACTCCCATCCCACCGCAACTGGCTCTCTTTGCCCTGGCCTCTCCCCTCCAGTCCTCCTCCATCCTGGAGGTGCGGACCAAGAACATGATCTTCAGAACCAAACACAAGTTAGACTTCACACCACTTGCCTGTGATGCCAAGTAAGAACCTGGGGAGAAAGGTGAAAGGAACCTTTAGTACAAAGAAGTATAGATTTTTTGGGGTGGACCAGGAATGGAATTTAATTGAGGGATTGAACATTTGAATCAAATTCCCAGCTTCAGTTACTGGGTCCAGTCTTTCAGAGCATTTGTGTGGGCTTTCATATGTATTTAGTTAAGATTTACTTAGTCAAGGTTTGCTACAGGTGAATCCAGACAACATTTCACTGATGGCAGATTACAGAAGACCAATGTGGGCTATTAGTCAGGCTATTCTGCTGATTCAGGCTGTGGCCGATACAAAAATAGGTGGAGGAGCCAGTAGTGTGGTGGAAGCAGGAAGACTTGGATATATTAGGTTAGGAGAGTGGGCAAACAAGTGGCAGATGGAATACACAAAGCAAAGTGTGTGGCCATGTACTTTGAGAGTAGGAATAAAGGCGTAAACTATTTTCTAAATAGTGAGTGGATTCAGAAATCAGAGGTGCAAAGGGAATTGAGATACAGGATTCCTAAAAGGTTAATTTGCAATTTGAAATGGTAGTAAGGAAGGCTATTCCTGCCACCCTTTCACAAATATATTGGGTTTAAGCATAATTATCCATATTACTGCTCTAGCAGAGGAACAACAATCTCAGCACTTTTTAATTTCTTTAGCCAAAGAAACACACTGTGCAACTGAAGATTTTGAACCCCTCCCTTGTTCTTTGTTTCAGAGGGAAGATTGTTCTGGGATACACAGAGGCTGAACTCCGGGCACGAGGGACCGGATACCAGTTCATCCATGCAGCTGATATGTTGCATTGTGCGGAAAATCACGTCCGGAGTAAGTGCCTCAGACTCTGCCTTTGCCTTAATGTTCCTCCCAGCTGCCTTGGTTCACTCACTGACCTGTCAAACCTTTCCCAGCTATAGCAGAAGCACTGAATAATATATCAGCTCAGGTAAATTACAGAAGGCCCACAGCGGGTTGTTGGATTAAAAGATGGTCACCGAACTATGAGTGCCATGCCCTCCACCGAACCTTGCACATCAGCGTTCAAACTATGCCCATTTTGTTTATTGGTTTTCTTTCTGTATAGATTATAAAGGCACAAGTAAACACAGATTTGCAATGTAGGCAAATAGAATGGTCCCAGTGCAACTGCGAAGTATTGTCGAAGCAATGAGCTAAAGATAGACACAAAGTACTGGAGTAACTCAGTGGGTCAGGCAACTTATCTGGTGAAAATGGAAAAGTGATGTTTTGGGTCCAGACTCTTGTTCAGACTGGGTTCAGTTGACCGAAGGAATATGGCCTGGTGGTAAAAATAAAGAGGAAAAATAAACGTGGAGATGAAAATGAATATGCTGAACACCTAAGTACTGATTCCCATTAATAGAATTCTAGAAGGAAGTGAAGTCAAAACAACTTTATTGTTATTGTCAGTTAAGTGCATGTACAATGAAAATCTTGCTTGCATCAGCAGAGCAGGCACATAGATTCAGACAGCACACAGAACATACATGGCATATTAGATGCTTTCTATTGAAGTCTGAAGAAGGGTCCTGACTCATAACATCACCTATACTTTTTCTCCAGAGATGTCTGACCCGCTGGATTATTTCAGCACTTTGTGTCTATCTGCACAGAAAAGTTTTGTTTTGCCTGCTATCCAGTCAAATCATACCATACATGAGTACATCAGGTACACCTTAGATTGTTCACCTGCTGATTCCTCTATCCATGCATGGTTACCCTTCAGGCCTGGACCTTTTGGGTGATCTTCTGAAAATCAGTAATAAGGTCATGTCATAAGTGATAGGAGTAGAATTAGGGCATTCAGTCCATCAACACTACTACGATATTCAATCATGGCTGATCTATCTCTCCCTCTTAACCTCGTTCTCCTGCTTTCTTCCCATAACCTCTGACACCTGTACTAATTTGTACCTTAAAAATATCCATTGACTTGACCTCCACAGCCTTCTGTGGCGAAGAATTCTACAGATTCACCACCCTCTGACTAAATAAATTGCTCCACATCTCCTTCCGAAAAGACCGTCCTTTAATTTTGAGGCTATGACCTCCAGTCCTAGAATCTCTAATGGAAAGATCCTCTCCACATCCAAGCCTTTCACTATTCTGTATGTTTCAATGAGGTCCCCCCCTCGTTCTTCTAAACTCCAGCGGGTACAGGCCCAGTGCCGACAAATACTCATGATAGGTTAACCTACTCATTCCTGGGATCAGTCATGTAAACCTCCTCCTGACCATCTCCAGAACCAGCACATCCTTCCTCAGATATGGTGCCCAAATTGCTCCCAGTATTCCAAATGCGGCCTTACCAGCGGTTTATAGAGCCTCAACATCACATCCCTGTTTTAGTATATAAGCACTCTGCGCTGAAGTCCAGAATGGAGGGTGGCGGAAGATCAGAAAGGTTGTGAGGGGCTGTTGTTTAATTTTATTTTTCACCAACCACCCAATTAATGGAGATGGCCATTATTGACACCTTGGTCTTTATGAAGTTGAATGAATCTCTGTGGACTGGAACAGAGGAGAAAGCCCACGTGGAGATGGCAGCCCCAGATAAAACAGGGTCTTTCTTGCAAGCAGGCAACAGGCTCAAAAGATGATGCAGCTGCTTTTATGGTTTTTGGAAATGTTCTTTCTGCCACAACAAAGATGTTTGCTTCAATGAATCTTGTTCAATAGTTCAATTGTTCAATAGTTCACTCCATGTGAGATCAGTTGAAAAACCTGGATATGAAATGACAGTCTGTTTCACCAAAACTGCTGGGAACAGTTCCACAGGAGCCTCACCCATTCACACATACACCAGAGCTATGGATTAGTGAAGAAATGGCATTTGGACTGCAATAGGATTCAGTGCAGCAAGGAGATTAAAGGGAGCCTGTCACACCATGTTACAGTTAACAGCATTATTACAGCAGGTTACATGCTCCATAAAATAGCCTGGCAAATCACACACACTACATTGGGATTTCATCGGTTCTAGAAGACGACACTTTTTGTCAAGGATGTTTACAGATAGGCATTAGATGCTGCCTTTATCATTGACATTGAAGTTTAAAAAAATGAGTTGTAATAAACACAGATGACATGCTTACGGTTTTTTTAATACATTAAGGAAGTCCCCCATGCAAAGATTACATTCTATGTAATTCAGCAATCCTGTGGAATTTGCTAATCCCACCAATTTGAGCCTCTGAAAGCACATCTGCTCAATTATTTTTCCCCCAACACTCCACCTCCAAAGCTGTTAACTGGGGTAGCTCATGTCTGTGATATGTCTACCAAAGTCACATTGTACCGGGGGGATTTGAAGAAAAAGGTTTCCCAAGATATTGTACTGTTGCCTGACCAATTCAACGTACTGAACAAAACTGACCCATTCCGGTTGGAGTCAGTTGGGGCTTGATGACAACAAACATTGCTGGTCAGCAGGTCAGGTGGCATCTGTGAAGAGAGAAACAGCCATTGTTGCAGGACAGGGAGTCTTTGTCAGAACTTAGTTCTGATGAAGGGTCACAGACCTGAAACTGATGTTTCTCTCTCCACAAATGCTGCTTGACTAGCTGAGCGTTTCCAATGTTTTCAGTTTTTATTTCAGATTTCCAGAGTCTGCAGTATTTTGTTTTTTTTATTCTGAGGGTTGTTGATTATTCTGAGCTGTTGCAAGCTGAATAGAGTTGTATCCTTTGAGTGGTAAAGGCACAATTTTGAAACCAATTCACGCTCGTGCAACGACCTAGTCTCCAGGTGGTTTCCCAATCGAGTTAGGTCAACGTGTCTGTATGTTTTTTGGCAGGATTGGCACTCGTAAGTGTCAATCATGTCAAAAAGTTGCAAGAATGTAAAGACCTCGTCAAAGAAGAGTTGTCGCCTGAGGGCTCGGACAGCACTGTGATGTTCGACACCAGTAACATCAGGGGAATGGGAATGGTTGCCTCATTCAATGTTGAAATAGGAGGAGACCATTCAGCCCTTCATTTTTTCTCCTACTTTCAGTAAGTTCATGGCTAATATTTTACCTCGGCGTCTTCCTGCACTGAGCCCATATTTGCTGATTCCCTTAATAGTCAAAGATCTAACAATGGCGGCCTGGAGTATATCAGCAACTGAGCCTCCACAACCCTCGTGGGTAGAAATACACAAAAACTCACTGCTCTCTTAACTAAAGACATTTCTTATCATCTTGGTCCGAAACGAACACTCTTTATATTGAGACTCATTGTTACAATACTGCAGCCAGGAAAATATCCTTCCTGCATCCACTCTCTTGTGGCTCAGAAGATTTTTAATGTTTCATTAAAATCATCTCTCATTCCTCCAAACTTTGGAGAGTACAGACCCAGTCCATGGAAGCTGTTACACCCTAATTATTGCGTCTTGTTACTTTCCTTTTCCTCATCGATGCCTTGCACTTGGCTGAATATTGAAAATGTTCTTAATCTTCAAATTTACTGCTCTTTTTGTCAACATCATAAACATATTCCTTTGATCTAATGCTATCTTAACCTCATGAAAGCCACACGTCTGCCACTTTTTCCTGTTGCAATTTTACACCTTAAAAGAATGTATATTTGTTGTAAACAATGTATTAATACTTTAAATATTAGCCACCGCTTGTTTACTGTCCTACCCTTTAACGTAATTTCCCGATCTAACTTGGCCAGCGCACGCATCATCTCTTTGAAGTTTGTTTTGTTGAGGCTTAAAGTTGAACTCTTTATTGAAATGCAAACCTTCTAGTACACTGACATCTGAGTAACCAGATTACACTGTTGGCTTAACATTTAGTTGAGATCATTGTATGAATTCATACTGCACAGATGCAGAATGTATTCACATTCTTACCATGCTGGCTGTTGGGTTAGTTCCATTCTTCAGCTCTCTCACCACTCTCTTAAAGTTCATGCTGGCAAATGGGCAATGCAACCAGAATTAAGTTAGAATCTTTATGGACTCTCGTCTGCCTCTCTGGTATGGATTGAGCCTGTGTCAGACTCTCCTTCCCCAGGCCCCTGTTGCATGTGTTTCCTTTGTTTCCCCTGGGCCCACACGGAGACTGGAAAATACAAGCTAGCAGTGCAAAAGGCGTGGTGGGAAAACCTTGTTAGCTGCAGAAACCAACGTCTTCAGACGATGTGGCGACAAGGAAAGGCGTGATTTCATTGCCCTTCTGCAGGAACGTACGGTCAAAGGTCAGAAGTCGTGTCTGACCCAAGGCGTTGTCCAATAGATGACATGGTGATGTGAAGATACTATCCATTGAGTCAGGGTCACCCATCTACAATAGTCAATGCTTGAATTAGTGACTGCACACTTTAAATAAAATCTATATTTATTGTACCTTATTATTTGCAGTAGAAACTCCACAGTGTTTCAAGACCAATGCATCACCTAGGCAGTACAATTGTTGTCAGAGTGTTGCAATCTATTTGCATCAACTGCAGATGTGAAGAACAATCAATTAGCTTCTTAGCAGTGAGTGGAGTACCACTGAGAAAATTCGAAACTCTTAATATGCGGCATTGAATTTTTTACATCCAACTGCAGTCAGAACAAATGTCTCGATTTAATATTTCCTCAGGAATGGTAGTGCAACTGGCGGTCAACTTAAGTCCCTACCCAAGTCCTGGAGCACCGACTGAATCCACAACTTTGAGAGGAGTGAACATTAGCTCTTAGTGAAGCTGGCATTTGGGAAGATGAAAGTCTGATGTTTCCCACAGGCTATTTTATTCAGATCTCATGAGATTCGAATTAGATCTTGAGCATCTGCTCAATGATGGCCTTAAATTTGGACGTGTAGCTCAATTTCCCTATTTCTTGACCAAATTAACATTGAGACTATTAAGAAATTGTCATTTTGCTTCTGGTTTTACACAAGCTGTTTGGAAGTTGTGCCCAGTTAGATCTTCAGGGTATTTCCAACCAGGATGCTAATTTCAATGTAACACAATCATCCTTTAAATCAAAGATCCTATAGCGGAGCAAGATGGATGACTCCTGCTAATTGCAAAAGGATGACGTGTAGTATGCAACGGAACGGAACGTAATCCATTTTCGTAACTGGACCCGACCCGACCCGACTCGCAGTGTAATCAACGTTGCGGGGGAACAGTTTATGTTAATAAATTAAAATTCTGAAAATGAGGAGAAGATTTTTAGCAAATACTTTTATTTTTACGAGAATGTTTCGTGTACCGTCTTCCGTCTCTGCACTATTATCCTATGGGATCTTTGGTGCGGAGACGGAAGCCGGTTACGGAAATGGGACCTTAAATTACCTATGAATCTGCCCATGACTGTACTACGTCTTTTTCGTCGAGTGGACCATCTAGGATCTTTGCTTTAAATCCCCTACAACTCATCGTTTTAATAGGTTACAGGGGAAATACCTTGTTAGTTAGTATTGGTTCAGTGCATGGTTGAACTGCAGGCAATGGTAGATTATTTATTTCTGATTTGCCATTTTCTAAAACTGACAGTGTTTGTATCCAAGATCAATATCTAATTTTGCTCTGGTCAAGACGTTGTCCTGCAGATTTAGTGGCGATTTCTCAAGCCAGGTGCAGAAGTGAACAGGAATGGTTAGATAGAATTTACTTTTAACGGACAGATGTCCACAAGAGTGTTTGCAAGTCTGTGATAAAACCAGGCAAGAAAGTCTTCATGTGGGAGGGATTCTACACATCACAGTGATGATTCAACTGAATATCCAGTCCCTGGCTCAACAGCAAAACGTTCCCCAGTCCTGTTCAAGAGATGTCATAAAGAGTAATGGGGCGATGGGGATATAGGAGTCATGGTTATGGTGGGTGCAGACATTGAATTAGTGCCCTGGCATTGTCCATCAGTTGGGAAAAGATCATCTTTTCTCCAGAACACGTGGTGTTTTGCTCATGGACCAATACAATCTAGATCCTGTGCTTAGCAGGTAATGCCCATATAGCTAAGTGACTCACCCTCTTAAAAATGGCGGCACAACATGGAGAGTTGTTACCTCACAGCGTAATATATCCAGGTTCAATCCTGACCTTGTTGATGTCTGTGTGGAGTCTGCAAGTTCACTCATGAGCACGTAGTTCCCTCGGGTACTACGGCTTGCTCCCACATCCGAGAGACATGTAGGTTAGAGGTGAATTGGTTGCTGTAAGCTCCCTAGTGTTAATGGGTAGGGACAGGTCATATGGCAAAGAAACAAGCTCTTCAGCCAAATTTGTCTGCTAACCGAGGTACCCACACTTGACCTATATCCCTCTGAACCGTGTCCAAATTGTCTTTAAATGTTGTTATTGGACCTGTCATTAGCAAATGGACACATGCAAAAGACTAGGCTATCGGGTAGTAAATAAGAGAAGGGGATTGCTCTGAGCACTGTCAGGACCTCGATGGGCTGAATGGCCTCCGCCTAAGTTGTGTGGTGGTATAATACAACGTCTGTAATCTGTCCAGTTGATTCATGTCCTCCAGCCTGTTAATCAGACCAAGAAAGCTCATTCATCGGCTCAGATGCCTGTGTTCACTCTGACTTTTCTTTCTCTTCCAGTGATTAAAACTGGCGAGAGTGGCCTGACTGTGTTCCGACTGCTGACCAAGAACAACTGCTGGGCCTGGGTGCAAGCAAATGCCAGGCTGGTATACAAGAATGGAAAGCCAGACTACATCATCGCAACACAGAGGCCTCTGGTGTGAGTGAGCGTGCGGATCAATCTGCGCTGTTCCCTTTCCTTTGTTACTGCTTCGCAATTCCCTCGCAGTTTTGATCTTCCTGGCAGGGAGTGTGCTGTGGACCCGTTCACTCTGTTTGTCTAACAAGCTGAGAGATGAATAAAGTAGTGAACGTGCCGATCACAGCGCAGGGTCGGTGCTTTTTGCTCTCCCCCAGTCTGGGTTCCAGCTGAGGCAGATTCTGACCTGATCTTGTGGGGCCATAGGGAAAGATGATGGAAAATTGGGACTGCGAGTCCCATTCCTCTGCTCCTAGTGGGTCTTCCCGCCTCTTGCATCGTCCACCACCCTCCAATCTGCACCATCTATTGGGTGGGCTTCACATTACCTGCAGATTTAATGACCCAATCCCTGCAAGGGGACTGGATGTCCATGTGAAGGCTTCTGTCCCTGAGTTCATCTTCAAGCATTTATCTGGTGAAACTATCTGCCTTGTCTGAGATGTTCCATGAAATTCCTTACACTGATCTACACAGACAGCATATGAGGTCAAATCAAATAGGATCACTGAAACTGCGAACCAGCAGTTCTATCAGCTGCACCATTTATGTTTTCCTCCTCTTCCCCCTCTCTCTAGTTAACAGTCAATGGACAACCAAGCCTTGTTATTGGTTGAAGTTTCTTCCTTCTGAAACTAGGAACTGTATTTAGTGTCCTTGGAGCTTTGAATCCAGAAATAAATCTAAGATAACCTTAGGAGATCCTAAAGTGCTCCAGTCAATTAAGTTTATTTTGCTTCATACATTACCATAGCGATATGTTTCATTTTAAGGCATCATCTCTTTTGTGGGAAACATGGTAACCATTTTTTGCACAAGAAGCTCCCCACAAACAGCAATGGCAATGATTTTTTTATTGTGTCATTTAAGAGATAATTATTGGCCAGAACACCCAGCTTATAATCTTTATATCCATTATGTGACAAATCTGTTGGTTTCTTATTTTGTGCTCCTACAGCGATGAGGAGGGAGGGGAGGAACTCCGTAAACGCGCCCAGCACCAGCCCTTCAACTTTGCCACTGGAGAGGCGCTGCTCTACCAGATAACCACCTCCTCAAATCCAGGGCACTCACATCTGCACCAGGCCAAGGGGAAGAGCAGCGGGGGGAGGAAGAACACCTCGGGCAAAATCGAGAAGCAGCAAAAATCGGTGGACCCCAGCTCGCTTCTGGGCGCCATGATGCAGCAGGACGAGTCTGTGTACGTCTGCCACCCGGCCTCCGAGCCCAGGTATCCTCTCAGCGGCGGCTCCTTCAGCGAAGCCGCTGACTCTGGGGACACTGCTGGGTGCAACTGGCAGCTGGTTCCTGGTGAAGCAGGACAGCCAGAGGGCAACGGGAGGACACTCGATCCCTTGCTGGCCACCTTGGACTCCCTCAACCTGGTGGCTGAGGACAACTGCTTGAACAGCGACTTGTTCAGTGCGCTCGAAAATCTCGGACTCGGGGCGGATGACTTGGAGCTCCTCCTGTTCGATGAGCGGATGGTGAGGGTGGAAACAGACCCTGACTACGTCCCCACGTTAAATGACATCATGACAAATGGTGAGATTTTGTCCTACATCCACGACTCGATGGTGACCAACAACGATCAGGAACTCTCAGGAAACGGGCAGCCATATCCTTTGTCGAACTTTCCCCAAGCTTCAAACATGGACCCCACAATCTCAGGGAAAGAATCTCTGTCTTCCTCCCAAGATGTTCTTCGACACCACCCTCCACTGCTGATGCAGCATCAAGCCCTGTCACAACCCCACCAGAACGATCAGCTTTGGAACCAACGCTCGTTGCCCTGCCATGCGCCCCGATCTCTAGGCGAACCCACGCCTCCGCTGCTGAAAGTGCGACTGCACACGGAGTGCCAGTTTGACCCGCCAACCACTGAGCAGGTTGTTGTCAATGGCGTGCATTCTCTCCATCTAGCAGACCCCCAGCCAAGGCATGGTCACCAGTGGAGAAACTATGTCTGCCCACCTACAGCTGTTGAGTCTGTTCCTTACAAGCTGGATCCCTTTCATGGCTATAGTATTGGACAAAATGTGGATTCCTTTCAGCAGCCTGTGCCATCGTCTCTTGCCCCCACTCAAGTTGGCCAGGAAATGGGTTACCCCATGGGTGGGACACCTTACGTGGAGTTAACAATGACCGGTGATAGTCAGTACCGCAGCTTCCTCACCAACTCCTCCACTTTTCAGGCTTTGTCACAGAAGCAGCCGGCACAAGTAACTCCACTCTGCCAGCACCCGCTGTCGAATCCTTCCACTGCCCACTTTGTAGAACATTGTCCAGAGCTACAGCCTACGGTGGACCTGTATGGATTGTTTCCACCATCCCTTGGTCAGGATGGGGCCCAAAAGGTAACAAATTCATGTTTCCATTTGGAGTTTGACTTAAGCTTCTCAGCGAATGTCTCTGAGGAAAATGGGTAGATGTTGCGAAACTGTTTCCACTGGCTGAAGAGCTCAAGCCATGAGGTTTTTAATTGCTAAGGTAGTGATTGTTAATTCTCTGGTCTGAAAGCCTGTGGATATTCTATCAATTAATGCATTCAAAGCTGAGATAGGGTGTGTAATAGAATATTAGCGGTGCAGGCTCGAAGGGCCGAATGGCCTACTCCCGCACCTATTTTCTATTAGTTGTGATGTGGATCAGCCCAATTGGCTCCGTGCTGGGTGAGCTCCCTTGTCTTTTTACACTGTTACCCAAATAATGATTTTGGATGGATGTGTGGACTACAAATTTCTACTGGATAGGGACTTGACTGCCTGGAAGACAGAGATAGTTAAGAGGGCCTGTGGAAAATCTGAAATGCGCTTACTAGTAATTGGAGGTGCCTGCAAATTATTGCAAAGAATTATTGGCAGCGGATAGCCTGTTGAATATAAGAGGAATCTGAGGCAACTACCAAGAGCTCGGTAAGTGGGACCTCGGGGAGAAGGGGATTGAACCCCTCTAGTGATTGTTGACATGTTCCTGTAATAAGGGTTATGCTGATGTTACTTGAGCTGAAATCCAGAGGAGTTCAATTCATGCCAGGTCTACTGGCAACTTCAATCCAGTTGATCATTTGAAGAAAATCTGGAAATCAGAAAACAATTGATTCCAGTCATAAAGTCTCACTGGGTTCCTAAGCCTCCTTCAGGGTAGGAGGTTTCCAGTGTTTATGTGACCCGGTCCACCTGAAGTGATGTGGGAAGCACAACTGCTTCGGATTGCTTCCTGCTGTTTAGGAATATTTAACTGCACATTCTAAGGGCAGGTTGAGTTGGGTGTAGATGTTGCCTTTTCAACAGGGCAGCTTAGTGGCGTAGCTGGTTGAGCCGCTGCCTCAGAATGCCAGCAAGTTGGGTCCAACCCTGACCTCGGGCGCTGTCAGTGTGCAGTTTGTGTGTTCTCTATGTGGCAGCGTGGGTTTCCCTGGGTGCTCTAGTTTCCTACCACCTCCCACAAACTTGCAGGTTAGTTGGTGGGCTAATCAGTTGCTTTAAATTCCACCTGACATGTAGGTGAGAGGAGGAATCAAGAGCCTAAATGATGGGTATATGGGAGGAATGAAACAGGATTAGTGCTGTATAGTGTTTGGAGCACCATAGACTCAATGAGCTGAAGGGCCTATTTCCATGTTATATTTCTATTTGACTCTTAGCACTCACATTAGTATTATCAGTTATCCATAAAACCCATGTGTTTTGCCTGCAGTATCAGGTTCTATTTAAGAACCATAGCCATTGGGGTAATAAAAACTATTTCCCAATAGAAGGTGCCTCAAATCAATGCTATATCTGCAGCTGTGCATTGTATATTGCTTCAAAGCCTCATTTGTAATGTGTGTGTTAATCAAGATTGAATCTCTGGGCAAGTAGGTGACTACCTTGGAGGTGGCTGAATGGAGCAGTCAGAATGTGACACAAAAGGCCCTAGTGGAGTTGTGGCGGAGAGTATGGTTTGAAGAGGAGAGCGAGCCTGATTCAGACTCGGAGCGAGGCTCTCCTGCACTCTTAGCCTAATAGTGGAGCAGAGAGCATTTCCAGTTTAAGGTCAACATTGGTAAACTAGACTAAATTAAGCTCAATCTCATCCCATCTCATGTGTCTCTCTGCTTACTCTGTCCATGTCTTTAGGGGGAGAACTGTGTTCCGAGCACCATTGATGTGGCATATCCAGATGCCTGTGTCCATCCTGGTGGAAACGAAATGTCTTCGGACAAAAGACATCCCTACACGGACGTTTTTGCAAACCCTCCAGCGTCTGGCTATTACATTCAATAACTTTCCACCAAGTGGTCATTCCAGGGTCACCACAAGGACCACGTGCAGCAACGGAAGATTTCTGAAGCAAACTAAAGTACTTCTGCTCTGTAATCCCCTTGTTTTCTTTGTTAATGAGGGGATGGGTTTACCGTTGAGTGTGTACTCTGCTTAAAACAATTTTAAGGTGCTAATTACAGAGTAGGATGAGCTGGGCGATTTTCATGTAAACATAAATGCAGGCTGCAGTGTGAATTGCCTTCTAAACCTGTTGCGTAGTCTACCCTTGTGTTGATTAGAGTCATTCAGAATGACTGAGAGGATGTGAAAGATGGCGACAGAGTTTCTGCTGTCTCAGCTGCCATGAATAGGAAACAGCCTAATTTCTGATCATTGTCCCGTTTTAAACCAGCCAGTGGGTTGTCTCTTTCCCTTTGGTGAACAAGGTGCCTGCAGGTCAGTGAGGTCGTGAAGAAGTGTCAACGTTTAACATTGGGGAGAAAATTATTTTCAGTCAGACCAAGATCAGTGCTTTGATATCTTCAACAACATGACATCAGACACATCATACTTCACATGTGTCAATAGAGTTGCAACTTCACAAGTATTTAAACTTTTTAATTTGAGACTTTCATGTAGTTGTTGCTTCAAACTGACATTTAAGAAAATCAACATGATTCTGAAACTCAAACCTGAGAATAGAGCCTCGGTTGAAATAATTCTTGAGGAAAGATGTAAAAGGTTCTAGTGGGACATTGTCATCCGTTCTGGGCTGGGAATGGAGAAAAGAACAATTAGCTTTGGAGGAATTCCACACAGATTGATCAGAATGATGATGGGGCTCAAATTATTACGTTGTAGGCATAAGTAATAAGTATTTTATTAAGGAGAGAAGACATGGGGTGATGTAATCAGGTCTCTATGAAACGTGGAGCAGGTAATCTTGAAGAATTATTCAAGTCCAGGACAATTGAAAGTAGATCATTATTCCGGTGACATATCCCTTCACACAATTTTCCTGGAAGCTGTTGCTGGCTTTCACAAATGAGACTGATGAACCATTTCAAGGCAAAGGGTCCATGGAACTGAGATATGGATCAGCTGAAGTCTCACTGAGCGACAGAGTGAGGTTAATAGCTGAAATGAGCAGGAAGAGATACAGAAAATTCTGAGTGTTCAATGGCGTACACCCATGTATCTATCTGACTTGGACAATGAGGGTGGAAGAGATTGAATTGAACTGAAGCCCAAGGATTCAATAAATTAGAAGAAGCTTGCACATAATGAATGGCAAGATATTCTATACTGGAACAATTGAGGTCGAGATGAACTGCACCTTTGCCATCTTGTTATGATTGGAATTGCTGGATCAAAGAATGGATATCAATTGAACAGATATTCCAATAAAGGTAATAAATCATGTGTGGATGGGGAGGAGTATTAGGAATATTGTCCACACAAGGGGTCAGTGGTGGAATAAAGTAGAATAGTGGAACTTCCTGTTTATCTGTGAACGTCTGAGAGTCTTTGGGGAAAATTTGTTTCCTCCCAGGAATATGGTGATGGTTCAAATAATTTCTGGCAGATGATGAATTGACGTATCAAATTCACCTTGATTTCAAGTTTCACTTTATAGTGGTCTCTAACCAGACTTCTCTGATGTCTGAAGAAGTGTCCCGACCAAATATTACCCATCCTTTTTCTCCACAGCTGTTGTCTGACCCTCTGAGTTACTCCAGCACTTTACGTCTATTTCTGATGCCATTACCAGAGTCAGTGCGCACTGTAATAAAATGATCTCTCCCCTCAATTTCTCTGATTGCAATTAAGAGACTGAGATGATCGACCCCAATTGGGGAGGAGTTTTGACCAATGTGAGAGAGGAAGAATTGTCATCCCCTGATCATCTTTGAATGATGCTGGCCGGAAGGTCTGCATGTCTGGACATGGGATATGGAGAGAGTGGTTTTGCCAGAGTATATCAGCCAAGTCTAGTTTATAAGGTTGGGTTTGATCATGCCATGACAGTTGGAAAACATGATAGTGTGCATAGTCCTGAGCAAAAGACAGAGTGGAATATTGACAGCACTTGGACAGATAGGACTTCACAGTTTGGTTGTAGCCAGTGAATGCAAAAGGTAGGAGGCATTGTCTAATAAATACGATAATTATTTGTTCACCCAGGGAAACATATTTGGAGTGAAACCCAAAATACAATAGCAATGCTATGCTATTTCTGGAATGAATGTAAAATCATTTCTATATTTTGCCCATATACTTTCATGATTGAAATTGTTTTTGTCAACATTCTGCTGCCTCTGGAACTGACTTTTTAGAGTTACTTTTGTGGGGCTGATGGAAAATTAATGCTTTTGATACTGAGTGTCCAGTTCATGGGCTCCCAATTGCAAGGGCTGAAGATTGCACCATACAGCACAGAAACAGGCCCTTCGGCCCAACCTATCCAAGCCGAACAAGGTGGCTAACTGAGCGAGTCTCACTTGCCTGCCCATATCCCACCAAAAATTTCCTATCTACCTACTAACTGACCTGTTTTCATGCTGTATCTCCAAACTAAGCACAATCCCGTCCACTTATTTAACCTTTCTCCTAACAATTTGTCACTTTGAATGAACTACGCACTATTCTTGTACCATTTTAGTGGTGTGCCCTGTACGTTGCCTCTTCCTATTCTTCCTGCCAAAGTGGAACACTTAATCTATCTCAGTATTGACTTCCATTGCCATCTCTGCGCAGTCCTGAAGTGTCTTACCCTCCTGTCCACAGATGGTCACGACTGCCGGTTTTTGGCCATGTCCTCCAACACATGTTGTTGTAGCCGTCTTTAGCCTGGCCAATAGTCAGCTAATTACGAGTAACCTCGATCCACTGAGCTGTGGGGTAGAAAGATTTACAAGAGTACCTGTGCTTGCTGAATGTTTGAAACTCCCTATAAAGTGAAGGCATGAAGACCTGGGGAAAGGACAGTGTCAGCCCTGTGGGGTGCATCACCTTTGTGGAGAACTTCTGACCCAGATCTCCAGCAACAACAATTCCACTTTTACATCACTATCAATGTTGCAAAAAGAACATTGAAAACTTTGGGGCAACATAATGACACAGCTGATAGAGCTACTGCCTCGCAGCTCCAGATACTTCGGTTCAATCCTGATCTCACGTACTGTCTGTGTGGAGTTTGCAAACTTCCCTGTAACCACGTGGATTTCCTCCGGGTGCTCTAGTTTTCTCCCACATCCCAAAAATGTAGTTTATTGTCTGCTGTAAATTGCCCCTTGAGTGGTAGAATGTACAGAGTAGTAGATGCAAATGTGAGGAGAATAAAATAGGGGTTAATGTAGTTTTGGTGTAAATGGGTGGTTGATGGTTAGCACAGATCTGGTAAGCTGAAGGGCCTGTTTCTGTGTTGTGGGATTCTATAACACTTCGCAGGATCATTATCGTCAAAATGTCAAATTACAAAGAAAAATACCCACTGAAAGTGCTTAGCTAAGGTGGGGCTCTATAAGAATACCCTAAAGGAAGAGCAAGGACGTTTAGGAAGAATTCGGGGCTTGGCAACTGAAGGCTGCTGTCAGTTGTGACTCCATTAGAATAGAGGGAGGAGTGAGATCAAAGCAAGAGGCCAGAGTTGACTGCTTAGGCCAAGTTTGAATCTCAATAACAGCAATCAACCTCCTGGGTGAGGGTAGAGGAATTGGGAGAGGTGGAACAAATGGTTGTTTTACACATATTTTAAGCAACAAGGACAATCAGTAAATGACTGTGATGACAATCAGTATTGAAGCCTAACATTACAACATAAATATACATCTATACTTGCATATTATATATACATATATATTTTGTAAATAGTGTAATGTGTAATTTCTAGAAATACATTGAGCACACCTTGAACCAATGCTTTATTGGACACAGATGTAGGTCAGTTTTTGTTTTTACTGTCCAATGATAATTTGTTATAGTTTGACTATATTATATACTTAGCATTTTAATTGTCACTAATTCTGATGTGTCCATTGGTGCCATAACATTCACACCTTGTTTTTGAAACCGATGGTCCCACTCTTATTTATTGTTTTCATTTAGGAGTCAAGATATTTTATATCTGTTGAATTTAAATTTGTCGTTTCGTAGCCATCAAAGACTCACGTTTATTTGATTATTAACGTGCGAACACTTTGAAGAATAAAAACAGTGATTTGTTGTATGATTGCAATCTGTATGTTGCCTGTTGATATGTAATCTTTGTTCTTCACAATAAAGAGATTGTGCCGTCACTTCACAGTGTTGTTCACACAAAAGAAACTTGCTTTAGATTTTACCATGGATTTATACATTTCTTGCAGCTGCACATTTTTTTGATGAATGGTTTTGCATACTTGTGTGTATGTGTGTGTGTTTGCATAGTTGTATTTATAATCAGTGTAGCAGCAGTTCAGCGACAGAGTGCCTTGCAAAGACTGAGAGAATAGCTTAACACAGGTATCCAAATCACTCAAACTCATCTCGGGAGGCTAGCCGTTCTGGATGTGCTGTTAATATGGTATTTGGAACAAATCGAAAATACAGTCCCATTGCTTTTAATATAGGAAAAGACCTGAATGATTGCCCCAGAATGAGCAGGTTCACGTGTGCAAATGACAGGATTTATACAGTACATGAAACAGCATAGACGATGTTGGAAATACTCAGCAGGTCAGGCAGCAATTGCTGAGGGTGAGACAGGGTTAACATTCCAGGTCGTTGATCTTTGCTCAGAACTGAAAATGGGTAAATCATGTTTACAGTTGCAGAGCATGAGGTCAGGGGTGCAGAGGAAGAGAACAAAAGGAGAGGTATCTGATTAACCTCATGATAATATCTCGCAGACTGATGCATTTCCAGAGAAATGTTCAGAAATCTTTTCCATGTGGAAGCAGCAGTCTATGAATCCCCATTGGCAGTGTTCCATGAATCCCCGCTCGTAGTACTCCATGAGTCCTTCCTGATGGTATTCTTCACAGGTGGCATTCCATGAATTTCCACTGAGGAAAATCCTCACTGGAGGTGTTCTTGTGCTCTTTCTGAGAGAACACATTTCATGACCAATGCTCTGCTTAGATCAGTTTGGGTGGAGAGTGTGCAGGAAGGAACTGGAGATAGATACAAAATGCTGGCGTAACTCAGTGAGACAGGCAGCATTCAGACTGAAGAAGGGTCTCGACATTAAACGTCATCCATTCCTTCTCTCCAGACATGCTGCCTGTCCCGTTTAGTTACTCCAGCATTTTGGATCCTTCATGCCTTTGAGGCAGCAGAGGTTATATAACCCCCTCCAGGCGCTGTAGCCAGTTCAATGTGCTGTTGTCGAGGGCCGTGAGGTCTACCCTTCCACCAGGGGGGCGAAGGACAGCGCAGTCGAAAATGACGTGCTGCGCTGTTTGCTGGTTTGCTCCACGTATGCAGGCTGTTGATGAACGCAGCCTCCAGCGATGCATGTTGGCGATGAACCGGCCGACCCCTGTATGGAGCCGGTTCAGGGCGACCCACTCTTTGTGGGGCAGGTCCGAGCCGGGTGGGGCTGTGGTGTTCGGTGCAACAGTGAATTAAGGAGGTCGCGAAGTCTGTTCCCAGCAGGTTCTCCATGCTTCTAGTGTGTTGAAACCGGAGCCACAGAGGGTCATTGTGTGACGGAAGAAGGGACGACGAGATGACAGGTGTTGAGGTCCCAGTTGCTGTGTCCTGGGCGAGGTGGTGCAAAGAATGTTTGGCGTCCGATGGGACCTTGCACACCAGCCTGTGGGTGAAATATTATCCGAGAAGCTTGGCGGGTGCATTACCTGTGAGCACCGGCAGAAGATCCGTCGGAGTAGGACGTAGGCAGCCGGCAGGCACGTGCCGTGAGTAATTACTCAGGATAGGCAGTCAGTCAGCTTTAAAAAAAATCTTAAACCGTGCATGCGCAGATTGTTCTCCTCTCCGTAAAAATAAAGAATAAAAATAAAGAAAGTAACAATTCAATTTGCCCAAGGCTTCCAAATCTCCTTCATTCTGAATTACTGAATGGGTGAGGGGTGGAGGGTGATGGCAGGTGGAGAGATGGTGGGAAAAACGGGAGCACACCGGGCACAAGTTGAATCAGTTGTGATCTTATTGAAGGGACCAATTGGGGGGAGAGTTCCTTTCACAGTGTGTGGTGAGTCTTGCCAGGGGTAAAGTTGCGGGGAGGGCAGGAGCGTTGAGAAGGAGGGGGTCGGGGATCATGCCAGCAACTCACTTACCGCTACCGCGGTGCTCCGGGCACGGAGTCACAGCATTGTGGTTGGGGAGGGCAGCAGTTCGGGTGGCTGCGAGCGGCCGCCGGACCTCAGCGCCTTCTGCCGGCCCGCTCACCTCTGCCAGTGCTTTCCATCTGAACAGTGAGGGGACCAGCTCAAGAGCAAAGATCATGGAGCGGAGTGGGTCAGCGGGTGATGGATAAATGGACAGCGGGCAGTGGACACTCCTGTGTCAGCGGGAACAAGGGACCAATTGAGGTTACTCGCGCTGACACATGGAGTAATCTCCACTGCCCACTGTCCTGTTATCCATCGCCCGCTGACCCGCTCTTGAGCTGGTTGCTCTGGCATGATCCCCGACCCCCTCCTTCTCAACGCTCCTGCCCTCCTGCATCTTTACCCCTGGCCAGACTCCCCACACGCTGTGAAAGGAACTCTCCCCCAGCGGCGCTGTCCTTTTGCAGCCGCTTCCCACTTTACAGCCGCAAAGGCAGAATTTCAGCTGCCTTCAGCTCTGCTTGAAATTGACGGCTTGAAGCAGCGTCCTCGGCACGTGGGCTGCACACACTTTCCCGTATTACATGTACTGCGCATGAAAGGCACGGAGAATTATGCCTACCTAAGAGATCGATCTCTTAGATAGGCATAATTCTCCCGTGCCTTTACTATTTATATTTAATAATTATCATTTTATAATTTTAGTCAGGGTAGGCAGTGCCCACCTTGCCTATCCTGATGGCACGTGCCAGGCAGCTGGTGATGATCTGCATGGTGTCATTGAGGATGGTGTCTAGCTTGCTAGTATGATCCATCTTGGGTGGAGAGTGTGGTGGATGGAAGGATAGAATGAATGAAAGTACGAGAGAGGGAACTAAGGAGGCTAGAATAGCAAACCCCCTATTAACCACCTGATTAGTGTTGTGAATATTTTATTTGCATCTGGAAGGAACGGCAATGCTGTTAAAAAAAAATGAGACCATATAATTCTGTGGGCCAGAAATCAGCCGGTTCCTTTTGAGCTGTCAATACTAGTCAAGCAGAATGAAATGAAATATATCTGTCCTGGAATATATCCTTTCAAGGAGTGCAACTTCCCAATAAAACATTCATGGCACCAGATGGTGAATGGTGCACATCTCCACAGCAATCTCAGCCAGCTGAGCACTGTCACAGCCATCTGCAGCCTTGGAACTGTATTCTCCCCTTATACTAACCCAGCTCTGGTGAAGCGCTGCCAAATAATCAATTTGTTCCATTAAAATCCATTAAAATACTGTGCTTAAACAGTATTTTTCCTTTGCGAATCAACATTCCTTGGCTTCTACTATTTTTCTTATGTGGACTGTTGGAATGATCGATCTTCAAGTGCATTGAATGAATTTCACTTATGTGGTTGCCAATATATTCGTGGAGTTTGAGGAAGAGTTCTTTGCATTGATTTAATTTATTTTTGAGGCATTTTGTTAATGCAATGTAAAGACATCTGTGATTAGAGTGTAAATGGAAGCAAAGTATGAAGAAATCAATCAGGACACTCGGAGTCGGAGTAACTCAGCGAGTTAGGCTGCATTTCTGGAGGATGGATAGGTCACATTTGGGTCCCTAGAAATCGTGTCTATGCATGTTCTCCATAGATGCTGCCTGATCCACTGAGTATGAAACCACGGGCAAGCTCGGGTTAGAGCCTGCCCTCCAGTGCCGCCTGTGTGGGGTTTGCACGTTCTCCCTACGACTGCATGTTTCCCCGTGGTGCTCCGGTTTCCTCCCACATCCTGAAGACATGTAGACTGGTTGATTAATTGGTTTCTATAAATTACCCCTAGTGTGAAGTGAGTGGTAGGAGAATCAAAGTGACAGTGTGATTTGAAGCGTGGACTCTGCCCAATGTATGCACATCCAGAAGGTGCAAAACTTCCTAAAAATTAACACGGAGGTGGCAAATGTTCTGGAAGGGTGTATAAAGGGTGACAGTGGTTTGAAGGACTTGTTTTTGTGCTGTTTCTCCCACTGACTAAGAAGTCCAATAACACCTTATACACATATATATACAAAGTAAAGTCTAGTTCTTGAGTGAACTGATTTATCTGTACTTACAAAAAATAATCTTCAAGGTCCTGTTCATGTTGTGTTCACAATCCATTGGCCATTTTTATCTCTCACACTTTCGTACAAATGGAGGATCATGAACTACTGGGTGCCTGGTGTCTGTGATGAAAGAGTTAATGAAAGCAGCAGGGGCAAATAAAAGCTGTCTTTTAGATGGCTGGTTGAAATATTGAACATTCACTTGGATAGGAGTCATTCCGCTTCAGATACTTCCCACTCCCAGCTGGTGAAAGGGACAAGACAACCTTCCCTCCCCCATCGGCTGATACCTGTTGCACGGTGGTCTTGGCAGCCTCAGTGGAGTGCACACAGAGCACTGAATCCAGCAGTAATGTCCACCCCATTCATTCATTATTGTTGTTATTCCTCTTGACTTTTAACACACTGTTCCCTGGTTCCCCATTGGATCCACAAGCTACAAAATGGAAGCAGACCAGAACAATGCTTTAATTAACTGTGTACCAATTATTTTCATAATTATAATATGAGCATTTTTTATTGTTCCCTGGGGTGTGCTAATCCCGCACTATATCAACTATAGACTGAGAAGGATGTAGTGGATTTATGCAATAAATTCCTTCCATTCTACTTATCTTTGATGCTTTGACCCTTTCTCAAAGATAATAATGAATCATTTTATAACTTTCTAGGTCTTTTCCAAATGGGAACCCCTCGTTAACTTTGTTTAAGTATGGGGTCGGATTCCACAGTCCCTTGAGAAATTTTTGACTGATTAAGCAGTCTGATTGCTAATTCAGTTTCCACATTCTGCGGTGGCTTGTCAGATGTTTACATAGCTTCATGAAAGAAGACCAGTGGAAGTTGGGGGTTCTGCTCCAGAAGGTTGGTGGTGGTTATGTTCATGGCAACCTGGAGACCTGCAAGAGTTCAACTGGACTTCATATTGCAGAAGGAACAACCAGCATAAGCCTGAGGCCTCATTTGTGGAATTTTGTTGATCTTATCCAATACTTTAGTTGATTTTACCCAATACCTTTTGAGTTAGTTATCGATGTCTTCATGCAATGGTTGGTGTCATTTTGTGAAGGATTATTTTCTTCATTGAAACTGGTCTCAACTGATTCCCTTTGGTGATCAGCGGTAGAAAAGGATGGGAGGAGCAACACTGGCTGTTTTAGTTTCATGCTACCTTCAGGCAAAATTGGTCATTTATCCATATAAGAGAGAAGTTGTTGTTTCTGGATCTGATCTCAACCAGAGATAGAATAGGTACTTCCAGAAATATTTCTCTTGGGAAAATTTCATTTGGCTGGGAACTGTTGGATTGAGGAATGATTCCAGCTGCACATTGTAACCTCAACCACAACTACTTATCTCTGGCATCTTTAGCAATTAGGGTCAAATGTATGCATTGTGGGCATGGCAATGTGAATGGGACAGGACAGAGGTTGTACTTCCATTCATACATTTGGTTCTGCTGATTGTACCGCCATTCATACATTGGGTTCAGTTCCTGAGGAGTACCTTTAGCAACAGTCTCGTTCCACCAAGATGTGGTACAGAACACCACAGGAGATCCTTCTTCCCTGTGGCTATCAAACTGTACAACATCCCCCTTCTGTAGTGGAGTAGACTGACTATCTCCCCCCCCCCCCCCCTCCCCTTCTCCAATCTTTGCACATCCCCAATCCTTTCCATTCATCACTTCAATTTCACGTTTCATGTATTTTGTGTTTTATGACTGTTGGCAGATCAATTTCCCTCCGGGGAGAAATAAAGTTCTATCGTATCGTTGCAGTAAGTGCATTTTCCATTTTGTGTCCCTTATTGTTTAAGAAGTGAAGTTTTAAAACACCTCCAACAAAATTGCTATATGTAGGTATAATTATATTCTATGAATGACAAGGCTAAAATGAGCAATCTATTAAACAAAATCACGTTGCCTTCTCCGACTCACCAAACATTTGGCCGTAAGCCTCCTTTGTGTTTAGGGTCCTCACTTGATTATAGCCAGCTTGTTTAAAATCAAACAGGTAAAAACAAACTACTGGAGGAACTCAGAGGGTTGAACAGCATCCATGGAGGCAGAGGAATGGTCGATGATTTGAATTGAGTCATCAAGATTGAGAGTGTAGTGGAGAGATAGCCAGTATAGAGAGGTGAGAGGGAGGCTGAGACTGGGGCTTGCAGATGATAGATGGGGTGGGCAGATTAAGCCAAGGGACAGAAAGGGAGAAGTAGAGATGGAGGCTGGAGGTGATTAGTGGAGCTACATAATGGATGTATGATAGGCAGGTGGACCAGGAAGGATTTAGAGATGGAGGCTAGTGGGTGAAATGTGTAAATAGAACCCAACTTACTGTCTCTGTGTTTAAACACCGGCTGGCAGTCTTTCCTCTGCAAGGAGAGAAGAATCACCTGGAGAACAGGTGGATCTCAGTCCCAGGAACTGTGAAGAGTCTAAGATGTGCCAATGAACGAGTAGACCGAGGCACGGATACTTATCTTAGGGCTCAGGGTCAGTTTGCAGGAACAGGATGACTCATGGAATCGGTGTTAAGAGGGATCCTGGCCCTCTTGACATTGACATGTATTGGTGACAATGTTGCCATACCTGGAACCCAGCATGAAGTTCTGCCCATTCCATAGCTGTGGGTCTCAGAGTTGTGCAGGCACATTTCTAGCCTCTGGCATATATAGAGTGATAGAGTGCCAATGTGGAAACAGGCCATTTGGCCCAACTTGCCCACACCGGCCAACATGTCCCAGTTACACTAGTCCCACCTGACTGCCTTTGGTCCATATCCCTCCAAACCTGTCCTATCCATGTACCTGTCTAACTGTTTATTAAATATTGGGATAGTCCCAGCCTCGACTACCTCTTCTGGCAGCTTGATCCATACACCCACCACTTGTGTGAAATAGTTACCCCTCAAATTCCTATTAAATCATTTTCCCTTCACCTGAAATATATGTCCTCTTGTCCTACTCTGGGCAAGAGATTGTGCATCTAATGTTTTGTTTTTGTTTAATAGTTATTGCATTTTAAATCTCAGTTATACTTAAGAATTATGCTTAAACTATAATTATTTCTAAGTATAATAATTATGTTGTCTTTGTATAATTGTTATCTTTCTATTGTCGAAATTATAGTAAGTTTCTGCCGCAAAGGATGGAATAAACAGAGACATTTGTCCCTGAATGTCTCAAGACTGGTAATATGGAATAGTGCACTGGATCTCTGGCCTTTACTGTGCAGGAAGGAGGGCATGTGGGAGGAGGACAAACCCGACATGGGCTGAGTAAAACCGTCCTTTGCACATTTCAGTCATTTCTCTCATTCGCTCTCAAAGACACTGGAAGATAGCTGGGTATTTGAACTAGTGAAGCCACCTCTTTTATATAAGGACTTGCTTTGTGCCGACCAGTTGGCATGTGAGGCAAGCAGCTTCACCATAGAGTCAAGACAGCCTCTGCAATATTCTATCCTAACCACTGTTGCGATAAATGAGTGGCCAGCAATAGCATTTTCAAAATGGCAGCACTCTGAGTTAGGTACATTGAATTACCACAAGGGCCATGCACTGCTCCGCTTTGTGTTAAATCTTTCAGAGAGTCTATAATAAAATAAACCATCACATTCTCACGCCATTTATAATGTGATCCATAGCCAGTGGATGTTCAGCTCGCATGTGCATCAAACTGCAGGGTTTATTACTGTTCCTGCAACATTGCAAAGTTTACACCAAGTTATTACAATCTTACTTAAAGCAGATTCCAAATGGAGTTGTTTAACCAGGGTGGGAAATGCTGATGGCAGCAGAGTCGAGATCATTATCTGTCCAAATTGCTCCAGTTTATGAATTGGCTCCTTTGTATCGGTATGAGTAATTTCTCCGAGCAGACTCATGGTATTGAGACCTGCTTTGTATCCTGTGTACAGTGTTGTCCCAGGGCAGCACAATGACGCAAATGGTAGAGATGCTGCAGCCTCTCTGCTCCAGTGAGCTGATTGGAATGTGTAGGGAGTAAAATGGGAATGGTGTAAATGATCATTTGATGGTTACCACAGACTCGATAGACTCAAGGACCTGTTTTTGTTCTGCATACTCGGAGGTTTTTCAGTCAGGGCAAAGCCCTTCTAGTTTGGAGCAGGATATGATGTAACAGCCTGAATCAATTCTGAACAATTTAATAGACATATTAATTTCATAGACATATTACTGAAAGGGTGTAATGTGAAGCTGGATATGAGATTAATATTAAAGTATTTAGTTAATAGTGAGTTCAAGTTTGATTATTCAACTATGATCCAAAGTGTCCAAATAAAAAAATGAAAAATGATGGATTGAAATAATTGTATGAGAAATATCCATGCAATCATTAACAGCAATTTGAACTTACAATTCAACATTAATGCTATGGATTGATTAGAAATCCTAAACTCACATTTAAAGTAGTTGAAGACTATCTTTAGATTCCAGTTTGACAGCTTGAGGACTGAAGTTCATTGCTTGATATTATCTACCATCTCAGAACATGTCTTTGCCAAATGTGATACCAAGAACAATTCTTATCTGCCTGCTCATAATCCATTTCCCCCCATTCTCTGCATATCCATATGCCTATCCCAGTATCTTAAATGCTACCATCATTCTGCCTCAACCACCATCCCTGGCACCACATTCTTGGTATTCACCACTCTCTATGTAGAAAAATTAGCCCCACATAGCTTCTTTAATCTTGGCCCCTCTCACCTTAAAGCCAGACCCTGCAATTTTTGATTTTTACATCCTGGGAAAAAGATTCTGATTCTACGCGATTTTATATGCTTTTATCAGGACTTCCTGTATTCTCCGGTGTTCCAGAGCAAACAATCCAAGTCTGTCCATCCTCTTCCTGTAACTAATACTCCCTAATCCAGACATATTTCTGGTAAACCTTTTCCAAAGCCTCCACATCCTTCCTGTAATGAGATGGCCAGAACTACACACAATATTTCAAATGTGCCCTAAACAAAGTCTGATAAAACTTCCTCATGACTCCCTGACTCTTATGCCCCCGTCCCACTTAGGAAACCTGAACAGAAACTTCTGGAGACTTTGCGTCCCACCCAAGGTTTCCATGCGGTTCCTGGAGGTTGAAGGTGGTTGCTGGAGGTTGCAGGTAGTGGAAGCAGGTAGGGAGACTGACAAAAACCTCCAGGAACCGCACGGAAACCTTGGGTGGGACGCAAAGTCTCCAGAGGTTTCCGTTCAGGTTTCCTAAGTGGGACAGGGGCATTATACTCAATACCCTGACCCATGAAAGCAGGCAAACGATATGCTTCCTTTACCACTCTATCTACTTGTTTTGACACTTTCAGGGATCTTCATCCATAAATTCACTCTCTGTTATGGCAAATGTACATTAACCTATTGAAACTGAGTGGGTTAAAATGATTAAATATTATTCATGCAATACCACCAACCGTTAAAAATGTTTAATAGCTCTTTACAAATATGTAATCAAGTAAGAAGCAGATGATAGAAAGGGCAGGCAAGAACGTGGAATGAAAAGTTAATGTCATGGAGTAATTTTTAAATTAGGCAGAGAGGTGGAGGGGTTTAGGAAGGGAGTTCCAGACATGGGACCAAGGTAGTTGAAGGTGTCCTTTCCCATGGTGAGGCACTTGGTTATTGGACTGGATTTAGCAGGAGGCAAGGTTGGCGACAGGTATTTGTAGAGTTGGGGATGTTCTGGAGATGGGGATGGAAAAGATCCAATCACAAACATTGAGTCACTTACACTGGAGGCATTTGGACTAGGGTGAGCAAAGGCTGAATGGGAGTTAATGCCAGAGGAAGTATATGACATGTAATGTTCTCGATGAGCTGACACTTATGGACTGTGGAATGTAGGAAGCCTGAATAATTGAGCGAAAAGAATAATAAAGACATAAGAAATTATGAAATGGAACATGATAGTTAAGCAGAGGAAAGCAAGACATTGAAAATCAGAAGCTTACAAGAACACTCTGAAAAAGTACTCCATTAAAAACCTTTTCTTTTACCTGTTTTTATGGATAATGCTCCCAAACCTTATTGATGGTAAAATGTTCGATATCTATATTTCATGACAAAAATACTGTGTATAGAAAATGTTGGTATTCTACCCTCTTCTTTTGCTCTTTCCATGGTAACTGTAAAGTTATGCACTTTGGTTACTCTCATCCCTCTAGTGCTTCTTCATAATTAGGACCTCTTGCCCCGCCATCATCCCGGTGAATCCCTCAATATGCCTCACCATTCCCTGCTTAAAGTTTGTAGGTGTATAAGGCAATGCAGGCTCTGCGAGTAGAGAAAGCAGAGCAGCCACGATAGACCACGTCTCAGGCAACAAGTCATATTCCACATTTATTATCATTAACATAAGCTTTGTCAAAAATTAATTGATTATGTGCTTTAAACTCAGTAGTATGCTTTGTGGGTTTAAATGAAATCATTCACATGTTAAGAAAGGATAAGTCTGAGGAAGAGGTGATGTGTTCTGTCTGCTCACAAAGGGGACACGGTTGCTCTTTCTGTTTCTGATCTTGTGGTCAGGCTGTATGTGGGTGGGAAGTGGTGGCTTCAAGTGGGGTGATGTGGTACATTTATGTTAAATTTCTCATCAGTAAATCCAATGACATCCTTGCCAAGCCATAAGAGAACCACAGGCAAAGATATTAAATATCAGTGTTGCTCTCTTGGCTAATCAGTAAAATCTCTTGGCTAATCAATATTTTTAGCTTGTTATTAAATGCCGTGTTGACATACTCTTCACTGGATTACACCACTGGATCCTGACTGTGTTCAACCTGTCCAAATGACCAAACATTTCACATTGTTCTGTACAGTGTGACAGCCTTGGGTCAAATGGTAGCAGTCCATTCAGATGCACAGTGTATAAAACAATATCACAGAGCTATTTTATCCTTCCTGTTAGTGGGATGTCTCTGATCTTGTAAAATGTAGTCACACTCCACCTCTGCTGAGGGAATGATGTAACAGGGTTAATGTCGTTCTGGGAATGATAGGATCTGTACGTGTTTAATCTTGGCCTTTCAGTTCTTTATCGTATGTTTTGGTTTGCTTTCCTTTCAATGACATTGAAAGGACATTGTCATTATGATGCCATGTATGGGTAGATGACTGATTGTGGCAATGGCATTTAGGTATTACTGAGGGTACTATTGAATATGGCCGTTAATATTTATCTGTGCCTTTCACGACTGTTAGGTGTGTTGCAGCTAACAAAATGTTTTGAAAAATGGCCACTGGTGATATATAGAATCAAGGAACTGCAGATGCTGGTTTACAAAGAGAAACACAAAGTGCTGGAGTAAATCAGCAGGTCAGGCAGCATCTTTGGAGAACATGGATAGGTGACATTTCGGGTTGGAATCCTTCTTCCTGGTTGAAGGGTGTGTGAAATGTCTTGGATGTAGGTTGGAATGGACTGGACAAGGATGATAGGACTGAATTGAGGTATCTTAAAATAAGTTATGTGGGGCAGGAGCAGGCAGAAACAATGGTTCTGTCAGGGCAGTCCTGTTTGTGGATTTTGGGAAGGAGATAGACGTGGGCAGTACAGGGCTGGGGGACGATGTTAGAGGCTGTAGTGAGGAGACCGCCACAGGTGATGAGATCTATAACAACCTTGGAGATGATGGCCTGCTGTTCGTCTGCCAGCTCATGGTCAAGAGAGAGGTACGAGGAGGTGTCCGAGAGCTGATGTCTGGCTTCAACACTCCCACAGGAGAATTGGCATGGGCAATAAATGCTGTCCTTGCCAGGGACACTCCTATCCTAACAGAATTATTAAAAGATGATACGGTTACAACTTTAACACATATGAAGGGATTGATATTTCTCTAAAACGCAACAATGCATTTCTCTGTCGATTGTCTAACGTCAGCCTCCAGAAAAATAAAAAGGGACCTGATATCTGAGGCATCTTTTGTGCGTTTACTGTTCCAGCTTCCAAGAAGCTTGTTGCTCCGTTCCAACTGCTCTCCAGCCTGGCTGTGTGCCGGCTTCCACTGGCGACTCTCCAGCCGAGTCACCAAAACATATTTCTCATCTGAAAGCAAGGGTACCGTGCCTGCGGAATCAGGAAAACAATCATAGTGGTCAGTCGGAAGGCCCCATTGTCTTATTGTGATCAAAGGAATGCTCCTGCCTACCTATTACTCATTCCTTTTGCAAAAAAATCCATGACTAATGGACCCCATAATGGATTTTTTATGTCCTGTCTTGTCAAATTAAGCTTGGATGGAATGATGGATGGTTCAGTTTTCTGACTTGTATAGGACAACCTGAGTTTTGTACGGTTTTACAGTTAACTGTGGCTTAACTCTTTGCATACTGCTTGAAGAATTTCTCACTACAATGAACTGTCAGTTTAATTCTAGACTAGAGAACAACTCCTGATCTACCTCATTGGTGACCCTTGGACTATCTTTGATTGGACTTTACTGGATTTACCTTACACTAGACGCTATTCCCTTATCATGTATCCATAAACTGTAATGGCTCGATTGTAATCATGTATTGTCTTTCCGCTGACTGGTTGGCACGCAACAAAAGCTTTTCATTGTACCTCGGTACATGTGACAATAAACTAGAAACATAGAACATAGAAACATAGAAATTAGGTGCAGGAGTAGGCCATTCGGCCCTTCGAGCCTGCACCGCCATTCAATATGATCACGGCTGATCATCCAACTCAGTATCCCGTACCTGCCTTCTCTCCATACCCCCTGATCCCCTTAGCAACAAGGACCACATCTAACTCCCTCTTAAATATAGCCAATGAACTGGCCTCAACTACCCTCTGTGGCAGAGAGTTCCAGAGATTCACCACTCTCTGTGTGAAAAAAGTTCTTCTCATCTCGGTTTTAAAGGATTTCCCCTTTATCCTTAAGCTGTGACCCCTGGTCCTGGACTTGCCCACAGCCGTATCAAGTCCCCAACCTTTGTAATTTGCAGCTCTGTTGTCGCAGTAAAGCGATTTAAGGCAGCAGGACACAGACTTTTGAGAGCCCCATCGGGAACAATCTTCCTGCATCTAGCCTGTCCAACCCCTTAAGAATTTTGTAAGTTTCTATAAGATCCCCTCTCAATCTTCTAAATTCTAGAGAGTATAAACCAAGTCTATCCAGTCTTTCTTCATAAGACAGTCCTGACATCCCAGGAATCAGTCTGGTGAACCGTCTCTGCACTCCCTCTATGGCAATAATGTCCTTCCTCAGATTTGGAGACCAAAACTGTACTCAATACTCCAGGTGTGGTCTCACCAAGACCCTGTACAACTGCAGTAGAACCTCTCTGCTCCTATACTCAAATCCTTTTGCAAGTTTTGCAACTAAACTAACTAACAAAGCTAATTCCATGCTCATTGATTATTACAGTGACTCCTTCCCACCTTGTGATGGGATTCCAAGTTTTCCGGAGGAGACATCATTAGTGCCTCCCCTTGTATTATCCACAGAGACCTGCTTTGGAATGGTGCCCCATTAAATAAAACTGGTGTATTTGTGTTTTTCTTACTAAAGTGGAAATCTTCCTAATTCACCCCATCTTATTTAACCTATCATTTTCTTTATGAAGAGGTTTTCCAGAATGCTGCCTGCATTAGGGCATATTAACTACATGGAGAGGTTGGAAAAACGTGGACTGTGTTCTCTGGAACACCAGAGACCTGATAGAAGTTTATAAAATTATGAAAGGCATAGATGGGGTAGACCATCAGAATCTTTCCCCCAGAATTGAAATGTCAAAGTCTAGAGTGGAGAGGGGCAAAATTCAAAGGAAATGTGGAGCAAAATTCCTTTCATACGGAGAGTGGTGGGTGCCTGAAACATTTTATGTTGCCAGGGGTGTTGGTGGAGGCAGATATAATCGTGGCATTTAAGATACTTTTTGTTCGGCACATGGATGTGTAGGGAATGGAAGGCAAGTGAGATCCGTTTATCTTAGCATCATGGTCGGCCCAGAAATTGTGAGCCAATGGGCCTACTCCTGTGCTGCACTGTTCTATGTTTTATGTCCCTACATTCTTGTGTGTAACCTGCATACAGCCACTGGTTCCTACTCACAGCCTAATTTCTCCCCTTACCCAATACTGTATTTGTAGAAATCCTGGAAATATTATATTGGGCTATCTGCTTGCCTGAGTTAGCTTGGACGTGGAGAGATGCGCCACAGCCATATCAAGTCCTTGAACCCTGCATGAACTCACAACCTTTGTAATTTGCAGCTCTGTTGTCGCAGTAAAGCGATTTAAGGCAGCAGGACACTGACTTGGTTGTTGGTTGAGAGCCCCAGTCTTATTAAATCTACATTATGTTTTATTTGCTTGACTGTTATTCAGTTGGGATTTGCCAGATTTATTGAACAAGCAAGCTCACAACCAAGTAAGACATAGTTTATCCAGCTAAACACCACATGCTTTGGTTTGCTACATGATGCGCAGTGCCTGACCATGTGAAGCAGGTGCAATGCTTGCATTATTTAAGAAAGACCATTAATTTTACTGCACAATTAATTTCAATTTTTAATAGACAGCACAGGCTGTTTACAGCCAGGTCCCTTTTATAATGACCTAATCAAGCTGATTAAGAGTTGAAAGTTTCAAACTGCCATGGGATTACACGGCCTCGACAGTGTTTTAAGTTTAAATTTAATTTTTGAAAGTGCACATAGAAACATAGAAAATAGGTGCAGGAGTAGGCCATTCGGCCCTTCGAGCCTGCACCGCCATTCAATATGATCATGGCTGATCATCCAACTCAGTATCCTATACCTGCCTTCTCTCCATACCCCCTGATCCCTTTAGCCATAAGGGCCACATCTAACTCACTCTTAAATATAGCCAACAGACTGGCCTCAACTACCTTCCGTGGCAGAGAATTCCAGAGATTCACCACTCTCTGTGTGAAAAATGTTTTCCTCATCTCGGTCCTAAAAGATTTCCCCCTTATCCTTAAATTGTGACCCCTTGTTCTGGACTTCCCCAACATCAGAAACAATCTTCCTGCATCTAGCCTGTCCAACTCCTTAAGAATTTTATAAGTTTCTATAAGATCCCCCCTCAATCTTCTAAATTCTAACGAGTACAAACTGAGTCTATCCAGTCTTTCTTCATATGAAAGTCCTGACATCCCAGGAATCAGTCTGGTAAACCTTCTCTGTACTCCCTCTATGGCAAGAATGTCTTTCCTCAGATTAGGAGACCAAAACTGTACGCAATACTCCAGGTGTGGTCTCACCAAGACCCTGTACAACTGCAGTAGAACCTCCCTCCTCCTATACTCAAATCCTTTTGCTATGAATGCTAACATACCATTCGCCTTCTTCACTGCCTGCTAACCTGCATGCCTACTTTCAATGACTGGTGTACCATGACACCCAGGTCTTGTTGCATCTCCCCCTTTCCTAATTGGCCACCACTGGACCTTCAAAGTAAGAACATGGAACAAGTTGAAATCAACAGGGTTGCTTGGTAAATCAGGATTTTAAAACCCAAACATGCCCCCAAGTGGTCAGTGTAGAGTGGTAAATACAGGCGATGGGTGAATGGAACTGGTGCTCATTAGAAGATGGGCAGCAGAGTTTTGGCAATGGATATTGTATCGTCTAGCTTGAGTTAGTATTGGCAATAACCCAACGTGACGTGACAATGCCAAGTTGGTGAAACTTGGGGGGAATCTGTAGAAGGTGAGAACAAATGCATTGAGGACTAAACAGGGAAAAGGAACGGTGGTGTTAAAGAGAGGAATGCTTGTTAGCACAGCGAGGAATGTGATAACAGTGATACATTAGGCTGTGAGTAGGAACCAGTGCATGTGTCAGGGGCTGTATGCAGGTTAAACCCAAGAATATAGGGGCACCGGGGAGATGGCTACCCTGCCGGCAGTCTGTTCCTCTTTTCACACTTTTTGTTAATTTTTAGTTTGTTAAAAGTTTTGTTTTAATGTTCTTCGGTTTGTTTTATGCGGGGGGAGGGGGAGGGGATCGGGGGAAACTTTTTTTCAGGTTCTTAACTTCCCGGAGATGTGAACAATTTTCGGATCACATTCCCCGGCTCTACGGCCTACCATCGATGGAGCTGGAAGCCTCCTCGGACTATCGTGAGCCCCACCGCGGGGCGTGGACTTAACATCAGAGCTGATCCCTTGCCTGGGATCACTCCCACCATGGCCACCGCGGAACCAACACCAAGACCTCTCAGTCTCGGGTGAGGCCGAGTCGGGAGCTCCAACGTCGCGGAAGGTTCACCAGCCCCGACGTGAGATTCGATCGTCCAGCGCGGGGGAGCTGACATCCCCCCAATGCGGGAGCAGATTGCCTCGAAGCGGAGGGACCGAATGCCACCAGCTACGGGAGTTAAGATCATCCCGTCAACGGGGGATCGAGGCCCATGACCGAGGAAGAACTAAGGGAAGGACTTGAAATTTATTTTGCCTTCCATCACAGTGAGGAATGTGTAGCAGTCACTGTGGTGGATGTTCATGTTAAAATGTGTTTTTGAAGTGATCTGTTACTTTTAATTGTATGACTGACCTGGCCAATGAAATTCCTCATATGTTGCAAAACATACTTGGCGAATAAAGTGTGATTCTGATTCTGGTTCTGATTCTGACATTAATATATAATAGGCAATGGTCCTGAGGTGGGGGGAGTTAATAGTCACAAGAACATTCAACTGTATTGACTGCTTGGTGGAGGTTTTATTGTGTTTTGACGTGCAATATAAATACAGCAAATGTAAGCTCTTTACAGTTCTTGGGTTGTCCCAAGGATATTTTATCTCCAGCCCTGCTTGTGTCTAGCCTCTTACTGCAGACTGAGTGCTGTGTCTCCCCCATCTGTAGTTCACAAGCAGCTCCAGGCAGTACAGCCACAGTGTTTATCAGTATAAAAGTGGAGCGGCTTCATGTTTGCAAGACAGTGAATTGTAGAACCTTGCGGCACCACAGTAGATCATTCAGCCCTTAATGCCTGAATTGGTTCTTCGAAAGAGATAGCCAATTAGTTCGGCTCCCCTGCTGTTCTCCTGTAGCCACACAAATTCTAACCACTTGAAGTGTTGGAAAATATTAACCATTGGATCTGCTTCACCCACCCTTTCAGGCAGTGCTCTCCAGATGACAATAAAACAATTGTCTTCTTCCTCCTGAAATCAGAACGCTAAAGAAAATGCCTTCATGTTGACTTGACGTGATGTGTGTTGACAGTCCAGCTTCCTTGCCTATGATTCATTTCCCAGAAAGATATGGGATCAAGTTTAACACAAATGAGTAAAACCAAGGAACATGGACTGGCACTTGTGTGCAGCATAAGGGAGTATAATACTGCGGCAACAAGAGTCCCCGGGAAGGGGAATTCAGCACTCCAATCTGAAACATTTCCTCTGTTTCCCTCTCCACAAAGGCTGCCTGATCTGCGATGTGATTACAGTTTTGACTGAGGACCTCTAACCTGAAATGTTAACTGTTTCTCTCTGCATGCAAAACAAAGATTTTCACTGTAATTCAGTATATGCGATAATAATAAACCTAACCTAACCTGCTTGAAAAGCACTTCCTGTGTTTTCTACTTTTATTTCAGGTTTCCTAGTTTTTTTATTTTTTTTTATTTTTATTTCCATAGTTTCTTGTTTTTCATTCATGACTGAATTCATTCTGAGAGTCATAGTTGATATTCAGGTCCTGGCAATCAGCATGGAATTAACTCTATGGTCATTGCTGTAGGTATGTTACAATACTCACCTTCAGCGGCACTGCAATTCTGCCACTGGCCGTGTGCGCGATTTTGGCGTGTTTGAGGGGGAGGGGGGCGGGGTTAAAACGCGTTTTTTTTTCTTACCTTGTCCTGGAATTATATTTGGTTGGAGTTCAAGCTTTTGTTGAAGAATCGTTCCGACGGGCGTTCTGTCTATTTTTTTTTTTAATCGCCCGACTCGTTCAGCGCTGGAGTAATTGTAAAATCAGCTTCTGAAGCCGTCAACGCCGACAACGGGGACGGATTTCATGTAGGTGACAGGTAAAGGAAAGCGGTTTATTTTTATGTATAAAAGTGGTCCTTAAGATACCTTTAGTTCATATTTTAAGTTGCGAAAATGGTGATTTAGTCCCCATACCAACGGGCAGTGTTTTTCATGCCGATATGGGGATCTAAATCCTGCAAACCGCAACGTTCCAAATGGTCGCGTTCCAGAAAAACCCACAGGCAAGTTGATTTAAATGGCCATTAATTTACAGGTATTAAACATTAAATTCCTTCCATTTGGCCTATAAATCCATGACAATGAGATTTAAAAATTATGTTATATTGTGAATCCTTGTGTGAATGTTATTTGGACACTTAGGCTATTTAAAAATGTTAATCTATTCTTAAGAAATTGATAGATCTAGTAATTGAATTTTGTAACTAGCTACAATTAGGTAACTAACTAATTATATGCTTTAATTTCAAGTCATCTAAGTAAGATTGTTTCATATTTGTTTCAGAATGCTCCAATCTATAATAACTGAAAATTTATTTTAGTTCTCTTAATGTTTCAGAAAGTTATGGTCATTTGACTGTCCTCGATCACAGCTTTTGTGTTAAGTCAGTAGAAATAGAGAACAAGATGCTAATTTCCGAGTATGAAAATGGCCATAACTTTTTAAATACTGAAGATATGAAAGTGAATTAGGTGACAAATTAAACTTATTTTTATGCTTTATCTGATGGGATAAATTACAGACTTGATTTTTAAAATCTCAAAATTTTGTAACATTGCTACATTGCCGTATGAGGGATTTTGCAGTATACAGATGAGCTACTGTGCTTCCTACATTACAATCTTTCAAAGTTCTTTCCTGGTGGGGTGGCTGTTGAGCACCTGAGTTACCAGGGTTACTTGGTGAATAAGTTACTTACCAGTATTAAGGATGTGGTTATGCTGGAGAGGGTGCAGAAAAGATTCATTCTTCAAAAGGGGTCTCATCCGAAACATCCCCCATTCCTCCTCGTCAGAGATGCTGCCTGTCCTGCTGAGTTACTCCAGCATTTTGTGTCTATCTTCATTAGGACACATATATATATATATAATCCTCCAGAATTTCCGCCACCTCCGACGGGATCCCACCACTACCCAGATTTTCCCTTCTCCACCCCTTTCGGCCTTCCGTGGAGACCATTCCCCTCACAACTCCCTGGCTTACTCATCCCTTCCCACCCAAACCACCCCCTCCCCAAGTACCTTCCCCTGCAACCGCAGAAGATGCAACACCTGTCGTTATACCACCTCCAACCTCATCTACTGTATCCGTTCTTCAACATGTCGACTCTTATACATCGGCGAGACCAAACGCAGACTAGGCAACCGTTTCGCGGAACACCTCTGCTCAGCCCGCATGAACCAAACTGATCTCCCAGTTACCGGACACTCTAATTCTCCTTCCCATTCCAACACAGACCTTTCTGTCCTCGGTCTCCTCCATTGTCAGAGTGAGGCTAAACGCAAATTGGAGGAATAACATCTCATATTTCGCTTGGGCAGCTTACGTGGTATGAATTTTGATTTCTCTCCCTTCAGGTAGCCCTGGCATTCCCTCTCTCCCGCTATCCTTCCGCCACCCAAGTCACACAAGCTTCTCATTTTCACCCCACAAACAGCTTACAATGGCCTGTTTCCTTTATCATTGTTACTTTTTTGCATATCTTTCAATCATTATTCTTTATCTCTGCACATCACCGTCTATATCTCACGTTTCCCTTACCCCTAACCAGTCTGAAGAAGGGTCTTGACCCAAAACGTCACCCATTCCTTCTCTGCAGAGAGGCTGCCTGTCCAGCTGAGTTGCTCCAGCGTTTTGAGTCTATTTTCACGAGGATGTTACCTAGATCAGAGTATTGTAGTTACAGGGAGAGATTGGACAGGCTGGGGCTATTTCCTCAGGAGCAAAGAAGGCTGAGGTATATATAGAGGTATATATACCTCTTATAGAGGCATATATCATGAGGAGCATCGATGGTGCAAATAGTCACACTTTTTTTACTAGGATAGAGGAATCTAAAACTAAAGGGCATAACTTAAAGATGGGAAACATTAAAGGTATCTGTCGGCAGGTTTTCACAGAGAGGGTAGTGGATACATGGAACAAGTGGCCAGAGAGGATGGTGGAGGCAGATACAATCACAGACTTCAAAAAGCATTTGGTTATGTTCGTGGATTGGAATGGCTGAGGGATATGGGCCGAATACAGGCAAACGGGACTCGTGTAGAGGGGCATCACAATCAGTGTGATTGGCAGGCTGAAGGGCCTGTTTTCTTTTCTATACAATTCCATGATTCTATGAAAGATACTTGAATATGGGATGCGAGTGGATAATGGCCGGCCTGGATGTGGTGGGCTGAAGGGCCTGTTTCTGTACCGTACGACGCTACGACTTTCTCAGTGTTGATACTGTTGTGAGTGGGCTGCACTGAGAGGCATGGGTAGACAAAAAAGGTTTACCACACCGATCGATGACCTTCAACCTTGAGTAGTAGCTACAATAAGCAATGAGGTTAACCGTTAAGTGGTGAGATGCTTCAGAAATGTCCAGGTACCAATCGATATCGGGCAGCATCTTGATGTGCTCGGTAATGAACGTTGAAGGTGAGGAGGTGGTGCTGCTAGATGGATATCCTGTGCTGTTACCGAGCGTCCCTTTCAGCTAAGTGGACAGAGAACCCTGGCCGTCAGCCGCACTTTAATGCAGCAGTGAATTCTCAACCTGGTTCTCTGCTCTAACCAGCGGGGATGTGGCGGCGATGCAAGCAGACACTCTCTCTATAATTGGCTTGCTGATGCAATGTTCAGAGCACTCTGCTGTCAGATCTCATGAATTCACTCCACTGTCAATTGCTGGCCCTGGCTGTCCTATTGAGAGGTGCCTGTTTCCCCTCCTCCAGCTGCAGCACTGGCTGCAACTGAAGCAGTAGCTCACACCAAGCCAACGTAAGGTGGACTTAAGGTACATTTGAGGAGTCTGCTGTTGCCATGGTTTTTTAATCTTTAGATGTTACATTAGAAAGGAAAGGTTTTGAACATCACATTAACATTTTTACATACTGTGCTCTCTCTCTCTGTCTCTCTCTATCTCTCTTTCTCTCTCTTTCTATCTTTCTCCTCTCTCTCACATTCTCTCTCTCTTTCTCTCTCTCTCCTTCAATTTTCCTCCAGTCCTCTTTCAGCAAAATTAAAGGTTTCAAGCTGCAATTTATCCAGATTTGTGTCCTCTCCACAGCTTCCTTATTTATCCTTGAGTGAAGTTGTGCTGGAGTTGGATCAACTGTCTGGAAATTCAAACCATAGGTTTTGGCCTCATGACCCAGCTAAGAAAGGCCCAAAGTTCGCTGGAGCTTGCAATGAAATTTGTTTCTCTTGGTCCAACTTGAAAAATGTTTCGAATTTGTAGATGTGCAAACAGATAATGGCGTGGCCCTGGAAATATGGATTTTCAAGCAGCCATGTGATCAGTAACCTGCTTCCTATATCCATGAGGTACAAATATGGGGTTAGGAGTAGAGAGGAAGGTGGGAATTTCTCAAAGATACGTTAGACTGAGAAATAAACAAAAAAAGTAGATTGTGTTAAGTGGGAGATAATAAAAAAATAGACAATATATAAATAAGTAATTTTTACAATCTCAATTTCAAATTTTATAAGGTTCTAAAAACTACTTACAGCCCGGGGGAATGAGAGTTCACATCTCCTTAGTCACTGTTTGATCCTGCGAGGTTAAAGGTTAAAGGAACGTAAATCTCCTTATTAAAGTTCGATACCATCCCTAACTACCTGTAACAAGTTTACTTTTCATTTGCAGAAGAAAAACTAGAACTTTTGAAAATCACGTGTAGACTAATAGTTTTTCGGAAGGTATTAGAATCATAAAGTCAAACAGCATAGAAACATGCCCTTTCGCCAATTTGCCCACACCGATCAGAGTGTCCCATCTACACTACTCCCACCTGCCTCGTTTGGCCCATAACCCCCTAAACCTGTCCTATCCATGTATCTGTCTAAATATTTCACACACCCATCACCCTTTATGTGAAAGATTGTTGTTGGAGAGGTTGAGACTGTGCAGCAAGTTTCAGCGATTTACTGTTCTCAGCAGATGTCATCCTTTCAAATGTTGCTGGGTGGTTTATGCTATGATGTTGGTATGTGCTGTGAGCTTCACACAGCCAAGTCTGAGCCACAGTTATGTTGACGAAAAAACGTCAATGATACGTCAAGGATTTTGCCATATTTAGTATTTATGAGGATAGATTTGCAAATAACAGACAGGCTGGAGGAATGCAGGAGCCCAGAATTTCACAACACAGAAACAGGGCATTGTTCAATAAAGTCAAGCAACATCTTCTCCTCAGCACAGGAGATTGTGTACTTGGCCTGCTCTACTCGCTCTATACCCATGACTGTGGTCAGACACAGTTCCAACTCCATTTTTAAATTTGCTGATGAAGCCACCATTGTTGGACTAATCATGGATGATGATGTGTCAGTGTATAGGAGGGAGAGCAATTGTCTGACTGAAGAACAACCTTGCTCTCAATGTCAGTAAAACTAAAGTCGACTGATTGTTGACTTTAGAAGAGGAAGGCCGAGGATCCACAACAGCTCAGTGGTGGAAAGAGACAAAACCTTCAAATTCTTGGGCATGCATATCTCTAAAGATCTGTCCTGGACCCCACACATTAATGTAATCGTAAAAAATGCCAACAATGCTCTACTCCCTCAGAAGATTGAGGAGATTTGGTATGTTGACGAATATTCTCTTGAACTTCAGCGGGTGTACTGTAGAGAGCATCACGGCCTGGTTCAGCAGCTTGATTGGCCAGGAAGGTAGGAGACTACAAAATATGATAAACACTGTGCAGTCCATCAGTGGCTTAACTGGGAACAGATCTCATCCTGAATTGGGCCTCCTGCACACTGGTTTCCCCCTGATGTTTTTCCTCACACCAGCTCCTTCATCTGCACAGTGGTGCAGCAGGTAGAGACGCTGCCACTCTGTGCCAGAGACCCAGGTTCAACCCCAACCTCCAAAGCTGTTTGTGTGGAGTTTGAACGTTCTTCCAAAGATCATGTGGGTTTTTGGTTTAATTGGCCGCTGTCAATTGCTAATAATGTGTAGGTGAGTGTAGGAGAATGGGCACCTGAGAGAGAATAGGTCCCGGGATGCAGGGGGAGGAGATTGTTCAGAGAGCCAACATTTGAATGGGCTAACAGGCCTCCCTCTTTAATCAAATAGGCAAAATACGCTTTGTCTTTCACTGCCTCTTGACTCCATGGGCTTGGTTTTCACCCTCACTGATACGTCCAGCTTTGCTGCAACATGGAATCGTGGGGCAGCTCATCATGCACCTCTGCAGCATTATCATTGACCTATGACTCCAGGGTTCTGCTGCCGACCCACAAAGCTCCACTGGCTCCACTGACTTCACTGAAAACCTTTCACTGGAGCCACTTCTGATAGTGGCTGACCACACAGCTGTCTGAATGAAGGGCTTTGGCTTATCAATTTTTCCAGTTGACTCTGTCCCTCTTACCTTAGCCGTTACCCCATCATGAGACCAGAGTTGAACTGAAGAACCCTTCATGTCTACCCTTCCACATTTTTTTGTGCTTTTATCCTCTGTTTTTTAGACATTAGAGATACAGCTTGGAAACAGGCCCATTGGCCCATCAAGTCCATGCCGACCAGCGATCCCCCTGTACACAAGCAGTATCCTACACACTAGGGAATGTTTACAATCTTTTCCCAAAGTCAATTAACCAGCAAACCTATATATCTTTGAGAGAGGAAGCTGGAGCACCTGCAGGAAACACACATAGCCACGGAGAGAATGTACAAACTCCGTACAGACAGCACCCATAGTCAGGATCGAACCTAGTGCTGTAAGGCAGCAACTTTACCGCTGCACCACTGTGCCATTGTGCTGTTCTGTTAATTTGGACCATTTTATTTCTTTATTATTTTGGTTTCCTTTGGACTCCACCCTCCCATCTCCTCCCTTTTCTGTCATCTACTCATAGCAGCTGCTGGCCTTTCAGTAACACCTCATTGGAGCATTGCTTCAGAGCTCTGGAAGTCTAAGAGGAAAGTCATGAAAGAGATCTTGCATGGTCCCTACTGAAACACAGAATGTGGTTCCGTGCCATGGCCGTGCATCATAGGCTGGAAGAGCTGTGGCTCAGATGTTCTTTAGCAATGCTGCAGCCACTGATGCAGAGGAGACCGGAAATGCTCAGCAGATCAGGCAGCAAATGCCTGGGTGGCACGATGGTGTAGCGGTAGAACTACTACCTTACAGCGCCAGAGACCCAAGTTTGATCCTGACTACGGGTGCTTGTCTGGATGGAGTTCATACGGTTCTCCCCATGACCTGCATGGGGTTTTTTTCCCGAGATCTTCAGTTTCCTCCCATACTCCAAAGACTTACTGGTTTGTAGGTTAATTGGCTTGGTATCAATATAAAATTGTCCCTATTGTGTGTAAGGTAGTGTTAATGTGCGGGGATTGGTGATCGGTGCGAACTCGGTGCGCTGATGGGCCTGTTTCCATGCTGTATCTCCAAACTAAACTAAAAAGCATCTGTGGAGAAAAACAAAGTCAACCTTGCAACTCGATGACCTTGCCTCCATAAAAGGTTATTTCCTTGGTGTCGATTAAAGTCATTGGTGAGCTGTAAAAATGTTTTTAAAATTAGCCGAAGCAGGTATCTCTCCTCATTTGAAGCGAGGTCCTGACCCAAAATGTCAACTATCCTGCCTAATGATGCTGCCTAACTTGCCAAGTTACTCCAGTATGTTCTGATTTTTTGTTTTGTGAACCAGCAATTGCAGTCTGCTGTACATTTCTCTACCTTTTTTCAGGCACTCTTTCAGTCACAGCGGATTATTCAGACTTCGGAATGGAAAGTTACATCTGTTCCAAGTTTGTCTTGAATACGTTTAATCTCCTTGAAGTAGACTTCCAACCAAACATTTTGGCAAGATTCATATTGGTTAAAATTACAAGCTAAGAATACAACCCAGGTGCATAATGAAGTGCACACAGCATTCTCTGGAAAGCTGGATCTTTACCAAGGTTTTTCATTGCATAGATCAGGAGGCACTTTGGAGACTGTGTTTCTCTTGCCGTGCACACATCCAGGCAAACAGATTGCAACAGCTGGGCATGAGTTTTTCACATGTAGGCAAACAAAGGCTCTTTTGAGATCCAGGAACATCTGATTTTACCTTAATTGCAAATGCTTTCATTTCAACCAGTGCCTGTGTTCTGTCGGGCTGCATAGTGCCACAGTGGCAAGGCTGCTGCCTCACAGCGTCAGAGACCCAGGTTCGATGCTGACTACAGATGCTGTCTATACCAAGTTTGTTCGTTCTTCCTGTGACTGCATGGGTTTTCTCTGGGGGATCCGCTTTCCACCCCCATTCCAAAGACGTGCAAGTTTGTAGGTTCACTGGCTTCTGTAAATTGCCCCTAATGTGTAAGGAGGCAGAAGTGGAATAACATACTACTCGTGTACGGGTGATCGATGGTCGGTGTGGATTCGGTGGGCGGGAGGCCCAGTTTCCTAGCTGTGTCTCTAAACTAAAGTAAACATTGACATTCCAGCAACGGTCCATAGGTATGAAGCACAATAGTGAAAGAGGACAATCAATAACCCATTGATTGGAAGCCTCCCTAGGGATTGACGATCATCACTCCTCTCTGCGAGGATGATGCATCCGTGATCACAGCACTTTCTTGCTGCCTGCATTCACGTTTTGCATTACAGACTCATGCCACGCACTATGCAGTTTGACTCACTCAAACACTGTCCCAGGTCCCCTGCAGTTTAATTCCACCAGGCGCTTGCTCACATGGTCAGAGCAACAGGAAAGATAAAGAATTGGGATGAAGATGCAAAGTCAATGCCAAAAGGGAAGTTTAATGGGCAGGCTGGATGGAGGATGGATGTTCCTGGTGATGGGGAGGTCCAGAACTCCATGGATCACAGTTTAAACACATGGGGATAAACCATTTTAGATAAGTCATAGATCTGTACAGTACAGTAACTTGTCCACACTGCCACACATGCCCCAGTTGCTTGTGCCTGACTCATATCCCGCCAAATAATTCTGACCTATCTAAATATATTTTAAATGTCAGAAATGTACCCACCTCTGCCACTTCCTCTGGAAGCTTGTTCCATGTACACACCACACTCCATTTGAAAAAATTACCCCTCTGGTCCCTTTGAAATCTTTTCCCTCTCACTTTAAATGATGCCCCTTGTTCGAGGAACAGTTATCCAAGAAAGGGCTGTGGCCATTCACCCTAACTATGAGCTGAGTAGAAAGTCATTCAGCGCAAAGCAAGCAATGCCAATGCTAGAATCTAGAGCTGGTGGAGTGAGCCGTTGGATGTCCTGAAGCAGTATGGAGCATGAGTGGATCAGTTGGCAGAAAAGTGGCCGAGCACATGGAATCGATGCGGTCTACAATGGTACGGACAACAGATGCACAGAGTATGTGAATCAATGACCGTAGGTTTAAGGTGAAGGGGAAAAGATTCAATAGGAATCTGAGGGGGTAACATTTTCACACAAAGGGTTTTGGGTATATGGAACAAGCTGCCAGAGGAGGAAGTTGAGGCAGGGACTATCCCAACATTTAAGAAGCAGTTGGACAGGTACATGGGTAGGACAGGTTTGGAGGGATATGGACCAAATGTGGGCAGGTGGGACTAGTTTTGCTGGGACATATTGGCTGGTGTGGGCAAGTTTGGCCGAGGGGCCTGTTTCCACACTGTATCACTCTATGACTATGATTCTATAACATAGTGGCAGTGGAGGACATTGACACATCGCCTGGTCAGAATGACCCTTGCAACACTGACTCAGTGCCGCCACCAGGTCAAGGGCCTTTATGGCCAGGTTAAGACTCTGACATCTATCTATCTATCTATCTATCTATCTATCTATCTATCTATCTATCTATCTATCTATCTATCTATCTATCTATCTATCTATCTATCTATCTATCTATCTAATTTTATCTTCCAGTTTGGCGGTCTTTCTATTTGCGCAAAAATAGTTTGCGATAGCACTGCGATTTTTGCCAGTTCGCTCACCGTTCTCCTGCGCTGCAATTGCACCAAGTTTTGTTCTGATCGGTTGAATGTCGTAAAAGTTAGCGAGGTTTAAAAATCTTAAAAACCGCGCGAGCGCAGATCTACTTCTTCTCCTGCCAGTCAGTGCCGCGTGGATTAGTCTCTTCCCCGTCACTCCCCGTGACGGTCCGTCCCTTCCTGCCCCATCGCGTTATTACTGGAGTGTGGGTGGCCAGCAGAGGTTTCCAACCGGACTTCGGAGGGACCCGAAGCAGCCCAGCACAGCCCCGAGCAGCCCAGCCCCAAGCAGCCCAGCCCCGAGCAGCCCAGCCCCAAGCAGCCCAGCCCCGAGCAGCCCAGCCCCAAGCATCCCTGCCCCAAGCAGCAGCCCAGCCCCACGTTGCCGTACAGCGTCGAAGACCTGACCCAGCCCAGCGTGGGAGACCCAGCCCAGAGTCGGAGATGTCACCAATGTCAGCAAACAGAAAGTGGATACTCTGATCTTGGTGAAGGAGAACAACCAGCTGTGAGTCCTTATCGCACCGCCAAATTCCAGCCATTACCCCTCTGGTCCCCCCTCGCTGGCTCCTCACCCCTCCCTTGTGATGGCCCCCTCGCCCCCATGGCTCTTCCCCCATCTTTTCTCTGTGCTCACTCCCCCTTCCCCCACAACCCCCCCTCCCCCACAACAACCCCCCTCCCCCCAACAAACCCCCCTGCCCCCCCAATCCCCACAAACCCCCCCCCGCTCTCTCACACCCCCCCGTCCCCACAACCCCCCGTCCCCACAACCCCCCAGTCCCCCACCCCCCCCCCCCCGTCCATGATCACCTGGACAGACTTTGCAGCAGTCCAGGGTCATTAGAAGGGTCCTACCCAAAATATCACCTATCCACATTTTCCAAAGATACAGCCTGACCCTTTGTGTTACTCCAGCACTTTATAACAATGATTTGTAGTGGGAGAAATGATTTGGCATTTTCTTAGCAGAGGCCCAAAATCAGCACCGGGTCTCCATCAGTGTTGTCCCAGCATCACCTGTACACTCCCTCGGTGCTCTCCCACTGTCAGACCCTGGAGTCTCTCTCTGGTTACTTGTTAAGTGCTGGATAAGGAAGCTTTTCCTATATTACGACTGTGGTAAAACTTCAGAAGTCCTTCATTGGCTGTGCCTTGGACTACCCTGAGGGTTTGGAAGGTGCTATATAAAGTCAACCCAGCACTCAAACATGCTTTACGTTCCTTCACATCCGAGAGACAGTGCCTTGGGACCAACAACATACCCTAGAGCTACGTTGAAGTGTCAACCCAAGCTAAGTGCTCAAATCTCAAGACAATGTGAAACTGACAGCCTGCTAACTCAGACTGTAAATGAGGGCACTCAGAGCCGATGCTTCGAATGAAGCGATGGAAATGACCTTTCCGATTTTGTTTTCCATTTATTCCCTGTGATTGGAGAACAGTTCACTTTATAAACAACAAATCTCAATAAGAAGGAAAATAGAAAATAATGCCTGCCTGAAAGACACCAAATAAAGCCTCACTTATAAAAGCTGGTTATTTTATCAATATTTTAAAGTGTTTAAATGAATGATTTTTACTCCCTTCTCATCCTCAACATTTCTAAAGTGTATTTCTAGATTTCCTTGATTTGGTTTTATCTTCATTTCAAACGAACCCTAATTCTTCTTTAGATGGACCTAAAGTGCTGGAGTATCCCAACCTGTTGGGCAGCATCTCTGGAGAAATATGTGACGTTTTGCATCGGGACCCATCTTCAGACTGAAAGTAGGGGGTGGAGGGGTGAAGGGCTAGAGGCCAGGGTCCCAACCAGAAACCTCACCTATCCTTTGTCTCCAGAGGTGCTGCTTGACCTGCTGCGTTACTCCAGCACTGTGTCCATGTTTGGTATAAACCAGCTTCTGCAGTTCTTTGATCTAATTCTTCTTTGATGTTCAGTCATTCACACACATCCAGTTAGGATCACCTTACTTCTCCCGAGAGGAAGATTCAATTGTGGACTGCTAGTCTACTTGCCCAGGAAACAGGCATTATCAAGGAAATAATTTGTTCAAGAAGGAACTGCAGATGCTGGAGAATCGAAGGTAGACAAAATTGCTTGAGAAACTCAGTGGGTGCGGCAGTCTCTATGGAGCGAAGGAAATAGGCAACGTTTCGGGCCGAAACCTTGCCTATTTCCTTTGCTCCATAGATGCTGCCGCATCCGCTGAGTTTCTACAGCAATTTTGTCTACCAAGGAAATAATTTGCCTGACTTGCTGAGTATTTTCCATATTTCCTGCTTTTATTATAAGATTTCTGCTTTTGGATTTTTGGAAGTTTAGCTTTGCCTGGGGAAAACTAGCCTTGTTTCTATTTGCATTCATCAAACCTGAGGTGGCAAACAGTACACAGTTTCTGAAGGTGATCAGCTGACTTCTTGTACAACCTGGCATGTCTCTTGCAATCATTAGTCATCTTTTATTTCTACATTATGATGAAATTCCGCTACAATAGTGGTGTTTAAGAGGTTTTTAGATAGGCACATGGGATAGAGGGGAATGAGATTGGATTTTTAGCACAGACATTGTGAGCTGAAGGATATGTTCCTGTGGTGTACCTTTCAACATTCTTTGTCTAGTTTAGTTTAGTTTAGAGATACATCGTGGAAACAGGCTCTTCGGCCCATCAAGTCCGCGCCTAACACCATTCCACATATACTAGGGACAATTGACAAATTTACCAAGTGAATTAGCCTACAAACTTGTACGTCTTTGGAATGTGGGAGGAAACCGAAGCTCCCAGAGAAAACCCACGCAGGTCACGGGGAGAAGGTACAAACTACGTACAGACAGCACCCATAGTCAGGATGAAACCTGGGACTCCGGCGCTGTAAGGCTGCAACTATACCGCTGCGCCACCGTGCCACCCTGTCCTAACTGGTTACTGTGGTAGATAGCAAGGGAGGGAAGGTGATACAATACAATACAATACAATACAATACAATACAAATTTATTGTCATTTGAGCCCCAGTGAGACTCAAACGAAAAGTTGTTTCCACAGCCATACAAACAAAGACAATGTCCTACAGACATACACACAATTAAATTCACACAAACATCCATCACAGCGAAGCCACTGTGATGGAAGGCAAAGTCTTTTCTCTCCCCTGTTCTCAATTTCTCTCCCGATGTCCAAGCCCCCAGGCGGGTGATGACAAGTCCCACGGCCATTTTAGGCCGCGCGGGGCGATTTACTGCCCCGCTCCCGGTCTGAAAGTACAAGGTTGGAACCCCCACGGGCGATGGTGAGTCCCACGGCCATGAAGCCGTGCCAGGCGATGTACGGTCCCGGTCCGGGTCGTTCCAACCCCGCGACACGGGCTGGAGAAGTCGCGTTGCGGGAGCTCCGGGAAGCGGTCTCTCTCCCCGGACCCGCGAGCTCCCGATGTCCCAGTCCACCGGACCTGCGGCTGCGTTGCTGGAGCCTCCGAGCCCCAGGAGTCGCGTTGCAGCAGCGAGTCACCACCGCTCCCCACGCTCCGAGGCCGGCCAGCCCCACGATGGTGAGTAGTCCGCAGCTCCGCAGTCTCCCGAGCCCCCGGGTCGTTCAGGTTGGAGGCTGCTCCACGGTGCTAGGCCCCAACGACAACCGAGACCCGACAGGGAAAAGGTCGGGTCTCCCGGACAGGGAAGAGATTTAAACAGTTTCCCCCTCCCCCCCGCCCCCCACATGTACACATTTAAAAACACTATTAAAAAACACCAAACATTACATTTAACTAGACAAAAAATAAAAAAAAGACAGACAGGCTGTAGGGGCTGCTGCAACGGGTGAGTCGCGCCGCCAACTATGATACACATTAAGTTCAGTTATATTGTAACTTCAAAATCTAGAAGAAGATACGTTCAAGACCTCTTTTTAAAAACAAATCCTTTCAACAATTCTGCTCTATTCCTGAGAAAGTTTGAACACTGAATCAATATATACATCTACAAGCTACTGGGCAATGGTTACCATTTATTCATTATTGTCACCATTTAACTACTAAAGCACAATTTTATTATTGAATCAAAATATATATGCATGTTTTTGAGGGAAAATTACACACAGCATTGGGTTTTAATGCTGTAATTTTTAATAAGCAGATGAATAATTCTTTGAAATGCTTCTGGACATAAAGCAAAGTGTTGCAGACAGGTCCATTAAGGATTATATCCCCTCCACAAATCAGAATCAGGCTGCTCAGAATGCCACGCGAAGGAGTCCTCGTTTACTAAAACCAGCTTGATTTATTCAGAGTTGACATGGAGTTCACTACACTGCCTTTTTGTAAATCGGGGCGCTTGCGGCTAGAACATTTTAATCCTTGTTTTCCTAAAACCTCAGTATATCATGGAAAAAACAGTTGACTCCTGTATCCTGCCAAACGACCAAGCAAAGTAAAACTTGCACGTACATCGTGCCTTTTAAAATCTTAGGACAACTTAGGGTTCAATTAAAGACTTGGATCCAGAATATATTGGCCAGAACATTGGCACTAACACCCAGCTCTTTATCAAAATTGATGATTAAATGCCACGACACAGGATCTTTAGTGTCCATCTGAGAAAGTTAAAAAACTTACCTGACAGTGTTGCCATCCCCCAGTCTTGCACAGGAAGACCAATGTCTTGATACTGGACCTACATTTTGTGTTCAGTTCTTTGGAGAGTGACTTGAATTGACTGCCTTGTGACTGGTCATGGGGAAAAGTCTCCTGTAGTCTACCCATACCTCTCATAATTCTGTATAACTCGATAAGATCCCCCTTTAGCCTCTGCTCCAAGGGGAAAAACGACAAAAGTACATGGGCTAGGCCCAAGCAAGTCGGACCTGCTCAGTTCAGCAACTTCATGGCATGGATGAGTTGACCAAAAGGTTGATTTCCATGCAGTACAGATCCATGACTACAACTCTGTTAAACAATAAATAATTTTATCATCTAAAAAAATATTATAAGGCAAATCAAATAAGGTATGCTAAGTAATTAAAAACAGTTGACATCATTAAAAAATAATGAATCCCCATATTTTGTCCTCCATGTCCCTGCTAAAACAAGTCCTAGTGAATCTCAGCTTGGTCCTCAGAAACTTCACTAGCAGCTGTGGTGAGAATGCACACAGTAGGTTCAGAGCTTGTGGGTTTGAACAAGTCCAGGGCCCTGGTCTGTATTGCTGTTTTTACTTTTGTCCATCAGGTAGTTACAATGTTCCAACATATAACAGTCACATCTAGATTTAGATATCATTATTGACTGCTTGAACATGGTTGACATGCGTTATGTGGGAAGACTGACAATTATTTGTTTAGTTTAGTTCAGAGATACAGCGCGGAAACAAGCCCTTCGCCCACAAAGTCCGCACCGACCTGTGATCCCCGCACATTAACACAGCCTACACACACTAGGGACAATTTATACTTACACCAAGTATATATTAACCCAAGCCAATTAACCTACAAACTTGTACGTGTTTGGAGTGTGGGAGGAAACTGAAAACCTCAGGGAAACATAGAAACATAGAAAATAGGTGCAGGAGTAGGCCTATCGGCCCTTCGAGCCTGCACCGCCATTCAATATGATCATGGCTGATCATCCAAATCAATATCCCATACCTGCCTTCTCTCCATACCCCATGATCCCTTTAGCCACAAGGGCCACATCTAACTCCTTCTTAAATCTAGCCAATGAACTGGCCTCAACTACCTTCTGTGGCAGAGAATTCCGCAGATTCACCACTCTCTGTGTAAAAAATGATTTTCTCATCTCGGTCCTAAAAAACTTCCCTCTTATCCTTAAACTGTGACCCCTTGTTCTGGACTTCCCCAACATCGGGAATAATCTTCCTGCATCTAGCCTGTCCAACCCCTTAAGAATTTTGTACGTTTCTATAAGATCCCCCCTCAATCTTCTAAATTCTAACGTCAGACCAGACCTAGAAAACCCATGTGGTCATGGGGAGAACGTACAAACTCCGTACAGACAGCACCTGTAATCAGGATCGAAACCGGGTTTCCGGTACTGTAAGTGCTGTAAGGCAGCAACTCTTACTGTTGCGCCACCATGCCACCCATTCTTTCATCAGAGCTAGGGATCAATCCTACCATTCCTGCTTCCTGGTTCCGTAAACAAGTAGCTCCAAGCCTGGCTATAGCTTCAAAAAGTGGTGGTTCTCTCCGTGTTTCAGGAATGGAAGGATTCAGGGTGGAAGAGGCTGTCGATACATATCTTTGTACCTTTGGGATAAGTTTGAAAACTTCCCCAGAATGAAAGAGTGAAAATACCCTTTGTCTGTTGGCTGCCTGTGAAATGTTAGATCATTTTCAACCTCAGAACCTCCTTGAATGAAAGTCCTAAACCAGAGCCAATTCAGGTTAGATAAAGGGCATCCTTTCAGAGTGAACACATGTTGGTAGGAATAGGATTGATATTTCTCCAAGTAAATTCTACGAACGGCAGAGGAATGTTTAGCTGATGAACTTGCCCTGAAGTCGAGTCCACTTCCTGGCGTCTAATTCACAGTGACTGTTGCTTCTCCTTTTTGCTCTTTGTACAGAATTCTTGTATTGCATCCAATGAAAATCCACCCGGAAAAATCACTGTAATAAAAGTGGATAGTTTTATATTGTCAAGCTCTGGGATCATTCCCAATCAGACACAATAAATATATTTTATTTGGAAATCGGCACAGTGTAGGAAAAACAGAAAATGTTAATTCAGAGTATAATATTTCAGATACGGTAAATTTTAAATAAAAACATAAAAGGTTGGCAAGATAGCATCTGTGGAGAGTCAATCTTTCTCCAGAACTTGAAGACTATCAACCTGAAATGTTAACTCTGTTTCTCTCTCCACAGATCTGACTTTTACATGACTCTCCATCATTTTCTTTTTTATTGTACATGATTTATTCTATGCAAAGATCCTGTCACTTTTGTGTCACAATTCGTAAGTTCATAAGTTATAGGAGCAGAATTAGGCTATTCGGCTCATCAACTCTACTCTGCCATTCAATCATGGCTGATTTATCTTTCCAATCTCAACTCCTTGTCAATTTCCTTGTCAGTGGATAGGCAGTGTGTACAAAGTTTCTTAGTTCAAAGAATCAGGGGAAAAGATGAGATCTATAAACGGCAAGGTACAGTATTTGCTTTTATTGCATTGATTCTGAATCATCCACATTGATTCATTATATTGAATCATTCAACATAAGATACTAGGATCAGAGTAGGCCACTTGACATCTCAAGCCTACACAACCATTTAATATGATATATGTTGGCCTCAACACCTTTTCTGTGCCAGTTCCACGTAATCCTTAATTCCTCCATCACTCAAATATTGATCAAGGCCTACCTTAAACATATCAAATATTCCAAAGATACACTGTTCTCTATGGGAAATAATTTCCACACACCTCCATTTTAAATTTTAAGCTATGTCTCATTGTCTGCATAGGAGATAACATGTGAGAAATATGCACTTCCTGGGAATGGAGATGTTTTAAATGGTTGTTCTTGGAAACCTCAGTTTGCTCAGAAACAATCCAGACTACTTCATATGTTCTTCTGGCAGTCAGTGATGTTGTCTCCTGACCAGATCTGTTCACAGAGGAAGTGGCTACAGGGCGTTAGAACATTTGTTTTACAGTCCTGGAATATACATTTCTATGAAGCCCAGATCAGTGCAGTTAAGTCCTGGTGCTGCCATTGTTGTAAGTAGATATTTCAGTCCGGTTCCAAATGGGTGTGATCCTGTTACATTAAATTTCCCATGACTTCATGTTACATTTATATTAGGTTCACACTCAATGAACAAACGAACCATGTGGATAGTTGAAGAAAGGAGTATTGCTTCAATACACAAGAGGTGCTTTAAAAAAATTATGATCAAGACATTCTTTTGGTGCAGAGCCTATATCATCAGACAATAGACAATAGACAACAGGTGCAGGAGTAGGCCAGCACCGCCATTCAATGTGATCATGGCTGATCATCCCCAAACAGTACCCCGTTCCTGCCTTTCCCCATATCCCCTGACTCCGCTATCTTTAAGAGCCCTATCTAGCTCTCTCTTGAAAGTATCCAGAGAACCGGCCTCCACCGCCTGCTGAGGCAGAGAATTCCACAGACTCACAACTCTCTGTGTGAAAAAGTGTTTCCTTATTCCTTTCCTGTTCTAAATTGCTTACCCCTTATTCTTAAACTGTGGCCCCTGGTTCTGAACTCCCCCAACATCGGGAGCATGTTTCCTGCCTCCTGCGTGTCCAAACCCTTAATAATCTTATATATTTCAATATGATCTCCTCTCATCCTTCTAAATTCCAGTATACAAGCCCAGCCGCTCCATTCGCTCAGCATAAGACAGTCCTGACATCCTGGGAATTAACCTTGTAAACCTATGCTGCACTCCCTCAATAGCAATGATGTCCTTCCCCAAATTAGGGGACCAAAACTGCAAACAATACTCCAGGTGTGGTCTCACTAGGCCCCTATACAACTACAGAAGGACCTCTTTGCTCCTATACTCAACTCCACTTGTTATGAAGGCCAACATGCCATTCGCTTCTTCACTGCCTGCTGTACCTGCATTTTTACTTTAATCGACTGATGAACAAGGACCCCCCCAGATTCCGTTGTACTTCCCTTTTTCCCCAACTTGACACCATTTAGATAATAATCTGCCTTCCTGTTTTTGCTACCAAAGTGGATAACCTCACATTTATCCATATTAAACTGCATCTGCCATGCATCTGCCCACTCATCAACCTGTCCAAGTCACCCTGCATTCTCATAGCATCCTCTCATAGTTCACACTGCCACCCAACTTTGTGTCATCTGCAAATTTGCTAATGTTACTTCGAATCCCTTCATCTAGATCATTGATGTATATTGTAAATAGGTGTACGTCGCGGTACCCTAGTAGTCACTGCCTGCCATTCGGAAAGGGACCCATTATCCCTACTCTTTGTTTCCTGTCTGCCAACCAATTTTCTATCCATGTCAGCACCCTACCCCCATTACCATGTGCCCTAATTTTGCCCACTAATCTGCTATGTGGGACCTTATCAAATGCTTTCTGAAAGTTCAGGTACACTACATCCACTGGCTCTCCCTTGTCCATTTTCCTAGTTACATCCTCAAAAAATTCCAGAAGATTAGTCAAGCATGATTACCCCTTCGTAAATCCATGCTGACTCGGACCGATCCTATTACTGCTATCCAAACGTGCCACTATTTCATCTTTTATAATTGACTCCAGCATTTGGAGAAGTGTGGACTTATTAAGAATAGTGTTAGGCTTTGTGCCAGGAAGTGCCCATCTCAAAAAATTGATTGGATGATTTGAGGAAGTAATGAAGATGATTAACGAGAATAGGGCAGTGGATATTGTCTACATGGATTTCAGTAAAGCATTTGAGAAGGTCACTTCTAAGAGGTTGGTCCAGAAGATTAAGTTACCTGGGATCATGTTCCATGTTAACAGTGGCAAGTAGTTCCACATTCCAGCAATGATGCCTTTCCGTGAGAAAGAATTCCACATAAAGATTTTTCTTGGCCGTATGTATGATGTTCTTTAATTAGGAATGGCTATTTCTGAAGGTACCAGGGCTCTATTATTCTGCATGGTACAGAAACAATAGAAGGAGAAGCCGGCTGTTATCCCCCTTGCACACACTCTGCCGTTCAAAAAGTATCATTGGCGATCAATTAACCAATTGCCACCCCCCTTGGTCTTATTCTATATCTCTCAATTCCATCAATATCCTGACATCTATCAGGCTGGATAGGTTCAATAAATAGAACAGTCATTGTGTTGATTATTGTGAACTTCCAGTTTTGAGAATGTCTTCCACAATTGTTATTTATTGCCGCTGGGTTATTGCTGTATAGTGGAAGCCATTATTCTGCAGCCCTCTGCTGAACTCTGCTGATTCCTCAAAACATTGCTCTGTTTATTCAATAGGAATACCATTGGAAAAATTATAAAAGAGCATATTCTTAACGTGATGAAGCAAAGAATATGACGGAAATAGAATTACATGGATTCACCACATTTGGTGCCAGGGAAGAAGGCAGTTGTCCTACCAAGAGGTATTGAGAAAAATGATCTTACGTGCACTGAAATTTAGAGGTTTAGGGTGGAAAAGTGATACTAGCTGTCGAACGACTGCCTCAGCACCAGAGACCTGGGTTCTATAGTGACACCTGGCGCTCTCTGTCAAACCAGTTCTGAAGTATGTTTCAAGAGTTCAAATCATTTAATTGTCATATGTACTGTCAACAGAACATTGAAATTCTTATTTACCGCATCATAACTGGCCTGTAAACACAATACACATTGATCACATAAAATAAACAAAAATGTAATAACTCCAACGCTACTGAAAAAAAAGTCCTTAAAGCAGCCAAAGACAATCCATAGTTCATGGTTAGTTGGTGTTGTAGGGTGTTCAAGAGCCTAGTGATTGTGGGAAATAAGCTTTTCTTGAACTTGTGGAGCTGGTATCTGTGGATCGCCATTATTCCACGGATGTTCCACAGCCCCCATAGCATTCCCGCTGCAACTTATCTTTGTTTCGCATCTTAACCGCTCTTAGCCATGTGGAAAGTCCAAGAGCAGAGCTTTCTTTGGTTGGCATTCCTTAGCACTTGGGAAGGGGGCAGCTTCCAATTCTCCGTTGACTTGGCTCAGCCCTCTGAAAGACAAGGGCTCAGAACCAGTGATGGAAATGGGGGGGGGGGGCTACGCCGGGGGACGGCGTTCCCCTACTTTTCAGTTTCCAGTTTCCATCCAGTGCGTGAATTTGCAGCTTTATCCTGCGCTACTTAATCCAAGGGCGAGCGAATGTGCGGACAGACGAACGAAAGCAACAATCATAGAGCGGAATAGATGACATTTCGGGTCGAGACCCTTCTTCAGACTGAGTCAGGGGAAAGAGGAACAAGAGATATAGATGGTAATAAGGACAAATGAATGGAAGATATGCCTATATCTCCCGTGTCCTTTCCCCGTGACTGTCAGTCTGAAGAAGGGTCTCCGCCCGAAATGTTATTCCATGATCGTTGCTTTCATCCGTCTGTCCGTGCATTGGCTCGCTCTTGGTGCCGGCGCTTCACCCCTCAGACTCCACCAGTCAAACACACACACATGCACACACACACGCAGCATGTCCGGCAGATCGGTGCGGGCCGAGACCAGGAGCAGGGCGAAGGATGGCATCAAACGGGTCATGGCAGCTATCGAAAAAGTACGGAAATGGTAAGGGGGTAATTAAAATACACCCCGAAGGAAATAGATGTTTAACAAAAAAAGGGGGCCAGCGATCGCTCCGTGTCCGTGGGGGGGGGGGGGGGGGGGGGGGGGGGGGGGGGGGGGGGAGATGGGGGGGAGGGGGGCAGGGCCGGCCTTAAGCCGATTGGACCGATTGGACCGATTGCTCCCAATTGCTCCTCAGGTAGATCTACCCCAGGTGGAGGGAGGAGAGAGGGGGGGAGAGAGAGAGAGCGTAGAGAGGTGGAGGGGGAAGAAAGGAATAGACAGGGAGGGGGGGTGAGGGGGAATTGAGAAGGGGGAGGTCTGGGGCAGTGCTCCCGCCCCTCTTGTCGCCGTGCTTCATGCACACAGCCCCGGCTCAACCCCTCTCTCTGCCCGGGAAGACGCGGTGAACAATACAGGGAGGGCCGGGCCGGGGGTTGGAGCAACGTTTACAAACCTCGGCCTCAGCTCACACCCGTCCGCCCCGAACCCGACATTTGCTTCTGCCGCCGGCCCTGTCCCTCCCTTCTCTCCTCCCCTTCTATCCCTCCCTTCCCTTCTTCCCTCCCGCCTTCCTCTCTCTCTCTTGTCCCTTCTCTCCTTCCCTCCCTCCCTTCTTTCTCTCCTTCCTCTCTCTTTTCCCTTCTCTCATTCCTTCCCTCCCTTCTTTCTCTCCTTACCCCCTCCCTTCTTTCTCTACTTCCTTCTCCCTTCCTCCCTTCTCTCCCTCCCTCCCTCCCTTCTATTCTTCCCTCCCACACCACACACATACACATAACGCACAGACAACTAACACACACACATCACGCACAGACAACTAACACACACACACACACACAACTAAGTTCGGATGGGGTAGAAGCCCAAAGGGTAGGATGGGGATCTCCTCCCAAATGTAATGTATGGGCTGGTTTTTCACCAATAGTTATTAGTTTTCCAGGATCTAGTTAATTATTATTATTCTTTTTTCATTTCACAGTCACTAAAACAAGTGGTATTGTAACTATGTACTTTTCAGAGGTGATCTACACATTTTGTTTGGAACTTGTAGGCTTACATGTATGCAATTTTATATTAAAATGTAGCTATGATCTGTTTGGCCCATTAACTCGCAGGCACTTTTTATGCGCATATTTTGATTACTTTCTATTCTTCCATGGAGATATAAAGTCTATAATAGACTATTGGAATTTCTATGATTCTACAGACCTTGACAGGGAACCTGGGGTATGCAGGTACAGCAGGCAGTGAAGAAGGTGAATGGCATGTTGGCCTTTATAACAAGAGGAATTGAATATAGGAGCAAAGAGGTCCTTCTGCAGTTGTACATTGCCCTAGTGAGACCACACCTGGAGTATTGTGTGGTCCCCTAAATTGAGGAAGGACATTCTTGCTATTGAGGGAGTGCAACGTAGGTTTACAAGGTTAATTCCCGGGATGGCGGGACTGTCATCTGCTGAGAGAATGGAGCAGCTGGGCTCTTAAAAATGGTGGAGTCAGGGGATATGGGGAGAAGGCAGGAACGGGATACTGATTGGGGATGATCAGCCATGATCACATTGAATGCCGGTGCTGGCTCGAAGGGCCAAATGGCTTACTCCTGCACCTATTGTCTATTGAAAGTGGGATAACATAGAACTAGTGTCAACGTGTGATTGATGGTGGGCGTGGACTCAATCGCTCGAAAGCCTGTTTCCATGCTTTATCTCTAACCAAACCTTCCAGATTTCATTGTCCAAGGATAGCATGAACTGCCCTATCAATCAAATCATTTTGAAGTGGAGTCTGTGATGAAGTCACAAAGGATGCAAAGCGATTCAAACAGCCATATGATTATGATTAGATCATGCTGGTTGAGGATTAACTCTTGGCAAGACAACAGGGATGTTTTACATCCCTCTGAGAATTAGTTGAAATCTTTATATGAGAGTCAACATCAGTCCGAGACGACATCAGTACTGCACTGCGATCCACGCATAGGCTTCTTACTCATGAAGGTGGACCCAGGATCTACAAGCTCAAAGGGTGTCACACACCACACTCACCCAGGACACCATGTTTCTGATGCCTTAGCTTCAATGTGTGGTATGGGCACACCTTGCCTCTTCTTTGCTTTGCTATCTGTCTTGTTTTCCAGGTTATTTACTCTTAATTTGCGATTCAATACAGTCAGTGCTAAACAGGCCAAGTGCAGCCCCCCTCTACAAATATCAATGCTGGTTTACACTGAAGATAGACACAAAACACTGGAGTAACTCAGCGGGTCGGGCAGCACCTCTGGAGAAAAGGAATAGATGATGTTTCAGGTTGAGATCCTTCTTCAGAATCCTTCCTGTTCCCTACTGCCCCTATTCTCCCCTCATCAGCTGCAGTAATTCCACAATGTTCCTTGCTTGGTTTGGTTAACTGATACCAACTTGGGGGCTTAATATCTCTGCAACACAGGAGCTGCTTTACCAATGACGCATCGACCATCTGAGTGCCCGACCATCAGTTTTATTAATGTTGGTCAGGTGCTCAGTTATCTCCTCTGTTATCTTATCGATAGCAGGAAGTGTAACAGTAACTGCACTTCTTTACCCTGAGGACACGTAAAGTCCTTTCACCCGTTCTTTGGGAGCACTGATGCAGAAAGAAAGTAAAGGCCATGGAGACACAAACTGCAGATGATCTCGAAAACATTCTCAGTGCCCTTGAAATACTCACAAGCTGCCACCGTCTGTGAAATACGAGCACTGTAGTTTTATAGACCAATTTGAAAGCCATTTTGTAGTGAGAAAAACAAAACAAAATGTGGCCGATTCACTTGCTTACAAGTTACGGTATGCATATTGGCTGATGGCGCCATCTTGAGTGCGTGGGATGGGGGTGGGTGGTGGTGGGAGAGGGTGGTTGGAGGCGAGGGAGTGGTGATGCGCAGCTGTGCATCACTACAATGGAACTCTCCACTCCAGTGTTAGCCTAATCTGTTGTGTTCACAATGTAGGCTTGAATCAGCAACCTTCTGATTTCAACCCCAAGGGCATGACTACTGGTGGCTGCAATATAACGCATTGTTCTGCTCTGCTTTGCGTTCTGGTTATTAATTGATTGAAAGATACAATACGGAAACAGGCCCTTCAGCCCACCGTGTTCACCCCGACCATAGATCACGCTAGTTCTATGTTATCCCATTTTCACATCTGCTCCCTGCATGTTGGGGGTAATTTACAGACGCAGTTAACCTACAAATCTGCAGCACTTTGGGATGTAGAAGGAAATCGGAACATCTGGCAGAAACCCATGCAATAGGGGGGTTGCACGTAAGGTAATCAGGTCAAAGGGCGCGACGTACGGAGCAGTCTGGTCTCTCTGCCCACCCAGAGTCACTGACCCCCCCCCCCCCCCCCCCTCATCGACCACCCCCTCATCGACCACACCCCCCTCCACTGACCAACCCCCACACCGACCATTCCCGACCACCCGGAAACGTCAGCTGCAGCAGAGTTGGGGACAGTCTGATCCCTCATTTTGGTGGGATATAGTGATGAGAAAAACTGGAATTATCTCTTGAGGGCAGTGGGATTTAAGGGAGACTTAAGACACCTGATTCAAAACTAGAAGTCATTTCAATATTGATGGGAGAAACTGTTTCTTCAGATAAAATAATTAAATACTTTTAAGCATTATAGATGAAAACAATTGCCAAAGAAGCAAGAGAGGGGAGCTGAGAATTTTTGTCAGAGAGGTTTAGAGGTGACTTTTAGTAGTATCTATCTTTCTCCATCTCTCTGTCCACAGGTGCTGCCGGAAATGGTGAATATTTCCATAATCCTCCATTTACACTCTGAATGACCAGCAGGTGTGTTTAGTGTTTTCAGTCTTTGTCTACCCTCAAAGAGCACAAACGTTCACAGAACAGCAAGGACATAATTTGACCCGTGAAGCCCATCGTTGGCACAGTCTATGCACAACTTGCAACACCATTAATGCAGTAGCATGGGTTCAATCGTCTGCATGCTTGTGACATGGCTGAACCCATTGCCTCACAGGGAGGAAGCTGTGGCTTTGAGCCCATGCTGGGACCAAAGTAATAATGCACTGCTCCAGAAAGCTTATTATTAAATGGGGGTACAATTCTGGTGAGCTCCTGTGAATCCTGATACACCTTAAAGTTAGACACAATGAACTATGGATGCCGGTTTGTAAATATAGACACAGCAAGTTCAGGCAGCACCTCTGGAGGACATGGATAGGCAATGTTTCCGATTTCTTCAGCCTGCAGCAGGGGGGAAGAAAGCTGGAAGAGAGATGGGGGCAGGTTCACCAGACTGATTCCTGGGATGTCAGGGCTTTCATATGAAGAAAGACTGGATAGACTCGGCATGTACTCGCTAGAATTTAGAAGATTGAGGGGGGATCGTATAGAAACTTACAAAATTCTTAAGGGGTTGGACAGGCTAGATGCAGGAAGATTGTTCCCGATGTTGGGGAAGTCCAGAACAAGGGTTCACAGTTTAAGGATAAGGTCTTTTCGGACCGCGATGAGAAAAACATTTTTCACACAGAGAGTGGTGAATCTCTGGAATTCTCTGCCACAGAAGGTAGTTGAGGCCAGTTCATTGGCTATATTTAAGAGGGAGTTAGATGTGGCCCTTGTGGCTAAAGGGATTAGGGGGTATGGAGAGAAGGCAGGTACGGGATACTGAGTTGGATGATCAGCCATGATCATATTGAATGGCGGTGCAGGCTCGAAGGGCCAAATGGCCTACTCCTGCACCTATTGTCTATGGTTCTATGTTTCTAGGACAAATCCAGACGAGTGATAGGTGGAAACAGGTGAGGGGGGGTTGATGACAAGATGTGTGGACCCAAGGCCAGAGATGATAAAAAGACAAATGGCGGCGAATTAAGGAGGGGAGAGGCACAAATTGTGAAGCAAGGGGAAGGGACATAGATGGAAGAGGATAGAGGGAAGAGAAAAGGGGGACAGGGTGTTTGGAGAAATGCATGTACATTCAGGTAGGACATGGGGAAGAGAGGGGAAGAAAGGGGGGCGGGTGTGTTTATAGCTAAGTTACCTAAAATTGGAGAATTCAGTATATGAGGTTAGAGTTGCATGTGAACCTCTGTTTCACCTGGAATTTGATCTCATCTTAAAGCTCATGAGCTTACCCATCCATCAATACCATCCAGGGTGTTCTAACCACACTCCCCTCTATACCAGAAACCAGGCATCTGTTTAATAGAGCACAGAAGGTGACCATGAGCTCTTCTGGCCCTTGTCAGCTTCCAGCAGAGTAATCTTCCGCTTTCCCTGTAGCTCTGCAGCTTCTTTTTCCTCACTTGCCATTCACTTCTCTTTGGATATTTTATAACCCACTCACAAATGGGGGATCATTTACAGCAGCCATTTAACCTGTGATGTAAGAGGAGACTGGAGTATCCTGGGTAAATCCACGCAGGTCATTGAATCGTAGATTGATACAACATGGAAACAGGTCATTCAGCCCAAGTTGTCCATTCTGACCAATGGGCACCTTTCCATATTAACCCTATCGCGCAGGACGGTTCATGGTCCACAATCAGAAGTGATTCAAGTGCTCATCTGGAGACTTTTTATAAGTGAGCAGTTCTGGGCCCCATTTCTGAGGAGCTAGTGTTGGAGTGGGTACAGAGGAGGTTTATGAGAGTGATCCCAGTGTTGATTAGGTTAACATTTGTTTGACGGCACTGGGCCTGTACTCGCTGGAGTTTAGAAAGATGAGGTGGGATCGCAATGAAACTTACCGAATAGTGAAATGCTTGGATAGTTTAGATGTGGGGAGGATGTTTCCACTAGTGGGAGAATCTAGGACTAGAGCCGATAGCCTCAGAATAAAAGGCCATGCCTTTAAAAAGGAGATGAAGAGGGATTTCTTTGGCCGGAGGGTGGTGAATTTGTGGAATTCATTACCTGCCATAGAAGGCTATGGAGGCATCTCGATATTTAATCGATATTTTAAGGTGGAGATTGATAGGTTCTTGATTAATATGGGTGTCGGGGGTTATGGCCAGAGGAGAAGGAGAGTGGGGTTGAGAGGGAAAGATAGATCAGCCATGATTGAGAGGTGGATTAGTCTTGATGGCCTGAATGGCCCAATTTTGCTCCTGTAACTTATGAACATATGAACATGGTGTCAGCAACTCTGCTTCAAACACTTTCTATGGCAGTGTGTTCCAGGTACTCATCACTTACTTGGAGAAAATAGGTCCCCCTCATATTCCCTTCATGATTAGGGTATGAGTAAAATCTGTGTGTGGGAATGGATAACATGCAGGAGTGACAGGATTTGTCTTCCGTGTTACTTTAACTGCAGAAACAAAATAAAACCTGCCGGCCTTTGGAGCTTGTGATCGGTGTCTGGATTACAGAGCAGCACAGCCCCCTCAGGCAGCAGAATAACTTCAATGTGGGAAAAGTCCAATGCAGTAAAGCCAATCGAATCAATTTTACCAGCGATTTGAAGAATAGTAGTTGCTGTAATATGTTGCTACAAAGTTCTGTTATATCTAGGTAGGGATGGAACTTCATGCAGCTTGTGGACTATTGAAAGAGTGCATTCTATTGGCTGATTGCTCATGGTGAGTTCTAGCTAGGGTTGGTTGACTCTGCTCTTACACAGGTAAGATCGCAGTCAAGGCTTAAGAGTGTCACGGTGGTGCGGCGGGAGGGTAGCAGACTTATGGCGCCAGGTACCCAGGTTCAATCCTAACTACTGGTGCTGTCTGTACAGAGATTGTACGTTCTCCCCGTGACCACGTTGATTTTCCCCGGGTGCTCCAGTTTCCTCTCACACTCCAAAGATGTACAGGTTTGTAGGTTAGTTGGTTATGGTAAAGATTGTAAATTGTCCTTAGAGTGTAGGATAGAGCAAGTGTACAGGGATCACTGATCGGCGTGGACCCAGTGGGCCGATGGACCTGTTTTCACGCTGTATCTCGAAATCAAACTAAAAAACTAACCTAAATGTAATTAGAAATGATTCATAGCCAGGGCCGGCCTTAGGAGGTGCGGGGCCCAATTGGGAAAATTGTTCGTAAAGTATAAATAAATAATTATAAAAGAGTCACGTGTTGTGAGTAACATGACAATTTGGGGGAGAGTTCCTTTCACAGCGTGTGGGGAGTCTAGCCAGGGGTAAAGTTGCGAGGAGGGAAGGAGCGATGAGAAGGAGGGGTTCAGGTTCATGTCTGTAACACTCACTCACCGCTGCCATGGCGCTCCGGGCGCCACCGCATTATGGCCGGGGAGGGAAGCAGCTCGTGTGGCTACGAGCGGCCTCCATCGCTGGAGAGCGGAACCGACTGCCATCTCAGTGCCTTCTGCCGGCCCGCTCAAATCTGGCAGTGCTCTCCGTCTGAACTGTGAGGGGACCAGCTCAAGAGCAAAGATCATAGAGTGGAGTGGGTCAGCGGGTGATGGATAACATCACAGTGGGCGGTGGAGCTTGCTCTTGTGTTAGCGCGAACAAGGGATCAATTGAGGTTACTCGCACTGGCATATGGAGTAAGCTCCACCGCCCGCTTGCCTGTTATCCATCGCCCCCTGACCCGCTCTTGAGCTGGATGATCCCCGGCCGACCCCCTCCTTCTCAACCCTCCTGCCCTCCTCGCAACTTTACCCCTGGACAGACTACCCACAAACTCCCCCCCCTCAGCAGCGCTGTCCTTTTTCAGCCGCTTCCCATCAGCTGCTAGCAATGAGGGATGATGAAAAAACGAAAAAGTAGCAAGTAATTTATCTGAAATTGTATGATAGACAAAAGCTGGAGTAGCTCAACAAGACCAGGCAACACAGCGACTCTGGAGAGAATACCCTTCTGACTTGGCTATACCTCAGTACAGCAACATCGTTCTTGATGTTGCTGCACTGAGGGATAACGAAGTATATCCTTCTTGGCTAACAACCTAACCTTCGGCCTCCAAGAAGCAGGTACATTTTCTAGCAATGTTAAAAAAATTTGAGATTTTAAAAATCAAGTCTGCAATTTTATCTAACTCTGAAATTGATGATAGACAAAAGCTGGAGTAGCTCAACAAGACAGGCAACACAGCGATTCTGGAGAGAAGACCCTTCTTCAGACTGAACTGAACTCTCGTCGGTGAGAGTACTTGTGATTGTCTGAAGAAGGGTCTTGACCAGAACCGCAACCCTCTCCCCAGAGCCCCTGCCCATCCCGCTGAGCCACCACAGACAGGGAGTTGAATGTAGACACAGGGGGGTCCACCTTCAACTTCAGAGGCAAACAAAAAACACAGAGTGCTGGAGGAACTCAGCGGGTAAGGCAGCACCCATGGAGGGAACATATCACTTATCAGGAGCCGCCACGGGCCAGGATTCTTCTCCCCCCCCCCAACAGAAAGGAACCACAACTGCAGCCATCACCGCAAAACGTCTAAGAAGGAACTGTAGATGCTGGAAAATCGAAGGTAGACAAAAATGCTGGAGAAACTCAGCGGGTGAGGCAGCATCTATGGAGCGAAGGAAATAGCCGGGTCTGAAGAAGGGTTTCGACCCGAAATGTTGCATATTTCCTTTGCTCCATAGATGCTGCCTCACCCGCTAAGTTTCTCCAGCATTTTTGTATACCGCAAAACGTCAATGATTGCTGGTCAGCGTGGACTCGGTGGGCTGAAGGGCCTGTTTCCACATTGTATCTCTAAAGTATAATGTCTAAAGTCTAAAGGATCTTGGTGTTTCAATTCTATCACATTTCACCTTCTAAACTCCCAATTATCTGTCTTCAGTTGCCAGATTTCCTCCTCCAATAAACATTGTGATAATAAAGTACATGCTCCTCCTGTTCCAGAATTCATAGTCCTGGCCAACTTCTAATTCCATTATGTAGTTAATAATTTGATAATTGAATTCATGTGCTTAACTAACGCCCTCAGGGGTCTGACTTCAATGATTCAACGATTCCATGGTACTTTATTTGTCACTTGTACTGAGCAGTGCAGTGAAATTCATGTTTGTATACAGTTCAGCACTGGTATCACTATACATAAGCACTGAGATAAATCTTAGCATTCCAGATACAGTACAAGTGTGTGGCAGTAGTACATTGAGACAGTGTACAGAGTTGTCAGATTTGGCACCAATTTTAAATCTCAGCTGTTGTTAATTGCTCCACCTCTCCATGCAACTGCAGGCCATGTGCGGTCCACGTGTTCGGCCTTTTGGAACGGCACCTGATCCAGCCGAGCCCCAGGCTGCGGCCGGGCCTCCTGTGGCCCACTCCACCATCGAGGTGCACTGCCCCGCCAACTGCAACCAGTCTGCTTACCGGCCCACTGTTCTGACTCCCTCTTCTCTAGTTTAGTTTAGAGATACAGCGTGGAAACATGCCCTTCAGCCCACCGAATCCGTACTGACCAGTGATACCCGCACATTAAAGCCCCTGTCCCACTTACGTGTCCTTGGCATGCTAATTACGCGACCGCATCATTACATTAAGGCGTGATGGTCCCGCGAGAGTCGCGCGCGTCATCATGCACCCGCACAGCCGTCTGGAGCGCGTGATGTCATTTGAAGATGGACACAAAATGCAAGAGTAACTGAGCGGGACCGGCAGCATCTCTGGAGCGAAGCAATGGGTGATGTTTCGGGGCGAGAACCTTCTTCAGTCTGAAAGAAGGGTCTTGACCCGAAACATCATCCATTCCTTCTCTCCAGAGATGCTGCTGGTCCCGCTGAGTTACTCCTGCATTTTGTGTCTATCTTCAATTTTCTTGGACCTGCTCTGGGAGTAGAAGTGGGGGCGGATCCGGATCCGCAACGGCCGTGAGCCCCAGATCGAGTTCGACGATCGTTTGTCTGCTTCTGCTGCTGATGGAGGTGAGACGTTGCGTCGTGCCAGGGTCTTGGGCCTGTCCCACTTTGGCTGTCAGTTACGCGACAGAACGGTGGCGCGCGAAGATTTAGTTTGGTACAAAATCCCAGAGCGCTGCGCGATACTGCGTACAATCCCATACCCCTCCGCTCGGCGGCTACCCTCTTCCTATGGGTTTCTGGTTCCGGGCGGTGACCCAGGCCTGCTCCCTGGTATGGCCGTGGCACCTCAGGACGACCTTACGTGTCCTGGATCAAACACACAATTATTTCATGATTAAACTTTGGGCAGATTTGTGGAAAGAAAGGTCAGCATTTATGTTACACTTTTCATGACAGTGGGATGTTGCAAAGTGCTTAATGTCTGTTGACCTTCCTTTCAAAGTGCATTTACTGGTGCAATGTAGAAAAAGCAGCAGCCAACTTCGGAACAACAACACAAAGTGCAGTACAGCAAGTTCTCACAAAACAGAAATGTGATAACCAGATAATCAGTTCTGAATGGCATTCAAAGAGGATAAATGCTGGCTGGAATTCCGGCAAGAATTCCTGTAAGAACACAACTGGTTGTCTTCAAAATGGTTTATTTATCTATTCTCAGATTTAGATTCATCTTTTGGATGCGTTTCATCAGAAAACTGTGTGTTGTCCCAGAGAACAATGAAGTTGTGTTAATAGCACTTACTGTTATCTATACAACTAAAAGTCTCATCTTGACCACTTCCTGTCTGTGCTGGATATTGATTTTAGAAAAAACGCTACCCTATATCGCTATGATTTTTGGCTATCTTACTCACAGTTCTTCGCTGAGGCTGCCCCGAGGATTTTTCCGATTGATGAAAAATAAAAAAGTTATGAGTGTTTAAAAAATCTTGAGATCAGCTAATTGGTCCTCTTGCCTGTCAATCACCATGATAAAGGTAACGCCCTTTCCGGGGGGGTGCAGGACTATAAAATCCTGGATGCCTGGACGTGAGTCAGTCACTCTGGAAGATCGTGATGGAGAGTCCTCGTCGAAGCTGCGCAGTTCGCGCACTCCATCAGCCTTACCCCCCAAACCTCGGGGGCGGAAATAGAAACCTAAAACCAGCAGTAACCATGGAGGTAGGTGGGTCTGGTTCTTTCCAGAACATAGGTGAGTGGATCAGTTACAAGTTGGTGGGAGATTACACTTGTTTTTGAATGAATTGCGTTGGATAACATCAGATCCATTCATACTGCACAGTATACAAGGGTTCCAAATCGAATTCCTTCCCATTTCATTGCCACCCACACAGCATACACCAAACTGGACATTTGTTCATTCACAACAGGAAGCTTTGGATGTACAAGCTGAAATTCAAATGTTATATACAAAAAGGGTAATTGAGAAGTCGAGTCATGAACCTCACCAATTTGTTTCTAATATATTTACAAAACAAAAGAAAGATGGAGGATGCCGAATCATCCTTGATTTGACTCTACTTAACTCCTTTGTGCAGTATAGACATTTCAAAATAGAAAACCTTGTTACTGCCAAACAACTGGTTTCCAAAGGATGTTATATGGCATGCATCGATCTTAAAGGTGCATACTATTCGGTACCCATTCACTGGGATCACCGGATATATTTGAAGTTTAGCTGTATGGGGCAACGGTGGTAGTTTAAAGCGTTGCCTAATGGATTAACTTCAGCCCCCAGATTATTTACTAAATTATTGAACCAGTATTGGGCTACTTCGAGCTCAAAATCATATTGTTATGGCATACTTGGATGATATCCTCCTAATCAGAGGAAAAACTCTGAAATTAGCTAAATTAGCTGTTTCAGCCACTAAACTCATGTTTGAGAGATTGGGGTTTCTCATCCATCCAGTTAAATCCAAGTTGATACCATCTAGAGTTATTGATTATTTGGGATTTACCATTAACTCTATTCACATGTCTGTGACTCTGCCTTGGGGCAAGAGATTAGAATTAATAGAAGCCTGTAACAATCTTGTTGTTATGGAGCAACCTTCTATTCGACAAGTACCCAGTGTAATAGGCAAATTAGTGGCTGCTTTTCCAGCTGCACAGTTTGGGCCTTTCCATTATCAGAATTTACAATGTGCAAAGGAGCAAGCACTCAAATACCATGCATGTCACTTTAACAGACCTATGCAATTGCCAACTAAAGCCATTTCTGAGTTACAATGGTGGATGACCAATATTCGGCATTGCTCCAGTAACATTTTGGTCAGCAAACCTTCAGTTATATTACAAACTGATGCTAGTGCTCAAGGATGGGGAGCTACTAATACCATCTCTAGCTGTGCGTGAGTCATCAATTCTTCAGTTACATGGTATTAACTACTTAGAGATGCTGGGAGCACTCTATGGGTTGAAGACTTATTGTGGGAATATGCATCATCTGCATGTTCAACTACAGATTGACAACACTACAGCAGTGGCATATATTAATCACATGGGTGGAATCAAGTCAGTATCCTGTGATAAATTGGCTAACCTTATTTGGCATTGGTGTATTGTAAGAAACATTTGGATTTCAGTTACCTACTTGCCAGGTAGGTTTAATATGGTGGCGGGCACCAGGTCACAAAAATTTAATAACAACACAGAATGGATGTTGGATCACAAAGTGTTTAATGACATTGTCGCTCGGTATGGAACACCGGCCATCGATTTGTTTGCATCTAGGCTCAATCACCAGTTACCAAAGTATGTTGCACAGGAACCAGACCTAGGTGCCGTGGCAGTAGTTGCATTCTCACTACATTGGGGAGGAATGTTCTTCTGTGCATTCCCTCCATTTTGCCTCATCAGTCGGTGCTTGCATAAGATCCAGCAAGGCTCCGCCTCAGGCATTATGGTAGTGCCTGACTGGCCTACATGGTTCCCACTCATACTGGGAATGATAACAGAGCCTTTTATGGCTGTTCCCAAACGCAGAAATCTGCTGGTTTACCCCGTGACTGGGGAGGGCTATCGACTGCATGATCAAATCAATTTGTTGATTTGCAGATTCTGAGAAGACTTTTCCTGCGGCTCGGACAGTCAGATCGTACGGTGGACGTGATAACTGCGGCCTGGAGAGATAGTACCAAGTAGCAGTACATCTCCTATATCAAGAAATGGGAAGTGTTCTGTTTACAGTACAACATATCATATGACATGGCACGTATGACAGATGTCTTGGAATTCCTCTCAAAACTATTTTTTGACGAGAGATTGTGCCAGAAGTGCCTTGTCGGCGTACTTGTTGCCGGGATCGGGACACCACTCTGTCGGGTCTCACCCACTGATATCCAGGTTTATAAAGGGTATCTTCAACTCAAATCCCCCCAGGCCCAGGTACTCGGAGATATGGGGTGTTAACATTGTGCTGACGCTGCTTCGCCGGTGGGCTCCAGCTACATCCCTGTCCTTGGTCAAATTCACTTACAAAGTGGTTATGCTCATGGCACTGGTTTCAGTGCAACGGGTCCAGTCGTTGCATAAGTTGCGACTGGACAGGATGGTTACATCTGCAAATAAAATAACATTTTATGTTCATGACTTAGCCAAGCAGAGTAGACCAGGGGCGTCAGGTCTCAAACTAGATTTGATGGCATACCCCATGGACCTTTGGTTGTGTGTGGTCACACATCTACAACAGTATATTAAGGTCACTAAGAGTCTCAGAGGCTCTGAACTAACAATGTTTGTTAGTTACAAAAAAACCTCATAAGAAGGTATCAATACACACCATCTCCAGGTGGTTAAAACGGGTTTCGGCTTGTGCAGGAATGGACACTGATGTTTTCAAATCTCACTCCACCAGGGCTGCAACAACATCAGTAGCGAGGGTTATGGACATTCAGCTGGACCACATCCTAGTGGCTGCAGGATGGTCAAACGAGCGAACATTTCAAACATTTTACAACAAACCCATTGCCAGACCGGGGGTGTTTGCCAACTCAATTTTAGGTTCTGTTTTATAGTTTCCTCCCGGATGTGAGGGGTCACTATTATTATCATTTGTTTATTAAAAAGCATCAGCATGTTTTAAACCTATGTCATGTCTGAATGCATTATTAATTTTCACACATCCTAGGTCAACTGATGCAGTGTGTTGCATGGACTCGTGTTCACGGCATGAAATCACAGAGCTTTGAAATCTTCACGTAGTCACTCACATGACTCAGAATTAAAATAGTAAGATTGAACGCGAACTTACCAGTTTGAAGTTTGATCTTTATTTTATGAGGAGTTACGATGAGGGATTACGTGCCCTCCGCTCCCAACCCTCTCTCATAAAGGACAGCTGGTAGTTCTAGTTTCTCGAATCTTCCTATATTCAGTTCAACAACTGGTATCTGTGATTTTACACCGCTGCTTTGAAGGTTGAAGCGCATGCGGGCTGGCGGGCTTCTTCATGTAATCCCTCATCGTAACTCCTCATAAAATAAAGATTAAACTTCAAACTGGTAAATTCCGATTTAACCTTACTATTTCTCACAATGGAAATGTCCAACACTAGAGGGCATCGCTGTAAGGTGAGAGGAGGAACATATAATGGAGATGTGCAAGGTATGTTTTTTACACAGAGGGTGGTGAGGGTCTGGAATGCATTGCCAGGAGTGGTGGTAGAGGTAAATACAATAGTGGCATTTAAGAAGCTGTTAGATAGGCACATGGATTTGCAGGAAATGGAAGGATATGGATTATTTGCAGGCAGATGAGATCAGTTCAGCTACGCATTAGGTTGGGGACAAACATTGTGGGCTGAAGGGTTCCTGTGCTATACGGTTTTATGTTCTGTGCTAAATAGCGTCCAATTAATTTACTCCCCTGCAGTCTTTGGGATGCAGACCTAAAGAAGGAAAGTTTGGAGATTCATATCCATACTAATTAAAATGTATCCACCGTAGTAAATAAAGGTGGGACTTGGGTGGGGAGAGTTTTGAGAAGGTGTTCCTTTCTATGGATACCAGCAGAGGGAGGTGCAGGCATGAAACTTGACCTGGGTTATGTTCCAGTATATTCCTGAGTCAGAATCTGTCAATACTTACTCTGCAGGGGATGTGTCCTCATTTGCACTGAGCTGTGGTGCCAATGTTCTTTATTGCCAAAGAAAAGGAACCACACTGACCGGAGGATGCTGCTCCATCTAGTGGCTTGGGTGAAGTTTGGAAACTTCTGACAGCAACACCAATTAAAACAGCAGCATTTTATTTGGAGCAAAAAAAACACAAACTGCTGGAGAAACGCAATGATTTAGGGATCATCTGATGGGGCTGAGAGGTGGTTTTCATTTTGGGTCAATTCCTTGCATCACGATTGGTGAATGCCTCATACCACAATGTCACTGACCCTCTGCCTATGCAGTTGTGGTCTCACTCACTGAGCTCCTCCAGCAGTTTGTTTTACGCTTCAGATCTGCAGTCTCTCGTGTCAGCATTTGATTTAAATCTTTAGAGTTAACAAACAAGATTTCACACTAAATCGCATAAAGAAAGTTAACCAAAGAGGAACCTTTTGAGGAATGACTTAAAGGAGGAGAAAGGATGAGAAGATGGGAGGACTAAGGGAGGAATTCTAGAGTTTAGGGTCTCAACAGTGATCAGCCTCAAATGGTGTTAGTTCAGGAAATCATAGGGGTGGAGGAGATTACTGTGTGGCCAGGATGGTGTGGGTCCTTGATGATACTGCCAGCCTTTTTGAGGCAGCGACAGTGATAGATTCCCTCGATGGAAGGAAGGTCAGAGCCGATGATGGACTGGGAAGTGTTTACTACTTTTTGTAGTCTTTTCCGCTCCAGGGCGCTCAAGTTACCGAACCCAGCCACGATACATCCGGTCAGCATGCTCTCTACTGTGCACCTGTAGAAGTTAGAGAGAGTCCTCCTTGACATACCGACTCTCCGTAATCTTCTCAGGAAGTAGAGGCGCTGATGTGCTTTCTTAATAATTGCATCAGTGTTCTCGGACCAGGAAAGATCTTCAGAGATATGCACGCCCAGGAATTTGAAGCTTTTGACCCTTTCAACCATCAACCCGTTGATATAAACGGGACTGTGGGTCCCCATCCTACTCCTTCCAAAGACCACAATCAGTTCCTTGGTTTTACTGGTGTTGAGGGCCAGGTTATTGTGCTGCACCATGTGGACAGTCGCTCAATCTCTCTTCTATACTCTGACTCATCCCCATCAGTGATACGTCCCACAACAGTGGTGTCGTCAGCGAACTTGATGATGGAGTTTGCACTATGACCGTCTACGCAGTCATGAGTATAGAGTGAGTACAGCAGGGGGCTGAGCACGCAGCCTTGAGGTGCTCCCGTGCTGATTGTTATCGAGGCTGACACATTTCCACCAATACGAACAGTCTGTGGTCTGTGAATGAAGAGGTTGAGGATCCAATTGCAGTGGGATGTGCAGTGACCTAGTTCTGCGAGTTTGGTAATCAGCTTGGAGGGGATGATTGTGTTAAATGCCGAGCTGTAATCAATGAATAACAGCTTGACATTTGAGTTTTTGTTGTCCAAGTGGTCCAGAACCGAGTGGAGATCCAGCGAGATCGCGTCCACCGTTGATCTGTTGTGGTGGTAAGCGAACTGCAGTGAGTCCAGATTTTTGTTGAGGTAGGAGTTGATTTGCGCCATGATCAACCTCTCAAAGCACTTCATCACCACAGACGTTAGTGCCACTGGTCAACAGTCATTGAGGCACGTCACCTTGCTCTTCTTGGGCACCGGTATAACTGATGCACTTTTAAAGCAGATGGGAACTAACTGATGCTGATTTTCCAGGTATTGCATTTAACAAATATTTTTTCTTGATAAATGCCCCTCTTTAAAACTATTATCATGCTGCATTTGTTTTATGTATTCTTTTGCAATGTTTGATGTTAATAGGCTGCAAAATGTGTGGTGAATAGCCCTCCCTATTCCCCTCTGTGTTTGCATGATCCTCTCACCTTTCCTCTCAGCAGGTCAGGCAGAGCAATTGGGAAGATAAACATTCAATATTTCAGTATAGGGAACCCTTCATGAGTATGATCAAAGAAGATTAATTTTTCATATTCCTTTGCTACTGTACAAGAGAAATAAATGTTGAATACTTGAGAAAGAGCAGCATGAAGGCAATGAATGAGCCTAGCGTGGAATCATTGTGTAGAGGGTGGACAGAAATGTCCTTTGTTCTTGCGTCTGCCGTCGCTGGCTCCCTCTACCCTTCTCTCCTGTTCTCCGGTCCTCGAGAGTGAGCATGGTACAGGCTCAGTGGCTCCCTCTTCAGCTGGTTCTCCTGGCTCTGCGGTGGGTGAGCGAGGCCTGCCTCATGGTCCTTAGCCCTGCAGTCTGATGGTCCTTTATATGATATAGGAGGCATTTTGACAGATATATGGATAGGAAGGGGTTAGAGGAATGTGGGCAAATGGGACCAGGCCAGAATGCCAGCTTGGTCGGCATGGACAAGTCGGGCCGAAGGGCCTATTTCTGTGCTGTTTGATTCTGTGGCTCTGTGTCTCTGTGACTCTCAGCAAATCTCTTGGTGCCTGTGGAACATTACCTCACAAAAAAACCCAGCTGAAACACAAAGCAATCATGGGTCCAAGCAAATTCAATTCCACATATCTTCAAAGTCCATACAAATAATTGCCTGTGGATGCACAGGGGATCAATGGGGTTAATCAAAAAAAAGGACTAAGCTTATTTATCCGAAGTTCTCAGCAGCTTGTGGTTAATTGGAACAGATAATGTTGGCAGTGCTGTAGTTGTTTCAGACCATATTTATCATATATATCCCTTCACATTTGACCAATGTTAGTATGAATTGTCAAGCATCTTGAATGCGCCGGTAAAAGGAGAACAGGATGTACTATTAACAATGACAATGTTATGTCAGTGCAGTTTCCGACAGGATGGTTTGTGTGCACAGACTTTCTCTTGAACTTTCAAGGCTCGGACAATAAATTGTCATAATAAAGTGAGACTCACCATTCAAATCCACCCCTCTGTAAGTGTTAATGAAATGGCAGGATGCTGTGAGGTGCTCCATAGCAATGGTCAGCCCATTCACAACAATGCCATTTAGGAGACGGGTGGGTGTTGAGGTGGGTGGTAAAAGTGCCTCTAGAAATGTGTGAGGATCAAATTAAGTGGCTAAAGCTAACTTCAAACCTTGTGAAGCCAGAAAACCCTTGATGCTGTGAATCCACAAAATGATGATGGAAAAAATAAATGATAGAAAACCATGCACTCACCTCTCCTTCCCAACTTACACTCCCTCACGATCCCGCACACATCACCTTTCCTTCCGCTACTCATCCGGTGCATTTCCCCGCTCCACCTCCTTCATCTGCTTATCATCCACTCCCTGCTTCTCTGGGGTCCCCCGTTTGTTCCCCCTCCGCCTGATTCCCTTCTCTCCATCATCCCTCCCTTTGGTTCTACATTTCACTGAGGATAGACACAAAATGCTGGGGTAACAAAGGGACAGGCAGCATCTCTGGAGAGAAGAAATGGGTGATGTTTCAGACCGTTTCATTTCACTGCCCACCTATCTTCCATTTGCAGCCCTTTGTCTTCTCCACTTGTCACCTCCAGCCTCGGTTGTTATCTTCGCTCTTGCCTGGCCCACCGGACTCATCTGCTCATTCACCTAGGTCCACTCATCACTTATCCTCTCGTGCCCCACCCCTTCCACTCATCGCTTTCTCCATGCTATTCCCCCTGCACTCAAGTCTTGAAGAAAGCTCCCGACCCAAAACCTCATTTGTCCGTTTCCCTTCACAGTTGCCTCACCCGCTGAATCTCTACAGCAGTTTGTTTTCAGCTGATGGAAAATTGACTGGGAAAAGCATTCCCCACTGCTTCCTTCCTGCTTGTAAATTTTTGGATGCCTTTGACTTGGCTGACACAAAGGCAAGTGTGAGGTCAGGGTAAGATTCTTGATGAGGAAATTGTCTTCAGGGAGCAGTTGAGACAGAGACAATTTAATCTCTGAGGAAAAAGCGAAGGAAACAACAATATAAAGAATAAAAGGGTTTGTGGTGTTAATGTTGGATAAGTAAAAACCCAGCACTTAAACTCTCAGCTTGTGTAAGTTATTGTAGTGCATCAACTCTGGTGAATTGGTTTGGTTTGTTTTGGTTTATCATTATCATGTGTAACAAGATATAGAGAAAAACGTTGTTTTGCACGCTATCCAGTCTCTACAGGTGCACAGTAGAGAGCATGTTGACTGGTTGCATCGTGGCTTGGTTCGGCAACTGGAGCGGCTAAAAGCGGAAACGGATGCAGAAAGTTGTGACCACTGCCCAGTCCATCATTGGCTCTAATCTCCCCACCATCGAAGGGAGCTACCGCAGTCAATTAGGCAATTTATCAGGCAATATAAGCAAGACGGCAGTGAAGGAGCGGCCTTATGAGGGAAGTGCCTTGTTAATAAAATGTGAGTCTTTGGCTTGAGAGTCTTCGGCGAGGAGGCTGAGGAGAGGAGGCTACACATAAAGCTCGAGAGGACGGAGCGTGGCCGGGGCAGATGAGACAGTGTGAGGCTTGCAGAATGTGGGAGCCCAGGGACATGGATGGAGCCTCTGACTGCTACAACATGCAGGTAGACTGGGAAAATCAGGTTGGTACTGGACCCCAAGAAAGGGACTTTGTAGAGTGCCTTCGTGATGGATTCTTTGAACAGCTTGTATTGGAGCCTACCAGGGAGAAGGCAATTCTGGATTTAGTGTTATGTAATGAACCAGATTTGATAAAGGACCTCAAGGTTAATGAGCCATTAGGAGGCAGTGACCATTATATGGTCAGGTTTAATCTACAATTGGAGGGGGAGAAGAGTAGATCGAAGGTGTCAGTGTTGCAGTTGAATAAAGGGGACTATGGAGCCATGAGGGAGGAGCTGGCCAAAGCTGACTGGAAAGATACACTAGCAGGGATGACAGTGGAACAAAAATGGCAGGTGTTTCTAGGAATAATACAGAAGGTGCAGGATCAGTTTATTCCTAGGAGGAAGAAAGATTCCAAAGGGAGAAAGGGTCGACCATGGCTGACAAGAGACGCCGGGGACTGTATAAAAATTAAAGCGAATTAGTACAACGTAGCAAAGATGAGCGGGTAGCAAGAGGATTGGGTAATGTTTAAAGAACAACGGAGGATAACCAAAAAGACAAAACGGGGAGAAAAGATGAGGTACGAAGGTAAGCTAGCCAAGAATATAAAGCAGGATAGAAAAAGCTTCTTCAGGTATGTGAAGAGGAAAAAAATTAGTTAAGACCAAAGTTGGACCCTTAAAGACCGAAAAAGGTGAATTTATTATTGGAAACAAGGAAATGGCAGGTGAGTTGAACAGGTACTTTGGATCTGTCTTCACTAAAGAGGACACAAACAATCTTCCTGATATAGTGGTGGCCAGAGGATCTGGGGGGACAGAGGAACTGAAGGAGATCCACATCAGGCAGGAAATGGTGTTGAATAAACTGCGAGGCTGATAAATCTCCAGGGCTTGATGGTCTGCATCCCAGGGTACTTAAGGAAGTGGCTCTTGAAATCGTGTATACATTGGTGATCGTTTTCCAATGTTCTATAGATTCAGGATCAGTTCCTGTGGATTGGAGGGTAGCTAATGTTATCCCTAATGTTAATGTTATAATATAAGAAAGGCGGGAGAGAGAAAACGGGGAATTATAGACCAGTTAGCCTGACATCGGTGGTGGGAAAGATGCTGGTCAATTATAAAAGATGAGATAGCCGCATATTTGTATAGCAGTAACAGGATCGATCCAAGTCAGCATGGATTTACGAAGGGGAAATCATGCTTGACTAATCTTCTGGAATTTTTGGTAGATGTAACTAGGAAAATGGACAAGGGAGAGCCAGCGGATGTAGTGTACCTGGACTTTCAGAAAGCATTTAATAAGGTCCCACATTGGAGATTAGTGGGCAAAATTAGGGCGCATGTTATTGGGGGTAGAGTGCTGACATGGATAGAGAAGTGGTTGGCAGACAGGAAACAAAGAGTAGGGATTAACGAGTCCCTATCAGAATGGCAGGCAGTGACTAGTGGGGTACGGCAAGGTTCGGTGCTGGGACCGCAGCTATTTACAATATACATCAATGATTTGGATGAAGGGATTCAAAGTAATATTAACAAATTTGCAGATGACACAAAGCTGGGTGGCAGTGTGAACTGTGAGGAGGATGCTATGAGAATGCAGGGTGACTTGGATAGGTTGGGGGAGTGGGCAGATGCATGGCAGATGAAGTTTAATGCGGATAAATGTGAGGTTATCCACTTTGGTATAAAAATAGAGATTAATCTAAATGGTGTCAAGTTGGGAAAAGGGGAAGTACAGTGGGATCTGGGGGTCCTTGTACATCAGTCTATGAAAGTAAGCATGCAGGTACAGCAGGCAGTGAAGAAAGCGAATGGCATGTTGGCCTTTATAACACAAGGAAGGCGGAGGCAGGTTCTCTGGACGCTTTCAAGAGAGAGCTCTTAAAAATAGCGGAGTCAGAGGATATGAGGAGAAGGCAGGAACGGGGTACCGATTGGGGATGATCAGCCATGATCACATTGAATGGCGGTGCTGGCTCAAAGGGCCAAATGGCTTACTCCTGCACCTATTTTCTATTGTCTATTGTCAGTCGCTGCCTCAAAAAGGCAGCCAACATCATCAAGGACCCACACCATCCTGGCCATGCATTACCATCGGGCAGAAGGTACAGGAGCCTGAAATCTGTTACATCCAGGTTCAGGAACAGCTGGTTCCCCACAGCCATCAGTCTATGAAACTCGCCAAAAAACAGACTGAACTGTAACAGGCTATTGCACTTTATCTAATTATTTATGTGTATATTGAACTGAACTGTTCTGTATTTTTGCTTACAATATTCTGTTGTGCTATTTCATTGTCCTATCTAGGACACATGACAATAAACTCTCTTGACTTGACTTGAAATCGTGACACTGGGATTCTGGAACCAGAGCAACACTGTTCACAAGCAATGTCTGTGTCAGAAATGGGCAACAAATGGACAGGGAGATCAATGCATCCAATCCAATGTTTGGGTAGCTGCCTCTCATGCAGGAGCTTGGACAGAAATAGTTAGCAGCATAAAGAGAACAGTGAAACCAGCTGTGTACACTGATGCTGACAGTTTAAATGGTGACGGATATTGGTCACTGCTCCACTTTATTATTTAAAGTGAAATAGTTTGATGGTGTGGGGAGTGTGTCATTGTTAAGGGGGTAAGGCAGGATAATTATTAGATAATTGAGACAATCCACGGTGCTATGGAAGGGAAATCATGTTTGACAAATGTGCAAGCAGATGGAACAAAGAGGGAATAACGGGAACAAGTTAATGTAGCGTGTTTGGAATTCCAGAAGGCATCTGATAAGATGTCATATGGTAAGAATGTGTAGGATTGGGTGTCATGTATTGGCATGGTGACGGTGACTAACAGAGAACAGGGAAAGACAGAGTAAATTGTCAGATTGAAATAGGGAAAGGCAATAACTTGGATGAGTGAAATGTAATCATTTGCTGGAAGCAAAGGTTGTGATTTAAGGGATAACGAGGATTAATGGAGTGCTGCACAGGACATAAATGATTTCAAGTACTAGGGAACTTGGATAGAAAAGATGAATTTTCCATTTTGTGGAAAATAATGTGTTTGAGATTCTGATGAAGCAAAAATGTAAACTAATATTTAAATGGAATTATTACAAAATTTAAGGGAGAAAAACAAATAATGCTAGGTTCCTTCTTATCCTAAGAACAACAAATAAGGATCAGACAAATTAAAAACATTGAGGACTGCAATGTTGAGAATTGGCACATAACAAGTGATCAGATTCAATGTGCTTACTTAGTTTATAGATGGAGCAACTGGGTTCACTCCTGACATAGCTGTCTGTATAGAGTTTGACATTTCCTGTGACTGCATGGTTTTCTATGTGGACAAATAATTTGTTGGTTATTGGTTTGGTAAAATCTGAGATTGTAGGACCAGTGTGCAGGGATCAGGTAGCATCACTCGAGGGCCGAAGGATTTTCCGGATGTACAACCCAAAAAACATTACTGGGTTATCCGCTGAGTTACTCCAGCACTTTGTGTCCATCTTTGGTGTAAACCTACATCAAATGCAGCTGCCTGTGCTTTGTTTCTATTAGTAATACGATTCCTTATTTTAAATACACCCTCCAGATTACATGGTTATTTAATATGCCTGTTTCCGTGCTGTATACAACTAAACTTAAAAAACTTGCAGTCAGAGTTCCTCCTCTTTGAATTGATGGAGATATCAGACTACATTGGAAAATACAAATGTCTCAGCTGTACCTGTGATCCCTTTGTGAAATCCCAGTCCATACATACCATGCCTTAAAGGATGGGAAACACCTCACACCATTCCTTATTTTAAATACACCCTGTCCAATTACAGGGAGGCAAGTGAATAGGATGCACTTCCCCCAGACCCTTCCTGCTCTGGACATCAGCCTTGATGGATTGTTCTTTTTGCTTGTCTTCCACAAATGTATGTAAGATAGACACAAAGCGTGGTGTAACTCAGCAGGTCAGGCAGCATCACTCGAGAAAAAGGATGGGTGACAACCCAAAATGTTACTGGGTTATCTGCTGAGTTACTCCAGCACTTTGTGTCCATCTTTGGTGTAAACCAGCATCTGCAGTGCTTAGTTTCTATTAGTAATACGGTTATTTAATATGATATATTTGTCCCACATAAGGATGTATTCTGGACGTTCCTGGCTACTTTATAACCCTCATAAATATGCTGATCACAAGCAGACAAACTGCAGGAATTTGGACTAGGATTATAATTGAGTATTTCAACTAGCCTAGTCAATCTATACTGAAGGTAGATTTGGTGAAATTAATTAATGTCTTACAACAATTCATCTTTTCCCTCTTCTTTTATAATCAGAGACAATGGCAGAAGATCCATCTCAGTATCCACGCAAGCATGAAAGCACACTCATAAAACTGTAAGTTTAGAGATTTTATCTTATTTCATAGAAGCTGTATTGACATGTTAGGCATGATATGGTTAAGATTATAAACAAATCCCAGAGATCCATTTGAAAATGTTCTTTTTCTCTTTCTGTGGCTTTTTTTTTTTCATTTGTCAAAAGATCTTTTTTTAATAAGCAAGGCGCTGATTCTTGGCAGCAAATGTTTCCACTGGATCAGTACTATATTTTTTCCTCTCACGCACATTACTAATCCAGTCTGCTCAATCCAGTTAACCTTGCCTTGGGTGCTCAGTGCCGGAGTCAAAACCAGCACAACTTTCTCTTATTGCTACCAGATGCTTGCATTGAGGTTCTGGCAAAATGAGGTGCGGGTGAGGGGCTCATCAAACTAACCCAAAGAATGTCACGCTATCATTCTGAGCATAAAATCTTCTGTCCGTTCAATTTATCTTCTTGGAAGAAGCACTTTGGGAATAATACTGAGATATAATACAGCTTCACTGGCATTAAACCTCAAAATACAAGGAAGTGATTTCAGTTGAAACATCATGCTTGTTTGAGATTTCAAGTCGGGTTTGTCATCATGTGCACAAGTCCGGTGAGGAGCAGACCTAATGAAAAGTCCTGCTTGCATCAGCATCTCAGACAGATAGACTCAGACAAGCACATGAAAAAATTATCAACAAAACAAGATATACATTTTCTAAAAGAAGGTAAGACTGAGGAAAAAAGCAACATATTAGCACAAAAAACCGAATTCGACAAAAACAAGACCAGGGTAGTGAAGGAGGTGTATCGTAGTGTTCCGTTGCCGAGGTAGGTTTAAGGTTGTGCACGTTCGTTCAAGAACCTGATCATTGTCATAAAGTTGTTGTTGTTCCTAAACCTGGTGCTGTGGGACTTCAGGCTTCTGTACCTCCTGCGCAAAGGTGCCAGTAATACAGGGGCAGGGGCTGGATGGTAGGAATCCTTGAAACAAAGGTGTCAGGAAACGGAGTGGGGTCTTACCTCCTGCGCCCTCAAAAACGCTCCGAGTACCACAAGGTCGGCTGCAGAGGCTGCCCCCCCCCCCCCCCCCCCCCCCCCCCCCCCCCCCCCCCCCCCGCGGGCACAAAGACTAAACAGTGGCCGGATGTGGTGAGGAACGATGGTTTGTTGGTCGATGCGTCTGGATTGAGGCATCGGTGGAATGGGCCACTGGAATAGGCCCTGTAGCTGCCTCGGGCTCAATTGGATCGGGTGCCACTCTATGTAGCCGAGCACATGGATCAGAGGTGGCCTAGAACGACACGGAGCAGTGGAGCAGTGGTGGGGAAAACCAACAACTTCGCTTGGCCAGGGTGACTCTGCAACGCCACCAGGACAATGGGCCTTTATGGCCAATTTAAGAACTCCACATTTATAACAACATAGACTTGAATCATGAAAAATAGCACCAAAATCTGGCGATTCATGTACACTGTCTCAGTGTATTAATCCTATACACTCCCACTTAACTAATATTGTGCTTATGTACAATAATTCTTGATCTGAACGGCATGCAAAAAAGGAACTTCACTGTGCCTCGGCAGTACATGTAAGAATAAAGTACTATTGAACTATTAAAACTAACAATAGCTGCACCAGTATTGTAAATAGTGTGCTTTGCTAAAGTTTCTTTTCACCTAGATAATTTTGCCACCCTTTATCTCCCCAATTTTAACTGAGGCCAGAATTTTGGCTATAAGATTTAGGTTTCAGTTCATATCCTCAAGCACTTGCAGAAAGCAAGAATAATTCAGAAATTTCATTATGATAGCATTCCTGTAAGTCCCACTCCCATTCTCCTGTAGCCCGCCAAGCCTTTCCAACGTAAACACATATCCAATTTCCTTTTGAACGTTACAAATCAAACTGCTTTCACTTCCCTTTCAGGCAGCACATTGCAGATCATAACAATTTTTCTCTGGATGAAAATTCTCCTGATTTCCCTCTGGCCCTCTTGGCAATGATTTAATTTCCCATCTCTGGTTACTGCCTAACTTGCCAATGGAAATGATTTCTCCTTATCGCTCAAAACCTCTTGACAAGTCCAAGCTTGTTGCTGTTCCGAACTTACATCTGCGTGATGAGGAGAAATCAGAGGAAAGGAATGTATAAGAAGCTGCTCCTTCTCTTCCAGAAGGTGACTAGATTCCCCCCCCCCCCCCCCCCCCCCCCCCCCCCCCCCCCACCCCCCCTTTTTTCCCCCCCCCCCCCCCCCCCACTCCATACTCACCCCACCAGATTCCCTTTAGGTCTTTCTTTCCCTTCCATCCTTTTATTCAGGATTCTCCTCACCAATATCCACATCAAGAATTATAAAATGTTTGGTGGAAGTAAAAAACAATGTAAAGTAACCCATAGTGCAGAGATTGAAATGGACCCTATGAACTATTCCAACTGTTTCACCTAAACGAATGTTCTCCAGCCTTTCAGCCTTTAATCTAGTCTTTCAGCTGGGGTGGGTGATGAGGTTTTAACTGTGAGAATTTTGGACATCCCATCATTGTTGTACAGTCATGTGTCACGACAGTCAAATTTATCAATGGTTTCAATAGACAATAGACATTAGGTGCAGGAGTCGGCCATTCGGCCCTTCGAGCCAGCACTGCTACATACATTCAAAGTGCTCACATATACTAGACAGCCTGACTAGAGTAACAAAATCACCAATTGCCAACATATGTAAGATGATGCTACTGACATGTAAAATCATGAAAATTAACTCGTTATTTACCATGGCATATTTATTTATATCACATCTTAATGTAAAATTACCAAATGTAAAATTACTCAATTCATTAGTCCTCTCAATCACAAAGTCTACCCTATAATGAAAAAGATAATGTAACCACAATATGCATTCCACATTCCAGAAATCATTTCTCAAATAAACTTGATCCATAACGGACCTCATATTCTGTACTACAAGTATCATCTGTACTATGTGCACCCATAAATAAATATAACATAGTTTCTAATTATCAACTGGAACACTACAATTAACACAGACTATTTATGCTTGTGAATCATGACAGCAATTAGAATCACGCATTTATTTAGTACTATGTCACCTATCCATATTCTCCAGGGATGCTGCCTGACATCTCTGAGTTATGCCCCTGTCCCACTTAGGAAACCTGAACGTAAACCTCTGGAGACTTTGCGCCTCACCCAAGGTTTACTTGCGGTTCTTGGAGGTTGCAGGTGGTTGCCGGAGGTTGCAGGTAGTGGAAGCAGGTAGGGAGACTGACAAAAACCTCCGGGAACCACACGGAAACCTTGGATGGGGTTCAAAGTCTCCAGAGGTTTCCGTTCAGGTTTCCTAAGTGGGACAGGGGCATTACTCCATCACTTTGTCTGTTGACTATGTGTCGTTTTGTGTCAACCAGCACCTGCTTCTAGAAATTGGAATGGTTGAGTTCATGGAACATGTTTTTAAATGCACTCACACAATACACGTTCAACACAAACACACACACACGCACACATGCACACACACACATGCTTCACATCCAGGACTGTTGTACCTAGGCACTGCTAAAAAGGCTTGGTTTATAAAATGAGCCATGCATCAAGTGCTGAGCCACAGCATGAAGAGCAGTCTTGTATCCCAAGTGTGCAGTCGGTGCTCTTGTGTCTTGTTCTGTGCACCACCTATTGTAAGATTATCTCTCACATAAATCTTGATTACAAGAAAAGTTGAAAATAATCTAAGATCCTCTGGAGAAAATCTTCATTTTTAATTCTCCTATCACAAAGCGTGTTAGCTTATAACACATTTGAGTGGCACGGTATGATAAGTTCCGAAACTGTGACATTGCCAAAAGAGTGGTTCATAAGTTTTTGCAGCAGAATTAGGCCATCTGGCCCATCAGGTTCAATCATGGCTGATCTACAGTATCTTTCCCTCTCAACCCCACTTTCCTGCCCTCCACATAACCCCTAACATCTGTACCAATCAAGGTTCTATCAATCTCCGTCTGAAAAATATCCATTGACGGCCTCCACAGCCTTCTGTGGCAATAAATTCCACAGATTCACCACCCTCTGACTGAAGAAATTCCTCCTCATCTCCTTTCTAAAGGTACATCGTTCTGAGACTATGGCCTTTGGTCTTAGACTCTCCCACTAGTGGAAACATCCTCTCCACATCCACTCTATCCAGGCATATCACTCTTCGATATGTTTCAATGATGTTTGAATAAAGTTTCCAAAGTTTACGTGCACAAATTTGGTACTGGGCTTTGTTGCTGTATCATAATTTTGTCGTAATCCTTCAATTATAATTCTCCTGTGTATTTCCAGTGGATATCTCTGTGGTTAAAAAGGGCTTCAATTATGGAATTCTCCTGTGTATTCTTCAATCCAGTGACCAGATCTGAAGTCTGCTGTGGAGTATAAAAGGGCTGGGGCAAATCAAATCTGCCATGTCCTATTTAACCATATAACATGGGAAACAGTTTACAAGGTGCCGACCTGTTTCCCTTAACTCATACCATAACCCTATCATCCATATGCCTATCAATCCGAACCTGTCCACCACTTCCGGAAGCCAGATACCGAAGTTAGAAAGAAGTTCTCAGGTGAAGTATGTCCTCTTGTTTGAAATTCTCAAAGGGGAAAAGCTTGTCCACATCAACTCGTCTATCCCTTTCATCATTTTAAAGACCTCTATCAAGTCCCCCCTTAACCTTCTGCGCTCCAGGAATAAAGCCCTAACTTATTCAACCTATCTCTGTAACTTAGTTGTTGAAACCCAGGCAACATTCTAGTAAATCTCCTCTGTACTCTCTCTAATATTAAGAGAGTAAATCTCCTCTGTACTCTCTTTAATATTTATCCTGCAACTAACATCACTAAAAGAGAAATTTAATTGCCTGATCTTTACCTCTTGGGTAATCGGTCTATGCAGACTGCAACTATAATCACACTTCAAAAGTTGCTGCATAACACTTGTTGTAATATTGAAATCTCAATATTTTCACATTATATACTAATTGTGTTTCTTTAATGAGCACAAGGGCACAAAACTTTAGGCCATAAATCGTAAAGTAAAATCTTTCAAAGGATTGGGAACAATTGAGGGGGGACAGTGGTGAATTGACTAAAACATTTGCAGTTGGAGATTATAGATAAAGCGGTTTTTTGGCCAACACATAACTGGAAATACTTCAATACTTTCAAGAAAGTCTTAAACTAAAGTCTGCCAGATTTGGCTCGGTTGCCATTCAGCTTAAGTGTACAAGTCTTTGTGTGTTATTTGAAAAATGTAAGGAAATAAATCCAGAATAATCACTGCAGCTGTGCTCGGTAACAGCTGTCCAAATGGAGGGAAATGTTCATGTTTTCTGTCAAGGAAATTCAGGTAAATCAGTCTGATTACTGATGAGTTCACTGATGAGTCTGTCGGGCTCAGCTATGGGACGGAGTCTGGGAATTTTCTCTTGTAATATTGCATCATTTGTTATAATTGAGTTATACAGCATGGAAACAGACCCTTTGACCCAACTTTCCCACGATGACCAACACACCTCATCTACAGCTATCCCACGTCTGCATTTGGCCCATATCCCTCCAAACCTATCATATCCATGTACGGGTACCTGTCTAAATGTTTCTTAAATATTGCAATATTACCTACCTCAACTACCTCCTCCAGCATCCCGTTCCATACACCCACCACTCTTTGTGTAAAAAAGTTACCCCTTGGTTTCCTATGAAATCTTCCCCCCCTACCTTATACCTAGGTCCTCTGGCTCTCGATTCTCCCACTGAGCAAAAGACTCTGTGCATTCACCCGATGAAAAATCAGGGACTGGGAATTGTGGAGGTTGCTGATAGCAAGAGAATTGAAAGGGAGTTGGCCCAATGTGAAGTCCTCCGAAATTTCGGGGTCATGTTTTGCACCAGTCATGGTCACACCATTACCCTTACCCTTCCACCTTTTCCTGTCAGGGGTTGTTGTGTTCCTCCCTGTTGAGCAAGAATTAACATTGACCAACTCCATATCAATTCTCTAGCTACCAGCATCCTCCACAATTCCCTGTCCCCGATTTTTGAATTCCCAGATGACCAGATTTCAACATACAACATCTCACATCCTGAGTTTGGGCTTTGCAAAAAGGCTGGGGACTGATTCTGTTGGTATTTAAACAGAAAACAAACTGCTGGGATGACACAGACATTCAGGCAACATCTGTGGAAGAAAATGGATGTGCAATTGTCCATTTCCCTCCACAGATGTCATCTGAACCGCTGAGTTGCTCCAACAGTCTGCTTTTTGCTCAAGACCAGCATCTTGCAGTCCTGCTTTTTTCTGATGGTAATTAATGCTGCTTATCGTTGGTTTGACTCGTGATGCCAAGTCGAGGAAGTCAATATTTACAGTGCACCAGTTTCTGTGGCTCATGTGCAGAAACAGTGACAGGAAGTTAAATTCAATTATATCCTGAACTATGAGAAGCCACATTCGGTATAATAATCACAGATTATAGGAAAAACCCAATGATTCCTAAAGGGCTCTATGAATTGCAGCCTGGAAATAGGTAGGAATAGAGAACAACCAACACCTTGAGTTTATACAGCACCTTTAATGAAATAAGACATGTGTTCTTTCACTGAAGTTCTTGTGTTACAACAATGTGACACTGAGCATATTTTGGCAGTGAGCGAGGTAATGAGATGGCAAGATGGATGACAAAGGGTCACTATGAAAGTGCAAGGTTTTAAAGGCATCTGGGAGAAAGAATATAGAGATACAGGAAGGGAACTTCAGTGACTGGGACCTTGGAAACTAAAGGCACATTGGTCTAGGGTGGAGCAATGAATATTATGAATACAGAACTGGAAGGGCACAGATGATTTGTAGAGCTGGAAGTGATGGCGGAGATGAAATGCTAGAGGGAGTCATAAAGTCATGGAGCTGTGCAGCATGGAAACAGGCCCTTCCGCTCACCTTGTCCATGTGGACTTAATTGTACCGGGCTGGTCCCAGTTGCCAGCATTTGAACCATAGCCATCTAAACACCTCCTGTTTATATAAATATCCAAATGTCTTTTTAAAGCTGTACTTTTAGAAAAACTGGAAACTTAGAATTCAAGAAGAGACTACTCCAGAGTTTTGGATTAGATAGAGTCAATATGCTATAACGAAAGGAAAATGATGCTTGAGCAATGTGTTTTATTTAGGGATAAACAAGAATGGAGCGAGGAATCTATTGCATGTTGTTCATCTGGATTTTCAAAAGGCATTTGTTAAGGCATCAGATGAAAGGCATAAAACTAGGTCTCCTTCATGTTGGATAAACATGGGTACTGGATCAGTTAACATTTTGAAAACAAAGGAGGAATAATTGGACCTTATTCAATTGGCAGACCATTACTTGTGGGTGTTACAAGAATCAGTGCTATGTCCAGGGCTGTACGTAATTTATGTTAAAAACACAAATGAAAAGACAGCAGACGGCAAGGCCAAGTTTACCGATTTAAAAAAAAAAGCTTTTTGGGAAAGTGAACTGTGAGGAAGAAGTAAAGGGAAATGGACATCTTGTGTGCATGGACAGGCAGATAGTAGTAATGGAACAGTGAGGAAAAAGTGAGATTTCCATTTGTAGAAAGAATCGAGAAATCTAGTTTAAATGAAATTGGGAGGGAACTTGATGTGCAGGTTCATGAGATGCAGCAAACAAACGTACACAGTCAGTAACCATTGGGGGAAGCAAATGAGATGATGCTCTTTATTCCAAGATGGTTGGACCACTGGTCTTGCTAAAGTTGTTCATGGCTTTTGTGGGACTACAATGATTGGATTCCCCAAAGCTTTTCCTCTATCTGTAAGACATGTCATCTGCAAGATGAAATGTTCCCCACAAGCTTGTCTGAGTGTAGTTCTAACAACTCTGAAGAAACTTAATGCCATTTAGGATAAAGCAAGCTGCTTCATTGGTATCACATTCACTACTCATAACATTCATCGACGCGTGATCGGGGCACGGTGGCTGCTGTACACACCTCTACAAAATGCTATTACTCATCCAGGCTACTCTGACAGCACAGCCTAAACCCAAAACCTGTATCTCTAGGATGTACAAGGGCAGCAGGTGTCTGGGAGCACCGTCGTCTATTAGATTCTTCATTTAGTTTAGAGATACGGCGTGGAAACAGGCTCTTCAGCCCACCGAGTCCCCACCGACCAGTAATCACCCCCGCACACTGGTTCAAGGGGCAATTTACAGAAGCCAATTAACCTACAAACCTGCACGTCTTTCAGATGTGGAAGGGAACCGGAGCACCCAGAGAAAACCCACTCGGTAACAGGGAGAATGTACAAACTCCGTACAAACAGCACCCGTAATCAGGATCAAACCCCCAGTCTCTGGAGCTGTGAGGCAGCAACTCTACTGCTGTACCACTGTGCCGCCCATTAGCTTAGCTTGGGGATATATCACTGGGCCATTATCATTTCTGGGAGTAAGTCCTGGAGTTTCCTACTTAAAACCACTGTGGGGGCACTGGAACAGGATTACAGCAGTTCAAGAAATGTCATGAGTGTTTAATTGTTGTGTGCACTGGGAACTGAATAATGAAATTCTTACTTACAGCAGCTTTGCAGGCCGATTCACATAAAAAAAAAATATATATAACAGTAAATTAATAAATTAGCCGTCATACTGGGTAACCAGACCATAACAGTGCAAGCCAAAGTATGTATCATCATGAAGTGTAACGAAGGGCTGTTGATAGCACACATTAGCTCCAGCCTCCAGGTCAGCCTTGATCCACTGCAGGTAGACACAAAATGCTGGAGTAACTCAACGGGACAGGCAGCATCTCTGGAGAGAAGGAATGGGTGACGTTCCAGACTGAAGAAGGTTCTCGAACCGAAACATCACCCATTCCTTCTCTCCAGAGTTGCTGCCTGTCCCGCTGGGTTACTCCAGCATTTTGTCTCGATCTTCAGTTTAAACCCGCATCTGCAAGTTCCTTCCTACATACTTGATCCACTGCAGTTTGCTTACCAGTGCAACAGGTCCGCAGCAGATGCCATCTCCCTGGCCCTAAACTAATCTCTGAAACATTTAGATGACATGTCACCTTGCTCTTCTTGGGCACTGGTATTATGGATGTCCTTTTAAAACAGCTGTAGTGTTCGGACCGGAGTAGTGAGAGGTTGAAGATGTCTATGAAAACTCCAGCCTGTTGGTTTGCTCAGGTTTAAGAAAGCAGCCAGGTGAACCATCAAGAACAGACACTTTCCAAGGAGGCTGAGATGACGGTGAAGGCAGCTCATGTTCTCGTGGGAGATTAGGAAAGGACGATAAAGGCCTTGCTGCGAACAGCCAGATCACAAAAAAATGAGTAACCTTATCTTGGGCTGAGTGGAGTCGTGATTGAGTCTGGTGAAAAGGGTGTTCTATGTACAAGAGAGATTGAGGAAGGTTGACCAAGATCCAAGCGGGACTAAAAAACCCGGACGCCTGGACGTGAATCAGTCACTCTGCAAGATGGCGAGGGAGAGGCCACGACTCTCATTCTAAGCTGTGAATCAACTGAACTGTGAGTCTGCAATGTACTTGCAATAAATGATTTGTTAGCCCTTAATGAAAATGAAATGAGTTGTTTGGCCTGTCCTGTGCTTGACACTGCAATGGCAATGGAAGTGAAATGAAAAGAAAATGCAATCAGCTGTTCGGCCTGCCCTGTGCCTGAAACTGCAATGGCAATGGATGTGAAATGAAAATGCAATCATCTGTTTGGCCTGCCCTGTGCTTGAAACTGCAATGGCAATGAGCAATGAGCAGTTCGGCCTGCCCTGTGCTAGAAATTGCAATGGCAATGGAACTGAAATGGAAATGAAATGAAAATGCAATCAGCTGTTTGGCCTGCCCTGTGCTTTAAACTGCAATGGCTATGGAAGTGAAATGAAAATGCAATCTGTTTGGGCTGCTCTGTGCTTGAAACTGCAATGGCAATGGAAATGAAATGAAAATGCAATCAGTTGTTTGGCCTGCCCTGTGCTTGAAACTGCAATAGCAATGGAAGTGAAATGAAATAAATGTGATCAGCTGGTTGGGCTGCCCTGTGCTTAAAACTGCAATGTCATTGGAAATTAAATGAAAATGCAATGAACTGTTCGGTCTGCCCTGAGCTTGAAACTGCAATGGCAATGGAAGTGAAATGAAAATGCAATGAGCTGTTCGGCCTGCCCTGTGCTTGAAACTGCAATGGCAGTGGAAGTGAAATGTAAATGCAATCAGCTGTTGGCCTACCCTGTGCTTGAAACTGCAATGGCAATCAAAATGAAATGAAATTGCAACCAGCTGTTTGGACTGCCCTGTGCTTGAAACTGCAATGGAAATGGAAATTAAATTAAAATGCAATGAGCTGTTCGGCCTGCCCTGTGCTTGAAATTGAAATTAAATGATGTGAGTTGTTTGGCCTGCCTGAAACCACTAATTTCAGCCCACATGGCCCCTATTAGCCGAGAAACGAGTCCCTTTTGCCCAAAATGCCCCTATTAGCCCAGGAGGAGCATTGTGGCCCAAAAGGCCAGTGCCAGGCCTGGAAAAGTACAGAAAAAATGCCTTTCACTGAGATTTCAACCAGATTTTTTCACCCCAGTATTTTCCTCCCTCCCATATTTTCCTCCCTCCCTTCATTGGCTCCCTGTGAGATATAGGCCAGGATAGACTTTCCTCCTTCATTGCTGTGATCTGCAGAAAAAGATGCAAAATGTCTAAAATTGATTCTCCACCCTCTCCCCATGCTCTCTCACAGAGTCTCTCACCTCTTTTGGGCAGAATTTCTGGCAGTTTCTGAGCTGCCTGCCCTCCAGGCCTGAGTGACTGAGCTGCCAGCCCACCAGGCCTGAGTGACCGAGCTGCCAGCCCACCAGCCCTGAGTGTCTAAGCTGCCAGCCCACCAGGCCTGAGTGACTGAGCTGCCAGCCCACCAGCCCTGAGTGACTGAGCTGCCAGCCCAATGATCCATTTGGCCCACAATGTCCATACCAGCCCTCTGGAAACCAGTCTCTTTGGCCCACAACACCCCTATTAGAGCTCCAGAAATATTGGAATTGGTTGGGAGATGAAATATTCAGCTGGGGGACCAGCCCTCCCGTGTGAACATGGGACCCAACGGGTCCCACTTAGTCTAGTAAATATATATATTTCTCTCACTACAGTGAGCCCTGACATTTCCTCTCCCCCACCAATGTCGCACAAGCTTCTAATTTTCACCCTACAAACAGCTAACAATGGCCTGTTTGCTTTATCATCATTACTTTATTGTATATCTTTTATTCATTGGTCTTTATCTCTCTACATCATTGTCTATATCTCTTATTTCCCTGATCCCTAACCAGTCTGAAGAAGGGGCTCGACCCAAAACGTCACCCATTCCTTCTCTCCAGAGATGCTGCCTGTCCCGCTGAGTTAGTCCAGCTTTTTGTGTCTATCTTTAGTGTGAGATGGAAGGTCCAGAGGACTCAACGATATTGGGCAGCGGTGGTATAATGGGATGTGCATCTTCACGGCAGAAACATTATTGCCACAAGGTGAATGCTTCATCATCAACCACACTCAATCTCTGGAAGTCAACCATGTCAACAAAAAACCTGACATTTCAACAGCTTTTAGTGCGTGTGTTTCTACGGATCACTGGAAAGTAATCAGTTAGTGACAAAGCCTGAAGCAGTCAGCTGGAAACGATCCAGAGGAGAACAACCTGCCATTCTACTGGTGGGAGCTGAATGTTATGGTTCTCTGATGCTCTGATAAAGCAAGTTTGTCATGTGGCTTAGATCAGAAAGAAGTGCTCGGCTCAGGGCCGTGATTTACGTTGAAGGAATCCTGCTTCTGTTTATCTTTCCATCAGTTGTATAAATCTGTGGGTGTCTTTTATGAACCAGGCTCTTCTATTTTGCCAACACCAAGCGTGAAATTAGTCACCTTTTGAAGGAACGGGGTTGAGAGTAAAAGGCATGGAGGAGATGATGAAAGTTAAAAGTTATGCAACATAAATAGCCCCAGAGAAAATGTTCTTTAAAGTTAATGACAAGCTTGTTGTTGCCTGCAGTGAGAGGAAGGTACAAATCAGTACCACGGTCATTAATTTTTTATCGTTGTCCAGATGTCAGGCCAAAAACAACACCTACTTTGCAATCTCTTGCTTTGTGTAGACTTTACTTGTAATTAAGTAACTGCTGAAATGTCCAGGCTGGTTTGATGCAGCTCCCCCTGACCTTCCTCTGCTGCGGCTACCAGCTCGTTGTCCACATTAAATAATATCACATGTCCGGGGTGTCACTCCAACAACGAACGGTCTGCAGGGAATCAGACACCCACTCCCCAGAGCTTGAAGCAATAGACACACGAGTTCAGTATCCCAGCATCAGAGGGTGTTGGGAAAGGAGAGCTGTTAATCTGGCAGACAGTTCCCCCTGAAGGGCAAAAGGCCAGAAAGTGTTCGATGGGTGAAGTTTGGTGATGGAAGTCTTACTGTTCACAAACGTTTTGGTCTAATTCATAAGTACATAAGTTACAGGAGCTGAATTAAGCCATTCAGCCCATCAACTCTACTCTGCCATTCAATCATGGCTGATTGATCTTTCCCTCACAACCCTATTCTCCTGCCTTCTCCCCATAACCCCTGACCCATACTAATCAAGAATCTGCCAATCTCTCTCCTTAAACATATCCATTGACATGGCCTCCACAGCTTTCTGTGGAAATGAATTCCACTGATTCACCACCCTCTGACTAAAAATATTCTTTTTCTCAGCTCCTTTCTGAAGGAACATCCTTTTATTCTGAGGCTGTGGCCTCTGGCCTTGGACTCTCCCACTGGCAGAAACACCCTCTCCACGTCCACTCTATCCAGGATCACTATTCTAATTGTCCAATCAACTGTTGTTTAAGGTCCCAGTTCAGAAGGTGATGCCCATTATTTTTCCGGCCATTCTTCATTCCAAAGAACAACAATGACCATCTGCACCATAGCCTCTGTTAAAGAATGACCTTAACCCAACAGGAAGCTCTTCATCTGTGTGACATCACGGTGAAGATAGAAGCCACTGTGGTGACCGTAACCCTTCACCTCCACTCTGCCTGGGCCCCAGCAGCAACTCAGGCTGAGCCACAATGCGGAGGCTGGGCGGTTATGGTGATGCGTAGAGAGTCTGCTGTGTTATTCACATGTGTGTGCTTTGCCTCTGTGCACGTAATAAGTAGGAGGCTCCACCCCCTTGGATCGCCCTGAGCAGTTTGGTATATGGTGACAAAGGATTTCCAGCAAGTCCAAACTCAGCGACCTCCCTCTCTTGCAGAAACAACAAACTGCAAATGCCGGCTTATACCAAAGACTGACACCAAAGTGCTGGAGTAACTCAATAGGTCAAGAAGCATCTCTGGAGAAAAAGGAGGGGTGATGTATCGAGCTGGGACCCTTCTTCAGACTGAAAGTAGGGGGTGGGACAGTGGTGGAGGGTGAGTTGAAGCGCTGGAGGCGGGAAACTACCAGGACCAATCATGGCCAGCCACAAGTGACCTAAGATGGCATAGCCTGGCCTCTCTCTTCCTGAGGTAATGTCTCTCTCCTCATGAGGTAATGTCCCTCTCCTCATAAGGTAATGTTCCTCTCCTCATGAGGTAATGTTCCTCTCCTCATGAGGTAATGTTCCTCTCCTCATGAGGTAATTTCCAACAGTCGTGTGAACACAAGCTGGAAATCTTTCACAATCCCTCAGCCATTTTCCATTCAGTTATCTCACCACTGCATGCAGAGTTTGACTGCATCATTGTAGTGTCCTAGAATGTGCAAACATTAATTTTACTTGTTTATATTTTCTTTCTGTTCTTTTTCCTTCAATTCTTTTCAGTTCTTTGTTTTCTCTTTTCCCCTTTTCCTCCTTCTGTTTATTACTTCCTTCCTCTCCTTGTCTCATGTTATTTCTATTGGTACATTGTGATTCAGTCACCTTCACGGGTAGCAGCTGAGTATTCCCCCCCCCCTGCAAAAAAACCTTGTCTTCAGATCCGCTCCTCCCTCTCCCCTCTCCCCCTCCCCCTCCCCCTCCCCCTCCCCCCCCCCCCCCCCCCCTCTCCCCCTCCCCCCCCCCCCCTCCCCCCCCCTCCCTCCCCCTCCCCCTCCCCCTCCCTCTCCCTCTCCCCCTCCCCCTCTCCTCCCCCTCTCCCTCTCCCTGTCCCTGTCCCTCTCCCTCTCCCTCCCCTCTCTCTCTGTCTCTCTCTGTCTCTCCCCTCTCCCCCTCTCCCTCTCCCCCTCTCCCCCTCCTCCCTCCCTCTCCCTCTCCCTTCTCCCACTCCTCCCTCCCACATCCTCTCCTCCCTCTCCATTCACTCCCCACTCCCAGTTTCATACCCACCCCCTCTCACACACTGATGTTCATGTATTCCCTATTCCATTCCCACTGCAGCACTATAATGTTACAGAACACAAACAATTCATTTTACTTATTTATATTTTACTTTATGCACCTTTTCATATCCCTGTTTTCTTCGTCCCCTTCCTCTTCTTCCTTCTGTTTCTTACTTATTTTTTCTCCCTCCCTCACATTATTATGATTCAGTCCATTCTCTGTGTAGTAACTGAGAATTTTCCTTAAAAACCTTATACTCAGATCCATCCCCTTCCCGTACCCTCTCCCACTCCCTTTCCCACTGTCTTTTCCACTCCTCCTCCCACTTCCTCGCTATCTCCCACTGCCACTCCCATTCCCATTACCTCCCTTGCTCCCAGTCTGTCTCCACTCCCTCTTCCAGAGAGTGGTGAGTGTGAAATTCTCTGCCTCAGAGGGCGTGGAGGCAGGTTCTCTGGATGCTTTCAAGAGAGAGCTAGATAGGGCTCTTAAAAATAGCCGAGTCAGGGGATATGGGGAGAAGGCAGGAACGGGGTACTGATTGGGGATGATCAGCCATGATCACATTGAATGGCGGTGCTGGATGGAAGGGCCGAATGGCCTACTCCTGCACCTATTGTTTATTGTCTACTGTCTACTTCCACCCACTCCATCTACCACCCCCTTCCCTCCCTCTCCCATGCCCTCTCTCATTGCCTCTCACACTCCTACTCTCTCTCCCACATCCTCTCTCTCTCCCAGAGTTCAAAATGGCCTTAGGAAGGGCTTTACTCCTGGCTGGTTGGACCCGGTAAATATTCCTGATCACATTACCAAAAACCACCGATTAGTTGGATACCGCCCAAACTGGGTAAAAATCTGACCACTAATCTGTCTGAACACTGCATGACTCTCTAGATAATCCCAGGGCATTGTATGGGCCATGAGAGCTGTCGTAATTCAAACTCTTTGGAAAAGTCTCTCCAAAATAGTTACTGATAAAGATTGTGGGCTTTCTAGGCTGGAGCTGTTTTGCTGATTGTAAAATCTCCCTTGTGCCTAGACAGATAGCAAATGAGGCTAGTTAACATTTTTCCATTGTTTTTTGTGCCATTTCACCTACGTATAGTATGTTTGCACTATGTGGGGCTGTGCCAGAAATGTGAACTTCTGGGAAACTAAAGTAGTTGACTGCCAGCAAAGTGAGCAGCAGTTTAATCTTCCTGGAGGTGTTGGAAAGAACATTGAACATAGCGCAGACTGGGTGGTTTTGAACTGTAATTAAATGTGTGGAGGAATACTATTTCAGTTTTGTAATGGTTGCAGTATATCTGACCAGATAGACGTTGTCTCCTACGATACGATACAATAGAACTTTATTTATCCCAGGAGCAAAATTGATCTGCCTGCAGTCATAAAAACACAAAATACACGAAACATGAAATTAAAGTGACGAGTAAAAAGGATTTGGGATGTGCAAAGATTGGGGAGGGTTGGGGGGGGTGGAGTCAGTCTCTGTCCTGCTGGAAGTGTGACCTTCTTGGCATGGCAAAGCAGCCATTTGAAAACACTTTATGTTTGTAGAAATGATGAAACTGTAACCCCTGATTTGCTGCCTTTTATTGCTTTCAGCTTTAAAAGTGTTGTTGATAACCTGGAATCCTGTCTGTACTGACGTACTGATCCTTCCTGGGCTTTTCTGATGTGTATATTTCTGATGTGTATATGACTGTCTCCCCTCATTCGCCATCCCTTGTGTTTTTAGGAAAGCCTGTGATCCAGGTGTGCGGAGCTGTAATCTTGAACAGTTACAAGCACTGCACGACAGTAGAAGATTCAGAACTAATCACCAGCGTGTGCTTACACCACAAGTATGGTGGTGTCATTATGTTAGCTAGTTTAGTTTAGTTTATTGTCACCTGTACTGAGGTACAGCAAAATGCTTTTTTGTTGTTTGCTAACCAGTCCGCGGAAAGATTATCTGTGATTACAATCAAGATTTTCACCGTGTATAGTTCCAGGATAAAGGGATCTGAGAGGAGTTTAAGAAGAGCATAGTTAGAGTTGGAAATGCTGCTATTGGAGTAGAGGTTTGGAAGAGTGGAACAACTGTAATGAATAATTACAGATCTGCTTCTGGGACCAGTACACACAGAGTCACCTGGCTTGGGTGCCATCTTGTTACGAGGTATTGCTACCTGCTCACATGACTTATTTACCTGCCAAAATACTAAGTTAGCTTTTCTACAGTCCAGTGTTGTTGCAAGCCACGTGACAGGTTGATTGGCTTCAACCAACCAAGACTCAAATGTGGAGAATTTCTGACATGATTAGGTGGACAGTTTGATGAGATGCACTGGGAATGGGAGGAAGTGAGCCCCAGCCCTGTCATTAATAACGTGTAAGAAGAAATTGCAGATGCTGTTTTACACCGGAGAGACACAAAATGTTGGAGTAACTCAGCGGGTCAAGCAACATCTCTGGAGAGAAGGAATAAGTGACGTTTCATGTCGATGTGATAGTGGAAGGTGACGTTACTGTCTGAAGAAAGGTCTTGACCTGAAACATCACCCATTCCTTTTCTCCAGCGATGCTGCCTGACCCGCTGAGTTACCCCTGTCATTAAGTGGCTCTGCAGCAACTTTTATTTTATGTTGAGACAGGGCCTTGAGTTAAAAAGCCTTATCTTTTTCTAGAACCTCAGACTTGTCATCACTCCCTCAGTGTGATCCTGAACTGTTCATCTGTCTCGGAGGGTTTGATTGTGGAATAAGTATGGATGGAACTTCATGCAGTTTGTGGACTATTGAAGTACATTTTACTTCGGAGTCACGTGAGTGACTACGTGAAGAACCCCGCTAGGACGCATGCATGTCATATCGCTACACGCATTGCAACGAGTCACAGCAGGGGGAAGGACGTTCCCCTTAAGTGGCAGAATTCAAAAGCCGACAACAGCAGGTAAGGAGACTCTGCGTTTTTCCAACTTACCTTGCAGGTGGAAAGATGAACAGAGCGACGAGAAAGAAAGCTGCAAAAAAGCTGGAGGGAGAGAACCGCGGAGTTGCGGGCAGCCAGCAGCAGCAGCCGACGGCACGCCAATCTCCCGAAATGGGAACAGCTGTGCCCGACTTCGCTCCCGCAGCGGCCAAATCCACTCCTCGGCCGGGCGGGAAAGCGAAGCAAAAAACGGACCGAATGCCAGACTCCGATGAGTCTGACTTTGAGCAGCCGCGAGCGGCCAGTGCCCGTGAGCACGGGGCCGGTTGGAGCGGTTGCAGGATGACGAGCAGCCGCGAGCGGCCAGTGCCCGTGAGCATTGGAGCCGGTTGGAGCGGCTGCAGTAACTGGATCAGCCGCGAGTGGCCTATGCCCGAGAGCATAAGAGCCAGTTGGAGCGGCTGCTGGAGGAAATACTCCAAAGTGGCAGACTCCGGGAGATGGAGGCTAGCCACAGTGGGCAATTAATAAGCCCCACAGCAGTACCCCTTGTGGGGCTGCACAGTGTCTCTCCCTCATCAGAGGAGAGCACGGAGGATCAATTCTGGGCTGACCCAGAACAGGGCAGTGAACAACATACCCCCCAGTATGCCTGGGGTGAAAGAAAACATGCTGGACATGGTGTCCCAGTTTTTCCAACCAGACCAAACTGGCCAAGACCTGGAGCCGAAAATAGTGGCAAGCATTGACTATACGTCATTTAATCAACTACAGGCACTGGCTCTATCAGACACCATGGCATGACATTTACCTCCAGGGAACTGCAAGTCACTAAATGTTCCCAGTGTAAACCAGTGCATCTGGAAACATGTGGGGTCATCAATTAGAACCAGTGACTTAAAAATTCAAAAAGTCCTAAAAGTCTTAACGGCAGGAATAACAGCTTTTGCCCGCACTTTGAAGGAGCAAAACATGACCCAAGAAAACCAGGAACCTCCAAACCGCCAATTCTATTATTTGGAGGGGATTTACCTAAACAAGTCAAGGAACTTGATGAAGAGGCGAAAACACTGGGGCTCATAAAAGCAGCAACCAAAACCTACTACGGCCAAAAATATCAACCCTACGGACCCCCCAGGCGGTCAACACAAATCGGAGCATGTGCAAAAACCAGGAGCACCCAACAGCGGTCTTTTTTAGGCCATGGCCCAGACCGACCGCCCTATAAATGCGCAAGCCTTCAACCCAACAACAGATCCAGACAACGGCACCTCAACGTCCACGGAGAATGCCGAAGAAATAACACACCTACCACTGGTAACCATGGAGGTAGGTGGGTCTGGTTCCTTAAGAATTAAAGGGAGCATGAAAGTTGGTGGGAGGTTACGATATTATTTGGATGCATGGAATAAGATAACTACAGACACTTATATTCTAAGCAGTATCCAGGGTTATACCATAGAAATTATATTAAAACATAACCCTTCAGTACAGCATGTACCGAACCGAATGTTTGTGCTCACAGGCATAGAAAAATCTAAAGCACATGCTGAACTACAACGGCTATACAAAAAGGAGTAATTGAACACACCCAACACGAATCACAGGAATCCGTGTCCAATATCTTTATAAAAAACAAGAAGGATGGTGGTTGCCGCATCATCATCGATTTGACAACTTTAAATACCTTTGTACAATATATTAATTTCAAAATGGAAACCTTTGTTACTGCTAAGCAATTAGTTTCCAAAGGCTACTACATGGCAAGCATCGATTTAAAAGATGCTTACTATACAGTACCCATAAGGGGTGACCACAGATGTTATTTAAAATTCAACTGGATGGGACAGCAGTGGCAATACAGGGCACTACCAAATGGCCTAACATCAGCCCCCAGGTTATTCACAAAGATTTTGAAACCAGCCCTGGCGTTACTGCGAAAACAAAAACACATGGTAATGGCATATCTAGATGACATATTTATTGTTGGCAAAACTCTGGAATTGGCTAAACAAGCAGTAACAGCCACAAAACAATTGTTTGAAGAACTGGGATTTATCATCCATCCAGTTAAGTCTAAATTAACGCCTTCAACAAAAATGGATTACCTGGGGTTCACCATTAACTCAGTTCTCATGTCAGTGACTTTGCCGAAAGAAAAGGTTACAGCCTTAAAAGAGGCTTGCAGCGAAATCATTGACATCACCAAACCATCCATTAGACTGGTAGCCAGAATAATTGGGAAAATAGTGGCCGCATTTCCAGCCACACAATTTGGACCTTTACACTATCGAAATTTACAGAGAGCAAAAATAAGAGCACTCAAAATTAATGGTGGCCACTTTGACAGACCAATGAAGCTACCTACAGAGGCCATAATGGAACTAAAATGGTGGGAACACAACATCAAGTATTGTTCCAACCCAATAATTATCAGCAACCCGCCTATGGTACTACAAACTGATGCCAGTGCACTTGGTTGGGGAGCCACCAATTCCATCTCCAGCTGTGGAGGGAGATGGAATGCACAGGAGGCATACTTATTAAAAGCATGGGGCATAAACTACCTGGAAATGTAAAGTGCATTCCATGGACTTAAGTCATATTGTTCTGGGTTATATCACCAGCATGTTAGACTACAAATTGACAACACCACTGTGGTAGCATATATCAACCATATGGGTGGAAACAAATCGACATCATGTGACAATCTGGCCAACACAATTTGGCAATGGTGTATCCAGAGAAATATTTGGATATCAGCTACCTACTTACCAGGTAAACTAAATTTAGTGGCAGACACCAGGTCACGCAAATTCAATGAAAACACTGAATGGATGTTGGATAAAAATGTATTTGCTGAAATTACAGCACGGTATGGAACACCAGATATCGATCTTTTCGCATCCAGGCTCATTCACCAGTTACCAAGTTATGTTTCATGGGAACCAGACCCTGGGGCAGCAGCTACAGATGCATTTTCGCTGCATTGGGGGAAATTGTTTATTTATGCATTCCCTCCTTTCTGCCTCATCAGTCGGGTATTAAGGAAAATACAGCAAGACTCTGCAGTTGGTATTTTGATAGTACCCGATTGGCCTACTGAACCATGGTTCCCGGTGATACTAGACATGGTATTAGAACCATGCATCACCATCCAACATAGACCAAATTTACTGGTCCATCCGGTGACACAGGAAGTCACCCCTGTCATAATCATACAAACCTATTAATTTGTAGAGTTTGAAAGCGCCTCTACAACACCTTGGACTGACGGACCGGACAATGGACATGATTGCATCTGCCCACAGACAGTCCACCAAAAAACAGTACTTGGTGCATATCAAGAAATGGGGGAAGTACTGTCACGCCAATAACCTCAACCACAGATCAAACAACATTCCGTCCGTTCTGGAATTTCTGGCCAGCCTACACTACGATGAGGGGCTCAGCTACAGGGCCATCAACTGCGCCAGAAGTGCTCTGTCAAACTACCTGTGGCAAGGACCAGAGCGGCATTCTGTAGGGATATACCCCCTGGTAACCAAACTCATGAGGGGCATTTTCAATACTAATCCCCCAAGAACCAGGTACACCCAAATTTGTGATGTGAGCATTGTATTGACCATGTTGAGAAACTGGTCTCTACCTACAGCTCTGTCCCTACAGAAACTAACTATGAAAATGGTCATGCTGATGGCTTTGGTCATGGCACAAAGGGTCCAGTCGCTACAAAAACTAAGGCTGGCCAACTTGACTATTTAATCTGGGAATTTGATTTTTCATATCCATTAATTAATTAAACAGAACAGACAGAGAACAGCAGGGCAAAAAATAGAGTTCAGGGCCTACCCGACGGATGATCGCCTCTGTATAGTAACTCAATTACTATTATACATGGAACAGCCAAGAATCATCAGAGGGAAAGAAATGGCACTGTTAATCAGCCACAAACGCCACACAAAAAAGTGACAGTCCAGACCATCTCAAGATGGCCAAAACGGGTCCTAATAAAGGCAGGAGTAGATACTAACATTTTTAAATCTCACTCCACCAGGGCTGCAGCTACATCAGCAGCAATACAATTGGATGTTCCTATGGACCAAATCCTCAAGGCTGCAGGATGGTCAACGGAAAGAATGTTCCAACGATTTTATAATAAACCGGTCATTGAACCTGGAACATTTGCAGAAACACTTTTAAGTTCTGTAATATAATTTTACCCCATAAATAGGGGCTATGATTTGGATTTAATAAAAATGTTTTCGTTGTTTCAATATCGTATTGAAATCTAATGATGTTAACACTATTCTCCCCACAATCAAGGCAGATGTGAGGCATGGACTCGTTCCACGGCAAGAAATCACAGCTTTAAAATCTTCACGTAGTCACTCACGTGACTCCGAAGTAAAATAGTAAGATTAAGCGAGAACTTACCAGTTTGAAGTTTGATCTTTATTTTATGAGGAGTAACGTTGAGGGAATACGTGCCCTCCGCTCCCACCCTTGATCATATACTCAACTGGTATCTCTTCTCTAATCTTACTATGTTTAGTCATTACAGTTATCTGTGATTTCACACCGCTGCTTTGAAGAATGACACGCATGCGTCCTAGCGGGGTTCTTCACGTATTCCCTCAACGTTACTCCCCATAAAATAAAGATCAAACTTCAAACTGGTAAGATCTCGTTTAATCTTACTATTCTATTGGCTAGGGCCTGGGACTTTTGGATTGGTTTCAGGCAGCTCATGGACATCAGGAAGTCAAGGGAAAGGCCAATGTTTGTCCACGATGAATGGGCGGATCTTACACAAAGCTGAAGAAGGGGCACGGTGGTGGAGGAGTAGAGTTGCTGCCTTACAGCAACAGGGACCCGGGTTCGATCCTGACGACGGGTGCTGACTATAACTTATGAATTTATGAACAATGCATGGTATTGTTTAGAATCTTTGGTCAGTTGGTCCTGCAGTGTAAATGTGGGCCCAACTAATCACTAGGTGACAGGAAATGTATTGCACTGAAGGATATCTTTCATCATCATTCATAGTTCATTATTATTGTCAGTTTATTTGTTTGCAGTACTACTTAAAGCTAATGGTATTCGAGCATCTGTTTGGGAATCCATTGGATATGCTGAATGCGCTTTCAGGCAAAAGCCTCCACATTTGCAGTGCCAAATGCCAAAAGAATGAGATTCTTTCAAATCCATTGGGAGCATTTCAGAAATTGTGCTGCCGCTGCAAAGCTGTTGGGAAAAGAATCCACCTCTGACAGTAAACAATGGTCACATCATAAATTAAACATTTTTTGCTATCCTCATTGTGTTTCTGATGGAAGGATCGCTGCTTTTCTAAACCTCCTCTTTCATCTTACTCTGCATTGAGGTAGGACGTACATGAATGATCGAGTTCAGAGCTCTACATTGAGACTACCAGTCAGACTTTTATTCTCCCCACCTTCCTTTTTATCCTGATTCGTTGGCAGACTTCACTGGGCTTGGGAACCGTGTGCCCATTCATGGGCATTACAGGAGCTCATTAATGACTTGGAAAATGGAGAGAAAAAAACTTGTTAATCCACTTCTCTTGGATGGAGCACAGCAGAGTGAAGCAAAATGTATTAACATGCAAAGGTGCAGCTGGATGCTGTGATTTCCCCACCAGTAAGAAACAAATACAATAGTGCAATTGAAATACTTGCCAGGACACCATGATACTTTGATGTAATCCTAATGAATGTGGGCTTGATCCACTCAATCATTGCACATAAATCCCAGGTCACCCTGACTCTGCTGTCTATACGTAATTCACACCCTGTTCCATTTTTGTATCAGTCCTGGTTACACTGCCCTACACTGGCTTAGAGAGCCTTATGCTTATATCTTCACATTAAAATTCCTCTGCAGTCCAGGTCCACTTCTTATCTATAATCCCACCAGCCTTACCCACCTCCGAGATGTCTGCCTCTTGATCATCCCCAAATGTAATCACTCCATGGTGCAAAACATCTGATCCATGGACCATATCTAGATATTTATTTCTTGTTTACTCTGGACATAATCCCAGCCATGAGAGGTGGTTAAATGCCAGATATTCCTCCTGTCCGAGGTCTCAAATGTCCAAATTATTTCATCATCATTGGCAATCACTCAAAGTCAAAGCCAAAGTTAAATTTATTTGTCACATGCACCCGAAGGTACAGTGAAATGAATTTGCCAGCAGCGATACACTTAGAAAAAGTGTACACAATACACAACAGAATTTAACACAAACATCCACCACAGCATTCTTCACTGTACAAAGTTCTTCAAGGCAACAAAGTTCAGTCAGTCCTCCTCCTTTGTTTATCCGTGGTCGGGCCCATGAACCCTCCGTAGTCGCCGCTACGGACGGCTAGATGTACAGGCCCTCTTGTCGGGATGATCCAAACTCTGACGTCGGGACTTGGATTGCCCGAATCGGCACTTTCCTACTAGAGTCCGTGGCTTCAGGATGTTATAGGCCACAGGCCAGTGGTCGGAACTCTTCTCCGGCAAAGGATCCGACTCCGGATGGTAATTCCACGACACGCTCCGCAGACCACAGCCCCATGATGCCAAAGTCACCAGGTCAGCGATCGGAGCACTCCTGTCTGGTGACCCCCAGCAAGGGTTCACCCGTTCATCGATGGAAAAGTCCACGCTGCACCCGCTGCTGAAGCTCTGGGCCCGACTCTGGGAAAGACTGCTCCAATCCATGCTGTTAGGCCACGAGTGAGGCGACATGGAAAAAAATTAAAATTGCCTCTCCGTCAAGGAGGCGACCAAAAGCGGTTTCCCCCTCCCCACCCCCCACACAAGACACACCAAGAGACACCTAAACTAACATTCAGACACACCAAAAATAACAAAAGTCAAAATAACGAACACGCTGCTGGCAGGGCAGTCGACTCGCAGCGCCCCCAAAGCCAAGTATGATTATCCTCCCGTTGTTTCCCTTCTGTGTTCCTCCAGGTGTGAAGAACAACTTCTAATGTGCGGAGACTGGTGCATGAACAGTCTTTGCCTGCGACAGACTCGGGTCCATTGGCATGGACCATGACAGGAGTCTCTCCCTGCTGCAGCTTTCTTCCACCTTCTCAGCCATTGTGTTGCTTCACCTGTTGGCCAGCCACCATTCTCCGCCTGTTTCACCTTTGAGGTCTTCTTGGGCTTCGTTTTGCCAGGAAACTTCCCCTCAATGTGCTTGCATGGAACACCCTGCCTCTGCATAGCTCCAGATGTTTTAGCTCTCAGGAGCTTAGGCTCACGCAAGCCCTTCCACCACAAGGTAGCGACCTTTAGAGAAGCCAAAATATTTGTAGGTAAATTTATGGGTCGGAGCAGCCACTGTGCAGTTGGCCTACGATCCATCACCTGGAAGTTGTTCAGTTTTACTGCAATGCTTGTGAAGGAATAAGTATAAGGACAGGAATTGAGAGTTATTTTGCTTTTTATCACGTAATTTTACTGCCAAGTATAGAGAAATACTAAAGTATACTAACTCCAATGTTGAGTTTGAACTGCTCATAAGGTTAGGTAGATCACATAACTTGCAATCAGAGAGCACCTACCATGTTCAGCCAGGTAGTACCTTTATGTAGACATGTACTATAAACCTGGGACATCCTGATAGACTCCAGACCAGGTGGGAGGGGTGCATGGAGGGGCTGGGTCTGTCTACTATTGGACACACACAAGATGGGATTCAACTTGTTGAGATTTCCCAATGATAAAGTGGTGAATGTGAATCTTCTTTCACATTGCTACATTTATTGGAGATTCTCTCCTAGATTGAGCCCAGGGTTAAGGTTAGGAAAGGTTTAGAGGAATATAGATCAAACCGGGTCAAATGGGACTAACTTAGATTGGCATCTATATCAACCTGTGCGAGCTGGGCCAAAGGGCCTGTTTTCATGCTATATGAACCTTAAATATGAAGGTTAAGGGGGAAATTGGAAGAGAGGTTTATTTTTGAATTATGCGTATTCTATAATGGTTTTGTATAGTTAAGTAAGTAATCATACCTTTCTATACAAAATTCTTCCAGTTTAACATTAAATTCCTCTGAATTGGCAAAGAGATTTCAAGAACATTGATAAACTCACTGACAGCTTTGTCAGAAGGCTGAGGGGATTCGTTTCACTTGGCATCAGATTTAAGGTGTGAGGGGAGAGATTTAAAAGGGATGTGAAAGACAACTTTTTCACACAGAGGGTGGCACTTGCACGGAATGTGTTACCAGGCAAAGTGGTCAAGGCAAGTACAATTATGACATTTAAAAGATACTTCAACAGGTACATGGATAAAAAAAGGTTTGGAGGGATATGGGCCATGCACAGGCAAATGGGACTAGGTCAGCTAGAAATTTTGGCCAGCATGGATGAGTTGGGCCAAAGGGTTTGTTTCCTTATTGTACAACTCAATTACTCTATCCCCTACTGCTCAATGGGTGACATATACAAATGAGCTCTATCCATGGTTATTGAAGGGCCTGATGACATCCTGCCTCATCCCTCATCTAGTATTATTATGATTGAGATGATTGCATCCAATCTAGTGGAGTTAGTTTAAGACCAATTCCTACTGAGCAGCAAGATTTCACTAGTGCTCTTTTACTGCCCTCTGCTGGATGATCTTCGCTACACATTGCCCCGGAAACAGGATCGGAATAAGACCTTCAGTCTGAAATAATGAATGTTTTTTAATGCGCAAAGTACATTTAAATGCAATGGAAACTAGAACAGATATTGCTGGCAATCATTTCCAGGTGGAATTGTGACCCTGGCACTTCCTGTGCTACCACATTTAGTTATTCAGTTATTTACCGAATGTACCTATAATATCACATGTAAGAAGAAACTGCAGATGCTGGTTTAAACCGAAGATAGACACAAAAAGCTGGAGCAACTCAGCGGGACAGGCAGCACCTCTGAATGGGTGACGTTTCGGGTTGAGACCCTTCTTCAGACTGTTCAAGAAGGAACTGCAGATGCTGGAAAATCAAAATTAGACAAAATTGCTGGAGAAACTCAGCAGGTGCGGTAGCATCTATGGAGTGAAGGAAATAGGCAACGTTTCAGTTCTGAAGAACAGTTTTGGCCTGAAACGTTGCCTATTTCCTTCGCTCCATAGATGCTGCCGCACCCGCTGAGTTTCTCCAGCAATTTTGTCTACCTTCTTCAGACTGGTTAGGGATAATTTTTTGAAGATGTTACACGGGAAATTGATGAGGGTAACGCAGTGGATGTTGTGTACATGACATGAGAATTAAGGGACTGAAGTTTAGGGGTAACATGAGGGGGAACTTCTTTACTCAGAGAGTGGTAGCTGTGTGGAATGAGCTTCCAGTGAAGGTGGTGGAGGCAGGTTCGTTTTTATCATTTAAAAATAAATTGGATAGTTATATTGATGGGAAGGGAATGGAGGGTTATGGTCTGAGCGCAGGTATATGGGACTAAGGGAGATTATGTGTTCGGCACGGACTAGAAGGGTCGAGATGGCCTGTTTCCGTGCTGTAATTGTTATATGGTTATATGGTTATATGGTTATAATAAGGGAAACAAGATATTAGAAAGTGATAAAGAACAATGAATGAAAGATATGCAAAAAAGTAACAATGATAAAGGAAACAGGCCATTGTTAGCTGTTTGTAGGGTGAAAATAAGAAGCTAGTGCGACTTGGGTGGGGGAGAGATAGAGAAGAAATGCCGGGGCCCACTGAAGTGAGAGAAATCAATATTCATACCACTGCCCAAGTGAAATATGAGATGCTGTTCCTCCAATTTGCATTTAGCCCCACTCTGACAATGGAGGAGACCTAGGACAGAATGGTCTCTGTAGGAATGGGAAGGAGAATTAAAGTGTCCAGTAACAGAGAGATCAGGTAGGTTCTAGCGGGCTGAGCGAAGGTATTTCGTGAAACGATCGCCCAGTCTGCGTTTGGTCTCGCCGATGTATAAGATTCCACGTCTTAAACAATGGAAACAGTAGATGATGTTGGAGGAGGACCAAGCGACCCTCTGCCTAGCCTGAAAGGACTGTCGGGGTCCCTGGACCGAGTTGAGGGAGGAGGTATAGCAACAGGTGTTGCATCTTCTGTGGTTGCAGGGGAAGGTACCAGGGGAGAGGGTGGTTTGGGAGGGAAGGGATGAGTTAACCAGGGAGTTGCGGAGGGAAAGGTCTCTGTGGAAGGTGGAAAGGGGCAGAGATGGGAAAATGGGGCCAGTAGTGGGATCCCTTTGGAGGTGACGGATATTTCAGAGGATTGTGTGTTGTATGTGACAGCTGATGGAGTGGAAGGCACAAACACAACTGTTCTCCTGGCAGACCCATTGTTCCTGCCTGCTTTGTCCCACAGAAATTATTTCCACATACCTCGACTCCATCCTATCCCCCCCCCCCCCCCCCCCCCGGTCGAATCTCTCCCGACCTATGTCCAAGATACCTCACATGCTCTTCCTCTCTTTAATGACCTCCACAAACAAAAGGGAGGGCTCCTGACCAAAACACAAAGTCCTTGAGTAACTCAGCGGGCCAGGCAGCATCTGCGGATGGATTGAACAGCCAATATTTAAGATCGGATCCTTCTTCACTAATTGAAGTGGCGGAAGAAAGCAGGAAACGCGACGTGGAGTTGGGACAAGCCTGGATACAGGGGAAGAGGCGTTTCATTGGCAGATGAGTGGAGTAATAGAAACATAGAAATTAGGTGCGGGAGTAGGCCATTCAGCCCTTAGTGCTAGCACTGTCATTCAATATGATCATGCTGATCATCCAGAACCAATATCCTGTTCTTGCTTTTTCCCCATATCCCTTGATTCTGTTAGCTCTAAGAGCTACATCAAACACTCTCTCTAATACATCCAATGAAATGGCCTCCACTGCCTTCTGTGGCAGAGAATTCCACAGATTCACAACTGTCTGGCTGAAAACGTTTTTCCTCACTCAGTCCTAAATGGCCCACCCCCTATTCTTAAACTGTGACCCCTGGTTCTGCACTCCCTCAAGATGTGGAACATTTTTCCTGCAGCTCGCCTGTCCAATCCTTTAAGAATTTTATATGTTTCTATAAGATCCCTCTCTTCCTTCTAAATTCCAGTGTATGTAAGCCCCGTCGATCCATTCTTTCATCATATGTCAGTTCCATCATCCCGGGAATTAACCTGGTGAACCTATGCTGCGCTCCCTCGATACAGGAATGTTCTTCCTCAAATTAGGAGACCAAAACTGCACACAATATTCCAGGTGCGGTCTCACCAGGGCCCTGTACAACTGCAATAGGGCCTCCTTGCCTCGACACTCAAATCCCCTTGCTATGAAGACCAACATGCTATTAGCTTTCTTCACTGCCTGCTGTACCTGTATGCTTACTTTCAGTGAAGATAATACATTATACACGAACTGTATACAAGAGTTTCCACATTTCCAATACCATTTTGTACCCTGCAAGTTTTGAGTTATTAAAAATGAGTCTTAACTTGGCCTAAAATGCCCGTTGTCCTGGCAGTGGCACTGGGTTACAGTGGAGGGGTTGGCCTGGATTAACAATGTTGTTCATTCCTCCACCATTGCTCTGCCGCTCTGTGCCACTGCAGGCCACGTGCAATCCCTCGTGCGCTTGGCCACCATACCCTCGTGCGCCTTCCACAGCCACAGAGAACATCAGAAATTGCAGGAGGTAAGATCGCAACCACGCCCTCCAGCACCATTCTTTTCCTCTGTCCACTGCCATTTGGAATGGCTGGCAACCAATGCTTCTGTTAATACCCTGGTTCTTTTCATACTGGGGCAAGGCTTCCACTCCCACGGAGGTTGTGTATTATCGGGATAGTTTCCTGATGCTGAGTTCCTTGTTTCCAGTAATCCTGGAAATTTTCATTCACAAAGACTAACCTCCTAGACATTTTAACTGGACTTCACCAGCCGTACATATAGATTCTGGGGAACAATGTACAGACCCGTCACAGCTGCTGAACACTGCCACAGTGAGAGCCACACGGCACTGGGATCCTTGTGGGAAGCACCGTGGCCATCTGAAAAATAGATATCTGAGGAAGGATGTGCTGGCTTTGGCAAGGGTCCAGAGGAGGTTTATGAAAATGATCCCGGGGATAATTGGGCTAACATAAGATGAACGTTTGACGGCACTGGGCCTGTCCTTGCTGCAGTTTAGAAGGATGATGGGGAACTCATTGAAACTTACTGGATAGTGAAATGCCTGGATAAAGTGGATGCAGAGAGGATGTTTTCAATAGTGGAAGAGTCTCGGACCAGAGGGCATAACCTCAGAATAAAAGGACACACCTTTAGAAAGTTGATGAGGAGGGATTTCTTTAGTCAGAGGATGCTGAATCTGTGGAATTCATTGCCACAGACGGCTGTGGAGGCCGTCATTGCGTATTTTTAAAACTAGTCATTCTGCCAGTTTCACTGTTCGCATCCACACATACTTTCATTATCACCTCTTCCACAGCCAACAATGGACCATTGTGGGCTCCACCTTTCCTTGGTCAGTGGTGTCGGCTCTGATTTGTTATGAATCTTTTCAAACCACTGGTTTCCCTCTCCCCTGACTTTCAGTCTGAAGACCCAAGACATCACCTATTCCTTTCTCTGACCCACCGAGTTACTCCAGCATTTTGTGCCTACCCTCTGATGGAGAGATGCTTAACATCCTGCTAATTCATGGTTCTCGATTCGACCAAGCCGATACTTTCCACACCCCAATCCTAAACGCCAGTACCTTTCACCACCAGTAGTGCACGTGGGCACTGCCTGATCCCAGGGAAAGCCAACCTTTAACCCGCATTGATGTGCAGCACTTTGTCAGTAATATGTTCAGATGGACCCGCTCAGTTTGTCACTGGCATAGGTCCCATTTTAATGCACGATTCGAAGCATTAATCACCATGGCACTGGTTCCTGCACAGTTATGCACAATTTTGTGAACTTCATCAGGAGATTCAATTGGGTGTTATTGTTCCATGCAGCATGTGCTCAGCGCACCAAAAAAGGGTGAAATTCAATTTCAAGGCAACATTAAATAAATGCTCTGGAGAATGAGGTAATTCACACTAATCACGTCTGGAGGCTATGGCCTCTTGGGTTTGTCAATCTGGAAATTACTTCAAAAGATCTTGTGGTTTTAAAAATAGAGGCACACAACATTCTTTCCAAGTCAGCACCTGGGAATACACTGAACGATGCTGCTTTCACGAATTCAATCAGTGATTGCAATTTATATGATTTATGCCATGACTGTGCACAAAGACACTCTTGAATGATAATTGATCCTTTCTGGATGTATTTCTAATATCCTCTGCACCCAGCTGATGTGAAACTAATGGAAAACATAAAGATTAGCCATTTGTTTAAAGTGAGTTTGCAATTTCATTGAATAATTCATGTCTTCAGGAGCCATTTGACTGAGCTTTCAGAAAGCTTTGGGATTTAACAATCGATTACAAAAACAGGGAACTTCCTCAAGGGAAAAGGGGATATTGAAAGGTGATTACAGTTTAGAGAATTCTAATGGGCCAGCTATGTTGATTTCTACTTTTTTATTTTTATACTGTCCCTGACGTCCCTTGTCAGCCACGGTCGCTCCTTACTACCCTTGGAATTTTTCTTCCTCTTTGGAATGAACTGTTCCTGCACCTCCTGTATTATTCCCAGTAATAGGTGCCATTGTTGTTCCACTGTCATCCCTGCTAGGTTATCTTTCCAGTCAACTTCGGCCAGCTCCTCCCTCATGGCTCCCTAGTTCCCTTTATTCAACTGGAACACTGACACCTGTGATTTTCCCGTCTCCCTCTCCAATTGTAGATTAAAACTTACCATATCATGCAGGCCCGTACGAAGCTTTTCAAAAGGGGGGTGGCATGACAGGATTACAAAAAACTTAATGTGAAATAATGTGTGCGCTGCACACATCACGAGCGCAAAGCGTGAAGTCCCTCGATGCCGGGGTCCAGGGCCCGCTTAAGGGCCCTGGAAGCTCAGGGGTTTTAGATGCTCTCTGATGCATTCTGAGCATTATTGTGTAGCTTTTTTGCACTAAATTTATGACCAATATTTCAGAAATTATCAGGAATCTGAGGTAGCTTTTTGACGCAAAGTGTGCTGGGTGTATGTAACGAGCTGCCAGAGGAGGTAGTTAAGACTGGGACTATCCTAATGTTTAAGAGACATTTGGACACGTACACGGATAGGACAGATTTAGATGGATATGGGCCAAACGCGTGTGAGTGGAACTAGTGTAGATGGGACATGTCGGTCCGTGTGGGCAAGTTGGGCTGAAGGGACTGTTTCCACGCTGCATCATTCTATGACTAAAAAATGAAGAAGAAAAATGCATGTAGATAAGTAGAGCAGATTTGAAAGAGGAGTGAAGTGAAAAGGCAGAGAGAGGTTTATGGGTGGCAAGGAACATAGGAAAGGAGGGGGAGAGTGGGCTTGGGCAGATGGGTGAAGGAGTAACTCAGTGCTGGAGTAACTCAGTGGGTCAGGCAGCATCTGTGAAGTATATAAATAGGCAACGTTTCACAGAATGCTGGAGTAACTCAGTGGGTCAGGCAGCATCTGTGGAGAACATGGATAGGTGACATATCACAGAGTGCTGGAGTAACTCAGTGAGTCAGGCAGCATCTGTGGAGAACATGGATAGATGACATGTCACAGAGTGCTGGAGTAACTAGTGGGTCAGGCAGCATCTCTGGAGAAAAGGTATAGATTATAGTTCGGGTCAAGACCGTTCTTCAGTAATATTCATGATGTGCCATTCATAGACATTCCTGAATGTTACCCAAACCATCGTGAGCTACTTTGTTGGAGTGCTTGCCCTCTCCTATAACGTCTCTGCTGCCTTGGGTGACGCAGGGCAGGACACAATCTTTGGGACATGGTGTGAAGCTGTTTCCGTCTGTCCCAGCCTGGTAAAAACCTGGATGGAGTGGATTTGGAGAGGATGGTTCCACTAGTGGGAGAGTCTAGGACCAGTGGCCACAGCCTCAGAATTAAAAGACATTCCTTTTGGAAGGAGATGAGCAGGAATTTCTTAAGTCAGAGGGTGGTGAACTGAGGAATTCATTGCCACAGACAGCTGTGGAGGTCAAGTCAATGGACATTTTTCAGGAGATTGATAGATTCTTGATTGATAGGGGTGTCAGAGGTAATGGGGAGAAGGCAGGAGAAATGGTATGAGAGGCCAAGATAGTCATAGGGTGATACAGTGTGGAAACAGGCCCTTTGGCCCAGCATGTCCCATCTGCACTAGTCCCACCTGCCCACGTTTGATCCATATCCCTCTGAACCTGTCCTATCCATGTACCTGTCTAACTGTTTCTTAAATGTTGCGATAGTCCCTGCCACAACTACCTCCTCTGGCAGCTTGTTCCATACACCTACCACCCTTTGTGTGAAAAACATACCCCACAGATTCCTATTAAATCTTTTGCCCTTCACCTTAAACTTATGTCCTCTGCTCCTCGATTCACTTACTCTGGGCAAAAGACTCAACCATATCTAATCAAATCATGATTTTATACACCTCTATTAGATCATCCATCAGCCTCCTGTGCTCCATGAAATAGAGTCCCAGCCTACTCCCTATAGCTCTGGCCCTGTAGTCCTGGCAACATCCTCATAAATCTTCACTGTACCCTTTCCAGTTTGATGACATATTTCCTATAACATGGTGCCCAGAACTGAACACAATACTCTGAATGCGGCCTCACCAACTTCTTATGCAACTGCAACATGACCTACCAACTTCTATACTCACCCGACGCGCTGAGTTACTCCAGCACTCTGAAACGTCACAGTACAGGGCAAGATTAGCAAGTTTGCTGATGATACAGAAGTGAGTGGTTTTGCAGATAGTGAAGATGGTTGTGAAAGATTGCAGCAGGATCTGGATCAATTAGCCAGGTGGGCAGAGGAATGGTTGATGGTTGCATGGTTCCTTGAAGGTCGTGTCGCAGGTATATCAGGTGGTCAAAACGTATTTTGGCACTTTGGCCCTCATCAGTCAGAGTATTGAGTATAGAAGTTGGGAGGTCATGTTGCAGTTGTATAAGACGTTGGTGAGACCGCATTTAGAATATTGTGTTCAGTTCTGGGCACAATGTTATAGGAACGATGTCAAACTGAAAAGAGTACAGAGATCCCCATCCTGGATCAGTCCAATCGGGGTTTTGTCATCCACAAACTTGAGAAGCTTGACAGAGGTGTCTGTGGAGGTGCAGTCATTGGATGTTAAGTGGTGATTGGAGTGGAGTGGTGATTGGAGTGGGGTGGGTGTAGAAGGGCCCAGTCTTTGCAGACTGAGGTCAGGCTGTGAGGGGGTGTGAAGTGGTTGGGTGGAGTGGGAAAGGTTCCAATCTTTTCATACTGGAGTCTTGCCTTAAGTAGGTGTGAAGTGGTGAATGGGAAGGAGAGGGTGCCGGGTCCATTCTTTGCAGACTGGGGTCTGGCTGTGTTTGTTGGGGAGTGGGTTTCAGGGATACGTTTCTGATTTTCAAGCCTGCAGTAAAACTCATTCAGGTCGTTCGTCAGCTGACGATTGACCAAAGAGCGGGGGGCTTTCCTCTTATAGCTGGTGATTTCTTGCATGCCCTTCCAAACTGAAGAAGAATAACTAGCTGAGAACTTGCTCCTCAACTTCTCAGAGTATCTTTCCTTGCCAGCTCTGATTCCTCTTCTCAGCGCTTTATCAATTAGGCTATCTTTTAACTCTTTAACGATTAGGCTATCGGCTTGACGCATATTTGCCCCCAGCACTCCCCCCGATCCCATTATGTCACAAACTATGGAATTCATATTTTTCAATCTTTTTATCAAGGAAAAGAAAGCAGTTCCAATTGTTTGATATTATTTGATATTGTTTAATATTATTCATATGGAGGAGAAAATATAATAGCTCTAAAACCTACCTTAATTTTGTAATCTCACTCAAGATAATTCCCCTTTCCCTCTCCCCTCCCCATCTCTCTCCTCTCCCTTCCCCTCTCTCTCTCCCCCTCTCACATCCTCCCTCTTTCTTGCGGGGGGGGGGCGAAGATGAAGGTGGCGGGGGCCCAGTGGGCGGGGGGAATGAAGGTGGCGTGGGCCCAGAGCGGGTGGCGTGAGCCCAGCGGGGGTGGTGTGAGCCCAGCGGGGATGGCGTAGACCCAGCGGGGGTAGCGTGGGCCCAGCGGGGGTAGCGTGGGCCAAGTGGGGGTCAGTGGGGGTAGCGTGGACCTAGCGAGGGTGGCGTGGGCTCAGCGGGGGTGGCATGAGCCCAGCGGGGGATGCGTGGGCCCAGTGGGGGTCAGCGGGGGTGATGCGGGGGGAAGATGACTTGGGCCCCGGCGGCAGGGGGAGGCGAGGAGAGCGGGCTCCGCAGCAGCGACGACTGGTGTTGGGGTTACAGCCGTTGGGTTCAGATTCAGCCACTCCCACCCGGGGACGAGAGAACAGAGAACTGACCGTTTCCAAAGTGGAAACATTGATTTTTTATTTATTTTTTCTCGTTTTTTTTTTTTTTCGAATTTTCTTTTTTTTTTTTTTTTTTTGGGTGACTTTTTTCTTAAGGGAAAAAAAGTGGGGTGCGGTCGCACCCAGTGCACCCCCCGTTCAGACGGCCATGTTATGGTCACTACCTCCCAATGACTCCTTAACCTCAAGTTCCCTTATCAAATCCGGTTCATTACACAACAGTAAATCCAGAATTGCCTTCTCCCTGGTAGGCTCCAATACAAGCTGCACTAAGAATCCATCACGGAGACACTCCACAAACTCCCTTTCTTGGTGTCCAGTACCAACCTGATTTTCCCAGTCTACCTGCATGTTGAAATCTCCCATAACACACGGCATTCGGGGTTCAGTATTGATGTGGATAGAGAACTGGCTGGCAAACAGGAACCAAAGAGTAGGAGTAAACGGATCCTTTTCACAATGGCAGGCAGTGACTAGTGGGGTACCGCAAGGCTCAGTGCTGGGGCCCCAGCTATTTACAATATATATTAATGATCTGGATGAGGGAATTGAAAGCAATATCTCCAAGTTTGCGGATGACACTAAGCTGGGGGGCAGTGTTAGCTGTGAGGAGGATGCTAGGAGACTGCAAGGTGACTTGGATAGGCTGGGTGAGTGGGCAAATGTTTGGCAGATGCAGTATAATGTGGATAAATGTGAGGTTATCCATTTTGGTGGCAAAAACGGGAAAAGCAGACTATTATCTAAATGGTGGCCGATTGGGAAAGGGGGAGATGCAGCGAGACCTGGCTGTCATGGTACACCAGTCATTGAAGGTAGGCATGCAGGTGCAGCAGGCAGTAAAGAAAGCAAATGGGCTGTTTGCTTTCATTGCAAATGGATTTGAGTATAGGAGCAGGGAGGTTCTACTGCAGTTTACAGGGTCTTGGTGAGACCACACCTGGAGTATTGCGTACAGTTTTGGTCTCCAAATCTGAGGAAGGACATTATTGCCATAGAGGGAGTGCAGAGAAGGTTCACCAGACTGATTCCTGGGATGTCAGGACTGTCTTATGAAGAAAGACTGGATAGATTTGGTTTATACTCTCTAGAATTTAGGAGATTGAGGGGGGATCTTATAGAAACTTACAGAATTCTTAAGGGGTTGGACAGGCTAGATGCAGGAAAATTGTTCCCGATGTTGGGGAAGTCCAGGACAAGGGGTCACAGCTTAAGGATAAGGGGGAAATCCTTTAAAACCGAGATTAGAAGAACTTTTTTCACACAGAGAGTGGTGAATCTCTGGAACTCTCTGCCACAGAGGGTAGTTGAGGCCAGTTCATTGGCTATATTTAAGAGGGAGTTAGATGTGGCCCTTGTGGCTAAGGGGATCAGGGGGTATGGAGAGAAGGCAGGTACGGGATACCGAGTTGGATGATCAGCCATGATCATATTGAATGGCGGTGCAGGCTCGAAGGGCCGAATGGCCTACTCCTGCACCTAATTTCTATGTTTCTATGTTTCTATAACAACTGTAGCATTACCTTTACGACATGCCAATTTTAACTCTTGATTCAACTTGCACCCTATATCCAGGCTACTGTTTGGGGGCCTGTAGATAAGTCCCATTAGGGTATTTTTACCCTAAAATTCCTTAGTTCTATCCATACCGACTCCACATTCCCTGTTTCAATGTCACCCCTTGCAAGGGACTGAATTTCATTTCTCACCAACAGAGCTACCCCATCCCCTCTGCCCACTTGTCTGTTTATTTCGATAGGACGTATACCCTTGAATATCCAGTTCCCAGCGCTGGTCCTCTTGCAGCCATGTCTCTGTAATTCCCACAACATCATACTTGCCAATTTCTAACTGAGCCTCAAGCTCGTCCACTTTATTTCTTATACTTCGCGCATTCATATACAACACTTTGACTTCAGTGTTCACCTCCCCTCTCACACCTTTCACAATTGGCCATGACCGTACTCTCTTATCCCTTCTCGAACTTTCCTTCCCATTAATTCGGGAGTCTTTTGTAACTTTTCCTGTACTCACTTCCCCTTTAACACCATCTTTATACTCCCAATTTGTCAATTCCTCCCCCCCACTATTTAGTTTAAAACCACGTGTAGCCCTAGCAAACCTGCCTGAAAGAACGTCATTCCCCATCCAATTGAGGTGTAACCCATCCCTTTAGTAGACAGGCTGCTGGCGAGGCAGCTGCTCGTGGTGCCACCCGATCATTAGAATGTACAAACTCTGTACAGCCAGCACCCCGTAGTCATGATCGAACCTGGGTGCCTGGTTGTGTAAGGCAGCAACTCTACCACTGTGCTACCTTGCCACTCTGTGGGTTGCAGTGCACTTGAATGGATTTTGATGGGCCACTTGTGAAGCAACTCAGCCCTCAGTCTTGTTAGGAGTGGGTAAGCTAAGCGTGTAGCAGTTGGAAATATAGAACGCCAGGATCCCAGCAATTCTGCTCTTCTCCAACTTATAACTAGAAGCATTTCCTTTCAGTGGGCTCTTTTGTTCCATTATGTGGGCTTAGTGAGTGCATTCTTCACCCCCATGCTATTTTATTGAAGTCCCTATGAAGACAGATAACTGTAACCATTTAACTCAGAGACAAGAGCATTACCACAGAGTTGACCTGAAAATAAGTGGTATCACCACTTACATGGTGATAAAATTTCAGCCAGGTCTTCTGAAAATCCTGCTTAAATATTTGGAGATGTTTCATTTAAAAAATTGTATTGGAGATTACATTGCTTTTACAGTATTTCCCCCTCCTCATATAACTGTCACACCTTTGCATTATTGACTGGTCCCCAGATAGTGCAATGTTAAAAAATTAAAGTCATGATACATTTTGCTGCACAGATCAAGTGGCAGCTTGGACCAGGTGAAGTGCCGTAATGTTGCCTGGACAACGCAGCAGGAAATCTATCTTCCGATAAGTGAGTTGGACTGAGGTGTTGACATTTGTGTTCCTAAAGGTGCTGACAGTCAGTGTCTCCAATAGAATTAAGGCCTTTCCTTCAGAGCTGTCAGCATTCCACAATGGACAAAGACTTGACGGTCGCGAGGTGGGTCTGCGTTGGGGAAATGGTATTCACAACCCCGGTGCCATTGTAGTCTTGAAATACATGTATCATTGACGCAGGATAGAGTCAGAAACTGTATGCAGCAAAAAATAATTTTGCATTAAGAATTGCTTCAGAATAACTTCACTATTCCCAAAATATTATTAACATTTGGGTATTTTGGAATTCTCAAATATTTTCTTCTGCCTGCAAGGTTTTTTAAGTAATTCCACTGGTGTGCATCCGCACTCATCATTCAGTGTGAAGAAGGGTCTCGACCCGAAACGTCACCCATTCCTTCTCTCTGGAGATGCTGCCTAGTCCCTCTGAGTTATTCCAGCTTTTTGTTTCTATCTTTGGTTTAAACCAGCATCTGCAGATCCTTCCTACACTCTTCATAAAAGTCCTTGTTTTTCTCTGGTTGCTTGACATCAGCTTTTATCATAAGCTTTGCCAATTCTGAGCAGATAATTGGCCCACTGGGATTTTTTGCTGGGATTTCTCTGCTTTATTCAGACAACTTTTTTGTAATGCATAAATTGGCTGCACGGGTTGATGTGGTGAAACATTGATTGGGATAGAACTGTAATATTGCGTTCACTTCTGGTAACTCTGCCACAGGAAGACCATATTTGTCCTGGAGAGGGTGCAGTGGAGATTCAGAGGGCTAATGCTGGGAAAGGATGTTTCTGTTATGAGCAGAGACCGGATAAGCTAGATTTGCTTTTTCTAGAGGAGGAGGCAGAGGAGGTCTGATTGATTTGTACAAAATCTTGAGGTGTTTATCGTCCGGAAATCTTGAGGTATTTATCGTCCGGAAATATTACCATCTGGTTTGGGAATTGCTCTGCGTAGGACAAGAAGGCTCTGCAGAGATTAGTGCGTTCGGCCGAACGCACTATGGAAACTTCACTCGCCCCCCTGCAGGATCTATACATCAGGAGGTGCAACTCCAGAGCCAATAAAATCATGGGAGACCCCTTCCACCCCTGCATCGGACTGTTCTGGCTGCTACGGTCAGGCAAACGCCTCCGTTGCCATGCTGTGAGAACGGAGACGATGAGAAGGAGTTTCTTCCCAGAGGCCATTCGGACTGTAAACTCCTATCTCACCAGGGACTAACTTTACTGAACCTTTTTCCTTCCACCCACAATATTTAATATGTAAAAGAATATGTGATTCTGTTTGTAGTTTGTTTGGTTGTTTGTTTGTTTGTCCTTTTGCACAAAGTCCGTGAGCATTGCCACTTTTCATTTCACTGCACATCTCGTATGTGTATGTGATGAATAAACTTGACTTGACGACTTGACTTGACTTTTCCTCCAGCAAAGATGTCTGGATAGCGTAGGTCATGAGCATAGGTCTAGAGTGAGGGGTAGATTTTCTCTTCAGATAGCCCAAGTCCACCGGAAGACTATCTCCTCAGACAGGGGAATCAGTAGACTTTCTCTTCACACAGTGGGACCATCAGATCTCTCCTCATGCAGTGGGACCAACAGATTATCTACTCAGATAGTGGGACCAACAGACCATCCCTTCAGCTGGTGGGATTTGAGAACTGGAAAGCATAGGAAAAAAATGGTGGGAATTAGAGTTGGAACAAAAGGGGAATAAAATAGCAATTGATTTCAAAGGAAAAATGCGAGGTAAAGAAAGGAATCATGCCAAAATGTAATATTTGATATTCCAACAATTCACTGCCTGAAGAAACAAATCCCTATGGTTTAATTGTTCTTCATCAGTGATATTTATTCGTAATCAATAACAATTACAAGATTGTTTAAAGAATACTCCCTGTTTTAATTAGAAATTTAGCTTCCAGTGTTGAATCTAATCGACAATAAATGTGCACAATCCTGAAAGTTGGTTAAGAATAATGGAGAGGATAACACTGTGGTCATTTGTTTGAGGTAGATGACCAGATAGTGCGAAGCAAACAAGTTCTGCAACCAACATATCACCTGTCTCCTAAGTGTGTGACCAATTCTCATGAAACATTAGCATGTAGTTATTATTTCCAGCAACAAGTGGACCAAAACCTTAATTTGACTTTATTACTACAACAATCTCTGTGGATTGTCACCTTGTTGTGGTGGAGAAGCTTGTGTGGTCCTGAGATCCTGAGAGCGATGCTGTCTGGAACTATGCTCCTGGTAGGGCCACCCATGGCGGTAAGGTCGAGGGGGATGTCTCTGATAAAGAGCAATCCAACCAAGACCTCAAAGGTGGAACAAGCGGAGGATGATGGCTGACTTTAGTGGACCATCAAACGGCTGGGAAGGCGGATGAAGGCTGCAGCAGAAAAGGCTCCCCAGTTGTCTTGGATTCCATGCCACTGGATTCTGACCCAGATCTGTCAAGGACCATGTGGTGGCTGTCTGTTCACCAGTCTCCCCATGTTAAACAAAGTCACGCACAGACGTCCTCCATGAAAGGACAGTCATACTCGTTTCAAGTAACCGCCGATGATGATGACTACAACAGAACTAATATTGTCCAAACCAGTGACTTAGTTTAATGGGGTGCTGAACGTTCACCCCATATTTACTTAGACAAACACTGGTTGCTGTAGCAATGACTGCTTCCCGGACATATCATTTGTAAAATTAAGCAACCAAAGAGGAAATTTACTGCTTCAAGAAAGTGGATGCTTTATAGGGCAGTATTGTCGATGTGACATGCCATTTCCTTTTGTGATGCAAATGATCTCCTTCCCAGCATCCTGCTGCACTTTTGTATTTAGCGTGGCCTCAATCACAGACTCTATCAGCATGCGTCTTTTTTCAAGAAATAGGGATTGTGTTGTTTGCTTTCTGTGAATGCCAGTTCAAAGCCTGAAATTGTTGAATAAGTGCTGTGCACTTGGCTGGTGCTGAATACTTGATGAGTCATGGCTTTGCATCAATACACAAGAAGGAAACGGAGCTCATTGTTCTAACGAGGGTGGTCCGTAGACAGGGCCTTTGGCTTATATTAACTGGAAGAGACAATCCAAATCTGCCAGGGCAGAGGTTGGTGAGCACACAAAACCAGCAAGGAAAAGCTTTTCACTGTACATCGATACACGTGACAATAAACACTCAAACTCAATGCCTTAAAATTTATTTATCCATTTACTTACAGTTAACGTGACACTACTTTTGGCCAAATTGTTGTACTGGTGTTTCTACACTCTGCCCAAGCCTCCTCTCCTCTTACCCCGTCATATGTCTCTCTATTCCCTTCTTCCTCAAGTACTTCTTTTTTCTTCTTAAGTATATTGATGATTTCTGCCTCAACTACTCTTTGTTGTAACTAGTTCTGCATTCCTATAATTAATTGGGAAAGAAGTGCAAAGTGTGCTCCAAAACTGCTGTATGATTTTCAGGAATAAGTATTTGTTTTTTTTCTGGATCTAAATCTATCTAAATCTATAGCCCTCAACTCCATCGTTGTCCCTTACAGTGACCCCACTCTCTTGAGAATGCATTAGAGCAAGCAGCAGTTGCTTACCTGTGTGCCATATAAAGAAGCATGTTTAAAGCTAGGGATCGAAGATAACTCCAGTTCTGTGAGTTCTGAGCTGGTTAGTGAAGGTAGTGTGGAAACTGCAGATTCTTCCATCCAGGTGGCAGCAAATGGCTATTGCGGTTAGTGAGTGGCTAGTTTGTGTGATGGTTACTCCTTCAACCATTTTCACAAGGGCCCTGGATCTCCTGATGCATGGACCACCGGAGGTTCTCAATCCCATCCCAAATGTTCCTTCTCCGCGTTCGTTGGTCATGGCCCCGGGAATACCACGAGTCAGCAAGGAGGTATCTCTTCAAGAAGCTTTGAGCTCAGCCCTGATTCTTTTTGTATTGGCATCTGGTGATGTCTACCTGTAATGGAACTTGGAAAGGAATGTCGGCTTTGAGAGTCTGATGTTAGGACATGGTGTAATCTGCCCCCTGTATGTTTCTGAGACATGACCTACCTATAGCAGGCACCTCAAGGCAATGGAGCAATGCCGCTAGCGTTGTCCACACAGAATCCTCCAAATTCACCAATGAAGCAATATCACTGTCCTCCCCCAGGCTACCATCCCCTGCATTGAGTTACACCACCAACTTCCACGGGTTAGAAACCACCCAAGAGATGTTTCATCCTTGCATATTTGGTGTGATGTTCTCACTCTGTGGCTGACCGACAGTGAAAGGCAATGGGACAACATTTTACAATGGTCTTTAACATACATACACTAGAGGGAAGTACTCATGAGGTGATGGTTCCAAGCCCCACTTTAGACCACGTGTTCATTGCCCATTGTGAGGGAATACTTTGGCTACTGCCTTACTGATGAGATGTTAAACCAACATGCTTCCTGCTGAACTCAGGTGAGTGTGTGTGAAAGATGTGTTCTGCAGAAAAAACACCAGTTATCCCTAATGACATGGCCAATATGTATCGGCTGATTTTAATAAGTCTTTGCTGTGCTCAAATTTTCTGTATTTTCTACATATCAAAACTGCCTTTACCTCATAAGTATTTAATTGGCTATCAAGTGACTTGGCATTTACCATTGTGTAAATGGAAGGCTTTCATTTGTTTAACAGATTAAATCTGAAATCCGACTTACTCTATCTCAATACATTGGATACAAAATATACAATTTCACCCACACCAGCCAATGTTCTGTTGGAGACTGCCACTGTGAAATCCTCACATGTGACCTTGCCATTCCTTCTCCCAAACCAAACCTCATTATCACCTCTCCAGTTAGACTGCACAGAATTCAGGAACAATTACCATTCAACTGGCAATTGATCCATTGGAACTGTATTGCAATGGAATGTGTTCAGATAAACATAAAACAAAAAGAATAAGAGACAAATCGACATCTGTCTGGGCTTGATGCATATCCTAACCCAAAGGTGGAAAAACGGTGGCCATAGTCAGCTTAATCGATGAGTGTAATTAATCCGGCTCTTGTTCACCTTCAAGCACAGCAGCTTTCATCTGGGAGTCGAATGGTCACAAGGTACAAATCGCCAGTTAACGGGGGTAAAAGCGTGCCCAACATCGCCCTCACCTGATGGCCACCTTCATGTGTGGCTGCATCAGGCGAAGCGTAGAGCCAAAGCACGTGGGCACCAAGTGTCACAACCTGGTGAGGTTCTACCTGTCCCCGGTGTTGCGAAGGATGGGCCTGGCACAGGTGCCACGTGTGCCAATCAGCTGGACATTGCTGCACCATCTGTCACTAATGGAAAGGTTCTTCAGGCTAAACACCATTGACCACACGTCCATCGGGCAATGGTCAGCACAGAACGTCCTGCAGCAGGTACTGCAGGGAAATGACTCCATGGATCCTGTGGCGTGGTTCCCAGGGCAGACTGCCCAGCTTGTCTGGCAAAATGCTTCATCGCCAAAACACCAACAAGCACCAAGACCTGGCTTGGCTGGCGGTGAGTAGAGCACTCCCAGTCAGATCCTTCCTAGTCCGAACCTCACTACCAGCGCACGCTGCCCTCGGGCCGGCTGCTATGGAGAGGAGACAGTTGCCCACTTCTTTGCAGAATGTGGATTTGCAAAGCTAGTCTGGAGAGGTTTGCAAGGGTCCCTGTCACGATTTATTCTGAACAGCTCCGTCACAGAGGACTCTGTGATTTACGGACTGTTCCCAGAGACAGGGCCGGCCTTATGCCTATTGGACCGATTGCTCCCAATTGGGCCCCGTGAGTAAGGAGAGGAGGAGGTGGGTCGTTCGCTCATAGTATCGCTCCCGCCCCTCCAGTCACCGTGCTTCACGTACACAGCCCCGGCTCCACCCCTCTCTCTCCCCGGGGTGATGCGGTGAACAATACACGGAGGGCCAGGCCAGGGGGTGGAGCAACGTTTACAAACATCGGCCTCAGCTCACACCCATCCGCCAGGACCCCGGCATCCGCTCCTGCCGCCGACCCTCTTCCTCATTTCTCTCCTTCCCTTCTTCCCTCCCTCCCTTCTCTCCTTCCCTCCCTCTTTTCCTCTCTCTTTTCCCTTTTCTCATTCGCCCCATACCTTCTTTCTCTCCTTCCCTCCCTCCTTTCTCTACTTCCCTCCCTCCCTTCTGTCCTTCTCCCTCCCTCCCTCCCTTCTCTCTCCCCTTCCCTCCCTCCCTCCTCTTCCCTCCCTCCCTTCCTCTCCCTCCACACACACATAACGCACAGACAACTAACACATACACATCACGCACATACAACTAACACACACAACTAAGTTAGGATGGGGTAGAAGCCCAAAGGGTAGGATGAGGCTGAAGCCCAAAATTTAATGCCTGGACTAGTTTTTCACCAATGGTTATTGGTTTTCCAGGATATATTTAATTAAATTACTTTTTTTTTTTCATTTCAGTCACTAAAACAAGTGGTATTGTAACTATGTACTTTTCAGAGGTGATCTACACATTTTGTTTGTTACTTGTAGGCTTACATGTATGCAATTTTATATTAAAATATAGCTTAGATCTGTTTGGTCCATTAAGTCGCATGCACTTTTTAAGTGCACTTTACGATTACTTTGCATTCTATCACAGAGGTATAAAGTCTATAATAGACTTTAATTATATTTCTATGAATCTACAGACCTTGGCTGGGAACCTGGGGCTCATCAAAATTGTTCCCTATTCCTAAAGTGACTGGTATCCAAACATATCCAAATCCATTACTTACTGCCTGTTCATTCCCTTCCAATCCAACTCTATGTATGCCCAATGTTCTTCAAATAAACCTCTTCTGGGGTATTTTACCACAAGTATTGCGTAATATATTTATCATTTATTTTTGTGAGTTACAATTGCATCTGTATCCAACACCCTTTCATGCAGTGTGTTCCAGTTTATAACTCACCCGCGCCTTCTCTTTATTGTGCCCTGAAGTGATTGCAAATATTATTGATTTTTTTCCTCTCTGATATTTGCATTTCACAGTTGGTTTGCTATCTCACTGTTACTTCAGTTAAGCAAATCACATGCCTGTATAGCATGCAGAAAGGATGAAATAATGTGAGGGTAGACAAAAATGCTGGAGAAACTCAGCGGGTGAGGCAGCATCTATGGAGCGAAGGAAATAGGCAAAGTTTTGGGTCGAGACCTTTCTTCAGACTGCTGTGAGGGTTGGGGAGGGGGGGGGGGGGGGAAGAAGAAAGGAAGAGGTGGAGCCAGTGGGCTGAGGTAGAGCTGAGAAGGGGAAGGGGAAGGGGAAGGGGAAGGGGAAGGGGAAGGGGAAGGGGAAGGGGAAGGGGAAGGGGAAGGGAAAGTAGGGACTACCTGAAATTAGAGGTCAATGTTCATACTGCTGAGGTGCAAGCTGCCCAAGCGAAATATGAGGTGCTGCTCCTCCAATTTATGGTGGTCCTCACTCTGGCCATGGAGGAGGTCCAGGACAGAAAAGTCAGATTTGGAATGGGAGGGGGAGTTGAAGTGCTGAGCCACCGGGAGATCAGGTTGATTATTGCGAACCGAGTGGAGGTGTTCGGCGAAGCGATCACCAAGCCTACGCTTGGTCTCACAGATGTAGAGCAGCAGCACACAGCTAGAGCAGCAGATGTCATAGACGAGGTTGGAGGAGGTGCAGGTGAACCTCTGCCGTCCTCACCACTCTCTGCACGGACTTCCAGTCGGAGGCTTTACAGTCCCCAAACTAGACAGAGATGCAGCTGGTCAAAATGCTCTCTATGGTGCCCCTGTAGAAAGTGGTGAGGACGGGATGGGGGAGGTGAGCTCTTCTCATCCGGCGCAAAGTGCAACCGCTGCTGTGCTCTCTTAACTAGTGATGCGATGTTTTGTGACAAGGTTTTGTCATCTGCACCCCCAGGAACTTAGTGCTACTGACCAACTCCAGGGAGGGAACGGTCTCTGCGGAAAGCAGACAGGGGAGGAGATGGAAAGATGTGGCAAGTGGTGGCGAAAATATTGGAGGATTATTTGTTGTACATGTTGGCTGGTAGGGTGGAAGGTGAGGACAAGGGGGATTCTGCCCTTGTTACAAGTGGGGGGATGGAGAGTGAGAGCACATCTGTAGTAGAAGAGGCAAACCCCCGTTACCTGAAGAATGAGGACATCTCCGATGCACTGGTGTGGAACACCTCATCCTGGATGCAGATGCGGTATAGACGGAGGAATTGGAAGTAGGGGATGGAGTCCTTACAGGAAGCAGGGTGGAAAAAGTTTAGGCCAGATAGCCATGGGAGTCAGTGGGTTTATAATGGATGTTGGTCAGTTGTCTAACATAATGTGAGGATTTTGTTAAGAAAATATTAATCTGTTCTGAAGCAGTCGGTAATACAAATACAATGCCACTTCTCATATGAGTAACCATTTTACAAGCTACCCATGTGATGTAGATTCACACTGACACGACCATTTTAAACAAATAATTTCAAATGAATAGTTTGAAAAGTATATTTTATTAAGTATAAACTAGAACCACAAGCAAAGTGAAACACATATTTTCCAAAACTGTAAGCAATGAAACTTCTCTACTGCCTCATAATATCAGCACTCTGTTAGGTCCCTGCAACTGGGCTAACAACATATTGTTAATTACCTCCATTCAATGATACCAATAAAACAATACAATTAACAAATCCACTTTTGTTCCACTGCTGCTCCCACCTGGCGATTTTTTTCAGCGACTTCGAATGTCAGTGACTGACGCCCTAAAAACTGTCAAGTGGTACGACACTCGCGTCACTGTCACGTCAAGCTATGACACTCCGCATCACCTGCCTTCACAACACAAGAAGGTTACACCGAAGTATAATAGTCACATTGGAAATGAACTTATCTGCAATATATCTAAGGACCAATAACTTTTTAATGGATACGTCAGTGCTTTATATACCCGTGTCACCGGCCGTCACCCGCAGGACAGCATACGTCATCGTGTGACAGGGCGCATAACATGATAAGACATCCAGATGTCACCTGAAGATTTTGAACATTCCAAAATCCAGGGGCGACAGGGAGACACCGTGCGTCACTACATGTGTCCTGACCACGCCGCGTCAACCTCTTTTCAGGCTGTTGCCGAAAATGTCGCCCAAATGGGACAGGCCTTTAAGCCATCTTTCCTGCAGCAACAGCAAAGTAAACTTCTATAAGATAGCATTCAACGATTATATTTTTACGGTGTTAGCCCAGTTGCAGGGACCTAACTAACTCAAATTACCCAAAACTGCATACACGTGGACTTCAGTTTTCAAAACGTGGACTCCACTGCTTTGAACTGATGTGTGGATATGTTTAAAGAAAATCAAATGATTCCTTAATGGAACAGAAAGATGTGTTGATGGTGGTTCATGTGAGTTATGTGGAAAGCATAGGCTAACATGGATCTATTGTTCAAATAGTCTGTTTTGTAAGTGCTATCAATACTGGGTAACTTATGCAAAACAGTTAATGACTACATTTCTATTAATATTAATCAAATTCCTGCACATAATTGGTCTCTGTAAGTCTTTACATGTATCATCCTGTACGCTTGATTTTGTAAATTCGCTCTTCTCAAACTTACTCCCCCAGTCTAGTTCTGTCAAAAACCACTGAGTCAAGCACTGGAACAACTAACCTTTATTTTTGGATTGCACAACAATTCCCCTATACAATACCTAAACCACCGCAGGTTCGATCCTTGTATATGCCTGGCCAAGCCCTTCAGCCTTGTGCAAATAGAAACACTCCAAAAGATCACGCAGTCCCAAGCGCTCTTCCAGAAGATTAACAAAGTGCCTTGTGGGGGCTGCCTTTTATAGGTCCCCAAACCTTGAGGGGCCGAACTACATAGGGATGGTCTCTTTACAATTCAATCAAACATATTAATTGCACCAGTACATTGTAGACAGTTCTCCAGACCAATAACAGGCTCTCCAATACATTGTTGCAGGAGAAGCTTCTGGAAGAAGCTAACTTAACTTGAATAATGCAACATTTACCCTGGAATCCAAACAAACCAGCCAGGGCTCAACACTTTGGCCAATCAATCAGCAGGGTAACTGTTAGGCAACATTATTTACAATATGTACAATTAGTTTGCAGTAATCCAATCAATTTCATGCAGGTCCTCTGCAGAAATCCCATTCATTCTGTCAGTTGAAGAGATTCTCATACATTTCGTACCTGCAACATTGATCTGGGCCCTAGACTTACTGGCACCATTCAGAAACTTGTCTTATTTCTGCAGAGCACATCAGACTTGACCCAAATGGCCTAACAATTTATGAGTCCTTTACTACATTTTGGTACTATTACTGCTCTGTTTTAGCCAGGATTTACATTCCTCCCTTTTATCGTATATATGATAACCATCATTTATGATAACCAGATATACATTGGTGAATGTTACATTATCAAACATTTTAACAAAAAGATGATGATGTATCTTCCCAGAATCTCATCAAGCTTCCCGAGTTTTTGTGGGCATAGCTCCATGATTCCCGTCTGATGAGTCTTCACCTCCCGAGTTTGGGCGCAAATCCCCTCCATCCGTGTTGTCCATCCCTCTGTATTTGATCCATAGCAGACTTGAACAAAATGGCCTAACAATACGTGAGTCCTTTACTAAATTTTGGTACAATTACATACCAGGATTTTAGCCAGGATTTACAATTTCATTAGTTGCTTCCACCCATGCAAAATGTTTCAATCATTATTCATGTCCTTGGCCTAGATTCTTCCTCAACTGAATAAAGTAATAGAATCATACAGCACTGAAACAGGCCCTTAAGCCCAATGTGACCATGCTGACCAAGATGCCCATCTAAGTCAGATCCATTTTCCCACATTTGACCCATATCCCTCTTAACGTTCCCTATCTGTGTTTGTGTCCAAATGTCTGAAATGTTGATATTATGCCTGCCTCAACTACTTCCTCTGGCATCTCGTTCCACTTACCCATCAGCTATAAGTTCATGTTCAAAAATTAAAGGAGCAGAATTAGGCCATTCGGCCCATCAAGTCTACTCTGCCATTCAAACATGGCTGACCTATCTTTCCCTCTCAATCCCATTCTCCTGTCCTCCCCATAACCCCTGACATTTTGCTACATGCTGCCCATCTACAGTGATCCCACATGTTTGCAAGAGTTCCCTATCCCGAGCTTTGTCTGTCTAAATATCTCTTAACTGTACTGATTGTATCTGACACCACCACCTACTCTGCCAGTAAGTTTTATATATCAACCACTCTCTGAGAAACATTCCCCACAAAATTGCTTTACAATTTTTCTTCTCCGCTTGTTTTTTTTTACATCGCTATCATGGGAAAAAAAGTCCTGTAATTAGCAATGTTACAAAATTTTGAGATTTAAAAAATCAAGTCTGCACTTTATCCCATCAGATAAAGCATAAAAATAAGTTTAATTTGACACCTAATTCACTTTCATATCTCAAGTATTTAAAACGTTATGGCCATTTTCATACTTGGAAATTAGCATCTTGTTCCCTATTGATTTTCTATGGACATAACAAAAAAGCTGTGATCATGGACAGTCAAAAGCCCATAACTTTCTTAATGAAATTTTCAGTTATCATAGATTGAAGCATTCTGAAACAAATATAAATCAATCTTACTTGGATGACCTGAAATTAAAGCATATAATTAGTTAGTTACCCAATTGTAGCTAATTTCAAACTTCAATTACTAGATCTAAACATCTATCCATTTCTTAATAAATGATTAACATTTTTAATAGCCTAAGTGTCCAAATAATATTCACAAATAATTCACGATAAAACATGATTTTTAAATCTCATTTACATTAATTTATAGGCCAAATGGAAGGAATTTAGTGTTCATTTGCTGTAAATTAAAGTCCATTTAAATCAGCTTTCTAGTGAGATCCTGTGAACGCGCTGGTTTAGAACGTTCACATTGCGGTGGATTTGTGCCCCAAATGCCCAGAAAAATACTGTAGGATATAATGGGCCCAAAATTAGCTACTCGCAACATTAAACTTTGTATAAATGGATCTTAAGAAGTCCTTTTTAATGTAAAAATAAACAGCCTACCTCCTGTTGTCCCCTGTATGAGATCCAGCCGGTTGCCGGCGGTCGGGGGTTTAGAGGTTAATTTTTAAACAACTATAACAACTAGATAAAGCCCTTAAAAGTAATAATAGCTAAAGCGACGGGATCTTCCAGCGATTTTTCGTTAATAATTAACTAGGCTGAACATCCTCGATTTGAACAGCCAAGAGGAAATCGCGTTTTAAACCCGTCCCCCTCTAAACAGCGCCAAAATCGCGTACACGGGCTGGGACAGATTTTCAGCGACGCTTCAGGTAGGCTTTGCAACATACCTACTGTAATCTGCTCCATCTCTGCCTCTTATGTACTCTATCAAGCCATGACTGAGTCTCCTTCGCCTCTGGTAAAACAATCTCAATTAATCCAAATTTTCCTTATAACTAGTGTCTTCAATCCAGCAACATCAGCGGCTTGCTGAACCTTGCCAGCGTTGCAGGTTGTCATGCCATGAAGGAATACACAATGGAGCCCTTTCTGCCTATCGACTATGAGCTTGAAACACCAAACATCTGCAGGTATTTTTCTTAGTATACATTAGCAATGTTACAAAATTTTGAGATTTTAAAAATCAAGTCTTTAATTTATCCCATCAGATAAAGCATAAAAAGAAATTTAATTTGACACCTAATTCACTGTCATATCTTCAGTATTAAAAATGTTATGGCCATTTCCATACTCAGAAATTGGCATCTTGTTACATTGCTTTTCCATTGACTTAACACAAAAGCTGTGATCGAGAACATTTTAAGGCGGATAACTTTCTTAAAATTTAAGAGAACTGAAAGAAATGTTCAATTATTATAGAATGAAGCATTCTGAAACAAATATGAAACAATTTTACTTAGATGACTTGAAATTAAAGCATATAATTAGTTAACCTAATTGTAGCTAATTACAAAATTCAATTACTAGATCTAAACATCTATCCATTTCTTAAGAATAGATTAACATTTTTAAATAGCCTAATTCTCCAAATAACATTCATACAAGAATTCAGAATATAACATAATTTTTAAATCTCATTGACATGGGTTTATAGGCCGAATAGAAGGAATTTAATGTTTAATATCTGTAAATTAATGGCCATTTAAATCAGCTTGCGAGTGGGATTTTCTGAAACGGGACCATTTAGAACGTTCAGATGCGGTGAATTTATACCCCCCATATCTGCAGCAAAACCACTGCCGGTTCTTCGGGGGAAAAAATCGCCGTTTCGCAACTTAAAATGTCAATTAAATACATCTTATGAAACACTTTTATACATAAAAAATATATACTTTCTTTTACCTGGTCCTCCATAAAATCCATCCCACTCTAGAGCCATAGAGTCAAAAGCCCATCGAGTCATAGACATAGAGTCGTAAAGCCACGGTCTCAAAGTGCTAGAGTCTCAGACTCCAAGTCTCCTGGAGTCTTGGAGTCCTGGAGTCTCGGAGACATCCTTTCAACCTTTCCTATCCATGCACCTGTCCAAATATCTTTTAACTAATGTTATAGTACCTGCTGCAACTACCGTAGCTCATTCCATATACTCACCACACTATGTGTGAAAAGGTTTCCCCTCAGGTTCCTATTACATCTTTCCCACATCACCTACAACATATGTCCTCTGGTTCATGATTCCCCTAATCTGAGTAAAAGTCTCTCAGATTCACACACAGCACAATAGAACAACAGAGTCAGACAGTCATGAAGTCATATCAACAAGCCATGGAGACATAGAGCTCTAATCACAGTTATTGGGCCACAGGGCCATACATCCATGGAGCTGTAACGTCCTCAATTGTTGGAGCACAGAAACAGGCCTTTCTGCCCCATGTCCATTCCAACCATCTGTACTAACTATACTCAGTGAAATCTTATTGAAATGCTCCATGGATAAATTTGTATGGTATCAAGAGGCTGAAGCTTTGCACGCCATGAAATTATGATGTAAAAAGGTTGACTGGAAATCATACTTGCTTGTCTCATTCATTTAACTAAAGAAGGTTTGATATTTGAAAAGGTTAAAATTAATCATATGTGAAGTGTTCTCTTAATCGGGTTGCATGACATTTTCTCCGCATTTCTGATTCTATATATAAATTGAAGCACATCTGAGTTAATGTTTCCCAGAAGAGGTAGTTCCAGTGCTCAAATTAGGAAGAAAACGCCACGCATTCTTGTATATAATGTTACAGCTAAACTCTGGAATGATTAGCTCTGGGCAACGCAATCAAAGCAATCCAAAGTCTAATCACAATGGTTATGGGCATCTCATGAATAGCTTGTTTCAGTTGCTAAAATAGAGTACTCCTGCTCTTACAACTGTGACTCTAAACTTAAGTCTGATAGTTTTTTGGGAGATGTTTTCTAACTGATTCATTGTCCAGCTGCCTTTGCTTTTCCTTGGATACAGCAAGATGTCCTTCAGGGAACATTGCCTTATGACTGGCCCATTCCAGACTGCATGAGAACATGCTGAAGTTTGGCGCAGCCAATGCCAAGGCTCTACGGGGGAGGAACACAGTCTTGGATCTTTCTGCTGCTTGACATTGAACGCCAGAGTTGGGTGGAGTCAACCTCTCAAACAGGGGAAGGGATATCACCCCTGGGGGCCACTTGAGTGATCAGGGTTGATACAAAAAGCTGGAGTAACTCAGCGGGACAGGCAGCATCTCTGAAGAGAAGGAATGGATGACACATCGGATCGAAACCCATTCTTCAGTGGTTAGGGATTAGGGAAATGAAAGATATAGGTGATGATGTATAGAGATAAAAAACAATGAAATAAAGATGTGAAAAAAGTAACGATGATAATGGAAACAGGCCAATGTTAGCTGTTAGGTGAAAACAAGAAGCTACTGCGGTGGGTGGGGGAGGGATAGATAGAGAAAGAATGCTGGGGCTACTTGAAGTTAGAGAAATCAATATTCATACCACTGGCTGTAAACTGCCCAAGCGAAATATGAGATGTATTCCTTTGTGTTGGCCTCATTCTGACAACAAAGGAGACCTAGGACAGAAAGGTCTGTGTGGGAATGAGGAGGAGAATTAAAGTGTTTAACAACTGGGAGATCATGTAGGTTCAGGCGGACTGAGCAAAGGTGTTCAGTGAAATGATCGCCCAGTGTACCTTTGGTCTCGCTGATGAATAAGAGTCCACATCTGGAACAATGGATGCAGTAGATAGGTTTTAGGAGTTGCAAGTGAACCTCTGCCTAACCTGAAAGGACTGTCAGGGTCCCTGGACAGCGTTGAGGGAGAAGGTATAGGGACAGGTGTTTTATCTTCTGTAGTTGCAGGGGAAGGTACCTGGGGTGGTATAGGTGGAAGGGATGAGTTAACCAGGGAATTGTGGAGGGAGCAGTCTCTGCGGAAGGTGGAAAGGGGTGGAGATGGGAAAATGTAGCTAGTGGTGGGATCCCATTGGAGGTGGCGGAAAGTTTGGAGAATTATTTGCTGTGTGCAATAGATGATGGGGTGAAAGGTAAGGACTAGGGGACTCTGTCTCTGTGGCGACTAGGGGGAGTGGGTGCAAGGGAGGAGCTGTGAGGTACCGAGAAGAGTGAGGGCCTCATCTATGATGGGAGAGGGGAACCCCGGTCCCCTAAAGAATGAGGTATTCCATACGAGGAGTAGATGGAGGCATTGGGAGTAGGGGATAGAGTCTTTGCAGGAAGCAAGGTGGGATGAAGTGTAGACCAGAGAGTTGTGGGAGTCAGTGGGTTTATAATAGATGTCAGTCGATAGTCTATTTCCTGTGATGGAGACTGTGAGATCAAGAAATGGGATGGAGGTTTTGGAGATGGTCCAAGTAAATTTGTGTGTAAGATGGAAATTGGTTGTGAAGTTGATGAAGTCCATGAATTCTGTATGGGTGCAGGAGGTAGCACTGATGGAGTTGTCAATGTGATGGAGGTGTAGAGTGACTAGACGTCCATAGTAAAGATGAGGGAGTTCGGGCTCGCAAAGTGGAAGTCATTAAAGAGACGGAGGGCATGTGAGAGGACATAGGACAGGAGATATTGGACCAGGGGGGATAGGATGGAGTCGAGGTACATGGAAATCATTTCCGTGGGACAGGAGCAGGCAGAAACAATGGGTCTGCCAGGGCAGTTGTGTTTATGGATTTTGAGGAGAAGGTAAAACTAAGTTGTGCGGGGCTGGGAAACGATAAGTTGGAGGCTGTGGAAGGCAGACAGCCAGAAGTGATGACATCAGAAATGGTGTTTGAAGTTAAGGCCTGGTGCTCATCTGTGGGATCATTGTCCAAGGATAAGTATGAGGAGGTATCTGAGAGTTGTCATCTGGTCTCAGGGTGATCAGGGTATTTGGTTTCGCTTAAATATGGGGCAAAACACCACTGAGCATGACAATAATGATTATACAGATGTTGGGAATGTCTGAAATGTTTTTGCATAGATTTTGTTTTAAATGTATTTTTTACTTCTGGGTGAGAAAAAAAGAATCTCTCATAACTATTTTAGTCATGTTTTTGTTTACCAATACAAATCCATTCAGATGGGTTTGACAAAAGCTGCTTTACCAGCTGACAACACCAGAAATAAAGCCTTGAATATACAATATTTATTTGCTGACCTTGGGCATCTCCAAAGATTAATCTAAATAGTAGTCACTTTTGAAATGTAGGAAACTTAGCAATTAATTTATCCATGACAAGATCCCGCAAACATGCATGTTCAAAGGCCCTGAAATCAGCTAATGAAATTATTAATTATAGTTATTCAGCATTATCGAGGAGGAGAATTTTGGTTTTCTTTGACAAAATTCTTGTACCCCACATCATGCGCATAGAATTTGTAGCTACCTCACTCAACCTTATTCTTGCTGAAGTCATTAATGACTTACCACATGATGCTGACAGAAGTGTTCTCTCTCTATTGTCTGCCCTGACCTTACTGGAACCTGTGACATGGTTGGTAACAACAACTTCCCCAAGTTCTGCTCTGCCATTTGTGAAGTGGATGTGCCCTCTAGTAATTCCCCTTTAATCGGGTTACTCACACTGAGGGCAAACCAAAACTCCCAGTGCACTGCCTGTCCAACGTCTAGTCTCCAGCAGCTGGGAAGACCAATGTCAGTGTTCCTGATCATTAACCTCAGCATCTCCAACCATGGTGTGATGGAAGATAGAAACTTCCTACCACAGGTCATCTCTCAACCTGTTGCTTTCCACCAGATCAACAATAAATAATTTTGGTTCTGCATTAGCTCAGTTGCTGACAACCACCACCATACATACCTGTGCTACACAAGGCCAGAGATAAAAGGCATGCAACCCAATGAGTCCATTTCAAACTTCCTCCAGCCTCTCCTTATTTGAATCCCCTTTGCTTGTGCTTGGTCTCTCTGATGTAGAGGAGACCACATCAAGAGAGGCACGATGGCACAGTGGTAGAGTTGCTGCCTTACAGTGCCAGAGACCCTGGTTGAATCATGATGACAGGGTGCTGTCTCTAGCAAGTTTGTATGTTCTCCCTGTGACAGCATGGGTTTTCCCTGGGTGCTTCAGTTTCCTCCCACACTCCAAAGACGTGCAGGTTTGTATGTTAGTTGGATTTGGTAAAGAAAAATTGCAAATTGTCCCTAGTGTGTAAGAAAGTGGTAGTATATGGGATGAATGCTGGTTGGCGCGGACTCGGTGGGCCAAAGGGCCTGTTTCCACACATATTTCTCAAGATTAAAGACCAAATGCAATAGACAAGGTTGGATGATGCACATGTGAATCTCTGCCTCACCCAGAAGGATTGTTTAAGTCCATGGATAGACCGAGGGAAGTGTGGTTGGCACAGTTGTTTCTTGAGACTCAGTCTGAAGAAAGGTCTCGATCCGAAATGTCACCCAGCCTTTTCTCTCCAGAGATGCTGTCTGACCCACTAAGTTACATTGACTTCTCTTATTTCAGATAGTCCTTCCTTTCTCCCTCCTTCCCCTCCTCCTCCTTCCCCTCCCCCTTCCCAGCTCTCCCACAAGCAGAAAGGAAGAGGTGGAGCCAGTGGGCTGAGGGAGGGCTGAGATGGGGAGGAGACAGTAAGGACTACCTGAAATTAGAGAAGGCAATGTTCATACCGCTGGGGTACAAACTGCCCAAGTGAAATATGAGGTGCTACTCCTTCAATTTACGGTGGGCCTCACTCTGACCATGGAGGAGGCTGAGGACAGAAAGGTCGGTTTCGGAAAAGGTGAAGGTGCTGAGCTACCGGGAGATCCGGTTGGTTATGTGTTACCGAGAGTGTTGGGTTGATTGCCTAACCGCCGTTCGCGAAGGGGAGGAGGCTAGGAGAGGAGAAAGGGAGAGAAGGAGGGGAGGGAGAGGAGAGGGGAGAAGAGAAGACAGGATAGAGATGTAGAGGGGAGCAAGGAAGAAAGGGGGAGGAGGATGTGAGCCAAGGAGAACAAGGAAGTGAAGTTTCGGTAGAGAGGTTGGAAGAAATCAGGAGAAGGAGATGGAGAAAGGAGAGGAGACACGAGAAAGAAGGAGAAGGAAGGGGGGAGAGGAGAGGAAAGAGATAATAGAGGAGAGGAAGAGTGGGGGGAGGGAGGAGAGGGACAGGGGGGGGGAGGAGAGAGGAGGAAAAGGGAGGGGAAGGAAGAGAGGTCAGGAAGAAAGGGACCCTCTGGAGGGAGGAGGAGGGGGAGAGGAGGAGGGAGGGGAGAGGGAGAGAAGAGGGGGAGGAGGAGGGGGGAGAGGACAGAGAAGAAAAAGGGGGGGAGAGGAGAGAAAGGGGGAGGAAGAGAGAGGAGGGGGGGAGGGGAGAGGGAAGGAGGGAAAGAGAGGGACACATGAAGAGAGAGAGGAGGAAAAGAGAGAGGGGGAACCAGGAAGGGAAAAGAGAGATGGAGGAGGAGGAGAGGAAGGAGGGGACAGAGAAAGAAGGTGGAGAAGGAAAGGAGGAGAGGAAGTGGAAGAGGGCAGGAGGAGGGAAGAGGAAACAGAAGGAGAGAGGGAGAGAGGAGATGAGGGGGAGAGGGAGGAGGAGAGATGGAGGGGAGGGGGGAGAGAAAAAAGGAGGAGAGGGAGAGGATAGAGGAGAAAGGGAGGAGAGGGGTGGGGGAAGAGGTTGGAAGGGGGAGGAGAAGACATGGAAGAGGGAGTGGCTGGAGGAGGGGAAAGAGGGGGGGAAAAAAGGGGGGAGGAGAGGAGAGTGAGGGAGGGTGAGAGGAAAAGGAAGGGAGAGAGAGGAGGGGGAGAAGGGGAGAGAAAAGATGAGGACAGAGAGAGAGAGGGAGGGAGGGGAGGTGGAAGGAGAGGGATTGGAGGGAGAGGAAGGGGAGTGGGAGGGGGAAGAGGGAATGACAAAGGAGGGAAGGGAGAGGGAGAGGAGGAGAGATGAGAGGGAGAGAGGAGGGGTGAGGAGGAAGAGGAGGAGGAAAGGAGAGGAGGAGAGAGGAGAAGGAGAGGAGGGAGAGGAGGAGGAGAGAGTGGGAAGAGAGAGGGAGGGGAGTGAAAGAGAGAGAGGGAGAGAGGAGGAAAGGAAAGAGAGAGGAGGGGAGGGGAGAGGAGAGGGAGAAGGGAGAGGAGAGGAAGAGAGGGGAAGGGGCAGGGGAAGAGAGGATTAGGGGAAAGAGGAGGAGGGGGGAGGAGGGGTAGAGAGGAGGAGGGTAGGGTGGAGAGGGGGAGGGAGGACAAGGAGATGGAAGTTTCTCTGCGGTTTGAAGGGAGAGGAGGGAGGCAAAGGGGGAGGAGGAGAGGAGAGGAGAGAGAAGGGTGGGAGAGGGAGGGGGGAGAAGAGAGGGAGGGAGAGAGAGGAGGAGAAGGGAGGGGGAAGAGGAAGAGAGAGAGGAGAGGAAGAGAAGGAGAGGGGAGGGTGGAAATGGGAAGCTGGAGAGGGGGAGGGGAGGAGGGGAGGGGAGGGGGCAGGAGAGACAAGTTGGAGATGGCGAAAATGGAAGAGGAGGGTACGTGACAAGTGTAGAGAGGGGGATGTGAAGAGGGGTAGGTTTGAAGGGAAAGTGACCGGGTGAATTGTTAGTGGTCAAGGTGGGAGCAGTGTCACGGGGTAATATGGATGGCTGAGAAAAGTGAAGGAAAGGGAAGAAACCCTGGTGAGAGCCTCATCTGTGGGTAGAAGGTGGGGATGGAGCCCCGTGTCCCGAAGAATGAGGACCTGATACCCATGGGGTGAGCCTCCCTTGGTAGAAGAGGGGAACACCTCATGCAACGTTCCCTGAAGAAGTGAGGACATCTTTCGATGCCCTGGTGTGGGACAGACCTGGGAGCAGATAGGCGTAACGGAGGAATGGGAGGGGTGTATTTGGTGGGTTCTGAGGGGAGGGTGGGAAGAAGTGTAGTCCAGATGGTACAAGAGGATTATTTGTTGGTGACGGCTGGTAGGGTTGAAGTGTGAGGACTAGGGGACTCTGCCATTGTTACAAGTGGGGGGATGGGAGCAGTGTCACGGGGTATCAAAGAAACCCCGGTGAGAGCCTCATCTGTGGTAGAAGAGGGGAAGCCCCGTTCCCTGAAGAATGAGGACATCTTCGATGCCCTGGTGTGGAACACCTCATCCTGGGAGCAGATATGGCGTAGACGGAGGAATTGGGAGTAGGGGATGGAGTTCTTACAGGAAGCAGGGTGAGAAGAAGTGTAGTCCAGATAGCCATGGGAGTCAGTGGGTTTATAGTGGATGTCGGACAGAAGTCGATCACCTGCGATGGAGATAGTGAGGTCCAGAAATGGTAGGGAAATGTCGGAAATGGTCCAGGTGTATTTGAGTGCCGGATGGAAGTTAGTGGTGAAATGGATGAAGTCAGTGAGTTGTGTGTGGGCGCAGGAGGTAGCACCAATGCAGTTGTCGATGTAGCGGAGGTAGAGTTCGGGGATGGGGCCCTGGTACGTCTCGAACAAGGATTGTTCGACATACCCTACAAAGAGGCAGGCACAGCTGGGGCCCATGCGTGTGCCCATAGCTACGCCTTGTATTTGGAGGAAATGGGAGGAGTCAAACGAAAAATTATTAAGGGTGAGGACCAGCTCTGCTAGGCGGAGGAGAGTATCAGTAGACGGGATTGGTTAGTTCTCCAGTTGAGGAAGAAACGGAAGGCTTTGAAACCCACCTGGTGGGGGATGGAGTTGTAGAGCGACTGGACGTCCATGGTGAAGATGAGGGGATGGGGGCCTAGAGAACAGAATTCCTGGCGATGACGGCGAGCGTATGAGGTGTGCATGCTCTCCACACCAAACGAGAAACAAGCTGAACTAATATCACTGCGGACGAATGATACAGACAGAAATCTTGTGTAATACAAGACTGAATCTAGTAGTCTCTCTATCTTGACACTCGTTGAGCGCCACAATATTTGTTTACTGAGCAGCTGCGAAATGCCTTGGGACATTTTGCTCCAGTGTAGTCAGCATCATAAGTTGCTTTGGTCGGATTGTGCCTTGAGGCGATTTACGTCACCTAAAGTAGCAGATGGGATCTCAGTTTAACTCAACACACACAGAATGCTGGAGTAACTCAGCGGACGAGGCAGCATATCTGGAGGACATGGAAAGGCAACATTTCGGGTTCTCCAGAGATGCTGTCTGACCAGCTGAGTTACACCAGCATTTTGCGCCCTGCGCAAGATTGCAACATCTGCAGTTTATTATGTGTCGGTTTAACCGGGCCGGTGGAGTACGAACATACTCAAAACTCCTGCTTCGCCGCTTACTTAACCGATTACACAACTTCTGAAACTAGGTTTCGCTGAAGTTAAAGGAACGGGTAGTTAGTTAGCAACGCAGTTAAACAATGCAAGGCGAATTTCAACCCGTGTGAAAGTCTTGCCGCCGGTATCGGCTGCCCCGGTCCAGGGGGCTGCTACCCCTGGGTTGGCACGGTATTCTCCAGGGGAAGTCTTCCTTCTGTCTTGCTACCTCTCCACGCTAGTGTTCGGCCATACGCCATTCTATCTCGCCAAGATTTAGCTTAGTTTACAGATACAACGCAGAAACAGGCCCTTCGGCCCACCGAGTCCGCACTGACCAGCGACCCCCGCACATTAACATTACCCTACACACAAGGGACAATTTACACCAATACCAAGCCACTGCAAACCTGTACCCCTGGTATTCCATTTACAGATTAAATCTTCCTCGCCCTCTATTTCTAATTCGTCGAGAGCTGCAAGTAATTTATTTGCTTGTCGCCGATTCTCAATAAATAATTAAAGTTTGTTATTTTGTAAAAATATATGAACACAAAACTCCCTATCTTGTCTCGTTATCTCGCCCTGCCCGAGAAATCTCTGCAAGTTAAACCTGGCCGTCTGCAGTCGTTCGCTAAACTCCTAGTGAAGCGGCCAAACCGTTATCATTTCATATCTTAAGCATTAAAACATCGCGTTGACAAAGACTAAACCGACTGATGCATAAACGCAGCGTTCGCAATCCGTCTGTTAATGCAGAAGATCAAATATTAAAATAGTGTTTGCGTGGAAATGTGTAAGTGCACATGTGTGTATTATATACGCGTGTATGTGCAATGTGTACGAGTACATCTGTATATGTACGTGCATGTGTATGCATCTATATGCTGGAGTAACTCATAGTAAGATGCTGGAGTAACTCAGCGGTCCAGGCAGCATCTCTGGAGGAAAGGAATGGGTGACGTTTCGAATCGAGATCCCTCTTCAGACATAAGTACATCTGTATGTATGTGATGTGTGGATAAGGACACCTGTTTGTGGGTCCGCATATGTGTATACCTGTGTGCATTGAGTCTGAAGGGTCCCGCATCGAAATGTGTGCGCGAGGGAGATAAATAAGTCAAGTCAGATGTTATTTCCTGACTCCTGGTGTATTTCGTTACAGATCTGATTCGGATTTGCTGACAAAAATATATAGTGAGCCGCGTGACGAAAGGCTTCTCGATTTCTGTTCTTGCAGTGTGACGAGCAGGATAATACAGAAGATTGTGTTTATTGGTATCGTGCTAAGCCCCTTCTGTAAATCACCAACTGTTCGGCCGGCCGAATGATGCGCTGAATGCATCTGGCAAGATGATTCATTCGTTGATGCATTATTTACACGGACATCTCTCCTTTCAGCGAGGAGACCGTGCGCGACCGTCCTTTCCCCCGCGCAACGAGCGTTCATAACCCTGCCCACTCTTTGACACCTCATCCCGATCTTACGCCCTCCCCCGCCTTGCCTTGACAAGGTTCATCTTGCGAATGCAATCTGCCTCGGAAATCCCCTGCTGAATCTCCACGGCAGCCCTTTCCCTTCCACTTTTCCGTACTCCATCTCCGGGCCGTTTGGACTCCGTCCTCAGCGACCCACTGAATCATCACCTCTCCACGAACACAAAGTGGGATCTCAGCACAGGTAATGGAGAAGATACTTAACCGAGACTTCCTGATCTGTTAATGTATGAACATTAAATGTGTGTTCAATCAGTGCAGTTTGGATATGCTGTTAAATTGTGTCCTGCCATTTGTAGCAATGGAAAGCGATGTCAGACCAATACACCTGTTCGTGATATTCGGTTGTTCTGTTACATATCTTAAGAGGACTCGCACCCTCTTTCGTTAAACATTTTAGTGCCGTCTACGCATTGATAATATGATGGTTGTGACATGTAAATTGGGTAAAAATACATCTCTGAAAAACAAACAATATTTTGTTTACCAGAACAATTCTGTTTGGATTAGTATAGATCTTTCAGTATAATCCTGGAAATGAACACAGCACGACGTTGTGAACATTGTCAGCATCTAGAAACATAGAAAACAGGTGCAGGGGAAGGCCATTCGGCCCCTCGAGCCAGCACTGCCATTCAATATGATCATGGCTGATCATCCAAAATCTGTACCCCGTTCCTGCTTTCTCCCCATATCCAGGTTCTATTGGAAGATGGGTATCCAGGTTCTATCCAGGTCTAGGCATAATCTTAGGGGCGACCGCGCCTTTGCGGTTGCAGCTCCTAGACTGTGGAACAGCATCCCCCTTCCGATCAGAACCCCCCTCCATCGACTCCTTTAAGTCAAGACTAAAAACTTATCTATACTCCCAAGCCTTTCCTGACGTCCACTGAGCGGGGGTTTATGTATATATGTATGTAGTTTGTTTGTTTATACTATTCTTATAACAAATGTAAAGCACTTTGGCCAACGAGAGTTGTTTTTTAAATGTGCTATATAAATAAATGTGAATTGACTTGACTATTGGGTATCAGTAATGAGTAATCAGTAATAATTGGGTAATTAAAAATGATGTCCGGCGAAGACTATTTTATTCACTTGTTAATTATTTATTTTCAGTCTGACTGTCTTCATAAAGTGGGATGGAATAGTCAGGAATCGGAGAGGATGATTAGTGAATGAACTCCACTCTCAGAATTTGTAACCTTCTGCTCTTGGTTTGAGAAGGAGAGATGGAAACAATGATCCGTGCCACGCCACTGCTGGTGTTTTTCCAACTCAGTGTGGTGAACCCCACCTCTGATCCCTGGGCTGTGTGTCCCAGAGGGTGCAATTGCAGAGAAGGCCTCAAGTATGTGAACTGCACGTCAGCCACGCTCCACCAGATCCCCACCAGCCTGCCGCAGGACACGGAGCACCTGGACCTCTCCAACAACAATCTGACCGTCCTCCCGACAAAAGCCTTCCACACACTGTGGAAGATGAACATTCTCCTCATTAGTTCCTGCAATGTGAAGCATGTGGAAGATGGTGCCTTCGCCTTGCTGGAGAACCTCTGGAGGTTGGATCTCCAGAGAAATGACATCAGGCAGCTGGGCAGCAGTTTTTCCACTGGCCTCTCCTTCCTCACTGAACTCATCCTATCGGATAACAACCTGGACAGGATTAGTTCACAAATGTTCCAGTACATGGATAATGTGCAGAAACTCTACCTTGACAAAAACAGCATTGATCACATCATGAATGGAGCTTTCAGAAGTATGACAAGGCTCCGGCACCTGCACCTTCAGGATAACAGGCTTGATTTCCTAGACAACGGTGTCTTCTTTATGCTTCAGAGTCTGGAGGTGTTGAATCTTCAGGGTAATCGAATCAAAGATGTGGACACCGGCGTTTTCACTTCATTGACTAGTTTGACCATCTTAAACCTTTCCAGGAATGGCTTGGAACGGATTAAGTTCAAGACGTTCTTGGGCATTCAGACTTGGGGCACTCACATCCTGCTGTCCCAGAATAACTGGACGTGTGACTGTGAGCTTCAGAGGGTTTTCGGCAAGTTGCACAATGTCCAGCGCTTGATAGTGGATGACTACGACGAGGTGATCTGCTTGGAACCGCCGGCGCTGAGAGATTTGCCTTTAGCATCTGTTGACACGCAGCTGTGCATAGCAGAGACCGTCACCGTCTTGGTCATCACTTTCACGGTCTTCATCACCGTGGTAGCCGCCATTGTAATGGCGGAAAGGAGCAGGAAGAAACGGACTGGAAAGCACTGGAGTGAGGAAAGCGAAGACTTGGATTCCCAAGATTAATGCACTTAATTCAGTGGTCATGAATAAGGTTCTTTCCTTATAGGTCGGATCCTTGGGTTGTGACTCTAAGCTAACTAGAATATTAAAATCCAAGGTTCAATCGATTTCCTGGCCTTAGTTGGCCAAACTGGGTGTGATACAACTGACCTTGATGTTATCAGATGAGGAAAGGGAATAAATAAGCTTACTCCTGATTTACCACAATAATCTGGCCGAGATTTGTATTTGCTGGGACATGCTGTAGGTACCAGCATGGCTTCAAATGTTACACAGTCCGAGTGTTAGCTGTATACACCAAAACAAAAGGTGTGGGACGATCACTTTACCTATTTCACTGTTTGTAGTGGGATGGAGAGGAGGAGGGATGTCCTTAAGAGCAGCAGACTGAATGGAGAGTGAAAATCTGCAAATAAGTGGGGGTTTCACAAGACCCCACCATTACCCTGATCTGGTAGAGAATGCAAATGTAATTTTAATTATGTATGGCAAAATGGCCCAAGCAAAATTGTTAATCCATTGATGGCAAAGAAAACACAAGATTGGAATGCTCAGATGAAAAGGACATAAAAATATTTATTGAAATTGTGTTACTATTTTGAATAGTTGTCATTTACAAGACTAATTAGGATGTTTCCAAACAACGGGCTTGTTTGGGTTATAATGTTATCAACCCTTTCGTTGCAGCCTTGTAACACAGTTTTAGTGCACAAATCTCCACTATTGTTACCACTTGTCATAATGTTTCCATAACATAATATTTTCAAGAAAACTATCCTTGTGGTAGTCACTGTGGAATGATGGTCTGCAGTCAGAGCAACTGGATGCCAAACTAGAGCTAAGATATTAACAGAGAAACCGACAGAGGACATGACATTTTCTTTGACCTGGGAAACACAGCAATAATAGAGGTCAGCTGGCTGGTCCTTGACTGTAAAAATTGAAATCATGTTTCCAGATAATATTCAGAATATTCTCAAGAAAAAGAAAATTTGAGAAATCAGGTTGGAGAATGAAAATTGTGGGCAATTATAACCATATGGTTATACTGGTAAATATTTTTCCAGTTAGAGCAAATGCATCACCCATTGTTTCACTGATAAACCATACTGGCATGTTTCAGTTTATTTCCGTGTCTGGTGCATACATAGGATTACAAGATTTTTTGAAGTGATGAATGATGCTCCAGAGTGAACCAATATTAGCAATGTTACAACATTTTGAGATTTTAAAAATCAAGCCTGTAATTTATCCCATCAGATAAAGCATAAAAGAACTTTAAATTGATACCTAATTCACTTTCATATCTTCAGTATTAAAACTTTTATGGTCATTTCAATACTCGGAAATTAGCATCTTGTTCACTATTGCTTTTCCATTAACTTAACACAGCTGTGATTGAGGACAGTCAATTGACATAAAAGTCCATAACTTTCTTAAAAAATAAGAGAACTGAATGAAATTTTCATTTATTATAGATTGAAGCATTCTGAAACAAATATGATACATCTTACTTGGATGACCTGAAATTAAAGGATATAATTAGTTAGTTACCTAATTGTAGATAATTACAAAATTGAGCGTCGTGACGGAAATAGTAATAAACACCCAGGCTGCCTTGAAAATTCAAAAATGTGGTATTCTCAAGATCAGAACTTTAATATTGTAACGTTAAAACAAATAGTAAATATGCAACAAAAAATTCATATTTATCAGTGTCATCAAATCAATTAAATTCATCTAAATCCAATTACTAGATCTAAACATCTATCCCATTCTTAAAAGGTTAAAATATTTTTTTAAATAGACCAAATTTTTAAAATAGACAATAAGACAAAATATAGATGAATTAGATGTTCTTATGACATGATTGTGCAAAAAGATAATGAATTTGGTTATCTTGAGAGTGGATTGTGATAGATCGGAATGTGGCCGCTGCCATGATAAGCCCCGCGATATCGGCAGGATAGACATGGCCGATATCGGGGCCTAAATAACATATTTTGAATCATTAGATTAAAATGAAACCACACCAAAAAGCAAGGTAAGATGTTAAATAAAACAGTTTTTTGATCAAGATCCCACATCTGCAGTTTCTTCTGTCCCCACTAAACTAGGAGTTAGATGGCTCTTGTCAGCAACTGTAAGCAGAGTTCCCAGCTGCTATGCCACTGCTAGATGGTCTATTGGGGAGTAGGAGAAAGAGTTGCTCTGGAGGTGGGAGAGAATGTGGGGGATGGAGGGAATAGCCACTTCTAGTGTTTGTGGCCGTCCCCTCCCCTCCCCTCCAAAGTGTCCATTGTTGCCGGTGGGCCCACTCCACTGGTTGCCGTGCACATGAGGTGCCAATCATGGAGATGCCTCCTTCATCAAAGGTTCACCCGGCGGTGCCTCTATATATAAACAGAGCACTGAAAAACAAACCAGCACAGGCTGGAATTAGACTTCACTGATTCTCATTAGTTTTATCTACTGCAGCTTTCACTCCTCGTATCGTGGTGCCAAAGAAACAAATATAAAAGTTTGGATCTTTACACATCAGTTCAGTCTGGTGCTCACAGGAGTGACTGTTGCACATCATGGCATTGTTTTCTGTGTGACTAACATCAGAGTTAAGATGCACCCAGGGGGATTGTGTGTGGTCCAGTTTCCTGACGGCTGCTAATCGATCGTGAAAAGATTGCTAGTCAATCCAACTTATGGGAGACTACTTTATGCTTGTGCACTTTATCGAACTGCAGGCAAAAAATGACTTCCAGACTGGAGCCAGTCACTGAGAAGCTGTACCGAGTATGAGCCATGGCCTTGAAAAGAGGAATTGTCTAATGAGGCAAAAGATGAAATTTGCCAGAAAATGCTGGAGTAACTCAGAGGGTCAGACCACCAGCTTTATTCACCCCACCAATGAAGGCCATGGCTTGAGCTGAAAAAACTCAAGAACGAGAATCTTCTTTCCACATTTTATTTGCTTATTTTTCTAGCCAATATTTTTCATCGTTTCAAGTCAGATTTCTTTTTCCTCAGGAAAGGAACCTTTTCCATATCTACTCCCTGACCAAGCTAGCTACTTCAATAATCATGGCCTCCATTTCATCCTGATGTCTTCCATCTATAACTTTGGTCTCTCTCCTTTACTTTGTTATCACTCATTGGAAACATTACAGCTTACTTGTTCACACAAAGTCTGATACTCAGTTGGAGTATCCTGTATTGGATATCTTGAGAGGTTAATAATCAAGCTGCTATTATATCTTGGTGCCATCGGCTTTCCAAGGTAAACATTGTGACTTTGAAATGGGAGAAATGCTTGTACAAAGAAACGCATAATTACACTGGCGCCAGTCACAACTGAATAAAGGTGCTTGGGTAATGAATACAGGGAGAGAGATACGGTACATGAACTGCAGTATGGAAAATTAGCAGGTTCTGAGTGTGCACTTCAAAGAGGATGGAAACAGTGTGGAAGGGTGGAGGGGAGGCAGTAGCTTTTGAGTAAACATTTGCATTTGTTTCCATGAATAGCCCGACTTTAAAGGATTTGGGAACAGATCCGTCATGAGATATCTGTGCTGTGTACCTTTCATGTAAGTACAATTGGGTGAACAACAGGTTTTCGGAAAGCTCATCTATATATAACATGGATATCGCACAGCTAAAGGGAGATTGCTGCACACACTATTAGTATTGCCTGTTCCATATATTCTACCATCAAGTGCCTTGAGCTTACTTGTAACATGTTACTGTTTACAAGAAGAGGTGGTGCACTGAATCCAGTTATCAGGATTTGAGTATCGCTAGCGAGGCCAAAATCTATTGTCCATCCCTATCTGTTTTTGAAAAGGCACTGCCGCCCGCATCCCCTTCTTGGACCGATTCAGTTAGTCTGGTGTAGGTGCTCACTCAGGGATGTTAGAGACATAGTTCCAGTAGTTAGACTTAGTGATGATGAAATCATCTAGATATGTATCCATACCAGCCTCAACAAGCAACCACGGTGGATTTTGTATATTGTACACAATGCGGCAGTGGTGGAGAAGTGAAGGCTTAGGGTGGTGAGTGGGGTGCCATTCAGGTGGGTCGCTTTGGGCTTCTTGCCAGTTGCTGGAGAAGTACTCATTCAGGCACTGGAGAGTGTTCCACCTTGCACCTAACTTGAGCCTTGTGGATGTTGAAAGGCTTTGGGGGAGTTAGGGGGCCTTGTACACTACAGGATGGCCTTTTATTATAGTTATGGGAATTATATGGTAGATTGAATTGTGGGTCTGGTCAGTGTGACCTCCCAGAATATTGACTGTAGGATTCAGCAATGGTCATGCCATTGGATATCAATGAAAGGTGATAGACTCTTGCTTGCTGGAGATGGTCAGTGCCTGGAACATTTGTACTCTTACTTGCAATGTTACTTGCCATTTATCTGCCCGTGTTTGGGTCTTTCTACTTTGTGTTGATTCATAGAGGTTGGCCTCAGTTGAATTTAACAGACTCAGCCTCATAAAGTCTCACATTTAGGTTCATCATTGCTGTTCAAGGTAAGCATGTTGGTGCTAATCTTGTCTTGAAGGGTGGATTTTGAATGTTAGCTAGCAAAATAAAATGTAAGGTTTTATGTCTAACTTCTGCTGCTTTTTACAATTCATCCCAAGTCTCCAAATACAATTGAAGGATAAAATAGGATGTAGGACTCAAATTCACACTAAAAGCCATTTCCATCCACTCTAGTCATCGATCACCCCCCTCCCCCCCCCAACCCCACCCGCCTGAGAATCAGTCTCCCATCCTAAAGAAACAGGCAAAATGTGTAGGAAGGAGCTGGTTTACACAGAAGATGGACACAAAATGCTGGAGTACCTCAGCGAGACAGGCAGCAACTCTGGAGAAAAGGAATGGGTGACATTTCGGGTCAAGATCCTTCAATGAACGGGTCCAAACCCGAAACGTCACCCATTCTTTCTCTCCAGAGATGCTGCCTGCTCTACTGAGTTACTTCAGCATTTTGTGTCTAAAAGAACAGACGTCTGCCAGAGTGTGGATTTATTATCCACCCCTGTATCTAGTCCGTGGGACTATTTGCATTACCAAGCCTGGATTGGCCTGGAGGAGTATCAGACCACCACCTTCAGATCACTTCTCATCCAACTTCAGCCACATCACATTGGGTGAAAAAGTGACCTTAAAGAGCAGAAGCTGGAACTGATTGCTGTCTTCGCTGCCAGCTAAAGGGTTCTAAGGGCGACTATTGTGTTTTCACCCTTATAATCAGTTAGCCAGGCAGACGCTGAAACTCAGGCCTTTCCAATCCTCTCAGAAATATGCTTAATGCTGGATTCCTAACCTTGTGTATAAATCCTCAAATGGCACTCTGGGAAAGAAAAAAATATATGACCCTGTGTCCAATCTCTGCGGTTCTCCATCCTTTATTCAGAGTAGAACAATGGGATGCAAAGTAGAGTTAATCCACTGGCAGATTTTTCAGATTGGAGAAACATCTTGCACTACCCCGCCATTTCCCACTCCCTCTCCCGATTCACTGTCATCTTCTACGATCTTCTGCAATACAGTATTCCAGATAATGTTATCAATCCAAATTAAAATGGTTACATTTCAAATTGCAACAATAAATCATTTAGATGCAATGTTACTCCATAGCAACTTTAATAAGGCCAAGTGCAGACTCCCCCAACGCAAGATTCCACCACTCTCCCGTTCCCCCAATGCAAGACGTTCCCCAACGCAAAATTGCACTACTCACGCATAGCCCCCAAGTGCGCAGGCGGGGCTCATTTATACTCATCCCCCAGCACTTCCTCCTCCTTCTCTTCACCCTTCCACTTCAATATCTAGAGAGGGATTGGGGTAGAGAGGGAGGGGGAGGTAGAGGGGGGGGGTAGGAGGGAGGGGGATGGGGTAGAGAGGGGGAGGGAGGTGGTAGAGAGGGAGGGGGAGGGTGGTAGTGAGGGAGAGGGGGCAAATAGGGAGGGGTTAAAGAGAGAGAGAGAGAGAGATGGGGGTGGAAGGAGAGGGAGAGGAGTAGAGTGGGGGGAGGGAGGGTAGAGAGGGAGAGGGCAAGGGAGGGCGAAGGAGGTGTGGTGGAGAGGGAGGGTTGTAGAGAGGGTGAGAGTGAGGGTAGATAGGGAGGGGACATCTCCTCCACCCCTCCCCATCTACCTCCTCCACTCACCCCCACATCTCCCTCTACCACCCCACTCCCCACCTCATCTCCCTCCTCCTCATTTCCCTCATCCTCCTCTCCTCACCCCCATTCCCTGCCCCAGGACCTACCCAGGCCGTAGAGCAACACCAGGGCCTGGAACTCGGCCTAGTTCTCGTGCCCGGCCCGGCCCTGGCTGTAGACTGCAGCTGTCAAATCGGCCACTGCCTGGGCTCCACTGCAAGCCCCAACTTCATCTCCAGGCTCATCCCTGACACTGGACCCAGGCTTGGTTCCAGCGGCAGCTTCTTTCTCGGCTCTGGTCAGGGCCCAATCCCAAGCCCCGGGCTCAGGCCTCACTCCAGCTCCAGCGCCACCCTCCCCACCGGGCGTCGGGCGCCTGCAACTGTTGCCACGCGAGTGCTGGAGAGTCCCTCCCACCCAGAGTGTCCTGTCCTGTCCTGTCCTGCCTTGTGTGTGCATTGTGACGTCACTCCGTTTTTTTTTCCTAAATGGATGAGTATTCAGGCTGTTTTTAAACCTTAAACAATTAAAAAGTTCGGAAGTATAGGTGGGAATGTGATGGGAAGATGTTTATCGCCTCGACAGGTAAAATGTCAGTAGTAGTGTGGACAAGCTTTTCCCTTTGAGAATAGGGAAGATTCAAACAAGAGGACATGACTTCAGAATTAAGGGACAGAAGTTTAGGGGTAATATGAGGGGGAACTTCTTTACGCAGAGAGTGGTGGCGGTGTGGAATGAGCTCCCAGTGGAAGTGGTGGAGGCAGGTTCATTGGTATCATTTAAAAATTAATTGGATAGGCATATGGATGAGAAGGGAATGGAGGGTTATGGTACGAGTGCAGGCAGGTGGGACTAAGGGGAAAAAAATTTGTTCGGCATGGACTTGTAGGGCCGAGATGGCCTGTTTCCGTGCTGTAATTGTTATATGGTTATATGGTATGTGTGGAAATGGGAAGGCTGTGGCCTAGCATTTGGAAATAAAGAGGAAAATAGGAAAATTAACCAGACACACACACACACACACACACACACACACACACACACACACACACACACACACACACACACACACACACACACACACACACACACACACACACACACACACACACACACACACACACACACACACACACACACACACACACACACACACACACACATGGCTACACACGGCCACAACAAGACAAAGAGTTTTAGTATTATATAGATGGCTACACACGGCCACAACAAGACAAAGAGTTTTAGTATTATATAAATTGAAGTTGTCAGCTTATCCCGTGTTCTTGAATAACACATAATTGGTGTCTTGTGACTAGCTGAAGCTTGAAACCATATAAAAATAAGGATGGAAAAACATAATGAAGCATGCAGTGCCCACTGATATGCTGGCCCTACCCTCTCTAGTTGTACAGTCACCTGGGAGAGACACAATAGAACTAAAACCTATTTGGGAAAATAACCGATAAATTGCTTAAGGTTTCAAGAAAACTCCTCAGTATGATTGTGCCACCACTTAGGTTGTTTCAATTACATTTTATTCTTTTGTTACAGAAATACGCTCCTCTTTCAGTGACTTGTTTAGCTGCGTGCTCGTGCATGTTTCAGTGGCCGTGTCCCAGAGGGAGATGACTCTGAAAAACAAACATGTAACTTAACTCTTTGCTTTCTCAATTGATAATCTGAATAGGCAGAAACTCATCACTTCATGATTTAAAAGTGCACATCAACATCCCCTCCAAGTCATGTTTTTATAATGAGAAAACAACTCGAGCTAATAGTAATGATTGCAAATGCAAGCTGCAGGTAGCATGTTAATTACAATCATCTGTTTATTTTTCTTATTGACGTGCGTTGTACTGGATGATTTATGGGGTGCAAAAATGGATATGATCGATCAAATGTAACCATGCAGTACATTATTTGTAACTCATGTCCTTTCTATTTTTGTATTCATTTGTTAATTACTGAAGTTTTCACTTCGAGCCATGATAAATCATAGTCATGATAAATCATAGTAACTTTAGTACCATTGAGAGTCTAGGAAAAACTATGCCAAACAATTGTCATCCCAAACATATGGACAGGCATATACATTCTGGGGAACATTCCCTCTGTCTTTCTGTTTATGCATTTGTGCTCTCTGCAGCAAATTCCAATACTGGCATGTTTCATGTGATACATTGCATGATAAATAGCTCGCCATGGCCATTTTCATGGCTGTTTGCTATGTCACTTCCATTGAGCTACTAAGTCTATTGAAGCTTATACTGTAGATATTACTGAAGAAACCTGACTGGGACTCTGCGGCTCCTTGGTACCTTGTTGGCAATGTTCCAGATTGACAGTGGTTTGCCCAAGCATTGATTTAAGAGGCATTGTATACCAGCAGTTGGGACTGCTCGGACATGCATCACTAGTTTAACGGGTTACTGAGGTTGGATCAAAGGAGAGAGTTATATAAGTAGGGGAGGTCTTTCAATTTTTGTTCCATTGTAGGGGTATCAAAAACTAGTGGATATAGTTTCAATGTTATAGGAACGTGTTTTTAAGGGGGATCTGAGTGATGACGATTTTACAGAGAGAGTGATTGAATAGGCAACGCGAAAAGGATATGGTTCTAATGTGGGCAAAGAGTAGATGGGCATTATGATCGGCATGGATGTGGTGGGATTGGGCCAGTTTCTATGCTGTATGAATCTATTACTTTATCTGTTATCTGTTCTGGGTGAACAAGATTGTGCTTCTGGCAGCATAGTGATATAGCTCGTCGAGCCACTGCCTAACACCGTCAGAGATGGAGGTTTCAATCCTGACCTTGGGTGATGTCTGTGTGGAGTTTGCACGTTTTTCCTGTGACCACGGTGGTTTCCCCGGGTGCTCCAGTTTCCTGCTACATCTGAAAGACATACAAGCTGGTAAGTTAATTGGCTGCTGAAAGCTGCCGAAAAATGTGTGAGGGTGAGTGATAAAATCCAGAAGTTGATGAGATTATGGAGAGAATAAAATGGGATTAGTGTAATTGGTGTGAAAGGTCTGAAGAAGGGCCTCGACCTGTAACATCACCCATTCCTTCTCTCCAGAGATGCAGCCTGTCCCACTGAGTTACTCCAGCATTTTTAGTCAATCTTCGAATTAAACCAGCATCTGATTCAGATTCAGATTCAATTCCTATACATTTGGCGTGAATGGTTGATGGGTCAAACTCTGTGGGTCCATTATGGTCCAAGGCGAACATTGTAAGCTACTGTAAAATAATAAATACAAGGAACAATGTATTTTTATCACACTTTCAATCCAGAACAAATAGAGCTTGTTCCTCAGTTTTGTTCTCAAATTATGCGTTATGTTACCGCAAAATGTGTGTGCTATAAAACCAGTGTAAGGAGACCTCTTTATCAAGCAGCTAATCCTATGCATTATCTATACTATTACTAAAACTCTCATCTTGACCACTTTGTTCTGCGTTGTATTTACATTTGTGCAAATACTGTATCATATATTTCTAGGATTTTTTTGCCACCTTACTCACCGTTCTCCTCTGCTCCAAGCCACCACTTTTTGTTCCGATCGGTGGAAGATTAGAAAAGTTATGATAGTTTAACAAATCGTGAGATAAGCAGATTGGTCTTCTCGCCTGTCAGTCATCATGAAGGTAATGCCCCTTCCGGGGCGAGGAGAATAAAGCCCTAGAGGCCGGACGTGAGTTCAGAAGTCGGGCGTGAACCCGGAAGCCCGGAAGCCCACAGGCCTGGAGGCCCGGAAGCCGTGAGTGAGAGTCGGGTCCAGAAGCCGTGAGTGAGAGTCGGGTCCAGAAGCCATGAGTGAGCGAACTGTGGCTCCAGCAGCTGTGAGTGAGTGAGCCGTCTGAGTGAACTGTGAGCCCACCAGCCATGAGTGAGTGAACTGTGAGCCCACCAGCCGTGAGTGAGCGAACTGTGGTGGCCCACCAGCCATGAGTGAGTGAACTGTGAGCCCACCAGCCGTGAGTGAGAACTGAACTGTGAGTGAACCCACCAGCCGTGAGTGAGTTTCCAGAGTGAGTCCTCTGGAAACCAGTCCCTTCGGCCCACAAAACCCACACTAGCCCTCCAGAAAGCCCCCACCCACTGGCCACCACCTGAAGCCGTCCCCTCCCAGGATGAAGAATGCAACAAGAGATGCAACAAGAAAGAATAGACTGAATAAATCTCCTCTTTAACGTTTAAATTGTTGTTATATTTTCAGTGTTAATCACATTTTAAGCTTTAATAAATCCCTTTTCCACTTCCCGTGCCCGTCAGCTGCACCTGTGCAGTAATACCTGTGTGTTCTACGTCACAATAGGAACCCGATGGGAGGGAATGGCTGCGCCGCCGGAGAGCCGCTAAGAGTGGATGGGGGGGGGGGCAGTTTGAGGGAGGGGGGGGGGGGGGGGCATGGGGGGGGGAGGGAAAGGGGCGGAGTGGGGGGGATGAGGGGAGGAGGGGGAATCAGGGGCATCACAACGAGAAGCCATCAGCTGCGCCTGCGCAGTTGCGGGCTATGCCTGAGTGGTGGAATATTGGAAGTGGTGGAGAGGTGGAATATTGTGTTTGGGAGACCAGGCCTCCCAATGGGTCCCATTTAGTCTAGTTGACTTCTAAAAACTTGGAAAAAAACCTCTTTATTCAGAGGCGATCCAATAATACCTTAATAAAATTTAATGCTTTCACTTCTGGAAGCTCAAATTATACCTCCCAAGAACTATTTAAAGATTCTGGTATTAATGAGGCACCAAGATTTTTTAATTTGGGGCAGAATTATACTGGCCATATTTTGGCTCAAATTGACACTAAATTGATAATCTAATTTAAAGGTGACAAATGAGAGCAATGAAATGTACCATGACCCCACCCATTACTATTCGAATGATGGGGTTAACACATATTGGGGAAAAGTTCCTTCCACTTCTTATCCTTGTTATGACTTTGATTTAATTTTGTTGGTAGCTGTGGTGCATGGCAAGAAAGAAAATCATTGTTGCTGGCAATGATTTCCTTCACTTTAATGTGTGTGCAATCTCATCAGAGGTAAACAATTCATTGAAACACACTCATTGCTAGTTTTGTACCCTGGAAATATATTTTGTCCTTGCGCTGATGGATTTCAATGGAGTAACAAAGCAGCTGTATCCAGGGACTAATGAATGATGATGATTGATGGCTTGTGGGAGGTGATCAAGGACTATTTATAACCACTGTTTTATAAAGACTTCCTTCAACACATTGGTAGCAGAAGAGGACTGATGTTAAGACTCTGATGAGGGTCAGCTGCTTGGAACGTAAGATCTGCGCTGCATGTATTTCAGAGAACACCATGCTATTTAATGAAATACATCCTATTGAAATCCATTGGCTTGCAAATTTCTAAGTAAAATGATCTGGGCAGTCTAACCCCAGTTCCTAGTGGGTATGGGTATAATTTGCCATTGCATTAGCGTCTCGCCAGTGGATAGGATGGCTGGTATTGATTGGTATTGGTATTGGTTTATTATTGTCATGTACTGATGTACAGCGAAAACTTTGGTAGTATTCAGTCAAATCATGTTATACATATTTGGGCAGCACAGCACAGCAGTAGAGTTGCTGTCTTACAGTGCTAGAGACCTGGGTTTGATCCTGACTGTGGATGGAGTCTTGTATGGTGTTTGTAAGTTCTCCCTGTGACTACATGGGTTTTCTCTGGGTGCTTTGGTTTCCTTCCACACTCCAAAGACGTACAGGTTTGTCAGTTAATTGTCTTCAATAAAAAATGTGCCTGGTGTGTAAAATTGAACTAGTGTGTGGGTGATCGCTGGTTGACATAGAATTAGTGGGCTGAAGGGCCTGTTTCCATGCTGTACCTTTAACCGAAACCAAATTAAACATGAGTAAAATCAAGTCATATGCATGTACAACATGTAGTGCAAATAGAAAAAATAACCAGGGTACAGAATATTGAGTTACAGCGTTACTGCTACAGAGAAAATGCAGTGTAATGAGATAGGTTGGGAGATCATGACTACACCCTTAGCTTATTGAGGTCTGATAATAGTGGGGAAGAAGCAGTTCCTGAGTCTGGTGCTCCATGCTTCCATGCCCAAAGGGAGAGGGAGAAGAAAGAATGACCGGGATGTAAATGGTCCTTGATTATGTTGGCTCCTTCCCCAGGGCAGCATGAAGTATAGATGGAGTATAGGTGGGAGCCAGGTCTGGGCCTTAGCATGAAGTCTCTGTATTTCTCTCATTTTTTCTCATGCCCAAAATAATTGATTCAGCTTCTCAGCCCCTGGGTGGTAAAGACTAGAGACTCGTCTCGCCTTCATTTATATTCTTGTTTTTGATATACCCTTGCCATGAGAAAAATAAACTGACTATCTACCTTATCTATGCCCCTTATAATTTTATATATCTTTGTCAAGTCACACCACAATCCCTTCACTCCAGGGAAAACAAGTCCAGTTTATACAATCTCTCTGCATAACTGTAAAAGTCCACCCCAGCAATATCCTGATGTATCTCCTCGGCACTCTCTCCAGTACAACCAGATCCTCCCTATCGTGTGGTACCAGAAATGCACAACTGTGGAAAAATGTATGGTCATCCATTTTATTAGAAATGAAGTGTTTAAATTGGAGGTAGAAAGGAACTTGAGTGACCGTGTAAAATAATTGCTGAAATTAATACACTAGTAAAAAGAGATATGGCATGTTCGCCTTTATTGCAAGATGATTCAAGTGCAACAGCCAAGGCCATAAGTATAGAGCTCTCATGAGAGTGCCACTGGAATATTGTGCTGAGGTCTCATCTTCCTACCTAAGGAAGGGGATACTTGAAAGTGTACACATGAAAGTGTACATCGAAGATTCCCCAGAGTGATTCCTGGGATGGAGGGTTTTTTTTCATGAGTGATGCAGGGAACGGGGAAAATTCTCTCACATTTAGAAAACTGAGAAATGATTTCATTGAAGTGACAATATTTTGATGGGGCTGGACAGGGGGAGAGGCAGGGGTAATGTTTCCACTTGGCTGGTTGTTACGAATCACAGTCTCAAAGTAAGGGTTCAATCATTCAGAACAGAGATTAGAAAATCTATTCAATTAGCTACCTGACAGAGCAATGATGGGACAGTCGCTGACTATGTCCCAGATAAATATCAGTTGATTTGATTGTCAAGGAATATGGATTTAGTGGATTTAAGCCCCATCTTACTCCTATTCTTTGTGTGTTTGAGTCTGCTCTGCCATTTCATTATTTCAAGGCCAGCCAAAACGTTAACATAATTTATCTTCTTTTGACCTGAGGCCATTAATGAACAAAAATCAATCTAAAAATCTATAGGAAGGAACTTCAAATGCTGGTTTAATCCGAAGATAGGCACAAAATACTGGAGTAACACAGCGGATCAGGCACTATTGCTGGAGAATAGGAATAGGTGACGTTTTGGGTGGGAACCCTTCTTCAGAAGAACACGCTCCACTTTGAAATATCTCAAGAAGTTCAACGCCATCCATTGCATAGCAGTCCACATGATTCCCCAGAGTGAATCCACCACCCTAATTATTAATTCTCTGTACCCAGTTACCTACCCAGAGCACATGGACAATACCTCCCAAACCAAAGAAAGAGAAGGACAGCAGGTATGTGGCGATATACACAAAATGCTGGAGTAACTCGGCGGGACAGGCAACATCTCTGGATAGAGGGAATGGGTGAGGTTTCGGGTCGAGACCCTTCTTCAGGATATTACTGCTTGTAAATTCCCCTCCATGTCACACACTGTGTTAACATGCATTTATATTGCTGTTCCTCCATTGTCGCTGAGTCTAACTCTTGGAACTCCCTGCCCAACAACAGTTGGGAGCACCAGAAGGAATTCAAGAAGATCACTCTCCACCAAGGCAGTTGGAAATGGGCCATAGATACTGGCGTAGCCAGTGACACTCAGATCCTGAAAAAATGATAGATTTTGAATCAGAAAAAAAGCTGAGTGGATTTAGAGTACCTGTTCCTTGGTGTCTTTGTGCCTCTTGCGTCTATCCTCAGCCTCCTTTCCCAGAACTAATAATCTTCCCCGAGGCAACATTAACCTCCTCTGCTGATGAAACATTGTCCAAGGTACTACTTCAATTAAAACATTTCTTCACAAAGAGGGAGTTTAATGATATATAACACATATAATTAAATTATAACTACTAACTAATATATAATTAAATCATGAAAAGGGCTGAGGGTATCACTGATCCCAGTTTAAAATAGATGTTGACAAGCGTGCAGTGTAGTCTAAAGAAGCTGACTGAGCCTATTTCTATTTAATGGACACATACAACAGACACTCCAGTTCACTTTCTTTTTAATGTTAAAGTAGCAACGTGAGTCTTCCTAAAGCTTTGTGTGAAATTTGAACAAGGTTCAAGAATATTAACTGCAAGTGATGCAACTACATGGAGAAGACGTGTTGCGTTTCCTCCTTTCAATCTGCACTGAAGCTCAAGCTGGTCGGTTTCACCACCTATGGATGTGTTGTATGTGCAGGCTGTTTGTCACATTAAAGAAGCAGGCAGCTGCTAAAGAGACCTGCTTGCAAGCAGCTGCTAAAGAGACCTACCACTATTGTAAACACAGTGGCATGTAGCTGCTGAATGAATTAATGAAAGAGGTTTGGGAGATTGTTTCCAGGGGAGGAAGATGACCCAAACAAGCTGGTAGAGAATATAGACACGGAGGTGTGTCGTTGATACAGTGGGGCTGCAGAGACCCTCCTGAACTGCAACAGGGAGGTTGCCGGAAACAATTCTGGAACAACATTAGATTTGGGAGCTACTATCCCAATATTTCAATCCTGACCTCCAGTGCTGACTGTGTCCCCGTGGATGCTTCCATTTCCTCCCACCTCCCAAAGATTTGCTGGCTGATTAGTTAATTGGACGCATGAGTTACCCCTAATGCATGTGTGAGGATATAATTTGTGGGACTATATGTGAATATGGGGAGAATAAAATAGATTTAGTGATCAGTGGTGAAAAACTGCATGTTGATGGCTGGTGTAGACTTGATGGTCCAAGGGGTCACTTTCCATGCTGTGTCTTTCTATGATTCTTTTCACAATTCACACCTTGAGGTTCTCAATACAAATAAGCTCAGGGAGCAGGACCTGTTGTTCCCATAATAGTTTAGGGAAAGGGGGGGGATGTCCAAGGAGTGTTTCTCTTGAACACAACCCACATGCACGGAGACCAAATCTTCTGACCTGCAGCAAACATGACTTTGTTAAAATGAGCAGGGATGGCAGGCTGCTATGGATCCCTTTTCTACCACTGAGCTTGGCTGAAGCATTTCTGTGTCCCAACGAAAGGGATAGCAACTCTGAGTTTTAGTAATGTGACTTTAAATCAACAAGACTTGCATCTGCAAACAAAATTTGATACTGACCTCCATAAGGAGTTACTAAAGATGCATCCAAATGCATAGCCAAAATACAGCTCTGAAGCAAGAGCAAGGAGATGGGAAGGTTAGGGAGGGAACAGAAGAAGCTGAAGACACCAGTCTTCAGAGAACTATTAATTTACAATCAGATTGGTGATAGAGTAAATATATCAGAAGTGTGAATAAACGCAGTCAGAGGTTAAAAAACTCAGATAAACACAAAAAGCTGGAGTAACTCAGCGGGACAGGTAGCATCTCTGGAGAGAAGGAATGGGTGACGTTTCTGGTCGAGACTCTTCTTCAGAAATGGTTCTGGAAAAAAGATGGAGTGTGTTTTTGAAACTGTTGCCATTTATGAGTTGGGTGCACCACATGGTATGACGTGCTGTTTGTTGGGAGTTCACTCTTACAATAAAGGTTGTTTTGTTGGTAGCTGTTATTTGCTTTATTAAGTAGCAGCTTGAGAGTTGGCAGAAACTGCATGGCTGGGAAGGATGGAATGAGGAGAAAGCACTAATCAAGTGGGAAGTTAGCAGAGAGTTGGGTACGTGAGTGAGTCTGGGGAATTAAACTGATTGCAGTCAGTTGCCCTGTACATTGAACAAGGAAATGTTCCTGAGGGCAAAAATATGATCAAAAGGAGACAGAACTGAAGTGGAAAGAAGGTGATAGATGTGGGTAATATTGATCCTGAGACACAGAAGATATTAGAGAGTCTATGAGTCGATACTTCAGAGATGTTTTCGACTGGAACAAATCCTCAGATATGTTCAGTACATTTCATGTGACATAGTTGAAAACACTGAGGCTGAAACAACGCAAGCTGAGTTCGATTTTTAATTGTAATATATGTCTTTGAAAATAACTGGTCAGTATTTAACTGTGGGCGGCATGGTGGCACAGCGATCGAGTTGCTGCATTACAGCGCTTGTAGTGCCAGAGACCCGGGTTCGATTCCGACTATGGGTGCTGTCAGTATGAAGTTTGTACATTCTCCCCGTGACCGCATGGGTTTTCTCCGAGATCTTTGATTTCCTCCCACACTCCAACGACGTACAGGTATGTAGGTTAATTGGTTTGGTATGTGTAAAAATTGTCGCAAGTGTGTGTAGGATAGTGTTAATGAGAGGGGATCGCTGGTCGGTGCGGACTCGATGGGCCGAAGGGTCTATTTCTGCACTGTATCTCTTAAACTAAACTGATTATGTAACTTTATGTATATAAATTGTCATATGAGTTTAGTTTGGTTTAGTTTAGTTTATTATTGTTGAGCGTAACGAGGCACAGTGAAATGCTTTTTTGTTACATGCTCTCCATTCAGCGAAAGGACAACTACACATGATTACAATCAAGCCATCCACAGGATAAAAGGAATAATGTTTAGTGCAAGATAAATTACGAGGAATTATGTAACTTCATGAACTGTATTTACAATCTGATTTGGAATTTGACACAAAATTTGCCAGCTATAATTCTTAGTTGACTGCCTTCAATAAAGAATAAAGAACGTGTTGGTAACAGATGCTGGTGTATATCGAAGAGAGACACAACGTGCTGGGCTAGCTCAGCGGGTCAGGTAGCATCTCTGGAGAAAAAGGATGGGTGACGTTTTAGGTCAAGACCCTTCTTCAGACTGAAAGAAGGGGAAGGAAATGGAGGTAAGAAATGGCCAGAACAAAGCCTCGAAGAGCACCTGGCTATAATCTCGCAGGCCATTTCTGATTTTGTCATTTCAGGCTGTCTGCCGTCCCCAGCCCCGTACTGTCCGGTTTTACCTTCTTCTCAAAATCCATAAACACAACTACCCTAGCCGACCCATTGCTTCTGCATGCTCCTGTCCCACGGAATTCATTTCCACATACCTCGACCCATCCTATCCCCCCCTGCTCCAATCCCTCCTGACCCATGCCCAAGACAACTCACACGCCGTTCGTCTCTTCAATTACTTCCGTTTTCCAGGCCCCCACTTCCTCATCTTTAAAAAATGAGTCTGAAGAAGGGTCTTGACCTGAAATGTCACCCATTCCTTCTCGCCAGAGATTCTGTCTGTCTGTCCTGTTGAGTTATTCAGCATTTTGTGTCTGTCGAAGAATAAACAATGTTTTGATGCTAGCTGTGACTGTTATGTCTTTTTGAACAGTGGAATCAAAGGCATCAGGCACTCTTGAGGCAGAAGCTATTGATCTGTTTGAGTTTTGAGGCTGATCAGTGGTGTATTACTTTGGTGGTCTTCAAAAAACGATCCTTGGAAAAGTAGTCTGGGATATCCTGACTAGTGATAACATATATTAATACAAGACCTTTTGTTCATTTCCTGGCTAACATTTCGTCACCAAACAGAGGTCAGTTCCTCAGATTGAACCACCCTGTGAATAATATTCTGCAAGTAGTTCTGCTATCATTCCTTGCATAGATATCTTCACAGTGAGCATGATTAAAAGGCACAAGATAACACAACAAAATGTAGTTGCTGCTGCATGGAACACTTGCATTTCTTCATTTCCTTGCATAAGGATAAGGGCCCTCAATAGAATTTGTTCTGGTTAACTATTTCCATTAAAAAAATAGGAGAAATGGGAAATTAAGCAAAAAATATGCTTGGTGATTACTTTCATAGATGTATGCATTATAGAATTGGCCTGTTGGTGCATCAATATCATGCTAACCATCAAGCACTCATTTGCACCAATCCAATACAAATCCTGTTATTTATACTCTTCAATTACAATGAACGCACCACAGATACTACCAGCACCCATATAGGGGACAATTTACAGAGGGGAATTATAGCCCTGTCCCACGGCACGAGTTCATTCCAAGAGCTCTCCCGAGTTTAAAAAAATTCAAACTCGTGGTAAACACAGAGAATGAACGTAGCGGGTACGTCGGAGCTCGAGGACGTCTCTTAGAGGCTCGTACCGCTAACGGCAGGTACTCAGGAAGACTCGCTAATGGCAGGTAAGCACGGGAAGACTCGTGAAGATTTTTCAACATGATGAAAAATGTTCACGAGGGCCCCGAGTACCGACGAGTGGCCATTACCGTAAATCTCCGAGTTCGAATCAGGGCAAACTCGGGAGAGCTCTTGGAATGAACTTGTACCGTGGGACAGGGCTTTTAGCCTACCAATCTGTAATCTAATTATCCAGTCGAGGGTTAGAGCTGTTTGTGCCAGATGTTGAAGTCATTCTTTTAATCGAGCCTCCTGTGCAGTCACGTGTCAGATAGTGATTCACATTTGGAGCTAATATTATTTTTATGATGACTGCCTCATTCACTGCAGCTCCTCCAGAACATTTGTTGGAAAGTGCTAGGAGGTTCAGAACATCGTGAAAAAGCCTCTTTAATAGACAACTCCACATCCTGATGATAGGAATCAAAAGTTTCTATGGAGCCCCTCCTGCACTGATACAGAAACTTGATTATGGGCAATGTGTCTCCCAGCAATGGTTAACAGTAAAGGTTTCACCCTTTTCAGGTACCGTGCCTGTGTATATGGCAATAAACTAGACTTGACAACTTGTAATTTTGTCTAGGTCTGGTTGGCACGGACTTGATGGGCTGGAGGCTTTTTTTCCATCTGACCCTATCTCTCCCTGCAGACAGCATGTGAAATTTCAAAGTAACATTAGCAAATTTCAAAGTAACATTAGCAAATTTCAAAGTAACATTAGCAAATTTACAGATGACACAAAGCTGGGTGGCAGTGTGAACTGTGAGGAGGATCCTCTGAGAATGCAGGGTGACTTGGACAGGTTGGGGGAGTGGGCAGATGCATGGCAGATGAAGTTTAATGCAGATAAATGTGAGGTTATCCACTTTGGTAGCAAAAACAGGAAGGCAGATTACTATCTAAATGGTGTCAAGTTGGGAAAAGGGGAAGTACAACGGGATCTGGGGGTCCTTGTACATCAGTTTATGAAAGTAAGCAAGCAGGTACAGCAGGCAGTGAAGAAAGCGAATGGCATGTTGGCCTTTATAACAAGAGGAATCGAATATAGGAGCAAAGAAGTCCTTCTGCAGTTGTACAGAGCCCTAGTGAGACCACACCTGGAGTATTGTGTGCAGTTTTGGTCCCCTAATTTGAGGAAGGACATTCTTGCTATTGAGGGAGTGCAGCATAGGTTTACAAGGTTAATTCCCGGGATGGGGGGACTGTCATATGCTCAGAGAATGGAGCAGCTGGGCTTGCACACTCTGGAGTTTAGAAGGATGAGAGGAAATCTCATTGAAACATATAAGATTGTTAAGGGTTTGGACACGCTAGAGGCAGGAAACATGTTCTCGATGTTGGGGGAGTCCAGAACCAGGGGTCACAGTTTAAGAATAAGGAGTAAGCCATTTAGAACGGAGATGAGGAAACACTTTTTCTCACAGAGAGTGGTGAGTCTGTGGAATTCTCTGCCTCAGAGGGTGGTGGAGGCAGGTTCTCTGGATGCTTTTAAGAGAGAGCTAGATAGGGCTCTTAAAAATAGCGGAATCAGGGGATATGGGGAGAAGGCAGGAATGGGGTACTGATTGGGGATGATCAGCCATGATCACATTGAATGCCGGTGCTGGCTCGAAGAGCTGAATGGCCTACTCCTGCACCTATTGTCTATTGTCTATTGTCTATTGAATTCACTGGCGAAAAGTTATCTCGAAGAACTTGTTGCTGGTGAATTTTAAAATAACTGATTGTGATCAAGGTCAGATTGATTCAAATTACGGTATACAATTGCTCCAAATCAATTGGCTCAGATCAACTCGTGATAAATATTGCTTAGAAATAGCATATTTTTGGGTTGTCTCTTGATTGCAACTGACCAATAAGATAACTTAGATTAAATCATTCAAAAATATAGTTAGGATCATGTTATCAATTAAACATAATTACATTAGCATGGGAATTACTGTTAACCATTGTGGTATTGCTGGAAAATTACATTCATAGTTTGCAAACCCTAACAAAATGGTCACCTAGCATGTGATGTAAGGAACTGCAGATGCTGGTTTAAATCGAAATGCTGGAGTAACTCAGTGGGACAGGCAGCATCTCTGGAGAGAAGGAATTGGTGACATTTTGGGTCGAGACCCTTCTTCAGACTAGTCAGGGGAAAGGGAAACAAGAGATATAGACAGTGATGTAGAGAGATATGGAACAAATGAATGAAAGATATACAAAAAATTAACGATGGTAAAGGAAACAGACCATTGTTAGCTGTTCGCTTAATGAGAATGAGAAGCGGGTGCGACTTAAGTGAGGGAGGGCTGGAGAGCGAGGGAATGCCGAGGTTACTTGAAGTTACGTGGATAAATCAATATTCTTACCATTGGGATGTACGTAAGCTGCCCAAGCAAAATATGAGATGCTGTTCCTCCAATTTGCATTTAGCCTCACTCTGACAATGGAGGAGGCCTAGGACAGAAAGGTCAGTGGGAAGGGGAAAGGAATTTAAAGTGTTTGGCAACCGGGATGCCGCAAAACATCTAGTACCTGTATGTGTTTGGTTTCTCTGATGTAAAGGGGGGGGTCACATTGCAGGCACTGAATGCAGTAGGCTAGTTAGAAAGGGTGCACATGAACCTCTACATCATCTGGAAAGTCTATTTAGGTCCCTGGATGGAGGTGGGGGAGGAGATGCACTCCCATATTGTTCCTCTACCGTGCCACCTACCCCATTGTATTGCTTCCATTTTTCCTCTTCCCCAGCAGCCCTGATGCAGGGTCTCAACCCAACACATCCATTTACACCATTCACCTCTACAGATGCTGCTTGATCCACGGATTTCTTCCAGCGTTCTGCTTGTTTTGTTCCAGATTCCAGCATCTTCCAACCCTTTTGCCTTCATCCTTTTCCAATGCTCACCTGCCCATGCTTAGTTCCTAGAATCAGACTTGTTTGTTTCTGATGTCACCCGCCAAATGGAAGGCATATAATCTCAAACAGCCTCTCGCCCTGTCACCTCTGCTGCCCTCATCACCTCTCTCATTGTCATTTCTGGTGTCTCCAACACCTCTCCCACTGTCACCTCTGGTGTCCCCTGCACCTCTCTCACTGTCATTTCTGGTATCCCTAACGCATGTCCCTGTTGTGTCTGGGGTCCCTCACACCTTGCACCCCGTCAAGTCTGGTGCCCCCCCACCCATCTCCCTGTCATTTGGGATTCCCCACACCTCCCACCCTGTCAACTCTGATGTTCCCCACGCCTCTCTTCCTGTCATCTCTGTTATGTCCCACACCTCTACCCTTGTCCCTCCTCCTCCTATTTTCATGTTACCACTTTACTTCATCACCCTCAGACATCGAGTGGCATTCACGGGCAATTGCACTTCCTCGTTTCTTCTCTCAGCTTCTATACTATTTGATGCTATTTGATTCTATACTATTTGATACTATTCCATGCTCTGCCAACTGTAACTTTGCTCATTTTAATTCTGGGCAGAATGAAGAAACTCTCTCTCCTCTGCCTCCACAGAATCCTTATCCCTCCATACTCTGTAGCTGCCAACCACAACTCCAAACTGGGATTAGTATTGGTGGGTCAGCATAGGCCTGGTGCAAGTTTTTACACAGAGAATGGTGGGTATCTGGAAAGCACTGTCAAGGCTGGTGGTGGATGGAGGTCTGATGGTGGGATTAAAGAGCTTTTAGATGGGCAAGGTATGGAGGGATAAGGATCATTCATGTGGAGGTAGAGGAGATTAATTTTGGGGATCATATTCGGAACAGAGATTGTAGGCCGAAGGGCCTTTGGCGGACTGTTCAATGTTTCATGCTCCATGTTCTATGTTCATCCCTTCCTCCAGCTGTTCATTTTGCACCAGATTAAAGCACTCATAACACATGTAGCTTATTTCAGATTGGTTGTGTACGCCCCCAAACAATAATACCATGCAACGAATTACTCCCATGTGTAAATTGTCATGTTGTATATGTTGAACTGGCTGGAGCCAGTATCAACCATACATTATGGAAATATTTCCTCTCTATTTCTCCCATTCCATCTCTAGGTTCTTTTGTTTAATAAAGTCTTTAAAGTATTGAATGGCCTCAAAAACTTTGGGAATAATACTGACACATTTCATCAGAGATGCTGGTTGGTAAGACTATGGACCTGGATCTGACTAATGCAGAGGCTGGTTATGCTTGTAGTCATAAAGAGATATAGACAAGGAAACAAGTCCTTCAGCCCATCAAGTCCATGCTGACTATTGAGCATCCAACTTTGCACTGATCCTAATGGCTAGTTTACACGGGGCGACTTGACGCAAGATGTAGCCAGAGTGGAGTGGTCGTGGTCTAGCACGATATCACACGATATAACGGGGGTAGAGTAAAGAGTTCCCACGGTACTCGGCAATTCTGTCATTTGTGCGAGTGACTTGTCCGTCTCCCGATCTTTCCCGAATGAACATCGTGGACTGTAGTGTAGTTAATCACGTGGCACAAATGATGTTACTTTGTTGTCACACACTCTATTCGTTTTTTTTTTCACCCGAGCTCTTTAGTGAGCTGAAGAATAATCTGTTTTTTTAGACAAATGTTGTTTGGTGTGATGCACCTTCTCTCAATATGTGCAAGAAGTCGTCTTTTTATTTTGTCAAATATGAATAAAGACTGTGTCTCACATTGACCGTGATGATTGTGTTATTTTATGATCTACTGAGAGGTGAAACTTTCAGTCTGAAGAAACTTTCAGCCCGAAACGCCACCCGTTCCTTCTCTCCAGAGATGCTGCCTGTCCCGCTGAGTTGCTCCAAGCAACTGGTGTCTATCTTCAAAGGACTGACCAGGACTGCCTCTCTCTCTCTCTCTCTCTCTCTCTCTCTCTCCCTCTCTCTCTCTCACACAGGCATGAATGGATGAACTCCGCGGGACAGGCAGCATCTACGGAGAGAAATGGACAGCGACCCATTCTTCAGGCTGCCTTATGTCTCTCTCCCCCCCCCCCCCCCCCCCCCCCCCCACCCCAACTCCCACCCACACACGCGAATGCTGGAGAAAACTCAGCGGAACGTTGTCTATTTCCTTCGTTCCATAGATGCTGCTGCACCCGCTGAGTTTCTCCAGCATTCGCGTGTGTGGGTGGGAGTTGGGGTGAGGGGGGGGGGGGGGAGAGAGACATAAGGCAGCCTGAAGAATGGGTCGCTGTCCATTTCTCTCCGTAGATGCTGTCTGGCCAACGGAGTTCCTCCAGTTATGCCTGTGTGAGAGGGAGGGAGGGAGAGAGAGAGAGAGAGAGAGAGAGGCAGTCCTGGTCAGTCCTTTGAAGATAGACACCAGTTGCTTGGAGCAACTCAGCGGGACAGGCAGCATCTCTGGAGAGAAGGAACGGGTGGCGTTTCGGGTCGAGAGCCTTCTTCACACTCTCCCTCCCTCACTCTCACACAGGCATGAATGGAGGAACTCCGTGGGCCAGGCAGCATTTACGTTCCTTCTCTCCAGAGATGCTGCCTGTCCCGCGGAGTTGCTCCAAGCAACTGGTGTCTATCTTCAAACGCCTGACCAGGACTGCCTCGCTCTCTCTCTCTCTCTCTCTCCCTCCCTCTCTCTCCGTAAATGCTGTCTGGCCCGCGGAGTTCATCCATTCACGCCTGTGTGAGAGGGAGGGAGAGAGAGAGAGAGACGCACACACAAGGTGGATGCGAAATCTTACCTGCCTGTTTCAGTGACAGACAACCCACCGCCAGTAAATGAAGACACCCCCATCTTTCAGACAAAAAGAGACACACTGACATTAATGAAATGCTTAGCTAGTTTTATTAGATTTGTATGTAAATAGCAAACTGGCTGGATTCACTCTATCCAACTTCCGGGTTCACCGTTGGCAGGAGTTCCCACGGTGACCGCAAGAGTTACTACGGATATCGCACGGGACACTTCGTTCATAAAATGTTGCAATGCTCAACCACAAGTGCACAAGACACTCTTGGACAAATTCAAACATGTTTGAATTTTCTCCCGAGTACCCAAGGTACACGATTACATGCCGTTAGCGCCACGGTGGTCCACGAATGCCGTATTGTTGCCGCACGAGGTTCCCACGATGTCAAACTCTGGTTACCTCTTGCGTCAAGTCGCACCGTGAAAAGGGGGTTTAACTGAAGTGTCAGGGGTCATGGAGAGGCAGCAGGAGAATGGGGTTGAGAGGGAGAGATAGATCAGCTGTAATTGAATGGCAGAGTAGACCTATGGGCCAAATGGCCTAATTCTGCTCCTATCATTTATGAACTGAAGAACTAGTAGGTCTTTGAACTGGAAGAATGTCACCATATTACAGAATAGTATTAACAAATTATTCGAGATTATTGTGAGATTCGCCATACAACATCAAACAGCTTGCAGAGAACATGTGTACAACATAAAGATTCAGCACAGCCTGAGCAATGAATGCATGTAGCAAGAATGCCAATCGCAAGGACAATTCAGTTCAGTTCAGTTTATTGTCACGTGTAGCGAGGCACAGTGAAAAGCTTTGACAGAAGGCAGAAGAATTTCAGAAGATACTGAGCTGGACATTGGATGAGATCCAATCTCACAGCGCTCGATACAGGAGGAGGTCGAGAAGACCAACACACGATGATTCAATGCAGCACCTTAGTGAGTGATTCAGACAGGATGAAAAGAGAAGTCACTTGGGGTGGACCTGTCCACTCATTATGCTTCATTGTAGTTCTCGGCAAGAACAACGTGATCAAATCCCATTCACTCCTTGTACCTGATAGTGAGGGGGTGTTTCTACAGAGAGAGAAAATGTATCCACTGGCCAGGCATGATCTGGCCAATCAACGTCTAGGTAGGGAAATACATGACCTGACACCTCCCAATCTGTCATTCATATTCGTTGATTTCTCATAACTAAACAGTCCCCATCCATGCCAGTATATTAACCCCATTACCACACACTAATTACGTTTAATGATCATCGTAGGTGCCTTATCAAATGCTGTCTGAAAATGCAAATAAATCACTGGTGTATGAACACCTTTACATATTTTGCTAGTTGCAACATCAAAACATTCCAATAGTTGCCATACAATTTTCTTTTCAGAAATCATACTGCGCTGCCCAATCTTATTATTTTCTAAGTGCTATTTAGCCACTTCCTTCATTACATATTCTAACATCTTCCGCACTGCTGATGCAAGGTAGACTGGTCTACCATTCCTTATTTTGCCTTATTTTTCACTTACCATTAACTTTCCCTCTTCCTTTTCTCATAAATAAAACACCAAGGACCGGGAAATAGGAACGGGAGTAGACTCACAGCAAGAGGCATTTGAACCTGACTTGAGATGCTGTCTGTGTGGAGTTTGCGTGCTTTCCCTGTGACTGTGTGGGTTTTCCCTCGGCAATCCAGTTTCCACTCACATCCCACAGACGCACAGTTGGCTTATTCAGCTGCTATACATCATCTCATTGTGGAGGAGAATGACAGAATAATGAAAGGGGAGGTTGGGGGTATGTAAGAGAGGGGTTATGTTGCTGGGCAACAGGGAACTGAGGGGAGAGGGAATAGGACTGACGGGATCACTGTATTTGCAGCATGCACAGATTTAGTGGGCTGAAAGTTAGTCCTCTGTGTGGTAACAAGTTGGCATCAGAAATTACTTAATTTCTCAGAATTTTCTTATCCCCTTGATAAAATTTATCCTGCCCCTATCATCAATATTTCCCGTTACATACTGTCACAAGATTTTACAGTCTGCTGTAGTTCCTCATTGGACTATTCTTGTATTCAACATTCCCTTTCCTTGTTGATTCCTGTCTCCTCTTTTGCTGAATTCTGAATTTAATCCCAATCCACAAGGTTTCTGCTTTTTTCTGGATCATTAAATGCCTTTGGCTTTGATCTCATCCTGTTCTTAACAAGTTTTGGTAGCCATAGCTGGACTTTTCCAGGGGTTTTTGCCTTAAAGGAAATATAACTCGTGAACTACAGTATGTAATAATCCTTTAAATGTTAGCCTTTCTTTGTTTCATATTTTTTTGTGCATTTGCTCGATCCACCATTGGCCAATCGTTGCCACATACTGTGTGGTTTGCTTTTTCATACTTATTTCATACTTATTATAGCACAGGACGTCAATTGGACCATTCGATCAATACTGGCTCTCAGAGGAGCAATCCTATCAGTCCTATTACCTCTCCTTTTTCCCCTGTATCCCACATTGATTCTCTCTTACAAAGGTGAAAAGGGTGGTGAAGGAGGTATTTGGCACCCTTGCTTTTATTGATCAGGATATTGAGCTCAGGAGTTGGGATGTCATATTTCAGCCATACAAGGTGTTGGTAAGGCCATACTTCAAGTAATGTGTGCAGTTTTGATCGTCATTAAAACGGAAATGGAGCAAAAATTATATATTACTTGAGTGCTACTGCAGTTGGAGAGTCTGGAAGGTTTGAGTTATAAGGGAGGCTGTATAGATTAGGATTCTTTTCCCTGGAGTGTTGGAAGCCGAAGTGTGACCTTAAAGAAGTATATAAAATCATGAGCGGCATAAAGTGAATATCTTTTTCCCAAATTAGGGAAGTCTAAAGCTATCTAATTGTGTGTGCGCGTGCGCGTGTGCGCGTGTGCGTGTGCCTCAGCCTCTCTTACTTTATGGCTGTTCCAAGTGTATAACCTTCTGCAGATTGGCAGTCTCCCAGCCACCTGATGAGGTTCAGGGTAATTTCCGATAATAATTGATAATCCCTGGCCTCACAGTTGGTGTGAGAGTTGATTCGGCCCTGCCCAGATGCCACCCACAATTGAAGAGTCTACTCATGCTCAATCAGTGAAGAATAAGAGATCAACCATCGTTTGTGGGGCCTTTATCAAATGAAAGCAGTGACTGGGGGAGAAAATGCTGGGAATTATATCATTCAAACACAGTTGCGTAATTAATCTGCACATGAGATTTTATTTGTAAATTAGTAAAAGTACGATTTCTAGCGTAACCATTCAGGTGTGTTAGGAGAGATTGCTAATCCTTGCCCAGGTTGAACAAATCTATAAATTAGGTGATTTCCATCAGTTGATTCATTGCTGCCAGGGCTCCTGTTGCCCTCAGTATCTGTAATTGAAGCCCTATGCATTAAGCAGGACAAGGAGCATTCACGGTACTCAAGGTTAGTTTGCAAGGGGCATGCCTGCCAGGACCTGCTTGTTACTTCTGCAGTGTCCATGCCAACAGCATCTTGCCTCATGGTCTCCTTCCAGCCTCCTGTGAAAACAAAACAAATTAAACTCACCAAAAGATGTAATTGACAAAGGGGAGCTACAAGAGCATTTTTGTTTCTTTAAAAGAAATGGAGTGTGAACATAAAGAACCTTTCTTTTAGCTGAAACCAGTGAGCTAACCAGACATGATTGGCTGAATCATTTTTGGCTGCTGAGTGTTCTTTGTCTAATGTACCCCTGAGGATGATCCATTTTCCTACTTCCAGTCTCAGGAAACATGGGGATCTGTGGACTGATGTCCATCCCAAGCAGTGAGACCAACCTGAAGGGTGGCCGCAGGACCAGGGCTCTGTGCATCTCAGTCTGCAGTCTGCTGACCTTGAAGCAAGTGTGGAACTAGCTGAGGCAATCCGCCCATCTCTCCCTGTTATCATGGACAACCAAGTCATATGATCTCTTCGGGTGACCCTGCAAATTCTCCTCCTCCAGTGCCCTCTTGTCACTCGATATCCATTCATCTTCCATCAGTCATCTCATAACTTTAGCATGGATAGAAGCTCATGTTGATCACTTCACACCATCTCTGTCCTAACTTTCAACACAACATTTCACTGTTGGTCACTGGTAGTAGGTTCCAATCACAAGAGCTGGCCAGCTCCTGCTTCCCATTCATCACTGGACATGTGAATGTATTTGTATTATAATTTTGTTGAATGTGAGCTTTGATCGCCTTTGAATCCTTGGAAAAGCTGAACTCAGAATTGGACTGTCATTTCCAAAAAAATTGACTTGTTTGGGCTTTGCCAGAATCTCACATGTTTTGTACTGAGTTCTTGTGGTTACATGCTCACAGCTCTGCTAGATAAGTATCTGCAACCCACAATATTGATTTGCCTTTCCTATTCTGAAATTGTTTGCACCTCTTCTGTGCCCCTTCTCTCACAAAAACAAAGTCAGTTAAATTCTGTGTAAGTTCAAAGCTCTTTCCTCCACTCTCACTTGTGTGTCAGTGTGCTTTTGAGTGCACCAGCTGCATCAAATACCCAGGCAAAAATATCAAAGACTTGAACATATAACGTCCCCCACAATCTTGGGATATTTTAAAATACTTGGAAGCAAAGGCAGACTTTAAATGGGTAATTCCTACTGTAATGAAGAAATTGCATCGGGCAATTTATGTACAGTCAGCTTCCACAGTAAAGCAGCAGCACTCACCCTGGCACCCCAATTGTTACCCTATTTAACTATCTGTTTTCAGACTGGACAAAATCACTTTCAATTTAGCCAAAATTCTATCAAATTATGATTATACTTCCTTAAGGATTTTCAGTTATAATCACTCTTCAGGATGATCAGGTGTGTCGGAAGGAGCTGCAGATGTTGGTGTACACCGAAGATAGACACAAAATGCTGGAGTAACTCAGCGGGTCAGGCAACAACTCTGGAGAAAAGGAATAGGTGACGATTCCGGTCGAGCCCCTTCTTCAGACAGCATTTTGTGTCTATCTTTAATTATGATCGCTCCTCCTCAGAGGGGCTCAATAAATGCACATACATGCATGCACGTGTGTACAATCTCAGGCTGACCCAAAATACCTTAGAAGCGAAGGCAGACTGGGAATAGATAGTTCCTTTATAATGCAGGAGTTTCATCTGTCTATTTATGCACAGCAAGCATCCACAAATCAGTGTTGTGAAAAGATCTCCTGTTTTAGTGACATTGCGGTGGGATTTAAACCTGTCACCTTAAAGGCAAGACCACCTCCCTCTGAGCTACATCAGGTTAAAAGAGCATTGTTTGGGATTTGTTGGTCAATTGCAGTTGATGTCGTATGACTGGTTTTCAAACACCAATCCTATCTGCTTCTGTATATTTGATGAGATGTGATGTCGGTGGCAAGCACTTCATTTATATTCAACCCCAACCAGGCTGAAGCAAAATGGCTTGTGAGGCCATTTGAGAGAAGAGCTGAAAATCAACTCTGGAGGTCACACACTGACTAGAAAAACAGCACCTTGGCTTTCCCAGAGCTTAGCTTTAAGGTCAGAAGGGGAACGTTTAAAGATGATGTGCAGGGTAAATCTTTTACACATAGTGATGAGTGCCTGGAACATGCTGCAAAGGGTGATGTGGAAGCAGATGTGATCGGCCTTTTGGTGAGGACATGGATATGCAAGTAATGGAGGAATATGGATCACGTGCAGGCAGAAGGAATTAGTTTAATTTAGCATCATGTTCAGCACGGATATCGTGGGCTGAAGGGCTGTACCCATGCTAGAGCGCTCTATGTCCTGTGTTCTTATTGGTTATATCATTCATCCCACAGGGTAGGGTTGAATATTGCTTTGCCCATGGAGCACATGCACTACTGTATAAACGCCCCATGTTGTTTCCGATAGTGTTTTCTGACTAGTATCAGCCCACTGAGAGCAGTGAGTGAGTTTTGGGAGTGGCCTGTTATTATTACCGCAGTAGGAACATCAAGGGGATGGGGAGCCAGAGATACTGCCAGCCTAGGAGCCAGTGCCATGGGGATGAGTGTGCATCAAAGCCTGACGTGTTGACAACAAGGGGAATGCAATGTCAGTGACCCAGGAGAGACTCTGCATTGGTCTGTTCCCTCGGCAGCTCAATCTTCCAGCTGTTGCCGAACTGAAGAAGTTGTTCAAGCAAATTGCTTACCCTGCCTGTAAATTAACTGATATTGCTCTGGTACTGGTTGTGGACGTCAATTCCTCAACCGGCTGCGCATCTTTCTCAGGAACGAATAAACTGCTTGCAGGGTCATAGGACGTGTTGGAGAGATGCATACTCCTTGGTGCACCAGCTGCCAGTACTAATGAACTTCCCCAGTGTCTAAGGCATTGATTGATTTCAAGCCTGGGTTATCCTGAATTAGACATTTGTGACATAAGGACAAGTCCCAGTGAAGGAAATGATCAATACAAAGACTTCTGATTGATGTTACAGCAGGTTAATGCAATGCTGTGTGTTGCCTCTCTTAAGCTTTTACCTCTGCCATCCCCATTTGAATCCAGTGCTTACTGATATGATTAAACATTCTTATTTTGCTGGTTGTGTGGTTGCTAAATATAGAACTCAAGATTGGCAATGATTCAAACTCCCATGATTAGGTCTGAATGATTAACAACTTGACCTTATGACCTAAAACCAAACATAAGGTCAGCACAGTGATAAAGCTGGAATAGCTGCTGACTCATAGCGGCAGACACCCGGGTTTGATCCTGGCCTCAGATGCTGCCTGTGTGGAGTTTGCATCTTATCCCTGTGACCACGTGGGTTTCCTCCAGATGCTTCAGTTTCCTCCCATATCCCAAATACATAGGAATTTGCAGGTTAATTGGCTTCTATAAATTGCTCCAGTGTGTAGGGAGTTGATACAAAAGCAGGATAACATTGATCGAGTCTGAACGGGTGATCAACTGATAAATCATTGTGGACTCGGTGGGCCAATGGGCCTGATGCTTGGCTATATCTTTGAATCAATCAATGAGCTGACAGACCATCTCAGGCTGCGTTTGTGGTGTTGCCAAATGTTTCAAATTTTCTCACTTCTTTCCAACCCCTTTAATTATGAGAAAAACAACTAGAAAAGCAGCAGGGGAGATGCCTGAAAGAAAAACATTGGAAATGGGATTGTGCACAAGAGAGTTGCTAATGGTAACAAGAAGCCTTGCACAGACATTAAACATTCCAGGCACTTCACAACCATTCGATTTCTGAACAGAAGTTTGTTCATTCCATTTGGATGTAGAGGCAACTGGCTTTATGTATAATGACTGTCTGTTGGGCAGTGTTCTGTGGGGATGAATAATTGTAAAGTTCCCGATGAAAGGTCTCAACCCAAAATTTGGTCTGTCTGGGTTTCCCTCCATGGATGCTACTGGACCTGCTCCAGCAACTCGTTTTCTGTGTCAAAATGGCAAGTACCAAGTGGGACGTGAATGATCCTAAGGTGGGTATTATTTCTTTTAGTTAATACTGTACAAAAGATGAACAATTCCGATCCTGGCCTTTGGTCAATGGGTCAGAAGTCTCTGAGCCTGAGCTTCAATCTCTGACGGAGCATATTCCCAACCTGTCCGAGTCTAACATCCTTACGGGGTGAGGGGGGAGGGCAGGTGTTAATATTGCTCTCGGTGTGGTTTTAGATGAAATGAGACATAATGAGGGTATAGAACAACTAAATAAAGAAGGAAAACTCAGTCAGCCCAATGGGCTGAGCACCCATCGTTTTAACAAGGCCATGGAACAAGACTGGAAAGCAGCTATTTTAATATAAATAGTCCAACAAGTAAGGGCAAGGAGAGGTACGTTGGTTCAAGGGTTGAGCTGGTCGAGGGCAATGGAGGAGGCCCTGCAGCGGCCTGCATTTTACCTGTGCATACTTGGATCGGGGGCACTCCAGTATATCCAGCATGTGGACCGGACTTTGGAGTTTGGACTTCTTTGTGTAAATGGTGCCAAAATATGGTGACGTGCATGTGTGAGCTGTGCAAAAAGAATTTCACTGTGCAGTGCATACATGACCATAAAGAACCATTGAACCATTGAAGATGACCCAAGGCATTAATTGATATGCAGGAATATGATATGTTGGTATCATGGAGATGTGGTTGAAAGAAGGGTTGGACTAGCAACTCGACTTCCCAGATAATAAAGCATTCATGTGTGATTGGTGGTGGTGAGTGGATGTAACAGAGGAGGTGGGATTTCACTTTACTGCAAGAGGAGTACTCCATACCTCCAACTAGTGGGCAATGGAACAGCAGGTCTGTGAGCAAAGTACAGGGAAGCATTAAAATCATCAGGGAAGAGCAGAAGGAAGTTTCACTTTCCGGCATGTTAACCAGGACTGCCATGGTGTGGCAGGCTTAAATAGAGTAAGATTTGTACAGGACCATCGGGAGAGCTTTTGGTGTTCCTTTTGAGAGTTCTGCTGGACAGTGGTACTGGATCTAGTCTTTGGGAATCTTTGGGAATCTCTGAAAAGTGATGGGATTGTCAGTAGGTGAGAATTTCAGAGACAGTGATTGTACATCTATCAATTTCAGGGCTGCTGAATGGCAAGACTAGACATGCCCGATAACCGTTAGACCGTTAGTGCCTATTGGTGATCAATGCTGAGACCCTTGCTGTTCATTATATTCATTAATGAGTTGGATGAGAATGTAGGAGGGACGAATAATCATTACAGGTGGCATGAAAATTGGTGATGTCTTGAACTGTAAGTTCCTTCTTTCTCCTGTGATGCGGAATACCAAATTTCTGCGACAGCAGATTTACATGGTAAATTAAATTCTCTTTATTCCACCCAGAGAATTACATCCTCAAGTACAACAGAGGTGAGATGAATCTAGTTCCCTCTTCATTACTGTGTCAAATTCATTGAGGGCACATGAGTTAGAAGTAATAGAAAGACCCCTAAATGATGTCCTTAAGTTCTGCTTTAAATCTGTCTTCTAACCACCATCTTTGACTGCAGAAATATAGAGGAGAGCTGAACATGGAAGGAAACTGGAAATTAACTGTCCGTTAGGCCTGTTAACTCATGAGGTCCTGTGGACATGGTGTGTGTTACTCATGTACGACCAGTTTTTGCAAACTCTGGGAACCATGCTTGATTGCTCTATTGTAATCTCACAAGCCATTATTCGTGGAAGCAATGAAGAAAGCAATATCTTACACTGTCTCCACCATGTGCTCTCCCTACTCGTCCTTCTGCACAAAGAACCCGTGGCACGCTGTGGTTACCATGCTGATGAATGCGACATACTCTTGAAAGTCACACTCCGCGTCACCATCAGTGTCGAGACTTTCCATCAGCTTGTCCAGGGTCTCTGGGTCTTTGAGGTCCTGCAAAGATATGTTTTGTAAACAAAAGGAAAGACAAGTTTCAAGGAACATTACTCGTGTGCACACAATTACAAACACACCCACAGACAAACTCACACAAATGCACAGATACACACACAAGCACAAAATACCTATAAATAGGACATGGTTGTTTGTGCATGTGCTGCTGGCGTGATGCTACTGTCAGAGAGTTCAGCAACACTACAAGACAAAGCAAAGATTACCAGCTTTGACTGGGAATCTGCTTCACTGCCATCTAATGGTTGACTATGGGACTATTCTGCTCCTGTTTTTGAAGCGGAATCTTTTATGCCTAAAGACTTGATTTCCCTGTTATAACATCCTCTGAATCATTCATACAAAATGAGGATGCAGGAGCAGGGGTATGCCACTCAGCCCCACAAGCCTGCCCCAACATTCAACATGATCATGGCTAATCCACCCCAGGCCTCAACTTCTCTTCTGTACCACTTTTTCCAAATCTTCCATTCCCTTGATCTCTCCACCTTCAATACTTCTCATGATCCAGACTCCACAACTCTCTGAGATGGGGAATTCCAGAAATTCACCAGCCTCTATGAACATATATTTGTATGCACCTCTGTTTTATATATACAATGCCCTCCACAATCTTTGGGACAAAGACCCATCCTTTATTTATTTTCCTCTGTACTCCACAATTTGAGATTTGTAATAGAATAAAATTACATGTGCTTAAAGTGCACATGGTCAGATTGTGATAAAGGCAATTTTTATACATTTTGGTTTCACCATGTAGAAATTACAGCCATGTTTATAGATAGTCCCCCCATTTTGGGGCACCATAATGTTTGGAACACAGCAATGTCATGTTTAATATTTTGTTGCATATTCTTTGCATGCAATGACTGCGATTCATGGACATCATCAGTTGCAGGGTGTCTTCTCTGGTGATGTGCTGCCAGGCCTGTATTGCAGCCGTCTTTAGCTTATGCTTAAGAAGGAACTGCAGATGCTGGAAAATCGAAGGTACACATGCTGGAGAAACTCAGCGGGTGCAGCAGCATCTATGGAGCGAAGGAAATAGGCAACGTTTCGGCCCGAAATATTGCCTATTTCCTTCGCTCCATAGATGCTGCTGTACCCGCTGAGTTTCTCCAGCATTTTTGTGTACCTTTAGCTTATGCTTGTTTTGGGGACTAGTCCCCTTCAGTTTTCACTTCAGCATATAAAAGGCATGCATAATTGGGTTCAGATCAGGTAATTGACTTGGCCACTCAAGAATTGACCATTTTCTAGCTTTGAAAAACTCCTTTGTTACTTGAGTAGTATATTTGGGATCATTGTCTTGCTGTAGAATGAACCGCTGGCCAATGAGTTTTGAGGCATTTGCTTGAACTTGAGCAGATAGCAGCACCTCCTCGGACTGAAAGATAGAGAGAGAGGGATAGAGCTTCAGACTGAAGACGGGTTGTGATCCAAAACATCACCTATCCATGTTGCCCAGCTATGCTGCCTGACCTGCTGAGTTACTCCAGCATTTTGTGTCTTTTAAACACAATGCTATTTTGATTGCTGAAAGCAGCCAGTGTTTACAGCATATCTGAACAGTCAGCACTGTGGCTCTTAATTCATGCAGGTTCTTCACCGACACAATACCTTCCTTTGTAGCAGTCAGCAGCCCCACCCTCCACCTCCCCCAGTCACTTCGCCCAGCTGAAGAATTCCAGTGACTGCTGTCTGTTGGTAGCATCTTAAATGCATTTAGGAAAACATTCTCGATGTTTTCTGAGCTATTGTGTGGATTCTATGAACGTGGGTTTCTGATTTCAGTAAATGCAGAGAAAAGAGTGTGTGTCTGCAATGGCCAGAGGGAGTCTTGTTTTACATTGTTGAGTGATTCTGGGAAAAGCATCAAGATCTATATAATTAATAAAGGGCTGACAGATAACCGAGCAGGAGCTTTGAAAGCTCTGAGATGGTATTAATGGTACTTCTTCTTGGCCTCTGGGCCCTCTTTCCACAGACTACGACATTTTTGTTACTTGTTTTGCTTTCTCTCTCTCTCTCTCTCTCTCCCTTCCCCCCCCCCCCCCCCCTTTCTCTCCTATTTTCCTCTCTATCTCTCTTTCATCCAGTCCCCCTCTATTTCTCTGCAAAGTTCATAACCATCTAAAACCAACAAGTTATGAAGCATTCACCACAAATTCCTTTTTCTCTAGATAAGGGGCTTACAGCACCAGACAACGGGGTTCGATCCTGACTACTGCTGCTATCTGTGCAGAGTTTGTACATTCTCCCTGTGACCACATGGCTTTTCTCTGGGTGCTCCGGTTACCTCCAACACTCCAAAGATGTACAGGTTTGTAGGTCAATTGGCTTTGGTAAAAGTAGTAAATTGTCCCTAGTGTGTAGGCTAGTGCTAGAGTACAGGGTGATCATTGGACAGTGTGCTCATTGGCCCAAAGGGCCTGTTTCTGCACTGTCCACATTGAAACACATGAATGAATAGAGGGAGGAAACCACTAGGCTCCTCTAAGTGGCATAATTCGATGAGGTGAAGGCTGACTTGACTACAAACTTGAATCAGATCTTGCAAAACCACAGCAACCTTTCACCCATTCACCTATCGGGACTCTATCTCTGTATTAAAGTCTTCAAAGAGTTTGAAGACCAACGTTTGAGGTTCCAAAGACCCAGGACACTGTGAAAGTAAATTTCACCTCATCTCTGTCCTTCACGCCTTTAAGTTTTTTAATTTATAAACGGTGACCCTGATCCCCCACATTCTCTCTGCATTCCCTGTGTCAAGACTTCTCAGGAGTTGAAGTATTACCCTGGCAAAGCTATGGGCTAAACAAGCGGTGCTGTGAAACTCCAATAGTCCATCACTCTAGGGATATCAGTGAAAGCGGATTGACACAATTTCTGGACCATTGGATATTATTCCTATCAATAACCCAACACATTTTTAATTCATAATTTTAAATGTTACAGCAGTGAACTCTGAGTTTGAACGGACTATGGAAAAGATTTGAGTGGAAATTCCAATCAGAAAATGGATCGTCCGAGTCTTACTGACTGCCATTTACTGATCTTGAAGAAATTATTTGAGTGACTGGGAGGATTCCACCTAAAGTTCTAATTTTTCCTTGCTGACTCACATATTACATCCCTGCCACTTTCACCATCCCCATCCCTCTCATTATAGCAGCCACTGCATGTACAGCACTTGAAGTGTCCTGTTTCAATGCTTCCAGCTTACCCCTCATTCCATGCTCAACATTTCTCAGGGACGTTGCCTGTTGAAAAGCTGGGTGTAGACAGGCATTTCGCCCACAGGGTGCGCAAGAAAGAATTGGAGGCTGAGATCCTTCTCAGTCCTGAGAGTTGACTCATTGGGTATGGCAAAGGGGTAGGGAAGCTGCTAGCTGCATTCTGGATAATGCAAGGCACAGGATAACCACAGATCCTACCTCAGTATATACCCTGGTATCTCAATGTGCTTGACACCATTGTGTGCTCCTTGCTCCCAGGCTCATGGTCTTAAATTCAGTCTCCACGTAAAGTCGATGGATGTTAAAAATGGATCTGCCCTTAATTTACAATGTCATGATGCTCGTATTTGAACAAGCCCTAAAAACCTTATCAGCAGAACCGTCTCAAAGGCCCACTCATCCTACTCACCCCAATGAAGTTGCTGAGCTCATTGTTGATGAGATTCTTCAGATCCGCCTTCTTCAGCTTTAGCTTATCTCCATCGTTGCCACTGTACTTGTGAAATGTTTCAATAATTGTCACCAGGGCATTCTCCAGATCAGACATCTTGTTGGGAAAAAGCTGCTTGAGTGAAAGAAAGAAATGGGTGAGTTAACATTTGAGTTAACACTTGCATCTATGCATTCAAATCTCTACATGGCTCTCTCCCCGGAACTCTCTAACACCCTCCACCTCTATATCCGTATGAGCTCTCAATGTTCCCATTTGAGTTGCCATGCTTTTGAATATGGTAAATGGGATTAGTTTAGATTGGCATTGCAGTTGGCATGGATGTGGTAGTCCTCCAGGCTCACAAATGACCTTGATCCACTGCAATTTGCCACAACATACCAATGGCAGGTGCTATGTTACTGGAGGCAGGGTCTGGAGGAGACACCTGTAAACAAGGGAAGGGATACCAATCCAGAGGGCCACATGAGTGGCAAGGATGCCTGGTTTTTCCTTCTATTATTTATTATGTAAAATAATATGTGTGTTATGATTGTGTTTATAATTTGTTTGGTTGTTTTGTTGTTTGTCTGCACAAAAGTCCGCGAGCATTGCCACTTTCATTTCACTGCACATCTCGTATGTGCATGTGACAAATAAACTTGACTTGACTTGACTTGACTATACTGATAGCTTTGTGAACACAACCAAATATAACGCTAATTAATATATTTATAGCTGATGTGAATGTCAGAAGACTGCACTGTTCTTGTTTTGTATATATTTTTTATTATTCTGAATAAAATTTCTTTTTGGAGAACAAAAAATACTGGCTAAATCCCTGGAATTGCTGAAGTGTTTGGGCTATGTCGTTCATTTTTCTGGGTGAATGAAGCAAGATAAGTTATGTAAACTTTTTTTGCTGCAATTACTTGTGATTATGTGCGCAGATGTACAAACAGTCAATTTCATAGATTCAGCCTCAGAATTATCTATAATTGGTAACTGCTGATAAGTTTCCAAAGGGCTGGAATGTAGGAATAAATGTCAAGCGGATTTAATGTGGCCTTGCGTTTTGGTTGCAGCAGAATAGGAAAGGTTCACTGCAGAAAGAAAATGGGTTACTCTGCTGTTGTCATGGCTGCAGCACAAGGGGATTGTTAGATTGCCGACTCTATGTTGGGCAGCATTTGTTAGAATGAGCTAACAGTTTCAGCAGTGGACTCTTTTGTTGTGATGCCGATCTTGTTTCGGCTGTCCGGAAGGGAAACAGAAGGAAGTCTATTGAGTTCAAAACAACTCGAGTGCTACATCAAACAGAAATCCTGGGTTAGTTTTGTTTAGTTTAGAAATACAGCGTAGAATTCAATTCAATTCAACTTTAATGTCATCGCACAAATACAAGTATGAGTACAACGAAATGCAGTTTTGCGTCAGTCCGTAGTAGTTGTGCATAAAGAAATTAAAAAAAAAAAAAAATAGAAAGAGAGAAGATACAGTATAATCAAAAAATACAGAATAATTAAACAATGGGGACGGAGGGACCGGAGAAATCTATCGGCGGGACTCCGAGTTCAGCAATGTGATTGTATTGTTGTAGAAGCTGTTCCTCATCCTACTAGTACGTGACCTGAGGCTCCTGTACCGCCTCCCTGATGGGAGGAGGGCAAACAGTCCGTGGTTGGGGTGTGAGGGGTCTTTGATGATCTTCCCAGCCCGTCTCAGACACCGTTTTCGGTGGAAGGCATCCATGGCAGGGAGCGGGGCACCGATGACGTGCTGCACGAAGCAGGCCCTTTGAGCCACTGAGCCCTGCCGACCAGCGATTCCTGCACACTAATGCCCCTGTCCCACTTAAGAAACCTGAACAGAAACCTCTGGTGACCTTGTGCCCCACACAAGGTTTCCATGAGTCCACGAGGTTTTGGTCACTCACCTGGAAAGCCTCGACCGAAGCATGAGCTGCATCTACTGACCAAAGATCCCACAGGATCTTTGTTACCGACCACACACACACACACACACACACACACACACACACACACACACACACACACACACACACACACACACACACACACACACACACACACACACACACACACACACACACACACACACACACACACACACACACACACACACACACACACACAAAAAACACATCGTGAAGGTGGGGGCCAGGGACAGCTGAGGAGCGCTGTCTGCGCGATGAAGAGGAAGGTAAACGGCTGCCACAGAGCACGGTAAGTCCTTTAGAGAGGGCGGGAGGGAGGGAGAGAAGGGGAAAGAAGGGGAGAGAAGGGGGGAGAGAGGAGGGGAGAGAGAAGGGGAGAGAGAAGGGAGAGAAAAGGGGAGAGAGAGAAAAGGGGAGAGAATGGAGGAGAAGGGGCGAGAAGGGGGGGAGAAGGAGTGGAGACAGTTTTAAGAAGTTTAATAAAGTTAGCTGGCATTTTATCTTCCGGCGGATCTTTTAGGT